>NC_046980.1:7238168-7838168 GCF_009769545.1 Cyclopterus lumpus | reverse complement strand
TATAGTCTATGTCTTATGTCCTTTATACACCCAGGCCTGGATTATGACACAAAGGCTAAAGTATCATTTCCATCTCTTGAATATATAACAGACTCTCTTTCCATTTTATTGTCTTACTTTTTTATTTTTACACATGTTCTGTTTATGAAATAATGCAGCCACTCGTGACGGTAGATTAACTCAAGTGCTTAGTAAAAGGAATGAGTTGTCCTGCTATATCTTTTCATGAAAAAAATTCTATAATATCTCTTCCTAACAGCTCGTAATAATACCGGTAAAGCACTTGACGAAATGTATCTGCAGCTCTTCGAAAAGCAACAACTAGTCAATAAGTTGTTTGGCAACTATTTTGGTATTTGATTTATCATTTCGGCGTTTTTCAAGCCAAAAAAAAAACAGCTATCCCCAATTCCAATTGGCTGCTTTTCTTACCTTGGGCTTCAGGACATTGTAATCAGTTTTCACTTGTTTTCTGACATTTCATATACCAAACAATTCATAGAGAAAATAAAAAAATGAATGGGCAGATTAATCGATAATGAAAATAATCATTTGAGGCCCTTGTCGCTACGTGCTCCTGCCTCGGAGCCACTGACTGCTGACAGATGCACCTATTCACGGCAAATGACCCCTGACCTTGTTGGTTGCCCCCAGGACCTGGACAGCACCATTTGTCTAGTTGATGTGGCTGACAGTCTGTCTACCCAGCAGGTCCTCTCAGGCCTTACTTTTGGCCACTGACCCGCGCTGATGAAAATCCAGGCCGTCTGTTAGCGTTCCCAAGCCAGGCTTGTTGGCATATTGCGCAACCCACTGCCACCCACAAATACACGAGCACATTTAGACTGTACACAAATAGCACATATGCAGGCACTTTATTACAGTATATGGATGCAAGTACTGAACACATAGCTGAGAGTATACACTAAATTACACATACTGTACGTGCACAGTTTCCATCTAAGCCGGAGCAGAGTGGCTGTACTAACAGCATGACATCGGCCATATGGCCAGAGACATACTGCTCTTCATTAGGGCTCAAAGCGGCAGTCCTCCGGGGCAAAGCTGTGACTCACTAACACATCACGGGTAAAATGGATTCAACCAAAATGGCTTTTACCTTTTTGAGCATCCACTTTAATGCTTGTGTTGTAAACAGAATCATCTACAAATATACAACTGCAAGTGTTTCTCACATTTAGGAGACATTTCAGTATTGGCAGAGGGCAAATATGATTATGCTTGTAGTCAGAGGGGTGTTGGTGATTAACATTGAAAAACGTGTTATAGAAGTAGATAACTCCTTTTTAAAAGAATAACTTCCTAGGTTTGAGTGTGATAAGTAGTAGGTTAAGTTAGCAGTAACATTATAGCTATAACTCCTTAGGACCCAAGCCAAGGTATTATGTGTTGGTTTCTCTTTATATTCATGTTAGTGTGAATCTGTTTCTGAATATGGAAATAAGAGAATAACAAATTGCTTTGAGGTTGTGTTCTTTTTGAGGCATTTGTGAGAGATATTTCTTGCAAAAGCAAGTGGGTGTGCTTTTGCTTTAGTCTTTTAATTTGCATTGTAAAATGTAGGTTTTCTTTTCAGAAAATGTAGACGCTAAGCCAAGGAGAGGTTACGTATACAAATACACAACATGATGCTTCTATTCATGTTCATGAGCTCTCAACCCACAACATTCTTAAGGAAGGTTAGAAAGACTGCAAAGACTGCATTTAATTGGTTAATTAGTTGATGTCACATTGTCAGATTTTGCCATTTGGAAATGTACACGTGAAATAGTTTCCACTGTGTGCACCATCAGATTGCTCTGACAGAAACTATTACTCATGCTTCAACAGACTGTTTAGAATTACAGGGCATTTAAGTGCTTTGAAAAGGCTATCGTTTACAATTCCACTTGTATGCTCCGCTCACTTCTGATTTGGTTGGCTAAGGATGTGACTTTCCATGACTGTAACTGGTTCAACTTTGATTTACCCACATTTGTCATTATATATAACCCCAACCCTAATATAGTTGTGTTAGATCTTAATGCTGTATTATCTATTTTCCCTTAAAATTCCTGTTTTGTGACACAGTATGGCTTTCCAATTGAATCTAGCAATTATTATATTGTATAAAATGTCAGAAAATATTATTTAAAAGTTTCTTTGAAACTAAATAGAGGACTGTGCTATTCTTATATTTGTAGCTGCTCTCAGGCGTCATGTAGCCAGTTTTGCAGCAGCCGTTCCAGGCGGTCCACATATGTTACGTGTGCAATACAAATGAGTCCGTCAGTAGCTGTAAATAGGTTGGGACCTTTTCCAATTTCCATTATGATGCTAAAACAGATTTAGCTAATGTGCTAAAAATGTGTAAAGCATCACTGTATGCGCTTGGCATACTGATGCATTGAGAAAATATGACATGCATACAAACATATTTGTATACTTTAGATGACCACAGCTCCACTCTGCCTTAAAGGCTTGTCATATTCTGACAACCCTATTCCCTTGTGTGTTTGTCCCCAGTGCAAATGATTTAAACAGCTATTATAGTATATGATGAGGTTTCACTATGAATACGACCATAAAGAGACAGATCTGGTATGGGGCCAGTTTCCAGAAAGATAAGAAAGAAATGCATCTGGGGCGGAGCAAGGGTTAAGCAGGGAGGAAGCAGGAGCTACCTAAAAGGGCTATCTGCCAGACAACCCTGCACAGATAGCGAGACTCGGGACCTCTGCAAACAAACACTGACATCACAGCAGCAAAAACAAACCCCACTGGAGTGAGGGATGAAAACATAATGAATTTATGACGCATTGTTATAGCGGGCGCCGTCTTTTTTAATCAAGATGTTTTGTTGTTCTGTTAGCCCAATGCCACCCCAATCAGTTCACAATCAAAATTAGAAACACACGTCATTATTTGTTTGGCAACTATTGATATATACCATATCACTGTAATTATGAATGTCGAAAGTATTACAACTAAAACCGCTCTGATGTGAACTACAGATTTCTTTTACTACAGTTCGTTGGCAATAGTTTGTCTTTTGTCTATGAATTATTGTGTTGGATACCTTTGTGTATAATCACATCACACATGTAGAACTGCTTCTAGATAAGTGGTTTTGTTATATTATGCACAAATAAATAAATACAAATACAATGTGTTGTGCCTTTCAGTTCACATGCCTCACTGACCAAAGGAGTGTGCACATGGGCATTGAGTAATAATTGTGTTTTAGATTAAATGCTTAGTAGGCTGATTGTTGAGTCAATAAGCAGGATTGGTGAGACGAGTGCACACTGGACCGGCCGTGATGATTAAGTTCCTGAATTGTATTTGTGAACAAACATGGAGATTAAAAGCTGTTATAGCCAAGTTCACTACTGGCTTGCACGTGGATACATCTGCAAACATAAAGTCCTCAGGTGGCATCCTCTAGCAGTGCGTGGAGGTTCAAAGCAAAACGTGCTCAACAATGTGTCCCCATTTCAGTGAGCACCACCATACCTCCTTATTCTCCCAAGCTCCCCGCTTCAAGATTAACTTTAGTTAGATTCCCTTGGATAGCCCATCTCTAACCTGCCTGTGAGGCTAGATTTCTTATGAAATGAGATAGCCATGTCACACTGAGGAGTTGACATTTTGAGAAAACCCTGCTGTGTCATCCCCTGGTGAAGGAAATTCTCTTCAGCTCAATAACAATCTATTATGGATAGAGTTGTGTGGAGACACTGAGCCCTCACAATAGGTTGTCATCCTGAGGTGGAAAATGTACTGGTTCACTGATGTGTAATTATTTACAAAAATGTCTACCCTGTGTCACAACTGCAGATGAAGATGAATTTACCATTGCTGACAAAGTAACATTATTCAACAAGGTCACTCAAATACAAGCAAAATATGTTATTTTGATCTTTGCGTAAAAAGGTAGAAAAAACACAGCGAGTAGCCGGATGCGTCTTCCACCATGAGATGGCTTCTTTGCAGGAATGTTTTTCTCCACTGTTCAATCCGTTAATCAACCTCCGTATCGTCACATTCAATCGCAAACTAAATGAAGGTTCACGCGGCAACACAACAGAGCATAATAATGGTTACAATGCGTTCACACACAAGCAGCCAAGGCCCTCTCAGTTAATGTTTGTCAACGATTACATTTTTATATTGCAATGACCTGATTAAATACAAAATGTACAATCTATAAGTGCAGCAGGCAGTTTGAAGTAGTTTGACTTGTGGTCCAGCAGCTTGACCTATTGCACTGATTGATCAGTAAACTAAGCTGGGGCCAGGTGGGCACTGCTGGCCCCATGTGACCCATGGTGCTTTGCTGCATGCCTTCTCTTCCGGTGTGTCTTGACTATCTAGTAAATGATAACTGGCGAAGAGCAAAAGCTACTAATTAAACTTGAAGAAAAGAAAACTTGTTTGCATGTTCAAATGAGTGTATTGTGCTTAATTTCAGACAGACATGAGTAATACTACTTTCCATCAGTCTAAGAAATAAGCTCAAGCCACCATGTCGGGAGGCAGTCACCCAGCTCGGGTTCCATAACAACAGCATTCTACATTTAGATTTTTTTTTTTCCATTTCTGTATTTGTTTTGCCTGGATTTACACTGCCGAGTTCGAGCATGAATAAGCAGCAGGTTTTCAGATGTCAACATCCTACCTCTTACACCCCTGTGATCAAATGCATTTTGAAGTAATTTTCTTCCAGGACACTGGAATAAAAACAAGTCAGATGTTTGGTGTGACCGAAGTCAAATGTATTTCCAACCGACCAAACTGAGTCAAGAACTGAGAAAACTGGACCTGAGGAATGATGATGACTCTCACGATCTCTCCTCCACGCCTTCATTCATAATTTAAAGTCGTACTTGCTGGCTCCTGTCATTTAAAAATATTCCCCGCTTCCCTCTATTACCTTATCAAATCTAAATGTGACAACCCTCTCCCACTTCACATCCTCCTGCCAAGCGAGCAGCATTTCACTTTCTTGCTCACATGGCGGCCAGATTGCGATCAAGTGAGCCGTCATCCGCGGACCCTCGGGTCCAGCCAGCCAGCGCTTGAAATGTATTGCTCCTCTATTCGTGGTCCTACGGTACGGGGACTTGGATAGCCCAAAAGGCACGGAGATATACATCAATAAATGTGATAGAACCATTTAAAAACATTATTTTGTACATTATATGACATCCAATTATAATTAAATCTGATGTTGCACTACTGTACTGATTTTAATGCACCTCTGAATTGTTGTAACTATGGGCGTTTGCTTCAGTGATAAACACATAATATTTGAGGATTTTATAAAAGTGACCAATTCATTTTAAAATGCATAAAGTTTCCAAATCCAAATTCTTGAACACGATATTCAACCTGTGTTTCGTTATAAGGCATTTAATACTTGACTTTCTTTTCAGGACTTATTAAAGGTTATAAAGTACTTAATGAATTCGAGGTATGAGTTTACACTTGTACAGAGCCTTTCTATTATTCTGACAACTCGAAGCACTTTAAGACTACATGTCATTCTCTCATTCAAAAGCCATTAGTCCACTGATGAAGGGGGCCATCATGCAAAGTTCCACCTGCCAATCAGGACTAACTAACCATTCATACGTACACATTCATTCACTGTGGGCACAGCATGCCAGAGCTATTTGGGGTTAAGTGTCTTGACGACATGGACTGCAGGAGCCGGGGAGGGAACCGCCAATCTTCTAAATCAATGCGACCCGCTCTACCTCTGTGTGTGCTATGAGAGGCAGCATCAATGGACGTTGAATTGCTGGCCAGAAGCTAGTTGGCTTTTTAAAGTCTCTAAGTACAACGAGTCTAATCATTTCTGAACGCATCGAGGTCTGATGACATAAGTCTGGGGGAAAAGGGATATGTATATTTCTGGGATTCTGGTGTAGCCAGGGGATATCTGGGCCAAGACTTCCTTTCATCATTAACCATTTGCATAGAATCTGGCAGTTCATTCTCAAATGACATGCCTTACTCTTGCTTCGTTAATTATTCTTCGTATAAAGAACTAATTATTAATATGTGTGTACTATCTTTGGTCCCTTATTGTAAAGTGTAGAATAGGCCACTGCTGGTCACCTATCAATTAACAAGTAAGCTTGATGTGCAATGAATGCAATGAGGGATGAAACAATGATCCATCCTTCCAAAGGTTTATGTGTTCCCATATGTGAAGAGTGACACCGTTTTAATTGACAAAATGTTGTGTCTGTTTTGGACAATACAATAGAGAAGGTGTGTGGAAAAGGCTACACAAGCATGTCTATTCATGCAACTCCATTTCTATATTTTGTGTATGCTTGATGCCAGTCGATATGAGTATTTCCACTGTGATTTGAGGAGGACTGCAGCTTTGTAAAAGCTCATCATTCTAGTGTCTTTTCTCCACCAGTCACATTTTCATATAAAGAGCTGACCGCCTACAGTCCCTTCTGGCACTTTAATTAATACCTATTTTTAAGGTGTGGCAATGTGAAAGTAAACAGTACGTGCTGCCTCTTTACATCTGGCACATAGAAACAAACATACACACTGACACCCGAAGAAATTAGACTAACTCGGTACCTTTCGCTATTCAGACACAACAAAATGCAAATTCTCTTTCTCTCATGAGCAAACACACACACACACACACACACACACAAACGTACATATTACGATTGTTTGTGTTTGCTGCGTTTGAGGGTGAGGAGAGCTGGCGGGTGGGACTGGGGCATGAATTTGCAGCCATGCTGCAGTAATGGAATCAAAGACTGATGAGTGTGCATACCAGACTATTTACTCTGCCTGGCTCCAAAACAAAAAGCCACGATCCCCACTATCTTTCTTCCAGTGGTCCTTCCACCCCATCTCACAACATATGTCCCTCTTCTGCCCCCCCCCCCTCTGAACTCTGAGTTAATCATTTAGAAATAATTAAATTCAATAAAGCGGAACAGATTAAATAAGAAACAACGATTGGGCGTTAAGGGGCAGGGTGCGTAGCAGTAGCTTCCTCCCCCACAGTAGGAAAGAGCAAGTGATGTGCTGAAATAGAGACAGAGAGACACAGAGAGAGAGAGAGAATCAGTGGTAGACAGATAAAGAGGAGAAGGAATGACTTACAAGAGTTTCAGGGGAAACGGAGACCGAGAAATGTGTGCAGCAGCAACACAAAGGTATGACAAAGGATAGGAAAAAAAAAGCAAGGGAATAAAAGAGATTCGGGGAAATATTCATAAAGGCTGCATGGTGATGGGTAGTGACGTAGCGCAGCGGGGAAGATAGAGGGAAATGATGACCATGGAGAGAGACCCCCCTCCCCCATGCTTCACAACACAGCTTGTGGTTCACAGGCACAGGACACAACCTCACAAATACAAATGTGCAATTATAAAGTAGCAAACAACATGTGCAAGCAGGAAAATTATGGTGACTAAATTGCGAGTAGCTGGCTTTAATTACGGATAACAAATTCCAAGAAATATCAAAACCAACGAAGGGTTCGATGTCTTTTAATTCTCTTCCTTTTTCCTATGCTGTCCATCGCTGCAGACCTGAGCCCACCGGTTCCTACAGAAGTACATCTTTAAAATAAAGGGGCCACACATCAGTGATTTCAGCAAACGGTACTTAAACAGGAGTACAAACAGCGTCGGTTGGCTATTATGTTTATGTGAAGACACATTCCATGAGCTTGTAAGTACGGCAGGAGGATGAATAAACTACACCGTGTTAATAAGCAGCATGTGATATGTTAGAGCTACATTAGGCTTGGACACATGTACAAATTGTTAGTACAATTTATTTTAACAATTGTCAGGATCTGTAGTGTTGTGTCGTGTGTCGTGTTTCCTGTTTTATTTTGAAGTCCTTGTCTCTCGTGTCCTCTGTTTCTCTGCACTTCCTGTCCCTGTGATTGTCTGCCCTGTCCCTGATGGTCTCCTCCTGTGTCCAATTACCTGCACCAGCCCTCTGTATTTAAGTCCTGTTCATGTCATTTCCTTTTGTCGGTTCGTCTTGTCTAGATCATTGAAGATTATGTGTGTGAGCCTGTTTTGTTTGTTTTTGAATCCTGTTAAATCCTGTTGAGCAATAAAGTTGCCTTTTCGAGTGTTGACGGCGTTTGGGTCCAGTTACCTGCAGCTGCACATAACAAACAATGGTATTTGTTGAGGATGAGAAATATCATAAGACTGTACGGATGAAGTAAACATGCTTTAGTGTTGGTTTTGCACAAATTGGATTCCTTTTGGCCACTGCCTCCAGAGAGAAAGCAGACCAATATTGATCTTGAATCAAATTCAACCATCTTGCTGTGGTGTTACATTGCAGCACCTAAGCACTCCTTGATGATTAATTGTTCTCACACAAAAAAATGTACCAACTTTCAATTCTCTCCGCACTTTGTTTCCAATGGAGGTGATTTGTACGTTGTTAGACTGTAGCTCCAGCTGACATGTAGAACTTCTCAACTATGTATCATTTCTTAAACCCAGTAAACTCCCTCTTGGCCTTGCACTGGAGAAGAAGCTATTGACCGGGCTGCACTGGACAGGACACAAACACTGTATTAGTGTGATTGGGTGGATCGAGCTGATCCATGCTGGGGGCAGCCTGTCTGTCTGCCTGCTGCTACTACTACTAACCAATCTCAGAGGGAAAATCAGAATTCAATTAGTCTGGCCGGAGGAGCTCTCTCTCTCTAACTCTCTCCCTCTTTTATGTTTGTTATCCAATCTCTTGGCCCTTCTCCTATACTTGCTCTCTTTTTTCTCTTTGCTCCCTAACACAGTCAGAATGTCCTTATGACTGCTGCAGCTAACCGGACCCAGAGTGGAGAATGGGATTCAATTAGTCCAGCCTTAGGAGCTCTCTCTGGTTTACTATTCATCCTCACATTCTAGCACTTCATCTGAGGGTTACTCAGAGTCCTCCTCCCTCACTCAGGCGTCTCCTCTGTCCTCTTACTTGCCTGCTCCCAGCTGTAGCATAAATCCTTATAGATGGAAGGATAGGGCATGGGCGGAGAACAAAAGGAAAAGAAGAAAAAATGTGAAAGCTAGAAGGAGAAATGGAGAACGATAGCCATAAGAGGCAGTTGACATCCACGGGGTTATTAAAAAGAGAAAGAGAAGATAAAGGAGGCAGTGAAGTAAAGAGGAATGATGGGATAATGGAGTGAAAAAGTAAAGAGGTATAAATAACTGGTTATGATGGCGGGAAGAAAAACGGGAGGCACACATAAATAAGAGCTCGACTGTGGTAGAGAAACACAAAGACAAAGAAAATGATGGACCGAGAACGGTGACACGAGGCCTCCATATTAACGTGTACAACAGAAGCCAGAGAAAGAGAGGAAATGGAGAGATGAGATATGAGATATAAATGCAGAGCGGTAGGAATATATTCATCATGAATATCTGACTCCTGACGCGACAGATGATCTGAAACCTCTCCCTACACCTCACCCATTATCATGGCGTCTCTGCCTGTAAACCCACAAAAAGCATTATGCATTATCACGCAACACGGCATATGCTGCTCTCGTGAAAGTGCAGAAGCGGGCTGTCAAACAGCGGCGAATGGAAGTCGCACACTTTTTAGACGCCGCTTTATCGCAGAACCGGTATGTTATCCACCATCATCGCACACCCACATGTGGACATTTTTATTGCTTAGCGTCTTTCTGTGCAGGGAAACGGTGAGAGCTGCCTGAAAGAGCTTCAAATTTGATCAATACAGCTCCGGTGTGATGTGCACACTGTGCTCCAGCACCTGCCAGCGGCTTGCGCTATGCCCATCCACAACTCCCAGGAGTATCATGAGTGGTGTGCTTTCCTTTGACGAGCATCTACTCTCAGTACTTTGCAGAATTTCAAAGTTGTTGAGGGTGTAAAGTTTTCTATTGCAGTCTACTCCAAGAGAGGGAAGTGGTGCTTCATCAAAAGACGGCAGTGTTGCATGCCAGGTAGGATGTCAAAGGAGTCGGAGAGATTGAAACAGATTTAAAGCGGAACAGCATTCATTTGGTTGTAGTAGGCTTACGTGGAGACTTAACCCTCCAGACAAGCCTGGTAAGGCCGGTTTTCAGGCTTTACTCGGATGTATTGTGTTTAACGTGGGCTGCTTTGCTTGTATTGAATGGAGAGCTCTTTTTTTAACCTAAAGTATATACACACTTTCTATAGTTTTAAAGGCAATGGGGGTGGTGTGTGTGTGTGTGTGGCGGGGTATTACCTTATTGAGTACTTTAGCTAAAGTAATAAATAGCAATGACCCAAGGCTAATTTAAAATGTCATTCAAATCAAATTAAAGAAACATACAACCAACAATGCCTCTATTGAAATTACAAAAAGGGAAATCTGAAGGTTTTCTGTTACCCATTGGAGGCTGCAATGTAAATTGTACGTTCCAAGTAGCATATTTAATCCATTATGAGAACTTTAGTCTCCAGAAAATGTTAATGCACTTATTATCTTGATTTAAAATATATGAGCTAGGTGAGTCACTATGTAATACTCCTTATTTAATGGCATGTTGCATTCTACACATGGCGGGTTTCTCTTAACATTTCAATTGTTCTTGTAAGTTGATGGTATTTGCGTTAGATGTCTCAGGTTTGTGTATTGCATTTCAAGTCATGTGAGACCTGACTGATTACAATAGCTTTGAATTTGCTTTATGAAACAACTCGCAGTTCAAATTTTTAAGATAATTCAATACAGGGTTTCCATATTAAGGGCTGCTTTTCTAAGCTTTCCTTATGAAACATGTAGAAGAAGCTTATAAAATGAGATGTGGGCTCGAATGTTTTGCTTGCTGAACACCTTAAATAGGTGTATGCTATTAATGGAGAGGAAGCTGCCTGTTCAGAATAACGGTCACCATTCCCACACCCTGAAAAGGGATTTGTTAAGTAATTCTGTTCCATTCATCTTTTGATGTGTGCTACATGTGATTCAAAGCCAACACAACACTTGTCCTAATTTAAAAGGTGCTGCTTTTAAGACATTCCGGGCAGAGGCTTAGACAAAGCTGCTGATTCTATTGAGAGATCGCAGGGCGCGACCTCTTTTGATTAGCATGCTGTATGGGGAAGATAAGATGGCATGGGGGATTGGTGGACGACGAGGGAGTTAAAGGGTTTTCAAGACCAATCGTTCTCATCTTTTTCCCTTTTGAATGGAATCGCCTTGGATCAAGCAAATAGTATTTTCTTTCTGGGTGTGTTTCTACTTGTGAATGTTTACACCGCTGACAAAGAACAGAAAGCACAAGGAAGAAAGGGAAGGAGGTAAAAATGTGTATGTGTGTTGACGTGAGAGGGAGATTTTTTTTGAATCCTCAGAGAAAAGGAGTGTTTCTTATCTGTCCGTGTGTTTCAAGGGGAGATGAAAGCAATCTTTAAATGGCATCTGCAGTCGAGGAGCACTTGAACCCAATCAGCACCCGTCAGAATCAAATGGACCACAGGAGAGTTTCTGTGGTGAAAGAAGCTTAATGCCAATCACACCAAACACTCAAATTCTAACGCATCAATCAGTCCTTCTCATACGGTCTGGGGTGGTAAAAGCCCTACAATCCGACATGGGTTGCACCTCCGGAGGAGTGGCACACTCCAAAGAGTGAATAGCACGGCCTTTAGGCAGCAACACATGCAGGAAACCTGTGGTTATGGGGCAGATGACATGGGTGACAGCCTCAGCCATGCAACGGGCCGTTGACTGACAAAACAAATATGCTTCTTTTCCCCCCTCCTCTTTGTGCTCCCATGAGTGTTGGTGGTTCTGCCGGTCCGTCATCTTTCACAAGGATTTTCAAGCCGTAATTTCTCTGAACTTCAGTGTCCAAAACAACTAAATGCTGAATGTCATTGGCAACGCAGGCAGAGGCTGTAACTCATGCAGACTCTGTAGATCTGGTGGTAATGAACAAGGTTGGGCTAATTAAAAATAATGAGCTGTGGGTTGTCCATGTGCCAGCCAAAAGCTAGTGATATCACACACTTTATCACAGAGTAAGAAGTAACATAAATATTATTTTAGATGAGTAAAGCATCGACAGTTCAACATCCAGATCCATCCATCCATCCATCCATTTTCAATACCGCTTATCCTCATTAGGGTCGCGGGACATCCAGATCCATCAAAATAAAAAAAATAATAACGATATTGCTCTGCTTTATCTTCAAATTGGCTCATTTTGTGAATTCCACTTGTGTTGAATACTATATTCTGTTTTAATTCCGAGCAGGACTTCATTAAAAAATATAATTGTACTCACCATTCGTAACCTTGAAATCTAAAAATATTGTCAAAACTATTTTTTTTCTGGCAAGCGATAGAAAGATATGAGAGATAAGTGGGATATGTCTGATTCTTTCTAATAGTTGCCAACATTTTATTCCGTGTAGCTGCACAGATTGTATGCATGCTTTTAAATCTGATTACTTATTAAAGAGATGAATGGTTTGGCTACAGCTAGTTAAGAAAAGGGTTATTATGACCTCTTAAATCCATGTTTTCTATCAGGTGACATTGGGCCGCACACCAATTATAATGAAACTCCACCTGTGCCCACTTTAATCCGGCTTCGGTGGACATGGAGTGGTTTATATAATTTGGAGATCCTATCTATTCAAAGCAAAGCGAGAGAAGGACACCGCCATGGCCAAAAGATACTTTGTCACAGTGCCAGCCTCCGATGCCAGACGGCTCAACAACCTGGTGCGGGCAGAACAACTGCTCTCATTGATGGTTTAGGAATTAGGGCACGAAAGGTGGTGCGTCTCTGTTGTGTAGCCATGGCAACATCATATGTGGTGAGTGCAGGCTGGTCTGCAGTTAGATTCTTCAGATTATGGCGCTGGCCTCCGTGTTTTCTTACTAAAAACTCTCACTTCATGTTTATTGTCTCTCACCCTGTATGTGTAACTTCCTGTATGAATATGTGGTGAGACCCATTGCGCCATATTTCAAGACAAAACCGATCCACAGTTTTCTGTTGTTGCAAGTTTTACCTAAACGCCTTGAAACTATACTTGAAATGTCTATGCTAATGTAAGCAAATATTATGCTCAAAATATCGAGTCTTGAGTAGACATGGTAGCATAACATGCAATAAGAATACATGTTTTGTATTTGTTTTACATTTAATTAAACCAAAGTGATTAGTTTGGAGTAAATAGAACCCCTTGGTTTTTTTTTTCCTTGCTAAAAAAAAACCAGAGAGAAAAAGCGAGAAAGATTCCTGAATAAAAAAAAAAGGCCGATGTGCTTAAACTGGAAAGCAAATGTAGAGTGAACGGTATTGACTTTCAAAGATGAAAAGGAATGCTTGATGAACGAATTGCTGCTCTTTTCTCTCTGTGGCTCTTTTCAACGTGTTGTTTCATCGCTGTATGTTAGCTGATAGTCGACTGCCTGCACAATATGGCTCAAACTTTTATACAAGAAATTGCTATGTTTTATGTATGTGTATGTCAGGTATTTTTATTTATTTTTTAAATCGGAGTATTTACTTTCTGGTTGAAAAAGGTATAAAAGGTAACTAAACAATAGTCACAAAACATGTTTGCAGTGTAATGTAGTTTACCTATTCCCATTTCTGTAGCAACTATCTCTCTGAGCTGGAGGTCTTTCATTTTCTGTCACTTATTTTATAAAATTTAATTGGAGGTTAGTCCAGTGATTATGCACCCAAAAAAGTTATTACTGGGAAATGCAATGGAATACAACAGAAGCTATGATGCTTATCACAAAAACCATATCCCCACTCAGACAAAAAACAAATAAAGCAACTAATGGATTATCAATTTCATTGTATTTCCGCGATAATGAGTTTTGCACCAGGCACGAGGAAAGCAAATTTAGAGGATATGGTTAGCCTGATTGCGAGAAGCTGGGCACTAACAATTGATTTCCTATGGAAAACAGCATGAACATGTCCCAATCCCTCACTACTAAAAGTTGCATTGCAGTCAATGTTTGTAAGGGACCAATAGCATCAGCTTGTCAATGTGCAGAATTATGTCAGATTCTATCACAAAATCAAAATCTGATCAGAGTACCAGTTACTGGTAAGGGTTGTTCTGCTTTACAAGTAATCCTCATTTAATGTCATCAGATTTTACCGAAGCTACCATGAAGCCCACACTGTCACTAACTGCTTAAACATTTTTTTTTTTTTTTTTTTGGAAGACAGAAAAGCAATTTTAGAGCAGAATGAGACAGAAGGTCTACAATATGCGTTTGAAGGAAATATCCAGCAAAAATGTATTAAAAAGATTAAAAAATAACACAAGATCACAGCCTTAAAGTGGACCCCCGCATCACTGGGAGATTGAGACAGACGACAATGAGATTTAGAAACACCTCTGTTCCAGTAGCTCCAAATCCACAAAACCATCCTGAAAATGTGAAAATGAAGAACATCTGAAATGATTTCACGGAGTCTACGAAGAAGAGCCGGATAGATGTCGGACCCTGCTCAGAGCTGGCTAATTCTACGTTACGATTGGCCAAGTCTGCGTAGGGAAGGTTCAACTTGCACTGCAACATCCACGACACTCAGAATCACCACAATATGACTGTCACTCTTCGACAACAGTTGAGATGAGGAGGAAATGAAATAGATTTAAAAGTTGAAAGCAGGAGGTTGCGACACACTGGGGGTTTGCTGTTTATGCGAGTGTGTATATGCTAATGTACATTGTGGGTCTATGCCTGCATGTAATCAATAGCGAAATGAGAGGCGGAGGATGAAGTGAAGATGTGTCTGTGTGTGGTCCTTTGAGATCTTAGCATCTGTGTCACAGTAATTATTAACAGATTGGAGAAAATCACCAGAGATGTAAAACAGATCCACAAAGTTCAAGTATAGCTGCCGCTACGTCTTTTGATCCTTTGTTTCTATTTTCTTCTCTCCTCTTACTAACATTACTTAAGTGCGACGGCAAAAAAACAACAACAAAAAACAACTCCATGAGCACACGAACGCAACAAAGTACGCTCGCACACAAACTCTAAAAAACAAATGCTAGGTCAAACAATTGGATACATACACAATTCATGGTGCAATGGCGCAAAGGAGTGACACAAAGTGTATGTCAGTTCCAATCAAGAAGTATTTGTGTACGTTTCACTTTTGTTTGCGTTTGCCCCAGTGTAATGTTTATCTTCAAAGGCTCATCCAAAGTGACTTTCCCTCAGTATTCGTTCACAAAAGCACGGAAGGGACTGATAATTAAATATGGATGGGCTCAACTTATGGCTTAGGACATTTTTGCCAAGGGTGCCAAAAAGAGCATGGAGACGCTTCTTCTGTTTGTCACTGACTATTTATTTCATCTCATGCAAGGGCTTTCTTGTATACGGTTTGAAACTGAATTCACTAAAGTGGTAACAGCATCAGCATTTACTTAAGTACGGTGCTGAGTAATGAGGTTCTGAGAAGTATTTATTCTTTTTATTTATATTCCACTGCGATTCAGAGGAAGATATTGTGTACTGCATTTATTTAAACTTGTAAAACACAATACATTGTTAATAATTAAATCAGTGGGTCCCAACCGCTTTGGCTTGAGACCTTTTTAAAAACAGCAATATCAAAGAATCCAGTTATCTACGAGTTGTTGGCAGTTCCTTCAAAGACAGATTTCCCATTCAAGAAAAGAAAAAAAAGAAAAGAAAAAGGATATATTAGAGAAAATGAGTACAAATGTGTGTGTTCTTTTTCTGGGCTTTATAACTGGGCTACACCAACTGTATATAATAACTGGCACCATAACCAACTATGACAGTAAAACGCTACTGATACAACGATTCATCAATAACTTTACTTTTGATACTTTGAGTGAATGCCTTTGACAATATATCTGTACTGTATTTTATTTAAGTAAATTTAAATTTGGAAATTAATTTCCATGTTGTATTTGTACATTGTCGTATTGGTACTTGTATGTACATTGTCGTATTGGTACTTTTAATGCAGGAAAGGATATGGGAACTTCTTCCTCCACTGGTCTTTATGATACCTTGTTGTGTATATTTAGCCCTGAACAGACTCCCCCATGGGCTTTACTTGTTATCAAAAACACACTTCATATTTCATTACCATATAGGCCCTTACACACCACCACTGAGGACCAGCACCAAGCAGAGCACAGGTACCCTCTCTGGAGACCGACTATAACAATCAGGCTTGTGGAAGCAGATGGCCGTCGTGACGCGTGGTATGGCCGAGTGCACTTCACTTACGATGGCAGATCAGCCACAGTCGTAGCAATCATTTCCACATCAAAGTCGAGGCGGAATAGATGGTTTAATTAAGGCCTCGTTTTGGTGATGGAGAGCAGCATTAATATATTGGAAGACACTTGCTGCTTATAGAAAAGGGTCAAACAAAAAAAAACAAAATCAGGGGGCCCGCTTCCTTCAAATGTAATTATAATTCCATGAATATCTAAAAGGAATCATGTGCTAATATCAAGCCGTAAAGGAGAAATGAGATGGACTATTATCCAACCTCAGAAAGCTGAGCTGATGTGAGATGAAAATGACAAGCATGGGGACATTTGAGTGAAAATGGGATAACACAGTGATTTGAATGTTGTCAATGTTATCTTCATGTTACACAACACTCGCAGTCAAGCCAGTTTTTTTGTGTACTCTGTGAACGCATTTGCTTATGTGTAGCAAACATCAGCATATTCCCAGTTGCCTTCATTCTGTTTCTCACTCTCAGCTTTCTTCACTCCATGCAGATCACTTTAAACAACCTACACACACACACACACACTATCTTGTATACACACACAGACACAGAGACACTTACTATGGGCACGGCTCATAAGGAACATCCATCAGCACTGAATACACACTTGTGAATCTAACGCTCAATAAAGCAAATATAAACCCCCAGTTCCCGTTATCTGTCTTCAGCAGGTGCAAATGCTGTGACAGAAAGCGGAGGGATGCGAAGGGAAGAGGAAAGGAAGAGAGAAAAGATCGAGGACCGGCCACACCCATGTATCTCATCATCAACTTTCCGAACATTAGGCGTGTATGAAAAAAAAGCTCCTTTATCAGAACGCCACACTGTTCCGCATACAAAGACACATACACAACATCTCCATCTAACGCACGACAGACACCTTCATCTTCCAGTTCAGAGGAGAGAGGTGGTTCAGTAGAGGCTGAGGGGTGGCTATGGGAGAGGAAATAAATCCTGTCTCACTAGCGCTCTTTTCTCCATTTCTTTTTATTTCTGTTATCTAGATCTCATCATCTCCATCCATCCATCCATTTTCAATACCGCTTATCCTCATTAGGGTCGCGGGGGCGCTGGAGCCTATCCCAGCTGACATAGGGCGAAGGCAGGGGACACCCTGGACAGGCCGCCAGTCCATCGAGGGCAATCTCATCATCTCATTTTATTTTATTTTTTTCAATTGTGTTTTTTTCCTTTTCAAGGAAGAACAAGTTACAAATACTGTAAACATAAGAAACAAGCTACCAGACAATTATAATAAAAATACAAATAATGATAAAAAGTAAAATAAATTATATAAGATGACACTCAAAACTAGATGGCACACTCATTGGTACATTGGCAAGAGGTATTTAGACAGTGGGATGCTCAGCGATTGTACAGGGGTAATGACTGTATGGTCACTTCAGAGCCCTAAGAAATTGAGGGCCCTTTACAAAGTCCAAGAAGTGAATATGTTATTTTTTCCATGGCTATAACTTGTACAGTGTCCTCTAGCCAGCCTTTGGTAGTCGGCTTCTGTATAGATTTCCAACATTTTGCAATAGTCCGTCTGGCTTGTAGTAGGCATAGGGTAACCATCTTTCTGTTAGCTCTGCTGAGATTAATGTCCTTTGGTATGAGTCCCAAAACACACATTCTTGGGCACATAGGGAGAGCCACCTTTGATGTATTTGAGAGTGTCTCAACAACCGTCCTCCAAAATTCCCGTACTTTTGAACAGGACCATAAACAATGGAAAAGCGTCCCCTTATGTGTTTGACATTTAATACATACATCAGGAATATTAACATTGAAATGATTCAAAAGCTCTGGAGTGATATACAGCCTCATGGACCATTTGTACTGTAACAGTCTGAAACCTGAATTAGATGTTTGTGATTGGGTACAGATGTTTTGCCATTCAGACTCCGATATCTCCTCCCCTACGTCTGCGCACCAAGCAAGTCTCTTGTCCTCTGATGTCTCTGGTGACCCAGCAGACAAAATCTTATAAAAGATGGAAATAAGTCTTTTCTGATGAGGGCTTACCATAATGTTTTCTACTGGTGAGAGGACCGGTATTGAGATCTTTTTTGGGGTCTTATAGATGAAGTCTCTGACTTGTAGGTATTTGAAGAAATGTTTAGCAGGTATGTCAAATTGTTTTCTAATATCTTTAAATTGCATGAGAACACCCTCAAATGGGTGTGAACTGTGATAGCTTAAGGGGAACCTTTAGGTAGTTATGAGCTTCATGCCAAACACGAATGGAGTTGGAAACAAATGGGTTACCTGCGAATTTCTTTAGTTTATCCGGTTTATCTGAGTATAGATACATATGAAGAGGTATGTTGGATGAAGTCTCTCTTTCCATGGCCACCCATGACATCATCTCATTTTACATAACATCACTGAGCTTTCCCTCTCCAGCCAATATAATACGTGTACTACTCTTGTAGTGGTTCCACGGATGCCTGATGTAATATACGTGCACGGATGTGTGTGTGTCTGTGTGTTTTGCACTGACTTTTATACTTTTATGCATATGCATGATGCAGATCAGTGTGAATCTACAAGACATGCTCTCCTTACTGCGTATGTGTTAGCCTGCACTCATAACTTGTCCATGTATGTGTGTTAGCTTACAGTCTTCTACAGAAATAACTCCTGCACTGACGTATGGCTATACATTCAATGCCAACCTTAGTCTTCACCATAGAAATGGAGGCTCAAATTGATTGTTTGAGAATGGGCATACAGGTCTTTTTGGGAGGGAATGACAAAATAAACACAGCTTGTATTAAACAACAAGTCCGAGGCAAATCAATCAGAAATGACTGAGGGGCACGGGGGTAAAGTCCTTGTCCACCAGTGGCAAGACCCACCCTAAAGATGGATTAGACATATAACCTTTGGATTGTGCAAACAGGGCTCCAACCTCAAGATCTCTTTAATATCTCGTGCACAATGTTTGTATGAGCAACAGATACAAACAGCATCTGGGAGGAGTCACAGTGCAGATGTGACCGAGTCTGCCCGGCATGAAACAGTTTTTACGTGACTGGTTTCGTCCCGCTCAGGGTGCCGTTTGTTGAGGTTTAGCCATGTTAGTCGGGGAGCAGACCCTCTGGTGTTGCTGCTCCCTCACGAGAAAAGGTCAAGTTTGAGTGAAATCAGCCAATAAGACCTCCGCTGGCCCATCTGGCAGTCGACACACACACACAGCTGTATTTTCTCAAGCTAACTGCTTGACCATTAACGATTTCCCTCCTCACGCTGCAGCCATTTATGACTCCGCCCTGCGTTATGATAGCCCCCAGGTGATGCCATGCTTCCCTGGAAAGAAAGAGGGAGTGAGAGACTGATAAGGGGGTGATGGAGGGAGAGAGACAGAAAAAAGAAAGAGAGAGATGAAAGGATGAACAGATAATGGAAGGGAGGTTTGCGTGTGGATATTTAAGAGATTGAGTCAGAGGTGCCTTATGTCCATTTTTTATTTTTTTGCCCTTTGCCGTGCATTTCTGTCCACGGAAGAAATAGCCGATATTACCGTCATGCATGCAAGGTATAATTGAATGCCTTTTTTTGGTCCTTTTTCTGAGGTTACAGTGGAAATAAATAACGTGTTGAAGGAAATGCATTGTTCAAGGTGCTGTGGAGCCGATTTGAGAAATTAATTGGGTGTTTCTGTGAGGCATTGAAGTACGATGGTAGATTACCGATAAGCATACTGCCGTCTGAGGGAGGATGGTTTCCATCCAACAATGAGCTTGGCTGGAGCTGTAACTAATGCGTCTGTATTTAAGTCAATCAGTGTGATGGCTCCTGTGCAGTACCTGATATTTTTCTCCTTTTACATTCAGCACCTCATTCACTGAGTGCATCAGATGTCCTGTACTTACATTAGCGGAAGCCTTTCACCTCATTCAGTGGAGCACCCAGGGATGAAGGGTGCTTTTTGAGATAGCGGAAGGCGTGATTTCCTTGTTGAGAGATTGAGTTTTGATTTGCTATGGCCCACCATATCAGCCACTGTAAGACAGAGCTCGCTTAAATACATTTACACGGAAAGAACCTGCAGCGCCAAAGAGTCCACAACTAAGCTCCCATGCTCTTTGCACAGAGATGCACACTAAGATAGGTGACATTTGTTGAAGCATATCCAAACAATGAAGGACACTATATCGATCCAACACTTCAAATGGTGATATCATTGATATGCATGAGAATCACCGCAAACAACTCCAAAGAAAAGAAAAGAAAGAGGAAATAAAACAAATGTTAGGTTGATTTGTCGCACTTAAAGTAAATGGAAAGAGAGTTGAGCTTACAGATATGAAAGTATATTTATTTCACTGTTGGTTATTATAATAACTTTTTTTTAAATGATGGTCTAGCAGTAAAACACATTATCTTGTGTCCTCCACTTGCCTGAAAGCCCAATGGTGATGAGAACACCAGTGAGTTATGGTGCTTCACGTAGGTGGTGAATGTTTCCAGGCACACAACTACTCATCCTCACATGTATTTACAGACGCAGGGACCTTTTTGGAAGATAATCATAGAGTCTACATACACAGCAGAAGAGAGCGTTGGCTGAACCTCGGCTCTATGTTGAATGAAAGCTTTTAACAACCAAAGTCTTCGTTGCCTTGTGCTAATTTATGGGCTGTCAAATGTCAACAACGTGAGCCCTTTATGTGTTGCTGTTGTTGTTAGGATGTCTACTCTGATTGACGTGAAATATGGGAGCGTGTCAATGAAAGATATCTCGTGCTGAAAATCTCTATAAATGTAAATTTTGACATAACATCTATGTATATATGTATTGCATTCAGCTGTCCTGTGCAATTTTGTCAAGCAATTTGTGCTCCACATCTCACTTTGAAAGCTCGGCCAAATGTTGCCGCATAAGAGGCCTTTTATTTAGTCTGTCAACACATTCCACACTGAAGCTTCTGAATTTATATCCTAGCTTCACGCTCGCCGTGTGTGTGGGAAGGACGTGATATTCCTTGGAGTTTTCTACCTTAATGTCTTTGTTTGATTATAATCCACGAAAAGTGTTTTTGTGCCGATGTGGCGAAGTTTTGAAGGATTACAGTAAATATATTCTCCACCAAGCCCATCATTATCATCAGCATTCACAACCTCCGTGTCGGATCAGGCGGGAGCTTCTGTTTCGATTAAACTTTGCTCACTCTGGGACGACATTTACGTGAGAGGACAGCTGATATTTTCACACTGTAATTACAGGCATAGGTCAATGCACGGCCGATTCTTACCACCCGGCAGATCAGTGCTGACTCAATCAACAGAGCTGAAGACCACATAAATTCAGCCGAGGAACAAAAGTTGAACTATATGGAGCCTTTGGTCTCAACACTGTGTGAATAATCCTTAATTTCTTAGTTTTCTTTCAGCTATAGCTTTCGCTCTAGAAGCCTAAAATTGTGCATAAAGGTCAAGTGTGCGTGTGTGTTTGTGTTCATGCCAATTTGTAAAAAGTGGGTTGTTCCTGGAGCAAAAAGGCACATACGTTCTAAATAGATTCAGGTTTCATGGCCAAACTCATAAACTATTGGTCGTAGACTCTTTTTGGAGGCTTTGTTGGTCTCAGCAAAAAGTAAATTTTGCATTTTGCCATAGAGGTCAATTGTTTGTGAGGTTGTGTTTGAGTGTGAATGCATGAATGTGGTCGCAGTTATTGTAAGTTTGAGGAAGAAAAAAGGCTAAATAGTGTTGCTTGCACCAATTCAATGCACATAAAGCATTAACTAAACATCATCAAATTAAATCTGCACTATTGTATAGTAGACATCATCATTTCCATTTTCTTTTTCCCTCATTGTATCAAAAATGTTTCTTAAATAAAGGAGTCAAACTATTCTCTCACATGATACCAGTTGTACACAAGAAAAGTATTTTTACTGCCTGGAGGAGAGTTCATTACCTCATCGGTACCACTGGAATTAAAACTCCTCACCTCTCTAACTGGCTTTATTGATCTTGAAGTCAAAGAATCAAACTTCTAGAACAGAAATTAAGAAATGGTTGATTTCGTGGAGCCAATTCAGGTACATCTTTTTAAAGAATTACAAGCTTGTTTTTCTTTCATTAAACTTTAAAACTTCATTTGCACAAGTTTAAGCATTGTTGTTTTTTTTCATTTGTTTAAACCATGAGAAAACTTTTAATTTTACCTAATTAGTGTACGAATTAATTCTGGGGTTTAGTTACAAACCACATCTCTCAAAATGGGTCCGTCTCTGTCGTCGTGGCTTGAAATATTGAATTGTTTCTGTTTTTCATTACATTTGTCATCGAAAATAAATAATGTATCTTATTTTTCCAATCCTCCTGGTGGGGGTGTGACTCAGCATATCTTCCCACCTGCCTCCCCAGCCAGTTGAGTACTAGACTGAAGTGACATTTGAGAAGGAGATTAAACATGATACCTCTCTCCGTCCGTCTCTCAGGGAGCTCAGCTGAGTCTAGCTTTTCATCAGAAGCCGGCTGATACAGGGAGAAGCCATGTTGGGTTCAGGGGCGTATGACAAGCTGACATCAAAAGGGGAAACAAGTCGAGACTAACTCACCGCCAAACTAGGTGGTAACCATTTGGTATGCGAAGCCACCTCCAGACAGGATCTGTATGCAGGTGAAGCCTTAACTGAACAAACTTGTTATGTGTCAAATCTGGAAACATGAGAACACACAAACACACCAGCAAACATGCTGATGATTAATTATCAACCTTTACTAAATGCCAAAAACACTAAATTTAGCTGACTGGATGTACTCCCGATGAGGATTACGTCAAGGTATCAGGGAACCACTGTTGGGAATTGATGGATGTGTTGATTTTCACTTTAGCCAAAAGAAGTCTAATTAACAGCTTATTTCACTGTCATTTTCCATATCATCCACATCCCTTTACGTTCTCTTTAAGAGCTCATTTTTTCAGTGCATACATTTCTTTTCTTTTCTTTTTTTTCTCACTGCTTTTTCTTATGAACTATACAACTCAAAGTCACATTTCTATTTGTGTTCAATGTGTAAAACTAGATTTTCTTCAAGCCGCGCAGTGGAGCAAACTAAAGTAGACCTTAAATGTGTTTGTTTTCTCAGAGTGAGGGGTGGACACAGAGCGAGAGACAGCTGTTTGTACCCAAGTCACAACAGAGACATGCAGAGGGGGATGCTGTCTCCCGGTGTATTTGAAGAGCAAATATCAGATGTGAAGAAGATGAAATGTTGTTGACAGAAAGGAACATTTCCACAGCATTTCCTAAATTAGATTGATATGTTTGTGCTGATATTTGCATTTACTATATATCAGCATTTCATTTCAAAGTACATTACTGTCACTGTAATGTGATTACTTTTAATTAGAGGTTACAGGTGCACAGCGACAGTGAGAAAACTGGGAATGAGACATCTCAACATTTTTCTGAGTTTGTATTGTGTTTTTCTACACGAGAACAATTCTATATCATTTTAATGACAGTGATGAACTGATCAAAAGTGATGACCTGGTTGATTTACTGTTGACACAGGAGTTGAATATTTTTAGGGTGAGATGCCCTTTTGCAGCACAATTAACTGCACAGTACAAACGGGGATCGCACTTAATGTTTCAGAAGATGCACTGAAGCATTGGAGGAAAAAACTGTAAAATTCCTCCATGTAAATGAGAGCTCAGTGATGATACTCGTGTTTGTTATGCACTGGTTTATAAATGATCTGGATGCCCTGCTTTTCACCTTGTGCTTAACTGCATAAATGGAAGACAGTTAGCATTATCAGCACACATGCAGCCCACACATGCATATCATCAATGGGCCGGTGCACATATGTTAGTCGACGCCTGCCGAGCGTGTCGAGGTCGGGGCTGTCGATTTAGGCGATGCCTGCAGGGGCAGATGGAATAAATGGTTTGTTAGCTCGAGGGTGGGACATAAAGCTGCAGGTTTCTAATTAGTATGCCTTTGGCTATAGGGGACATCAACACACAACCTACAAAGTTCTCTTATAAACGCTCAATGTTGCAAAAACAGGCTTAGAAAGTATACTTCATTGGCAGGCATCGTCAGTGTAGTGCAGGCAGGGAGGCAGGCGGGCAGGCAGGGGGATTTGTAAATGTGTGCTTGTTTGTTTGTTAAATGCTATCGGCCTGTCAGCATCCCTGTTCCAGCTTTCGTTTCCAAGTAACTGCTGGATGCGATCAATCCAAGCCCGGCGCAGAATCAGGAAATCTATTGAGAATAGACACCTCTGTATACTTGGCAGGGTAGAAGTTAGAAGCTGGCATGTATTAGATGTGAACGCCAAACTCAAACCAAATCTCTCAATTCCATCATGGTTGAGGAGAATGTGAAATGCGAGATATTGTCCTTCCCTGACTAGAGAACGGCTTTCTTTTCTCCCGGTTAGACCGCCCTATTACCCTGGATTCACTGAGGAATAGTATATGACGCATCCCATTCACTTCCTTTGACGGTCTCATGCGTGGGAAACACAGGGGCGTTGAGGAGGATGACAATTTCATTTTAGGGAAGTAATTTATCAGCGTGGAGGAGCCGGGGATTTCAAGCGTAATGATCTGATTCACCGGCAATCTTGAGAAAGGTCAGGAGTAAGATAAATGTCATCTGCTGTGAATCCTGGGGAGTTGCTAAGACTTCAGAAATAAATACAAGACAGGTATTGACTTTAAATGTTTTTAAAGGGCCACCAGCTGCTGCTTCAGAGCCGTGGGCCATTGGCAGATAATAAAAAAAGAGATTAAAATGGCGGACTTGTATTTCGCTGACATAGTTGAGCGCATGATGTCTCATCAAATATTACTATACTGGCCATGAAAGAAATCCAAAGAGATATGTTACATAAAATAAAACAGGAGAGTGGGAATGCCAGCTATAGGTACCTTCAGTATAAATAGTGCATCACATGATTTCCCTGTGGACAGTACTAACCTCAAAGCACTCTTCGTATGCTAAAGCACTGCATTAGAAGCACAGTGATTGATCTCAGCCCCCCACCCACACCGACAGTGGATGATGCAGTACCTAAAGGCTTGACTCCATGCCAGGAAGAAGGAGTAGGCTCAAGAGAAGTTAGTCGAAGGAAGAGACAGAAACGACAAAGGGAACGAAGAGAGGGAAGGAATGATGGAGGGGGGGAGGGAAGGGGTTTAGGAATGAAGGATAAATGGAGGTATATAATGTAGGAAGTAGAGAGGTTAGTATTGAAGTAAGGGAAGGAAGGAAGGGGTTAAGAAAGTACAGAAAGAGCTAAACTCAGGAAGGAAGAGGTTAAGAATAGAAGTTACAATAGAAGGAAGAAAGTAACGCAGTCAGAAAGGAGATAGGCGAGTCATTAAGGACAATAGAAGGTAAGGAAAAAAGGAAGAGGTTAAGGAAGGAGGTAGGGATGTAAAGAGGCAAGGAGGGTGGAAGAAGTTAAGGAAGGAAGGAAGCGTTTCAGGAAGTAATATAGAAATTAAGGAAGGCAGTGAGGGGTTAAGGAAGGTAGACAGACAGCGTGGGGCTGGATGCTGTTACCCGACTCATTTTTCCCAGTGACAATTGTTTTGTAGTTACCGACATTATAAGTGAACAAGGATTCAAATAATGGATCCTTCTTCCACTGCAGTGGCAAACAGCATTCATGCCGGAGCACCTAGGTGATGCATTGTTTGTGTCCGTTGCATTTGCTCCTTGATGGTATTTTATGTCGACAGAAGTGCACATGAGGAATGCAAAGCAATAAGCAAGGCAATACAATACAAAACAATAAACTTACAACAAAAAAAGCTGCCTTGTGGATCTACATGGTACAATAAGAGCAGTCTATCATCACCATCATTATCCACAGAGACTCTGCTGTTGAGTTTTTCAAATTCACAAGCCG
Organism: Cyclopterus lumpus; assembly: GCF_009769545.1. Taxonomy (NCBI): domain Eukaryota; kingdom Metazoa; phylum Chordata; class Actinopteri; order Perciformes; family Cyclopteridae; genus Cyclopterus; species Cyclopterus lumpus. The sequence continues at coordinate 7,811,971 of NC_046980.1, read as the reverse complement.
AGTGCCAATTAGTGTCATTATATTTGAGAGAAGGTACCTTCAAAACTAAGCAAATCACAGACGATCTAGATTGATTAATAGCACTACAGGTAAGAGGAAAAATATATGCATTTTTAATTTTAGGTGAACTAGGGAGAAAGGTTCTAAAAAAGAAAAATCCAACACTGGACAACGGCGTGGTAGCGACCTGTCAATCACAAGGTAGCCACACCCTAAAGCATAGCCTGCTTCATCGTCTGTTTTGCTATTTTACTAAATTGGACCATTATTTACAAAGTGAACATCATGCTGTATTGAAGAGGACTTGAAACTAGCGACTGAGACCATGAACTCAATAATGATTATTGAGGTAATAAATCAAGTGAGAAGTAGGGGAATTTTTTCATTGACTTTTCTACAATATGACTTATTTTGGCAAAAGAGGAGTATTATGAAGAATGCCAAATTAAGACACCTTGGCTTCTCCTTTTAGACCCGGAGGTAGCTGACGGATTAGAGTAAATATCTGCATCCTAGTCCTAATGCAGCTTGATATTTGTGTGGTCATGTAGAATACGTGCAGTCCTCTGAGCTGCTGTAATTGTGCACACTGGAACATGCATGTGTGTGAGTGAACGTCTACATTCATGCTACATGCATTCAGCGTATACCACCGTAACAGTCTGTCAGCGGGTCAATACAAATAAATCCAGTCATCTAAATGATTAGGGGTCTTCTGCAGCAACGGGATCAATACAGAGACAGCCATGCTCTCCGGATCTCGGCTGCACTCTGCTACGTCAGAACGGACTCGGCTGAACGACGAGCAGATGAGGCGAAGGGGACTGCAGCGTTTTAATTTCTGCCTCATCATTGCGACCGTCTGCAAGTCACAGACTCCAGCTGAAGAGTGGTCAGAGCCTTATTCAGAGACAGATACACGGTCAACACACAACAGGCATGCGGATGGAATCAGATGTGCAAAACAGACACACAATCGAAAAAAAGAAAATCGGCCATACGCACCGACTCTTGCAATATATAATCGCTCATTATAGCTTCAGCTCGGCAGCGCAGCATATGCAACATAGATGGAGGTACAGTTTTTCATTATAACTCGTCACGATTACACAATGGCCTGCCTGTTGAGTATTACATAATTTGCCTTCTATATTTGAGCATCAGATCCATTGTTCAGCTATTCTTCATTGGCAGAAAACATAAATAGAACAATGAAATCTCTGTAGACTCATGAGTGAATGACCTCTAATACCGATTCAGCCACAGCCTGACAATTATCTACCAGTGCATAGATGGTGGATGGCCTCTTCTGACCTGCTCATGTTCGCGAAGATAAATGCAAACTCCCATATCAGTCGATAATGCGTACAGCAAACACATCATTTGTCCGACAGTAAAGTTATTATATGTACACAGATTATATACAAATATGTATTGATGCATAATGTATGTATGTGTGCGCGTGAGAGAGAAAGAGCAAGTGGCAACCCCTCCTTCTAGTTTCACTGTTTCTACATGAAAGTCAGTAGAACGAACTGGAGAGCCAGGCTTTGACCACTGGAAGACAGACTGCACCCCACAAAGACAATCACTTCCCAAGCAGCATCAATAGTTAGACCCACAGCGTCAATAAATAAGGCCGATCAACTCCAGCCGACATCTAACAACACATTTACAGATCCCATTTAAGTTCTAAAAATCCTTCCGAGTAACGAGTTCAGACCAAATGGTGCCAAAACAACTTCCGCTGTCTGACCAGCAACCTTCTGTGACGTTCACTCTCTGAGACAAAAAGGGAGAAACACAAGTGGACCTTCAAGTGTTTTTGAAGGTCTGCAGAAGAGCGACGGAGCTAATGACAGGAGAGCAGAGGCGACAAGCTGGATAATGGCTTTGACACTCATTGCCACATCGCTGTGCTACCCACTCTGATCTCTTCAGGGCCTCTAATCCACCAGTCACCTTGGCATAAACCTCTTTAGTTGTGGTGAAATCGCAGCTTATCCCCACAATAGACTGACAGTTCACATCATCCCAGTGTCTTTATGGTATCACTCATGAGGGCTGTTCCTCACGTTGTCTACAGTGTTCTGTGGACAGGTGACTCAGTAAATTGCAAAGAATAAATCGATTTAGACTTAGTTAAGTGGATTATTTTTCCAATAAACTGTGTCAATATATAAAATAACTTGATGCTGTGATACTTCTTCCAGTAGATCAAGAAACTCGTCATCCTTTGATGTGTTAATTCTACGTGAAACGACAGTTTTACTGGTTAATGGCCATGAAATAAATATTATAGTGCCTATTTATGTATTCAATTAGCCTGCATTGGTGGTTATTTCATGTACACTAACAGTGATGATCCATCAAACCAACTGGGATCTCTGAAGCACATTTTAGTTTTATTAATAATTCTGATAGACTGTGGAAGAATCCTAAGTTTATCTGCACTGCAGACTGCCTTTTCCGAGACTCGCAGTAGTGAGAGGGTTGTGCCAGTCGTCACTGTCGATGTTATTTGATTTTTTTTTTAATTTGTTTGTGAGCGAAATGAATCCTGATCAACTCAGCCAGCCATCATCACAATATGTTTTGTTTTTTTGTTTTTAAATGCATTACAGTTTAATTTTTCTGAAACACTTTGAAGCATATTACTGGCAGGCGCTGACTGATTATGACCCGAGCTAATTTTAGCACTAAAAGGCTTTGTGAATTAGTATTCGATTGACATGCCCTTCATATTCTATGAACTGCTTTTAGCTAAATTATGATTTGTGAATACAGCCCCTGGTGTCCAGGTAGGTGTTCACCATCCAGCAGCAATGCATCGCTGCCAAAACCCAGAGAGTCTATGGAGGTTTGGGGGAGTGTAAACACAATACTCTAAGAGTCAAATAACTGTCAATGTCTGTGTAGAGAGTACATTTACCATGACATTCGCAAAATCAAAAATGGTTAGCTGTTATCTAAACAACTAACCCTGGATCCCGAATAGAAGCCAACGTCGTCTCAATGGGAGGAAGCAGGCTTCTGGGGATAGGTACAGGAGCTCAATAGCAGAGCTAACACTGGAAAGAACACCTACTGGCTCACAAAGCACATAAACACAGCATGGCGCAGGGATTGAGATGAAAACAGTGAGGAGGAATTGGGACATAGAACATTTTTCTGGCACAGCGACCCTCAGGTCACCTTCCTCTCTTACCACCTACCACCAGCCCACAGCATACTAAAACTCTCCCAGGGATCAAAGTCATGGCCCTGCCTGCCTTCCACACCGCATGAAACACGATGAATATGATGTTCCCTGTTCTCCCCACTGTTCACTTTACTCCTTGTTAATAAATGCAGAGAGACGCCGGTATAATCTCATAAGGGCATACACTCACTGTAGAACTGACGACAGTGACCTTATGCCCTTGTGAGATTATACCGTCATCTCTCCACATTTATTAACCGCTCAGGTGTTGTTTTCTAGCGCTCTTCGACAGGTTGCTCTTCTGCAATGATAAACACAAATATTATTCCAATGATAAATGATGAACTAGCAGAAGTGTTAAGAAGAGACATGTTCTTCTGTTTGCTAAAAGTACCAATACAACAGTCGTAAAACAGATTGTGTTTCTAGTTAACATACGTGGGGCTAAGTCTGAGCGGTTAGTCAGACACTTGAGTCTAATGCTGTAATTAAACAACAACATATTGTATATCCAATGCTCCTCTTGCAAAAGGGCGGTCTGTTAAAAGCCTGAGAGCTCTGCTCCGTCTTTATCTCTGCCATGCCTGCTGCTGCACTGCTCATCTGAAAGCGCTGCTGGAGAATGCAGAGTTTCATAAGCTCCCACATCCACCCCAGCAATGACCTGCATCCTCTTTTTTCCATTGATGAATCAAATTATTGTTAAGATGTAAATCCCTCTGAGGCAAATTTGTTCAAATGGGCTAACCCTCTGGGGTCCAAGGTGTTTTTCTCGATTTTACATAATTTCTTAAATTCACTTTTCAAAAAGGCACTTGCATTCGATACATACCCATGTGTTATACATCTACAATTGCAGAACAATCTCAGTTATCTTTATAATGAAGCATTATTGTCTTTAGGCACAGTGTAAAGAGGCAATTTGGCCCTTATGCTGAAAGGTTAGATTTAAAATCTCTTGTGAAAACAGACCTTTACTCATGTGGACAAACTGTTTTGGTGCTGGAAATTGGTTTACCAAAGCCTTAGGTGCACAAAAGTGGTGGAATATATGAATCAAATAGTAGATACATGTAATAAATGTCTAAAACCAAATTTTGTAATATTGGGGGGGGGGGTTTTGTTGTAAAAGTGTTGTCTGTCACTCCACTTTCACCAGGTCCTTAGTGATTTCCGAAGTGTTCATTGATTAGTTTCACACAAAATATTGACGGACACACGATTCCACAAATTACGTTGCAGGGCGGAGCTCGACACAAACGGCACACGGCCAAGCTCTTGGCTCGATGTGTGAATCACGTACGATCTCACGGAAGAAGAACGTCTACAGATATGCTGGTTTTGTTCGACCAAAAGCATTTGATTTGCAGTGACATAAAACAAAGAGGGATTTCTATTTTTGATCTGAACGTGATACTTCAATACTTCAAGTTGGAGTGGTTGTTTGCAGACTACCTGCAGTCTGGCGCCTGTACGTGCAGAACTACGGTGACCGGCTCAAAGAAGCTCCAGCTAGGAGATGCAGATGTTTGCTAACATGAGGGCATAAATTAGGGACCTCATATGGTTTCCTTCCTTACTTTCTTTGCCATTCCTCAGCTTCTGGTGAGCCTGAATGACAGTCGTAACTTCCCCTCCACTAGCTGGTGTCCAGGGAAAGACCAGGAGAAATTATTGATGCTGACGTTGTGATTGCACCAGGGAGAAGATGTAAATGACCCCTTTAAATAGCGTGCATTGAATGGATTGTATAACCGTCTCACCTCTGGGGAAAAGAAGACATCGATGCCTTATTATGCAATATGCGACCCGGTAATTTCGCTCTCATCCTTTGAGTTGAACTAATCGGAAAAAAACAAAACAGATATAAACATAAGCAGTGATTCATACGCTGTCAAATTCCCCCGCATCCATTATAAAACAAAAGAAATCATTGGGGTCAGGTTTCTATAAAAAAACTGACAAAAAAGTCTGTGCCATAATAATGGTTTGATTCTTTCCGCGGCGTAACCCTCATCCCCGAATGAACAACACAGCTGTGTTGACAGCTCTGTGCAATAAGTGAGTGAGAATGGATGTTTCCTAATTCTCTCGTTCGTCACTTGTTCTGCGCCTATTGTTTTCAGTGTTGATACCCGACACCCGCTGCTCTGTTCATTGTGTAACTTTCAAGTGCCTCCAAGCTTTTCATTCAACAGCATGCATTAAGGATCGTTCATCTCAAAATGAATACCTGAAACGGGGAGTAAAAGCAAAGATGAGTATTCCAATAACGGCGATTGTGTGCTGTTCGTCTATGGTGAACATGGGTCAATGGAAGATGTTCAGCATTGACTGCTTGAGTGTGAACAAGTGGTGTTGTGCTTCTCAGAGCCCTTCTGTGTCTCGTCAATGCCCTTGAGGAGCTCCTGGAGGAGCAGAGAGGAGTGGCCGACAGAGGTCTAATCAGTGACCAATCAGCCGCTTCTCCAGCTTGTTTTTCATTTGGATATTGCTGGCCTCCTCTCATAAGTGATCAAATAACCTCTGTGGAGTGGTCTTTACACAGCCAGATTAAACGTGATCACCTTGCCAACATACCCTGGGAGATTGCCATGATTAACAGGCAAAAGAGAATAATGATAATCATATGCAGGATAATAGCCCATACCAAATAGCTGCATGATCTGTACATAAATCACAGCCCATTTCCCACTTTACAAAGACAGGGTTTTACCCTTTGGCTGGATTTTAGGCGACAACAATCTGATTTTGTTAACCCTTATAGATCAAAGATCAGATTATCAGAATTATAATTCAAAATATTAAAATGATGTGCTCACCTTGAATAGCATGAATGTTGCAATGAGGTTAATAAGCCTGGGCTAATATTAACACGCCACTTCAAACAATACAATAATGACTACATGAGAAGGGTTTAGTTGTCGGGTGAAACATTGTAAAACTGCTTCATGACACCCCATAATGTGTACAGTACTTAAAAAGCATGTCAAAGTGTGTGAAAGCATATGTATTTAATTTGATGCCAATGCATATGTTTGCTTGTCTGTATACATATACAGAAGCCAGGAATGGTAAAATTAACACATTTGTGTGGCCATAAACTGAGCAATTGTGTGTGTGCGTGTAATGTATATCATCTATTGAAAGCCTAATCACATCAGAAAAGCTCACGGCACAACACCAGGACGTTACTTTCCCTCGTAAGCAGAGAGGGTGTGTGGTATTTACAGGCTGTAAATACACAACAGAGAGCAAAACCTGCCAGCATCCCGTGAATCAGAGGCAGGTCATGCACAAAGTATAACACAGAGGAATTAATTAGCATCAATTAAATGTGTGATCTATGCGATACGAGCAGAGCGAGCATGCAGGTAAGACCTCTGACGGGCGTTAGCGTTACCCACAACCCTCAGGGAAATCCACCAACGAACTAATCCATATGAGAAGGGAGGTACGTGATGAGGAAAAAAATGGAGAAACAAAGAACCATTAGAGCAACAGGGAGAGAGAGGTATAATACAAGTAATGAGAAAACAAGTGGAACTGGATCTTAACATTTAATCTATAATGAGATTCCCTCTGGAGACTAAACATGGGCGAAGGAGAAGAAAAGGGAAAAAATAAACATGCATCAACAACAAAAAAGTGACGCTATTTCTTTCTTCTTGGCAGGGTCAACAGTGTCCAGCAGTGGAGGAGAGGGCTGCAAGGCTGGAGCCTCAGTAGGCTGCTTGTATACTCTACATATTAAACCCAAAATAATTTTATATAATTACAAGTTGCCTCACGGTAAATATACCATCACTTAAGTAAAATCCATTAGATCAAAGAGTCTTAAGAAAAGGAAAATAGTGAGTTTGCCAGCCTGAGATCCTCAGCAGTTCCAAAGCTCAGGGGTCCAGACAGGAAATCCCCAAATTCCCAATGGCCCAGTTGACAAGTCAGGATATTGGAACAATTAGTAAGGCCCGGCTAGAAGATCTCAAGATCAGAACATCAGGCTCATAGCGAGTAAGCAAACCACAGATGTAGGCAGCAGCTGATCAGTCAAGGCTTTAAAAACAACAATAAAATCTTTAAATTAATTCTTAAACTCACATTTAACCACACTCACCGTCACTGGGATGGAAAGGTCATTCTCGTTAGGTCTTGACGTTTGTTATAAAGCATGTGAGGTCAAAATGAAAGAGATGATATTTCCACTGACTGGACGTGGTGAGCCGGATGCATCACAGTTTTTGGCCCTGCTTGATAGTGCTTCCACACTGCAGGGCCAAAAACAATTATACAGGAAGAAAATGTATTCATGAGACAACAAATATGAACAAAGATACATTAATAGGTATTATAGCAAAAATATAGTTTCCTTCTATCTTCAGCCCAGATTTGTCCACAGAATACTGGTAGGTACAATTAATAATTGTTTGTATGCAGTCTAATTAACAATGCAAATTGCTTTTCCCTGCTTAAAAATACACAAAATGTTCCATTTATTACTATCACAGTAATAACATTGCATAACAAAAAGATGTTTCTTAAAGTGAACGCGACCGTGCCTGCCTGGCATTTCCTGCGAATTAATGATCATGGAAGGCTATCATCTGCACCCTGAAATACCCCATACATATGGAATGAAAGGGAACTCCAAAGCTCCCTTATTAATTGTGCGTCCTGAACTCTGAAGTCCAGCAGGTTTCTGCTGAGTCGATGGAAGGACAGTCCTTCCTTTGATCATCACAGCTTTTAGGGAGGGAGCTAAGGTCATTTAGAAGCTTGAGCCCCGCAGGGAATTAAACGAGGGAATCATCAATTCAGACGGCGCGGTCAAATCCTGTTGCTCAAACACTGCTGATCGGACTTAATCACTGGATCATTACTCTGTGCAGGAAGGAGCCCAGCATCGACACCACGCCCGGACGAAACCGAGGCAGCTCCGGGGGAAAAAATGAGCAGAACTTTATTCCCTATGGGCACCAACTCCTCTACAGGCTCCACTGGCCGGTGCTCAGAGAACTACGTGTTAAACTACTCCGCCTGCACACATTATTAGACCGTCAGAAGCCTCAAGGTTCTTGAGGGAGCTCATAAGATGAAATCCTCAGGCAGGGAAAGGAGAAGAAAGTGGATCTCTTCCACTCTGACGGTTGCTGACGTGACTTTTAGCACTAAGGTCTGAAAAGTGAGCATTTTGTAAACAGATATCAGGCAACTGTGGGGCCAATATTATCTGTTTGATTATCAGCCCCCCACAGAAATATAACGTTTCTATACTATAAGAAAAATGAAAAAAGAAGCTTGTTGGTATAAAAGTCGAAGAGAAAATGAACCTGCTTTTCACTTGATTTATTGTCTCAGTAAATATTGTAAACACAAGTCTTTTTCAATACAACATGATGTTCATTGAGTAAATTATGGTCCCATATAGAGTACATAGACCATGGAGCAGGGTATGCTTTAGGGCGGAGCTCCCTTGTGAATGACAGGTCGCCTCCACAGCGTTGTCGAGTCTAGGCGTCGCTTTTGTTTTCTTCTTACAACTTTTAACCCTTTCACAGTTTTCAGTTCAATAGTGTTTTTCCCCAAAAAATGTCTTATTCAGTGTTCGCCCCCCCCCCCTTCAAAAAACAAGATGGCAAAAACCAAACTATGCACCGACTATACACCCAGTTCCATGATAACTGGCTTGAATTGTGTGCACGTATTCTGGTTATTGCTTTCACGGATCAAAAAAGTTGAGGTAGCTTTTTGGGAAACAACTGATTTTGTCAAACCTTAAATGAGACCATGAGATCATACCTCTCCCTTCTCTTACAGACGGATGGGAGGACTACCTGAAGACATGGCCTCAGGCCCACAGGACAAAACCAATTAAATTGACTGAGTTTGCGACTACACCTACAATCAAGCTGAACTAAATGTGTGTATTAAACCACAGCGCGTCGAACATGAACCCACAAATGAAAAGGAATTGTTCTTTTCAGCGTGCGTGCAGTTTCCATTGCCTTCTAACAGAAGACAAATCCTAAAGAACTGACGTGGTTCTATGTCAGCTTTGTGGACAAGGTTAATTTCCAACTCCTTAAAGAAAGCACGGACGACCATGTTGCGATGAAAAGACTATGAGAAGCATGAGAGCTTCACACCAGGAAGCAACAGAATCAATACAGTGAGGAAATGTGCTGCTGGACATTCGTAGAGAGTAACATGGAAAGCTTACTATAATTATTGAACGATGAAACTGACGTGTGTGGAATAATAACTGAAAAAAGATCATCTGAATAATCATGATATGATTCTGCTGAAACTCATATAATGATTCAAATGAATTACTGAGAAACATTTCACAATCTACCTTATTGAGCCGTGTTACTCTCAGCCAGCTCATTTATTCAGCCCCCTTTGTATTTAAGAACCTTAACAACAGACCATTTGAAAGTCTGTGGGTAGGTAATGATCAACCAACCCTGATCAATAATCAACACTAAAGTACCACAGGAAACAAGAACCTCTGGTACTGTGGTTTTGTTCTCCCTATTTCAAACCCAACATTGATCCCAACCAAAACCAGGTGCCAGGTTCATTCCATTTCTTCTAAAAGCCGATACTGCAAAGTTCTATAAAGCCTCTTCCACCTCGGTAACACAGCAGCGGGATCAACTCTATCCATACTGCACATAGTCAGATATATTTGAAAAGGGTGATATTAAGAGGCAATGAAAGACGCCGAGATGGGCCGCGTTGGATTATTAAGGGTAAGAACGGCAATGGTATGGGTTAGTTTAAAGGGATGGCAAAAGCTAAAAGGGCATTGACAGCACGGAAAATTGAGGATTGAAAGGCATTACAGGACGACCGAGATTATTGATGACACATTTCAAGAGCCTTTCCTATTCAGACCTTGTGTTCCGATAGAGGAACGCGTAATCAGAGATTTATTATGTTTAAGGCAAAATCCCAAAAGCTGTGCGCCAGTTCCTTCGCTGTGGGGGGGGGGATGACACTGAGCCCCTGCAAAACACACCAACACACACATCCAAACACATGCAATAATATTTGCAAACACATTAATGAACACCAGCAGCGGCACAATCTGTATCTGGCTCGTAACAAAAGCTGCTATTAGCCCCTTAACAAATGGATCTGATGCCAGGCAGGAATGTAAAAAAATATATAAATAAAAATCCCCCTGCGAATGTTCTGAAACCGGCGAGAGCAGCTTGTCTTTGGAGGTAAAGCAAACAGACCCAATCAATTAAACATCGCAATCTGCCCCGAGAACTATTAAACATGGATCATGTGTTGAATGTGCGGCTACCGGGGCGGGCGGGGGGTTGAGATGGACTCATATTCTGGTTAAATCACATAAATATTTTCAGATCAAGTCAGGAAAGAGCATTAAAATGGAATTTAGCTCAAGTACTTAATTCCACCTAACTAACCAGAAAACACCAGATGTGTGGCTCTCAAGAGATTCTCCTAAATTAACGACAAATACCAAATAGAAGCCAGCCCTTGGAAATATGGACACACAAACGCACGCTGCAACCATTCCAGCACCACTCGGCCAGAGCCGTGCAGCCACTTCGACTCTCGGGCTGAAGTGTTTTCTCTCCACTGGGCCTGGAAGGGGGGGGGGGGGGGGGGGCATCACTGCTCGCTCCAGCCTGTCTTTTTTTTCCGTGACACAGAACGAAGCTCCACGTTCCTGTCGTTAATCTCCAATACCATCTCTGTTGCTCACGCGATTACATTATATCAAGCGGTTGTGAAATGAGCGTGGCTAATTTTATGTAAAAGAGGGCACTGCTCAGTATGCAGTCATTATGACACAAATAATACGAATTCCCTCCAGAGTCGGTATCGGCATTTAAAAAGAAAAATTTAACTGACTGATTTTATCACGCGGTTATTCAGTTATCTAGAGGGAGAAATCATTGTGCTTATGACATGTTTTAAATGATAACGCCTCCCTCGCGCTCCAGCATGCGCCACCGCCTTTTATCTTGCCTGCATACGCAACACATTTCCACTCTTATGTCAGCCTTGTCAACAGGTGGACGTGGACAATTTGCTGCCTCGAGTAGGGAGCCGTTGCCATATCAACGGATGCATCGGTTCAAGGCAAGGTTTATTATGATGACAGTACCGTGCATCCTGACCATGCAGCAGAGTCCAAACTTGACATCTTGTTATGTGGTTTTTGAAGAATCGCAATTCATTAGCATGCCGCCAATGCAGGAATAACAAGCAAGCTAGTTTGTTGTAAATTCACACACACACACTCACACACACACACACACACACAGTGACTTCGCTTCAACTACATACAAGCCTGTGACAAAAGCACAAACACTGTTTGTGCCAGAATAAATGCGCCTGTGTCCAAGAGTTTCCATTTGTGTGCTGTTAAAAGGAGGCTTTGTTAGGGCAGTGAGTGGGCATGCAGTGAGTCAGTGAGGGACACGTATTCAACCGCGAGATGCCTCGTTTTTCTAGCCTCTCTTCCTGGTTACACGACCTGCCAGGGCGTTGCTAGCAGGAAGCGGCCTCTGCCAGAAATGATGACATCGCCTTGATAGACATCCTCCTGCTATCCAAGAGGAAAAAAGAAAGATGGATCTGAAACGATGCCCCCGCCTCCTCCAACACTGTTCCTCTAGCTTCTCCCCTCGAGGCGATCTGCTTCTCTTCGCTTCCTACTCTTCTCTTTTGTATATCTTCATACCGCCTTTAAGACTTTTTTTTTCTAATTTGTGATGCTGATGTTGTCCAGGAAAAATATGCCTCCACATACTAAAAGTTTTTGTCGTATTCCCCGTGTTTGACCTCGGGAAAAAAAATGTATCTCTCAGCATTTCACAAAAAAATAAATGTTTCTGTTGTTGCCCAGGACACAGTTTGCTGCTGTGCCAATCGGGAAGGCACTGAAAACTAAGGCTCTAAGTGGCTGATAATCACGGGAACCAATCTTATTTTCCGCCTGAGGGTGTATTGGTTATTTTGCTCTCTGTGTGTGTGTGTGTGTACTTTTGTCAAATGTCTACCTGGATGGTGTTTTAATCACCCTGTTCCAAAGTGCAGCATATATAAAGGCTAACCACATCATTGTTTGGAAGTTGCTGGTTGGGTGTTGCTTTTTCCACTGTGAAAATATTATTGTCCTCCTTTCTGATTGCAACATAAAGATCCGCTGGTTGGACTGAAGATAGGATCTCATCTGGTCTTCACGCCGGTTTGTATGCAGTTTATAAAATAAAGCTAAATATTCCTCACTAGACCCGCAGGTTTCTTTGACCTCTTATTGAAAAACAGATGATAGAACGGATGAGAACATGCATTATGCATTTCCATTATGTGAGAGTCGAGGCATGTGCTTATAATATTTTAAAGCCACTTGTCATGTGCCTTCACATCTTAAACTCAAATATTAAATGTTATGTGGATGACCAGACTAAGCCTGGCCAGACAATAACAATAAGATGGCCATTTCTGATGACTGACCCCCTTCTTAGGCCACATGAAGGCTATTCTAACTTTGCAAGCGCAACATCAGTTGCAAAGCAGTAGGTCTTGGGCTTTAGTTCATCTATGGGAAATCCACTATACGGTTGATCAGAGGGTGTGGTGATTAATAAATATATTCTCAGCCAATCACGTCGCTGGTCTAATAGCTCTGAAACAACTGTACTAATCAAAGTTACGCATGACGACAATAGCTCAATAAATACACTCTAACTCTGTTTACGTCTATCTGGACTTTAGAAAAGGTTGTCTTTGTTTTAGCACCGGGCCAAGCCGCAAGCGTGAATGCCAGGATGTTGAGCCGCACAGCAAAAACAAAAACAAAAACATCAACATTCAAGCCAAGGCTCACAAAGATGTACCGAATCTGCATGCCAGGTAAAAGAATCTCAAACTCACGATCAGTTACACACACAGTAAACCCTAGGCCAGTGCACCGTGTACGTATTCACACACTCCTCATGTGCTTTTCATTTCTTTTGTGGGAAAAGCAATCAGGCAGTGATTGAGATGACACAAGATAACTGTCGCAGCAAAATGCTTTGGAAACATGTTTGAGGCCAACAAAATGACTGCATGCCTCAGGGTGACATGATAATGGGAGAGGATGAACCTGCTGTCTCATTCGAGTGAAATAATGCACGTGGCCTTTGGTTTTAAATAGTGCATCAACGCCGCTCTCTTCGCCGCCCGTTTTGTCTGAGTAAAGTGAACCTCCGTAACAAGTAAAACATTCATCCAGCTGACGTAAAAAAATGAAATAAATAGTCTTTGAGCTTGCTTAAACCATCTTCTCTGGAGTGGCCATGGTTGAAGCTTTGATAAACCAACACAAATATTCAGATAGTCAGAGCACTTTCCATTCCACAAAGTCTCGTTGAAAACAAAACAAAAGCTAAATAAAAGCTGACATACAGACAACCCCAGTTTAGCCTCTAAATGTAAAAGCATTAGCTCTGTTTACACAACAGTAAAGCTGGTAAACAGGATAAATACACAGCGGACACACTGCTGCAACACCACGACTCTACCCTGCATGAAGGTGGCAAATACAATATCTACTTAGATTCTTTTTAAATATATATATTTGTTGTCAGACTAGCACTAAGGCTCTAAGCATGCTAATGTCGGTCAGTCAGTCTACCTCTTGGCTCCAGACTGAAATACCTCTATATGTAATAACTGCCAGGATTACAATGACATTTTGAACTGATATCCAAGAGCCCAGAGGGTGAATCCAAATTGGTGATGGCCCAACTTTTCTTCCAACGCCACCACCAGGTCAAGTATTTACACCATGCAGTGAATTATCCCAACACCCACCAGTTGTTTGGTTCCCAGACCATGTATCCATCTGACGTTGGCGATACCCTGACATCCCCTTTAGTTCCACCATGAGGTTCACATTTGTATTCCTTAGTGAAATGTCTCAACAATGGATGTATTGCTATGAAATTGATCATCACAGTGAATGCTCCAGGAGAGCTGTTCAATGGATCAGACTGTGGTTGTGCTGGACAGCTTCCAGGTGTGGAAGTGTAACTGTGTAAATGTGATCAGGGTGTCCATGAGAAAACAGTCTACTAATGGACACAAAATGACTGTCAAGGGTTGTGAATCTAGCTCAGTGCTCAAATGTCAACAGCCTGTGGAGAGCCTCCGTGGCTTCAGCTGCCAGCAGGACTGACCATCACTGTGGACCGCAGACCAAAGCAATTATCAATATTCACAGTTCTCAATTTAAAGTGAAGAGTATGTCAAAAATGATTATGAAAGGGTGATTTAAACCTGAAAAGAACTGCTAAGACTCCTTGTTTTGGATATGGTGAGTTGGTCATGTTGGTGTGGTGTTGGTAGTTTCTGCGTCTTTAATAAATGATCTTTACATTGAGAAATTCAAACATGTATTACAGTGATGATCAAAACAATGGCACGTTGCTCTGATAACAATCCACAGAGAACTCACACGCTTGTACAACATAAATTAGGCCTACACATCCAACGGGTGATCCCAGGGTCATTTGTCTTGATGTGGCATTGAGATGGATTAGATAACATGACTGTTGTGCCGGCCGACTGTAATACTGAAATATGTACTCAGCTCAACTTTGAAACAATAAGAAATTAATTATTGATCAGAGACTTATCTCTCTATCCTCAGCTGAAGTAAGACAGATGATCTGCTGTGTTTTTTTTTCTCATCATTACAATAAACTGAATACGTGCATTTCACCATTTACAGGCAATAAATAACTTCCCATGTAAAATATAGATGTGATGGAGCAAATACTGTTACAGTGAAAGAGAAGACGAGATGACTGAGCACAAAAACTACTGACTCAAAGGATAAATCAAGTCATCATTAAATTCAAAAAGCGGAGTAATATTTCATTGGCTTGTGATGATTTACACTGTGGAATAGAGCCAAAGGCGTATTCATTAGCCAAACAGTTTGAAATGCATCTTAGGGTGCTGTTTGACCCAGTTTCCAGTGATGCCCGCATGTTTCACCCTCTACACTCTTTTAGGCCTTCGCTCATAAGGTTTAAGCTGGGTTTTGATTTCACTCAGGGACGGCTTACACACTAGCTTAGCCTCATCTTTGGATACGATCCATGTTGCCTGGGCATGGTAGAGGACCCATGGCAGTGAGAGAGAGACAGAGAGTCGGCGACTCAGCGAGGAGGGATTCTTGTGACAGATGGTCCCACTCGGCATCCGTGTCTTTGGGCAGTAATGCAGACAATGGCTCCCAAATACATTTTGGCATCTCTTCATCGACGAGGCTCGTAAGCCGAGTCCGAATAACTTCGCCCCACTTGTCTTCCATACGGCCAGACATTTAACAGCCTCTGCTCCTTTTGTCCCCCCCCCCACTGCATTATCTTTTCCTCTGGCTTCTGCCTTCTGCCATCTTCATCATCCCGCTTTCTCCCTCGTCATCACGCTTCCTCGCCAGTTCACCCTGCTTCACCCCTTTACCCTCACTAAAACTCCTATTCCCACCCCGTCTCCTCATACACCGCCCGCGTCTCCTTCCTTCATCTGCCTGAAAACGGGGCGTGAAGTCGGAGATAGCCGCGTAGCATTTCTTTGGCTGACTCCTATTTAGCCTCTAATAGGATTTACTTCATGGCTGATTTTCTGCTCCTTGTGTTCCTTCCTGGAATGAAGTTTTCTTGCTGCCAATAGTGCAGGTTGGTGGGTAGTAAAGTATACACATACAAGAGTGTGTGACACACTACCTCTCATCAAACCAGCACCATTTTTCCAACTTGCTTTGATAAAATCACCTCAAACACCCACACACACACACACACACACACACACACACACACACACACACACACACACACGCGCGCGCACACGCACAAACACACCACGATGCACCAACAAGCAAATCTTCTCCTTCCAGTCCCTGTCATCCCGGCAGCTCAATAAAGTCGAGGCATAACAGTGTGTACAAAGAGAAATGATACTCATAACACGTGGGACTGCGATGTATTACAACGGCTGGAGACCGGGGGCCTCATCAGCATCAATCTGACTGTACGGGACATCTCCTTTGGGCCACCTCTCGCTCTCTTCTCCGTCTCTGTCTCAGTCGGCCTCTCTCACTCAGGTAGAGTAGTATTGATGGCCAATCCCCAGCGGTGTTTGGGGTCGTGGCAAAGCACTAACATCTGTCACAGTGTTCTCTACAGCTCGTTATAAATCTGTCTCACCAGAGAAGACAGGAACATGAATAAGACATGGGGCTGAGAGACCCATAAATGGTGAAAGCATACGTTGTGTGTTCATGTGTAGGCATTATAGGCAGCTCGTTGAGTTATGTATTGCATGTGTGCAGGTGGTCTGATATATTTCTTGCTGTTTTAGCCATTTTTCATACATCAGATGCTGCTGTCATGTCAGAAAAATCAATACAGGTGCTAAATGTCTCTCAAGCAACAATTACAGCAGCGGGCCAGGATGAATTTGGTCGCCTGATAGTTTGATGTCATGGTCTGACAGTGCTAAATGACCCAAATCGTATTCTCTGATGCCAAATTTAGGATTCTTGTGCACACCGTGGGAGGAGCAAACCGTCAAACATCAATCAAGATTTGTATTCAAAATGTATCGGCTGTTCAAATGTGTTTTTCCTGCATTTGTCCTTCACAGACAGACAGCCATCATACCACCCAGGAGCCATTAGTCAGCCTTATACACAATGACCCCCCCCAGAACATCCTCAATCAAATGTGCCAGTGTGAAAAGTGATGAGAATACTTTGAAATCAGCCCTCAGCTGTCTGCTAGAAAGGCAGCATGGGGAGTGTGATGAATACATGAATGCACAAAGGTCCAACGTGACTGCCACTCTCTCTAATTAGCTCAACGCAGTAATTCTGTTTACATCGCACACCAAAGATAACTTTCCAGTTTTCTGAGAAAAAAAAAGCGGTTGAAATATTTCATATCTTTATTTATTCATTTATTTGTGGGACTCCGTAATAACTTTGGTGAAATCTCTGCGTGTCACAACAACACTCGCCCTGTTTACTCAAATTAAAAGATGACTAAGATCTCTGCACATGGTGACATTAAGCACGCTGCAGATGAACACAGATCAGACGTGGCGTTTAGGTGAATTTACATTTTTAGTCAGCAGATCAAGCCTTCAGACTCAAATGGCAAAATATTGTTTGAAGACTTCACAGGTTGGGTTAAAAAAAAAAAAAAAAAAGAAGTGTTTTATATAATTGGATATCCAAAATGTCTCTGTGTACCTTTCAAGAGAAATCTGAGAACTGCCAAATGAAACATCTGTTACAGCTGTCGAGACCATGTGACACTGCAGGAGAGGAATACTGACCAGCTGTTCCTGTGCAGCATAGAGGACAAAACTGGTAGGCATACTAGGCAGGTCCAGCATTTAACAGCCCTGACCTCCCTCTCTGTAGCTGGCTCTCTTGCTCTGCAGCACTTGCCAGACAACGCTGACTCTGGCTATTCTAAAAGAAAAAGCTGGAGAAATACATATTCTTTAGTGAGTCTGTCAGCCCACAATGGACTACGTCTCCCATAGGGCCTCTCCTGTGTCATTCACACCATACGGTGTGGATGACACAGGTATAGAAGGACAAGGAGAGGTTTGTATTATCCATAGAACTCAGTTACCAAACGAAGTGTGACAGAAAATATGACCTGTGTTACCTTGTAAATCTCGTCCAGGAGATAAAAGGAGTTGTAAGGAAGCAGACAGAGAAAAGAAGGAGTATGGCAGTAGTGTATAGTAAGCAGTAAGCCAAACAACCATAACACTTAACATACAGTACTCCAAAAATATCCATAACACACAAAAGCATAGCACTTGGCACACACACAATACCAACACATTCAAGCCCTGTGATACACTGTTAATCACACATCCGTTGTTGCCCTGTTACACAACAAATACATGAACAGTCCACACAAGCAGCAGCAATGAGGGGCATCTATCTCTCACTGTGTTATCGGGAGCTCAAACCAAGCGTGGCGGACCAAGTCAAGATACAACTTCTCAGGTCAATAGAAGGCAGGACATCCATTTCAAGTGTGTGTGTTATCCGCACTATTAAAAAGCCCTCACTATGCATGTATGTGCACAGCGATGCAGCGAGCTGAACACACTTCCGATAAAGGTTTCACCAACGTAGAGACTAGCTGTTACAGCTGATACGAACTATCACCAGCGGAAGCTCAACATCAACATTACATCTTGTAAACATACACAAGAGTAAACGTAAAAAAAGAGTGAAATACACAACAGTTAACCCGACCTGGCGACTGAATGGTGTATTAGCAACACATTAGCAGCGTGGCTAACAGCGTGGCTTCGCAGCGAACCCATCAGAGATAAACACACTAAACCACAAATCAACAACCACAAAGCCACGGTGGTAAAAAGGATATAGCTACAGATGATGCACCAACAAGGGTATTTGTGGAGTAGATCAAATAAGTCTGTCTGTCAATATTTGCCTGGAGATCTGACAAATGAGTGGATGTCCCAATGTCAGCAAAGCTGCCGTGCAACTGTATGACAGTCGTGGTTGCTACTAGCAACTGAATGTTCAACCAACTGCCGGTGGCAAAATGAAGATACCGTTTGAAAACCTGCGGCGAATGACCCTCAGGTTGGATGGGTTTGGAGCTGTGTGAACACAGCAATCACACTCGAGATTCCCTGTCGGCTCGTGCATTGCCTGAGAAACAGCTCACGAGAAACATGCATAGATTTATAGAGATAATCGAGTTGTGTCATCTGAAGAATAATTGCCATGCGGGGTGTGTGGTGCTATGCGCCCGTATGAGGCCATCTCTGACTGCGATGGGTTTTTCTTAATTGAGATATTTTTGTATTATTATAAAATATCTAGTACCAGCCAGAACCGATATTTCATCATAATTGCTTAGATATATTTTAATGAACACTGGTATATTAACTACATAAACAAACAATTAGCAATAGCCAACACGCTGCTGGTGCTCCATCATAAAGAAGGAAACGAGAAGGAAGTGTTGGAACGCTCTTGTATGTTTCTGTGTGAATAAAAACGAACCAAGCGGCAAATTTAACTACTATTTTTCCCTAAATTGGAGCAAAGCACACAAACTGCAGTTCTGAAAATGACATTCGGCTTGGTTTGTTTTGTTTATGCTACTACTGCACCAAGTAGAGAGGCAGAAGCTGGACATTTCAACCATTTTACATTATATGCCATCTAGATTTATTCTATTTGTTCAGACTGGCCAAGCTAATCTTTCTAGCTATATTTCCCTCTGGCAACTGCCATAAGTTTTCTATTTTACCTGAAGAGAGTCATACTCCGCCTTTCGAACGTTTGCTCTTCTAAACAGGGATTAAACTTTTTCTTTACCAGAAATTGGATGACCAGTATGCAACCAACTAAAGGTTAAAACTACACGGATGCTAAGTGGTGGGCCTTGCAGTGTGAAGGGATTAAATGGTGAAGGGTATACCTCTGCCGCAACATCACTTAGCTGATTATGCTACCAGCAGGCCGTTATACAGCCCATTGGGGCGCTTAAGACAGATTTGAATAACCACTGGGTAATTAACATTGGTGGGTAAAATGGCCTGATCATCCCCCCTGCGTAGAGCTGGCAAAAAGGTAATAAAACAAACAAACAAATCCATTACCATGATTTATGCAACATTATAAAATTCTCCTGGACAATAATAGTGAAAGGGCAGCATTCCATCACATTTAGAGCACAGCGAGTAATGAGTTGTCATAAGCAGACAATCAGATGGAGGATCTTACACTTTTAAAGGAACCCTTATATCAACTGTTGTCATTACAGATTGGAGCACAAGGGGAAAAGAAGAAAGAAGAATTGCACTGCAAGTTCTCTTCAAAGTCTATTGGCTTACGGGGCCAGAAAGAGCAAATTAAGAAATCCTCCTCGACATTACCTTGGCAGAGGTTAGATGAAAATTGAGGGTCACTAGTGGTGTGGGTGTGTGAAAAGGACACAATGGGACAAAACACAAAACATATTACTGCACATTAGAGGAGCGGGGATCTACTTCCTCTAACTGCGTCCAGATGGCCATGTTTTCTCAGTGCGAAGTGCATGCTTTAAAATGAACTGGGAACCTGCAGGGGTTTGACAAACCTACGAGAACACCTCATAAAAAAGGATTTTTAAACCACTGCCATAAAAAGGTGGGCCACGATTAATTTAATACCAATTAGCAGAATCTGTATGTTAATCATATCCCTGATGATTAGTTTCAACTTGTTTAGCGACGCTACTTTGGGGCCAGAATGAAAAGTCTCAACAACAACTGGATGGATTGGCATATAATTTAGTAAATACATTCATAGCTCCAAGAGAATGAATCCTAACGACCTTGGTGATCCCATGACCTTTCATCCAGTGTCGTCGTCATCATCGGGTCAAAATGTCGAGCGGCACCCGGAGCTGGAATGGCGATTTGACTTTGTGGGTCTCAGTGAGGTGTCTCTATGGTGCATTAGAGCAGTTGTCTCAACCTTTTGGAGTTGCCAATAATCAGGTTGAAGTTTTCTCCTCCCCAGTGTTCTTTAGTTTGTAGTAGTTTGTACAGATAGCACCTAGTTGTTGTCCAATGTGCTCCAGGCTCTGGGGATTTTAGATGCGTTACATTACTTTTTCTCTCCTAATGACCCGCGGGAAAATCCCCCGTCAGAACCTCACATGCACACTCACTTTTACTCTCACAAAAACTAAATAAAATCTATCGTGAGGCAATTATATAGTGTATCACTGGTACTGGCAATGCCATGTAATAAAAACATCCAATCTAAAATACGTTATTTAATTTTTAATATGTTCACTAATGTCTTCCTCCACTATCCTCTGGCGACCCCCTGAAATTAGCGTGACGCCCTTGAAGCTCCTGACCGCATAATAAAAACCACCGCATCATCTTTTTATGAGGTGTTTTCTTAATTTTTCTTGTCCCTAATGCTTTGATACCAAGAAAAAATTCAAAAATGTTGCACAAACAGTAAATGGTTCAACCCCATGTCATCCCAATCCTTCGAATAGATGAATCCTTACACTTGGTAATCCGTGTGAACACATCCTCTGAGCAAGCACAGCCAAAAACAATCCACCTCACAGGCTAAACTTAAAATATGCATAAATTCAGATTTACATAATCACCAACAAGGTTGGCAGCTTTGCCGTCCCCTTTGCCACATCATTTGACTAAAAAGCAAGACAGAAAACCAAACAAGACAAAAGTTATTAAAGCTTTGTTTCTTATGGGTGTCTATCTGGCCTAAAGGCCAAACTTTAAAGGGGAAAAGATAATCTGGGGGGGACAAATCTCCATATGTGTGAGGAACCAGTTAGAATGCACATTCCTTTATTTTAAAAAGTTGTCACAGCCTGATTTAGATGCCATTCATCGGACGTATTATACTCTTGAGACATTCAACTATTGCATCCTAACTTCAGATGACACTGGTACCGTAGTATAGGCTGTGGCCGTGCTCTGAACATAAACTTTCTCAGGTTATTACTGACTTTATGATCACATCCTTGTGAGACCCAGAGTGATGACTGGCTGTTATTAGCTAAGTGAGTAAGTAACGTTCAAATTGATCAGAATGGCAGTACATGCAGTTAAATCGTGCATAGCCACATTATGGGACTCATGGCAACCTTCCCTTCAAGATAAATGGGTAAAACAAAATCCTCCTTGTGTCTTATCTTGATCTTTATAAAGTACAAACACTGAAAGGGAAATAGCATAAATAGGGGGTGAGGTGGTTGCACCGATCAAATGTGTGTGTGTTGTTATTCTGTGACAGTATTGCAAGCTGATAGCATCTAACAACCTCATGACAGGCTTCAGATAAGATACCACCGAGACAGATATATTCCTCTGAGTTTTCTCGCTCCCGGTGTTGAAATCGGCCCCATTCATTCTCTCCAGTTGTTCCAGCCTATAAATAGGATCGCATCTGCCAGCTGTGTGGTCAAGCAGTATATCCAGCCAGCCTTGAGCTGTCATCTTTAAACGATAAGAGCGTGGGAGGATGGAATAGTTGAGTGTCTGCATGCGTGGTGGCGGTGCGACGTTCTCGTTAATATATGTTCCACCAGCGCAAAGACAAAGGAAGCCAAATGAGGACAAACATGACGCTGCAACTATACTCCTCTCACTTGGCTGATAAATGTTCCTTCTCTCTTAATTCTTATCCCGCTCTTCTTTTGTCCACTCATGTTTATTCATGTCTCGATCATAATTCTCTTCTCGCTTTTCTGCTGTTACTCGTAGGTATTTTTATCCTCATTGCTCCCCTCACCCTTAATCTCCCTGCCTTCCTCTATGCGACAGCCACTATCTTCTCCACCTCTATCATCGCTTCCTCGTTCCCCTGACTCACTCACTCCCCCGTTTGTGCCCACCACCCCCTCCCTCTTCTCCATTGCGATGGGAAGGTCCTCCTTACTGCCACTCACAGCGGGATGGCAGCGAACAAAAGAGCAAAGCAAAAGGTCAACGTATCCCCGTTGTCACTCAACACCCTGCCGTGTGGCTAGTGCAAGAGTCAGGGGCCTCCCATTGATCCTCACGTCAAAGCCGGCATGTTATTCCCAACTCTCTCCAGAAACTGAATGCCCCTAATCGGCCACTTCCGTGAATATTTGATGATGAGGAGTCTAACCGTAAACAGTAATTAGGAATGTTAAATGATGCCCAATCAAGGTAAACAAAAGGCAATACAAGCAGAGAAACTATATGACTGCAGAGCTAGTTATTGCTCATTGAAATCATTCAAATTCTCTCCACGTTTTTTTTTTTTTACAGCATCATCAGCAACCTCTGTATATCCTTAGGCATTTGAACAGGCGTGACACATTGTTTTCAATTATTATCTGGGGGATTGTCTAAAGAAAGCCACTTTAAGGTAATTAGTATTCAGAGTTCATTGTGTAAACTCTTCCCCAAGTGTATAAGGGTTAAACTCTGTATTTGACTACTGAAATAATTAGAGCATTGCTCAAATGGAAAATTATTTACAGGCAAGTCTGTTTAATTACTACACTGTTGCATCTCAAGCAACAGCGACCAGTAAATTAGCCAAGTCATACTAGTGTGTAATAATTTTTTTTTTTTCAAATGTTATCTCTTGCAGCAACAACCTGGAATATTTTTCTCCGATTACTTTTACTTCAAGAGCCCGAATGACAGGATTTAAGTCTTCAGAAGTATTGTGGATTAGAATACTAGATATCTGAGACTTTGGAAAGGACCACAGCTAAATGGCATGAGATAATTATAGCAAAAGGACATACATCTTTCTGCGCACGTCAGGAGCACTATGAATAGTAATAACTCATCTAGGCCTTTTTGCAACTTGGGACAAAAGTACAGACTGGTAACAAACTGCAGGGGACATCAACAGCCTCTGAAGGTCCCTAAGAACCTATTAAAGTCTCACTGATTTATTTTAGTTGAAGACTTTTAATCACTTTTTCCAGTCAACTGTATGGGACATCCATGACTGAGACATAACCTTGACGAAAATAATTTAATTGCTAATTTCGAGGGTGGTTTGTGGAGGTGTGTACATTCTGAGCACTTATGGGGAAGCCAAATGAGGCAGAAAAAATATTCCAACGGAAAAAAAATCTGTAAGGTGATAAATGTGCACAAACAACATTTGGTGCTCATCCTTCAAAGAGACATAAAAGCTGGAAATATATTTCACTCACGCGATAACAGAAGTGGCGCTGGAATTACATTTGATCAACTTGAAATTATTTTTATTCTCAAAAAACATATTATCTTTAGCTGCTGTGCTCTAACTCAATGCTTCCACCTAGCTTTTCAACCACAGAAGACACCTTGCTTTTGGTACAATGGTGCCACGCGCGCACACACACACACACACACACACACACACACACACGCACGCACGCACACACACACATGGAGCATCAACAATGAGCGGGTGACTGATCAACATGTGAAATGAACAGCACGCTTACCTTCCTGCACAGCCTGGAAAGGGTTGTTGGGCTCGATAAGTTTCACTGAGTGGGTGATTTTCTCACTCTGCAGAATGTCATCGTTCAGACTCAGATCTGAGATGGCAAGTTGGAAAATCTCGTCATCTCGCCCAGAGTTTTCCTCGAATATGGCACCTGTTGAATAGAACACTCGAGACGATGAGGTTTGAAGTGCAAAGGTACTTTCATTACGGACGTTGCTATATGTCAGACTAAATTGTTATATTTATTTATTGCCGTTTATTGTATAAAGCGCATCAATGTGATGCGTGATTTTGTGACGGTAAAGTTCAGTTGTGTGTGGTTTATTGAGCCTTGAAATGTCAGCACCATGGAGAGCGACACGGCCACGTCACACAAACTCTGCTAATTGATGCATAAAGTAGCCACACTTAGAAAATAAATGGCCGTCGTGTCTACTCGATCGATGGCACCCTCCCCAATAAGCAGTATAGGCCTGGTGTGGGAGGCATAGTGAAGCTTAACTGTGTCCCTGACTCCCCCTCCACCCCCACCCTCTCCTCTTTCTTCCGTCTGTTTATGGCATCAGCTGATATTATGGGACGCACATATATCACAGAAAAAGGTTTCAGGAAATGAGAAGTATAATTTGAGGTAGGCTACCCGAACGTTACGCGGGGCATCAGCCAATATTATCTGGAGGGAGTCCCACCTCTGTATTAGGCCAGTGACTGAGCACCTGCTGCTTGCCAGACTGTTGCAGTAAACTGTGAACACCAGCAGCAGCAGCTGCAGCAGCATCAGCGGAGGAGCACCGAGACTGAATGTGCTCACAGTGACATTGACATTTTTATCTGAGATTGCAACGCCAGTAATGATAAGTGGCCACGCGACTAAAGGGGGACATAAACCAAAGCAATTACTCAGTGTGAGTGCCAGTGTGAATTCAAAAACTGTACAATGTAATGCGATGTTTAGGGACAAACAGATCAGATTCATTTGCACGTCGTGATGAGTTTAAATCACTAGAGCTGCCTCTTTTGTTTCACAGAAGGGGGGGGGGGGAAAAAAAAGGCAGCTCTGGTTTGAAGTTTGAGAACAAAGAGGCTCTATACGTTTTGCATCTCTAAAACGAAACTCCACTGACATCCCCCCCCCCCCCCCCCCCCCCCCCCCCCCCCCCCCTACCCCCCCCCCGTCTTGTTTTTGACATTGCAGTCACGTTCCGGTGAAAGTTGAAGCTTGTCGGGTACAGAGAAGAGCCAGCCTGGTCTTAAAAAGCCTCAGTCATTTGGCTATTTGGACATTAATTTCGTCAAAGCGTCTCTACGATCCCGGCCCTCTTACTGTGACGTCCGTGTTTTGAATACACAATTGCAATTCCCAGGCCACCGTTGGTGAGGGTTAGAAGAAATGTCTGCAGAAAAAAAGGGCTGATCAATAAATAACTGCAATAAATGATAAGAAAAACAGCTGTGGCAGTAAAGGTCAGGAGGCATGGCTGTTTACAAAACGCCAACTTTTCAACTCGCTTGAGAGTCAAAGTGTTGCTTAAACAACAGGATGCAGGCTGAATAGACTATTTATCCCGCCCTCTCACCAGAACCCTGTGATCAACGCAGTATGCGCCGGCTGAGCTTTATCCCCGCACGCGTTGCCGTTTACACCCGTCATGTTGTTTGATCGGACGCTTACCGATATGTATGATGGAGTCCGCTTTGGCCAAATTGCATTGCAATATCCACAGGGAAAGGCAGATCAGCAGCAACTCCATCTCGGGATTTCAGCGAAGCGGCTCATCCAAGCTCTGCTCGACTGTCCTATACTGTCCAAATGGAGCACCCAAAGAAAAAAGGAAAAAGAAAAAAAAAGATGATCAAAACCCAGCGCAAAACAGAACCGCGGTCCTCCTCCTCCTGGCAGACCAGACCCGCATGAAACCTCACACAATGATCGTCTCTCTCTCTCTCTCTCTCTTTTTTTTTTTTTTTTTTTAAACCAACAAAAACAAGCCGACCGCAGGAAGGTGGGCTCAAAAAGACCAGGAAGAACCGACGGGGACCCGAGGTAAGACTGAAAGGACAGGTGGCCCGGTGAGAGAACCCGGCGTTACCTCTCTCACTCTCGCCTCTCCCCCTGCGCTCCGGCGTCTAAAGCATGGCAAGCAGCAAAAAAAAAAATGTGGAGGAGGGACACCCCTCTAACTACACACGGACAGACGCTCACATACACACTCTGAAAAGAAAACACACACACACAAGCACACGCAGAGAGACACACGCTCGTCAGTTCGGTCTCGATCACGTGACTGCAGAGACTTCACGACTCGGGCTGCTGTCCCGACAAGCCGGGTAGAAATGATTTGGACTAGCTGGAGAAAGACGCATGGAGGGCCGACACACACACACACACACACACACACACACACACACACACACACACACGATTGGAGGTTACAACAAGTCTATCAGCCTACATGTGCCTCATTGAAAAGACAGACAAGCGCGTGACAAACGCTCACGCGCACAAACCAAACGTATATCGGCGATGTAAACAGAATACTTTTGGAGAAGTTGGCGTTTTCCGGGGATGATTTTGAGGGCGCAGAGCGGCGGAGACACAGTGTTCAGCGCACTTCAGTGGCGACGGAGCGCAGCTGATGTGGCAGAGAAAAGGATTTACACACCATGTTCCTCCGCGAGGGCTGATGGATGAGGGACAGACGTGACAGAAGCCACGACGCCTGACTGCACAGGAGAACATCTGGACTGAGTTAGCCCGCCGGAAGAGCATTTTAAAGAGGAAAAAGAAACACACACTGGCTCATTGTTTCTGTTCCCGTTGCATGACTTGATCGATTAATTGATTGTTGATTGGGCTAAATCGATGCCCTCGTTTTGATCGCGGGATTGTGGCACTGGGGATCATTTTTAAGCTAATTTGTTTTGTGTGAATCAGACTACAGGGGTGGCAGTGGTTCTTAGTAACACGTCTCACAACGTGTGAGCACTTGCAAGGCGTGCGCAGAGCCCGTGAAGAAGAGGAGGATGCGGTGCGAGAGACGGAGTTGTGTAGATGGTCATGATCTTACAATTAAAGGATATTTCTCGTGACTGCAAAAAAAAACGGAGATATCTCTTAATTGTTTGGTTAAGTCTGTCAGAGGCGCAGAACACACACTTTCAGCACTTTCAGCACCACCGGCAGCGGACAGCTCCCTCGATAAAAAAAAAAAAGGAGAAGAAAAAAAAGCACCTGTAGAAGAAACAGTCAGAGATCTCGCCGACTACTAAATGCCTCCATGCTTGTCTCCTTGTTTATTTCTCTCTAGCGACTAATTTCAATATTGGTAGAAAGCCATACCTAGGAAGATAATGTGTTACAAATTGAGACAAAACTAATTTCACAGCATTTTCACGCCACATACTCATCTGGTTTTCATTGCAGCCGAGGAATAAACATCCATGCCTCCAAAGTTGTTGTAAAAAATTACACACTACCCCTACTGGCCACTCTTGGATACTGTGCAGCTTTTTTCATAACGATTTGTAATATTTCTGTGTGTGATTTAGATAAAAGATGTTGAAAAGGGAATTTAAAACACACACTGCTTTTGTGTGGTGTCCATAACGTTGATGTCTAAAAGTGGAGCATACAATTGATGTCTGAATATAATGCTAACCCACATATCAGTGCCACATGTCAGTGTTTATATGGGAGCAAACAAGAAACACACGGTATGAATGAATTATTGCCCTTTGATCCCAATTATAGTTTCCATAACACTGTAGCTCAATTTAAACACATTCCAAGGGGATCAAAACATAAAGATTGAGATCTGGGATTTAAGCTAACAGGCATCCATAATACCATAAACAATTCATCACATCCCAGTAGGGGAATAAGTCTGGTAATTTCATTGATCTATGAAGCAATATGTTGCTTAGCTTTCATCAAATAGTTCTTTATTTTTTACTGGCAATTCACACTGGTTTATTTCTTTGAGGTTTCTTGTTTTTATTACGACTGTATGTTATGCACCCCCCCCCCCCCCCCCCCTCTCTCTGTGTTGGGGGGAGTAATGCATGTGCATCTTGTGTACAAATTTGCTTAAGAATGATGATGTTTCTTACCTGACTAACACCTATAAGAAGGAAGTTAATAACATGTCTTTCTTGTATGCACTTAATATATTTAATATTGAAATAAAGACAGACTAACATGGTCTATGTTTTGTTATGATTTACTATCCCAAAATAAAGAATAAACTGTAACTCCATTGTTCAGCGTATGGAATACATATTGTAATCAAGTGAGACAGGCCAAGGCTCCATATAGTGGGCATATGCAACTGTAGGTAAGTCTTGCCATCGTATCCTATGTACATTTCAGACAAGAAAGTTGAAAATAATCTAAGTCTAATATGTATTCTTATATAGAAAGGCACTCATGAGATATTTTGAATGAATAGCACTGTGCGTTTTGTTTCATGCATTAGTAAGCAGATTCAATTTGAAGGAGGAAATACCTTTCCATGGAAAGTAGGCCATCAAATGGATAATTAGCCATTTGTAGGTTCATTATGGCATTATTTTTTATTTAATTGTTTATTTACAGGGACAATAAACACGCGCGGGGCAGGCTAATCCACAAACAAATTATGGCATTGGATGTTTTAATTATGACGGGTACAGATCATACAAAAAACTAAAAGCACTTTCTATCTAAGATATTACATTATACAAAACATGAAATAAAATACTCTATGTTTAGTACTATGTGGTTAGTGGTCAAATGATTGGTTATGTTTCAGCCATGAATTCAACTGATTTAAACACCAGAGAGAGAAGAGCATGTCTGATCAGGTTGGTTGTTGTCTGTTTGTGACTCCAATGGAGAGTCAACCCACCATTCAGTGGGCCTGTGCTGTACACCGGTGATGATAACTCAATGGCTTTTTGTTCAATATTTTGAGACATATTTTCTATAAAATGGGCTTAATCATGTTTTTCCTGCTTGGATATGTAATATGTACAGTGCAGCTTAGCAGCATCGGTTGACAATTGGTTCCTGATGAATTTGAAGTTCATACGGATCCATTTGACTGTACGGTCGACCCCTTTTCACCTGCTGTTAGGTGTGAGTTATTCATACCTGCTCTGTTTTTATTCTAAAAGCATCCCCTAACAATTATTTACAAATTCCAAAACATAGTTGGCATCCGTCAGTGTTTTGTTACTTCAACTCCGGTTGTGGAGCACACCTCGTGCACCTCCGTGGGTGTCAACTCGAGTTAGTCTCAAAGTTGCCACCGAAACATTGGCGGGTAGGTCACGCCTGCTCTCAGCAACGAAGGTGGAATGTCATTGTCACGCAAAACTGAGTCATTAATGTTTACGGCCATGAGCAATGAAGTGGAATGGAAAGACAGAATCTTTCTCCTCTTGGGAACAAGGCCAAAAAAGGGAATTTTGATGAAGGTGAGCTGTCACATGCAAAATTATCAAAGCCCCCCCTCCCACAGAAACTGTTGAATAGACTGGCATGAATAGATAAGATCCACTGCTACACAGTGACCTCTTACTAAAAGTGTATCAAAGAAGAATAGATAAATGTTTCCTTTATCCCAAATAATGCGCTTCTCTAATCAAAAGCCTGCAGCACAAGTCTCGGCATAATTAATTGTTTCTATAGAATAGCGCCTTTGCGTTCTGGGACCTCAGTTCCTTCTGATGAGTCCCATCTCTCAGTTTAATCTTAAATTATGTTTCTTATGCATGGCTTGGCGCAAAGAACGCTGCTGCCTGCTATTTACAGTGAAATGCACACGCCTGGCTCCTGAGTAGCTGGTCTTTGTCCTCATTGATTTTTATTACTATTAGTGCTATTGTATTTTCACTGAATCTGCTTTTGACTCCACGAAGGAGTCTATTTAATAGGCTTCATTCAAATATAAGCGGCCATACAAAGTAATGGGTAATTACTATCCGTGTTTATTGTGTTTACCCTTATCCTTGCACACGGGGCCATGATGTGATACCTAGTGATGTGATGTAATCACTGCATTAGTCTCTAGCTAAGAACTGGACAGCCAGCAGCATGCAGTCAAACGTACTGTAAGTCATAATTAATCTAGTTACTGCAGCAGTTGTCTTGCATATGTACATATGTTATAACGTCACTAAGGAATACACTGAGAGCTCCACCAGTATAGCTCCGCGACTACAGAAGTAAGTTACCATTTTCATAAAGTAGTTGGTTTACTAGTAGAATAGCAAGGCATGACACTTTAATATCATGAGTTGACTGAAGAGTCTGTCACTGTGATGTTGGACATGTCCATCCGATTGTGGCGCTGGATGCAGATAGATGAAGCCCCTGCAGAAATTTGGAAGAGGGTTAACTCTCCGACAAGTTGAAAATCCATTCATGTCAAGCAGAACTGTGCAAGGAATAGCAACACGTTTCTGCAGGACTTGAGGTGAATAAGCAAGACCCTCTCATCCAAATACACGGCCTGAGGTAACATTATAGATTAATCATGTTATGGGAGAACAAGCACAACCTCCGTTGCATACTCTGAATTTCAATGAGTGAATTGTTGACTACGGGCATCATTATATATTTCAAGATTACACCGTAGTGAACCTGAAATATGTACTAGGGAATAAATATTAAAATGTGTATGTATGCGGTAGAAATATATCAGTGTACAGAAGCTGTGAAACAGTGGACAATGTCAGCCAAGAACTTTGACAGCTGCCAGAGGAGAGGTTTTGTATGCCTTGCAGCCAGGGACATGACTCTGGATTCAGTCTAACGGAGGTATGCAACCTTCAAATATAGCCTTGCTCATGTTTTGAAGGCTTTTTATAATACGACACAAAATCAAGACCTGTTTTTGATGTGAAAGTTCAGTTTAGGGAAAGATCCCTATTATACCTTTAGAGACATAGTTCAGTCTCACTCTATTCTATTCTCACAGGGAACAAATATGGGGGAAATGAGTTTTGAAAACAACTGCACAAAGAAGCCTACAAAATGTACAATATGCATGTATTTTATGATCATTTATGGTTTGAAAAATGCAAAATAAGTTGTTCCAGCTGGATGTATTGTATGAGCCTGACTGAAGAAAGCTACTAATGACCAGAGGACAGAAAAGAACGCTGTTCGGTTCCCTTTTCCCCCTGATGTTCATCATCATCATGTCGGTGCCCAACTGTTAGTGGATTGTGGCTTCTCCTATTAAAAATACAAGACAAAGCACATAAACCAGATGTGGAGGGTGTTTTATGTTTTTGCTGTACACAACTCATTGTTAGCATTGATCTGTGGAGACACCATGCAGTAAATCTACAGTATGTTTGACTATCTGCCTTTCTGTCGGTCAATCAGAAATAAATCACCAATCAATCACTCAATCAATCACAATGGCTGTACTTGTCCCCAGTAGGTGCACTCGGTTATACAGCAGAGGGATGTATACATTTAGAACACAAAGCACATGAATATAACACAAAAGACAAAAAAACAAAACAATGAATACACAGTAGTCAATTGACCCAGTGCTAAGCGCCGCCCCTTGCTGCTCCTTCGTCAAGCTGTCAGTGCTACCATGGAGCCCACACTGTCACTAACTGCACTCCCTGAAGAAACTTGTTTTGGAGAAACGAAAAAGCAATTTCAGAGAGAATCCTGTCAACCTGGAACATCGAGAGTTACTGGAAAAGAGACGCTACTGACTTTTCTTCTACACAATGTAAGTATTAATCTTAAATGTCCGTGTATTGTCTAGTTCCAAAATACTTGTAGGACTCTGGAAACTCGGATACAAGCGGCCGAAATGAGCTTCCTCCGTAGGGTGGCCGGGCTCAGCCTTAGAGATAGGGTAAGGAGCTCGGACATCAGGGGGGAGCTCGGAGTCGAGTCGCTGCTCCTTCGTGTCGAAAGGAATCCGCTGAGGTGGTTCGGGCATCTAGTCAGGATGCCTCCTGGACGCCTCCCATTAGAGGTTTTCCGGGCACGTCCAACTGGTGGGAGGCCCCGGGGAAGACCGAGGACACGCTGGAGGGATTATATCTCCCGGCTGGCCTTGGAACGCCTCGGGATGCCCCAGAATGAGCTGGAAAGTGTTGCGGGTGAGAGGGAAGCCTGGGTCGGCCTGCTGAACCTGCTGCCACCGCGACCCGACCCCGGATAAGCGGGTGATAATGGATGGATGGATGGACTCTGGAAACAGGATATTCTGGCCACCAATCACCAAACTGCCAGGAGAATGTAAGCTGATGCATTTAGCAGGTCAGTTAAGTCCTCGAGGTTTCCTGGCTTAAGGCCTTAGGCTTTAGGGGGGACATTAAGATTGGGCCAGAGACTTGGGATCAGGGCAGGGATTTCACAACAGCCATGGCCGCTGTACCCCGTCACTTTGGCCTTATGCCCCTCAAAAAGTAATATGCCCCGCTCAGCACACTGCCTCAGCTAAATCTATCCTCCTCGTCCCACTCTTCCCTGTCGTTTGTTGACATTCTGAATTCAGCCAACATCAAGTGAAATGCTGTGCACATAAAATAACGAGTGATGGGTTCATTTTCAAGCTATTAATGACAATAGTTTGACACAAAGGATTCCAGCAGACACAGCTGATCGTGTTTCATATTCTTTTTGTTTTCATTTTATTTCTTTAAAACCCTTTTTCTTAACATCGTCAGTTAGCCCAACCAGAGTCCTGATACCGTCACAGGCTGAGCCCAAATTTGTATTTCTTAGCTTGTCTTCAACTTGTAGCAGAGTTCAGCCCTCCTGATTTCCTGTTTGATCTCCTTTTGTAGCCGACAGACATGAGCTCAGGAAGATTTCCCTGTTTCTTGTTCAATAACACTTGCAGGCGTCTGCTCATGTTTTACTATTGGGGTAGTTGTAATGTGCCAGCCCAGCGGCATAAACTAACCAAAGCCACTAGCAGGTCCAAGAATCAGAAAGTTCCTCATTGTTTAAATAATGGTATTCTTGTGGAAAATACCCATGAATTCATAACGCAGACTCCTTATTATCTAGCATTAGAGGAATCTGCAAAACACTAATTTGGAAGTGTTTGGAATGTATCTAGTAGTGATTGTTACAAGCCATTTGTTTTGGGTGGTATTGAACCCAGAACCCATGTCGGTTACATTTCACTCCAGCTGTGCCCGCAAGACATTAATTAGAGGAAGAGGTTGTTTAAAGAGGAGCCACTTAGCAGAAACACACTAAGAAACCTACCTGTAAAGAGGGAACACTTTGCAAATGAGCACAACAGGAAACAACCTTTGAATTTTGACAGTCTTTAAGAGCAGGTTAATGTCATTCAGTTAAAAAGGAAAACTAAAAATGTAACCAGAGAACAGACACGGTGGCGAGACACAGAGAGGCTGTGTCTAAAATGACAAACATTCGTTATTCCAATTATCCACATTTTCGGAGCTAAAACACACAGTCAAATAATTGTTTAGTGAAAATACCATTTCTGTGGCCATTATACAAAAAGAAAATAATCTATAGGCCTATATGCGCTGTACAAAAAAAAATAAAAAAAACAGCAGCAGGCTGTCGTCTAGTAAACGTATAATATCGCCAGGCAAACCCAACATTCAATATACTGCAGTTGACTCCGCACAGAGTAGCTTTGAGGAAAGCTCCAGAGGCGAAAGCCAGCACTTGAGGTCTTTATCATTGTGTACAAAACATAAATTATTACACAGATATTTCAGTGCAGTCGGAGGGAGAGAAGCCAGAAAGACAGCAACACGCTTGCAGTTTTTAATCTATTTATAATTAAGTCAAGGTTGGGTTTCAGCGCTCTGGAAAGTTGTCTCTGAGTAAAGACCTAATGAGGTCTCTCTCTCTCTCTCTCTCTCTCTCTCTCTCTCTCTCTCTCTGTCGCTCTCTCTCTGTCGCTCTCTCTCTCTCTCTCTCTCTGATGACAAACGTCTTAGTATTCAGCTCAGTTCCTGGTATTCTTTTAACTCTATGGGGTTCCTCCCTCGCTGTTGGCCCCAAAGCTTTACTTTTAAGAAATGAAAGCCTTGGGCATAATGACAAAATCTAACACAAGAAGCCTTACTGATATGAGAAAAGATTTCCTCGTACTGCCTCCAAATGTATCCAAACGTATTCCCGCTCCACTGCTGGTGAAGCTAATCCTGATAGTTACCAGAATCCCTAGAGGAAATGTCCCCCTGCAGCCGGTTACAACACACAGCCAAGATGTATTAACACCTGTCACTCCAATACGGAAAATATGCAGGAACATGCCTCATTTAAAAGCAGATATTATTAAGTGTGCAGTCTGGCTTCCATTTGGGTAATTATCCTTCACATTTTGGGTAAATGACAGAGTATCCTGGTGGCATCTGATTAATTAGCACGACCTGTTATAGGCCTTGCCAGGCTCTATTGGATTAATTAATTAGCAGCTATAGTCGTGTTGCGGGCCTATTACCTTAACAGTCACACGGCATTTGATCCATTCATAACACAAACATGATTGGAGTAGGATATTATCCCGCTGGGGGAGCATTTTGAAAACATTCCGCTAAGACTGAACACTAATTGTCCGATAAATGTCCATTACTTAGTGCAGCTGTCATTCAGAATGAAAGGGGGCTCCCCCGCAGATAGGAGTGGCCCTTCACTCAGAGGTGAAATGTGCAGCACAGGAGCACTGCACTCTTTTCTACCATTTGCATAGAGCCCTTTTAGCCACGGTAAATTAAATAGCATTCCAGCAATCTATTGTTGTACTTCAATTAGGTTGGGGAACTTGAAACATAGAGTAAAACTAAAGCAGCAGAAGCTGACAAATCACGGTTTGAAAAATAAAAGCATTTTTCACGACCGGGTTGGGTTTAGAAAGACATTTGTTGAGGTTAGGCGACCTCTGTCGTCATGGTTACAATAATATACACTTGTTTAAGGTTCGGGAACGATCCTGATCATGGTTAAAAGAAGCCAATGTTGGAAAGGAAATGGGCAAAATTGACTACTGTGTTAAACACCCACATTTTGGAGTCTAAAATGCTGTAACACTCTCTGATCAATGCCCATTAAAACTCCACACCTGAGGCGGCTCCTCGTCGCCGACAGTGAGGAGCCTGTGATGAACTGCAGTTCTCTGCAAACATGGAAGCAGGAGCACCTGTAGTTTCCTGTACAACATCAGGAGGGTCAGCGACTTCCTCTCCACTTCTCTTTTCCGCTCACATCCGTCTCCACTCACATCTAACTCGAATGCAATCAATCTCTCTCTCGCTCTCTCTGTCCGTTGCATGTCGATGCAACCGCTCGTAGGGTCTACTTTAAACTTTGTGGGTGTCTTGCTGGGGATCCTATGGTGTGCTCTGTCAGATTTAATGCGAACAGCATTCTGTGTAGCAGCGGGGGCGGAGCTTAATGGCTGTGCAGACTTGAGCATGTTGTTTGCAGCTGGCCCACACACACCTGACAACTCTGAAAGCAGCGTTACCGAGAGCCAAGCTATAGGCCCGTTGCAATTGGGACTCGCCTTACACGGGTATGGCACTAGTGCACTTAAATACAGCTTCTTTCTACCTCCAATTCCATATAACCTCTGGACCATTGACTGCACCATCACCCTGGTCCAGGCTCTTATTTGCTCTTGCCCTGCAGTGGTGGAATGAATGTATTCAGACAACACCTTCATGGAAGCACTTACTCTACTTACATCTTATTTAAAAAAGAACAAATAAATGTTTTCTTTTCTTTGAACACACTAATGAGATTTTCTTGAATATACATATTGTGCTGTATATATCATTATTTTTCATTTGTATGAAGGCCATAACATAAATATGGCCTGCTTATCCTATCTCTCAGTCATCTTGTTAGTAAACACCTTATTATGAGACACCAGTCTGTATGCAGGACAGCAGAGATGTGGGCATGAATGTGATTGTTTTGCTGTTAATAAAACTGATTTAAACATTGTGTGTGAACGCGGGTGTCTTTTGATTTTGGCCTGCCCCGGGCTTTTTGTGGGAGGATATTTTATTCTGTCTCCATGTCTACTTTAGCTGCAGGCAACTTGCCTCTTGCTGACGGACGATAACGGCATTTATTCACAATGAGCGTGAAAGGTAAAATGGGTGTTTTTAGCAGGCTTGTGCATTTTTCATTTATGCCTTTGCCGGGGGGGAACATTTGATTCTAAAAGGTTTCTGTGTTGTCAATTAAATTTGTTTAAAGTGTGGTTTAACTGGAGTGCTGTGACCACTGTTTGATCGCCATTCGGTGGCACATAATCAATAGCATAAATGAGTTTCAGTTCATACAATGTGCTTTAAAATGGCAAAATAAGCCTCACAATACGGCTCCTGGAGAGAACTGATTAAACAAACATGTATTCTTGTATGTAGACTCGTGTGAGAGAAATTGTAGCGGCTTCATACCGCACTTGTTCTTGTTTTGGTGTGAATCCGGAGCTTTAGTCCTGTTGCCTTATCTTTTTTTTAAATGTATTTTATCTGTGTTATGTGATTTCTGTTGTGTCTTGTGACTGTTGCAATTTTTCTATGCTGCTGTCTTGGCCAGGCTTCCCTTGAAAAAGAGGTCAATGTATCTCAATGGGACCGACCTGGTTAAATAAAGGCTAATAAAAAAAATAAAAGAAATTGTGATAGTTCAAGGTAACCAGGCCCTAATCATTAGGCTATAGATTCAAAAACATAATAAATGTAGACAGAATGAAAAACAATATCCTGACCTTGGATTTGTGTGCAAAATATTTCAGTGAGCAGTCTTATTTCATTATTTAGTAGTTCGAGTTAAGCCGTGCGTATGTGCGGATGTTGCTAAGCAGCAAGAGGAATAGTCCAAATGGTCTGACACCTTGAAAAGTTTTAACCCTTACTCGTCACTGTGTCAGAGCCTCCACCTGTGTGCGTCTGTATCTGTATCTGTGTCTGTGTCTGTGTCTGTGTCTGTGTGTGTGTGTGTGTGTGTACAGCGATCTGAATCACAACTGCCTTCTCTGCTGAGGCCGATAATGCAAAGAGGAGAATCGTTGGCAGGATCTTGAAGGTGCACACATACACACCTTGTTCGGCTTAATTGGTACACTGAGGGATAAAGGTGGTTCGATGACAACTGCATGTAGATAAGTTGCTTATTACTGTTGCATGTGGAGACTTGCAGTATTCTTTCTTGTTGCAGTTGAAAGATGATTAACCACAAGCTTCTCCGTGGGGGAAGAGTGTACAATGAATTCTAAGCAGCACATAAAAAGACATTCAAATGTCATTAAATAGCCTCAGTAATGAATGTCAAGCTGCAACAGCAAAGCTTTTTCTTGTTTCCTAAAAATGTCATATTTACATTCACGATTTCCCCAAACATTTAGCTCAAACACACCTTGACGTGTGAAGCCTGTGTGGGGACAAAGTAAAGTGTGCAATGTATTTTGTGCTATTGTTTAATCTTTAAAATGTTATCTGCATTCATTTCATTCTAATACAAATCTGATTTGATTAAAGAATATATTGCAAAGGCTTGCCCATTAACATCCAGTGGACTTGGAGGATTATCCCCCCCCCCCCCGGAGTCTAGTGGGGGTTGCTGTGGGAATATAAGGCCGTTGCTACAACCCCATCTGGTCGTTATAGAAACAAAGTGAGAGCTGTGTGTGTATCCTCGGCAAAAAAGTCAAAGATGTTTTCAGTGGGTGTTGGGCTCCGCCGGGTTTATTCGTGGACAAGATCCGGGGAGAGGAGCGTGTCGTGTTCGGGAGCCTCAGTTTCACTTCTCTGCTCTTTGCAGGTGATGTGGTCGCTCTACGTTTTTCAACCCTCACCGATGGCCACAAGCTTTATGGTAGTATTCAAAAGAACAAGAGCGCAGATGTAAACTGCTGAAACTGTCCACACCTCATTGTCTTTCTGTGCGTCTATAAGCATGAAAAAAGTTGCCAAATAACTAAAGTCCTTCATCTACAAACACCGACAGCTCGAGTGCATCAGACTGATTTAGATTGAAGTCTGATTGAGGTTCTTTGTCTGATTCCTGCAGACGAAATACAAACGGAGCCACTATCACAGCAAAGAAAAAGGGGCCAATTCCTGCTGCGAGTGGAGCTGCTAAGTCTTAGAACAGAAGCTGTTTTGAAGAGGTCCAAATGTGCAAATAACAAAAAAACACGCAGTTTATTTTCTGAAAGTGTATCATTTGCCGGGGATGAATCATAGGTGTGGCATGGGGAGCTTTGTGTGTGTATGTGTGTGTGGGAGGGAGTGCATTTGCTTTCAACCACTGCTCTTTGTTACGCTATACTGTGCTCCATTTGTTTTATGAGTTGAAAAGCCCTGAGAAATAATGCAAATGAGCTGACTCGTGTGCTGCGTTCAGACGGCTAACGCGACACTGCTGAGCTACTGTGAGGCGGCCGAGGCGATCATTGGCATGACCATTACCTTCTGACATTCTGCATGTTAAGGTGTAAACAACAACATCCTTCACAACATAATCTGGATTTAATGCAGCAGCGAAATGGAAATTTAATTTATTATTTTTCATTTAGATTTTAAATTTGTATGAGATGAGATTAATTTCATTCACATCAATTTAAAATAAAATCTAATATTAAAGATTGCCCTTTGTGAATTCATCTCAAACAAGTTACATTTTAGGCATTGATATACACTGATGACCTGTGCAATGAGTGCAACACCAGAATATTATTTCCCCCATGATTAAAATTCAAAGAAACCTTCGTTTACGGGTGCACATGTTGACAATGCAGACATCTAGGTGAAGACAACGTTCTAAGAGTTCCTTTTGAAGCAAAAGAGCACAATCAAGATGTTCTGTGAAAACGTGTCTAGGATGCAGCAGCCCATTAGAAAGAAGATCACAAGGACAGATGGAAAATAGTTTCTCCATGCAGCAATGAGGCTGGTGAGAGCCAGAGATTAACTCTGGAGGTGTTGGATAAACTGGCGGTAAAATGACTCTCACTATTCCACTCTCCCTCCTAGCAGAAGCACAACTGCCATCGCCACCTGCAGTGTGTGTGTGTGTGTGTGTGTGTGTGTGTGTGTGTGTGTGTGTGTGTGTGTGTGTGTGTGTGTGTCTTTCTGTTCAGCCGGAGCTTTCTGGTGGGCATGCATGTCTGCAGGAGAGTTTCATTATCCCCTACAGTAGCCCGATAGCCTGATCTCAGCATCAGTCTCTCGGACCCTTGAGGGCCACAGCTAAAGAGATTCCTTATACGGCGCTGAGCTCAGGCAATCAGAACTGGGATATCCATCAATAAGCTGGCCACGCTGTCTCGTGCAGCTCACTGAGCCGACTTTGAGCCTCGTCATATTTTCCAAATCATCGGCCCATTAGTCGAGAGAGGGGCAAATGGGGAGGGCGCGAGAAGGATGAGGCGGTGAGGGTGAGGAGTGGGGAGAAGAAGTGACAGAGGAGACAAAGCTCATGGATTTTTCCTTTAGAGGAGATCATTCAGTGCATGCGAGTGTGTTTGGTGCTTTTAGAGCCCTTGAATGACCGGACAATAGAACAGAACCCCCGAGGGCAGGTGTCTAACAGACCAGCCCTTAGCAGAAAAGTCAATTATGCTCGGAATATTTCCTGCAATGTGCAAAAAAAGATGCGAGACTATTTAGAAAAGCCTATAAACGGGACATTTTTCCCGGATAAAGTCCCCTTTATTAATTACAAGCATCACTACTTTGTGACCACACTAAGAGGATAAGTTGCAACACATTAACCGTGACAGATGCTTGAACACCCCCATTGCTGTCCAAAAAAACATTTACAAGCTAGGCTCTGGTCACTGTTTATTGTGATACATAAATCATTACATGGGATATTCCATACTTCATAAACCTTAAGAAATAATAAAGTGTTGAGGTCATTCTGCTGCTTCAGACATAAACCCCTAAGTTTTAGCTCGGGTCATAATAGGAAGGAGCTCACTGAACAGATTACACCATTCTGTAATTTTACAGACATTTCAAATTCACGGTATTGCTTTTACATTACATTACATTACATGTCATTTAGCTGACGCTTTTATCCAAAGTGACTTACAATAAGTGCATTAAACCAAACTCAGAACAACAAGAATCAAGCAAGTACAATTTCTTCAATAACGTTAAACAACAGAGTACTATCCGTAAGTGCCATTTAAGTGCTACTAAAGTGCCAAACTACAAAGTGCTATCGGTAAGGGACATTTAAGTGCTACTACGGCTCTACCTATTCAAGGTATAGTCGAAAAAGATGTGTTTTTAGTTTGCGACGGAAGATGTAGAGACTTTCTGCTGTCCTGATGTCAATGGGGAGCTCGTTCCACCAATGAGGAGCCAGCACAGCAAACAGTCGTGATTTTGTTGAGTGGTTAGCTCGAAGTGAAGGAGCTACAAGCCGATTGGCAGAAGCCGAGCGAAGTGAACGGGCTGGGGTGTACGGTTTGACCATGTCCTGGATGTAGACCGGACCCGATCTGTTCACAGCACGGTACGCAAGCACCAATGTTTTGAAGCGGATGCGGGCGGCCACTGGTAACCAGTGAAGGTCGCGGAGGAGCGGAGTAGTGTGGGTAAATTTCGGGAGGTTGAAGACCAGTCGAGCAGCTGCATTCTGGATGAGCTGTAGAGGTCGAATGGCATTAGCAGGAAGACCTGCCAAGAGGGAGTTGCAATAGTCCAGCCGTGAGATGACCAGAGCCTGGACCAGAACCTGTGCCGCCTTCTGAGTGAGGAGG
The DNA here is from genome assembly GCF_009769545.1 of Cyclopterus lumpus. Lineage (NCBI taxonomy): Eukaryota > Metazoa > Chordata > Actinopteri > Perciformes > Cyclopteridae > Cyclopterus > Cyclopterus lumpus. The sequence continues at coordinate 7,770,954 of NC_046980.1, read as the reverse complement.
GGTCGTATTCTCCTGATGTTGTACAGCATGTACCTACAGGAGCGTGTTATTGCGGTAGTGTTGGCAGTCAGGGAGAGTTGACTGTCGAGCGTCACTCCGAGATTCCTGGCAGTCGGAGTCGGAGCCAGCACTGAGTTGTTGAAGTTAATATTCAGGTCGAGCCTTTTCCTGGAAGGAAGAGAAGTTCAGTCTTGTCCGGGTTAATTTTCAGGTGGTGAGCGGACATCCACTGAGAGATGTCGGTCAGACAGGCAGAGATTCGTGCTGCTACCTGTATTTCAGATTGGGGAAACGAGAGGATCAGTTGGGTGTCGTCAGCATAGCTGTGGTAGGTGAAGCCATGCGAGCGAATGACAGAGCCAAGAGAGTTGGTGTACAGAGAGAAGAGAAGAGGACCGAGGACTGAACCCTGAGGGACCCCAGTAGTCAGAGGACAAGGCTCAGACACAGATCCTCTCCAGGTTACCCGGTAAGAGCGGTCGGTGAGGTAGGATCAGAAGAGTGAGAGTGCGGTGCCTGAGATACCCAGGTCCTGGAGGGAGGACATGAGGATCTGGTGGTTCACTGTGTCAAAGGCAGCGGAAAGGTCTTGAAGGATAAGGACAGAGGAGAGAGAGGCTGCTCTAGCAGTGTGAAGCTGCTCAGAGACAGCAAGGAGGGCAGTCTCTGTTGAGTGGCCTGTCTTGAATCCAGACTGGTGGGGGTCTAGAAGGTTGTTACTGTGAAGAAAGGAGGAGACTTGGTTGAAGATAGCTCGCTCTAGAGTTTTGGAAAGGAAGGGGACGAGAGAGACAGGTCTGTAGTTATTGACTTCAGATGGGTCGAGAGTGGGTTTCTTCAGGAGAGGGTTGACTCTTGCCTCCTTCAGAGAGTTAGGGAAACAGCCGGTTGAGAGAGAGGTGTTAATAAGATGGGTGAGAAAGGGAAGAAGGTCCGGAGCAATGGACTGGAGAATGTGAGAAGGGATGGGGTCAAGGGGGCAGGTGGTTGGACATAACCCACATTATGATGAGCCACCGCAGACACAATGCATGTTGCATTTGTAATTACCTAGAGGGAGATTGTGCTGTGCGTGGCTAATTGGAAGAATGGAAAACATTATAGAAATGCTGTCAGAGCATATAATTAACGTTACATTCTTTTGAATAAGACTTCTCCTTTCAAGGCCACCCTGGCAGCTACAAATTGGGTGCCAGGTGTCTTCTGGGTAGCAGACAGGACGTGGAGTAGATAGGCAGCCTTGAAATCCTGCCAAAAAACTCAATATGCATATTCTGCAAGGCCTACCCCGTCTCCACCGTGAGAGGAAACAGCTTCTAGACACTAACTTTCTGGAGAAGACTCCAGAGCACAACTCGCCCCGAACCCCACCATCCCCTCACGGCCCATGATAGGTGGTCGTAAAAGCAGATTTTATGGCTTCCGGGGTTACGCAGAGGGCTAGTAATTGTTCTGCTAGTGTCCAACTAACACATGTACACACACGCAAATTAGAACCTCCATGTCCTAGTTAGCATGCCTGTCTGCACACACACACACATCTTATATGTGAGCGTGGGAACACGACTACAAGCACACTACCAGCTGTTAATCCATTTATAATTACACTTACAGACCCTTCTGCAGCCAACAGACGTCACTTCATAAATAACATTAATGCTAAACTGTTGAACAAGAGGTTTCTGTTCCTTGTGCAACAGTTGTTTATATAAACGATTGTTTTCTGTACATTTGATGTGTTTTATTCATTTATTTATACTCTTTTACAAACATACTATTACTGGATTCACAAAGGGTGTGCAGGCATCAATTATTGCAATAGTTGAAACCATACACTGTATTGGTAGTATAATAAGCAGCTGTCATGATGCAAAGACAGCGGCTATGACGTCTTATTTTGGCCTTACGGCTCATATTTCATATTTACCAATTAAACACAGCTCAGGCTGATGGGAAAGTCAATTGTTTTGCAGAGAATACGGACTTTTTATACATTTTAGTCAACAAATGAATACACACAAATATAAACTCAAACGCACACACACACACACATATCCTCCCCCATCTGCCACAGCCTCATATGATAGGATGTTCTCAGTGTGATTCAATATTTATGTAGTTATCCTGTTTAACCCAGGGGAGTTAGAAAGGCTTAAATAAGCAACTTGCTCTTGTTGTTTCAATAACTGCTGCTTCATGACCTGACTAATGGAGCAGACTAGCTGCTGCGCGTGCCTCTGTTCACCCAACAGCAATCACTTTTAATGTAGGCATGAGCAGAAGCAAAACAATCGATACACATAAATCCATTTTATATCAATGTTCACCACTAAATGTCTCACAGTCTTTGACCAGCATCGCGCAAGAAAGAATACATATGTGATGCTGTGCATGTCGGATATATATCCTCATAGCCTTCACTTCAACTTATATTCGCCTGAAACTAACAACCCTTAAAGATGTATAATGTATGTAACTTCGATTTGAAAATCATTTTTTAAATAATGCTTAATAAACTTTAAATAAATCCCATCTTTGAGAAGTCTGCTCATGGTTTACATGGTCTTAACCACAGGCTGTCATATATCTGATTCTAGATATTCTAATACAGCATCATTGAGATTATTTTATGATTTTCAAGTTAACTGAACTCAAACAAATGTCTCACACAAATGGTTTCCTGCTGGATCAAGAGCAGATTTAAAACCGAGTGGTTGTGACTTTCTCCACGAGATAAAACCAAGGACGAGGGAGTAAGAGAGAAAGAGGAAAAAGATTGTTGCAAATGTGTTCTCAAAATGCACTTCAATCAGGGAGAGACCAGTTAGATAAAGAAAGGATGCACGTTATTGTCAACAGATGATATGAAGTGATGAAGTCTCGGCGTCTTGGCGCTTGGACTCTGCGGGGAGATTTGCAATTGAGGGCCGGCTGCCCCGATCGGCAACGAGATAGATCCCCCCGTGGAGTCCAGACCTGGTGGTGATGAGCTGATGGGATGATGAGTTGATGAGGCTGATGGATCCGTGGAGACTGGGTGGAGATGGGGAGGTGGAGGGGTGCGTAACAGCAGTATGAAAGGACTGAAGGTAGGGAGACAGTCATGTTTAAATGAGACGGCAGCAAGATGATTGGCTAGCCGTGTCATTGTTTCCGTGTGCTTATTGGATAGAGGGGATCAGCTGATATGCGCAGCTGGTGTCATGATTGACGGAGCAGGACGATGACAGCAAGTAAACAATGCGTGAGCATGCGTGAGGAATGATTGGCAGGAATGTGAGGAATAGATGGCGGGCTGAGGGGTATAGTCTTCCTGTCTGAACTTGCGCTAGAGCTCAATTTCTGATATCCACCGTAATTAGCACCAGCTTCGCTGTGTGTGGAGCCGTGTTTGCTGTACTCACACTGATGCACAGATGAAGGCCTAAAAATAAACACGAGGGCATGGAATTATAATCGATAGAGTAAAGACACCAACGGTGAGGTTAATGCAACGTGACTCACTGGGGTGAGAGCAGAGGAGGGCGCTCACCTCTGAGTCAACAGACACATCAATCACATGTGGATTCTCTCGTGCAGGAGTAAAGAGGACAAAAGTCGTTTATGGTGACAGTTTGGGTGGAAAACATCTCCTCGGGACTCTCAGTACTCGCTCTGCATTCTGAAAACATCCACAAAAGCCGTGTGCCTACTAGCATATACGTGATGGAAATCCATATTTGAACATGTTGTAAATACAGTACAAGCTTCCCACTGGAAAAGACGCCACAATGGATGCGAGGGCTGAGAAACCCGTCCTCCAGAGGCTCCGTTTCCAAAATGTCTCTGCGGAGAAAAGGGATTCGAGTGATCCTATGAACCTCATGACATGCTTCGTTGAATGTCAGACGTGCAGCAGTCAGTGGATGAACTATTTGGTGTTTTCATTTTCGCTTTCACCATCTGTGGCTTGATATATATGCGACTTGGGAGGGGAGATTAAAGACTATGAACCAAGTGCATCAGGAAAGGGATCATCACAAGATCAGACTTTCACTAGGGGGACATTTTTACAGCCGAGCTAAGCTCAAGCTCGCAAACAAATCTGTAACCATGATGTATAAAAGCCATACAAATGGAGTGGGTAAATGAGGGGTTACTTGCAGGCTAGTCATGAGCGACGCCGCATGGGACTGAAGCATCAGGTGTATGGCGTGTTTTTCTAGTTTTCAACGAATCCCACGAAGAGACCAAAACCAAGAATAAATTGAGCTGCCTGTGTATTACAAGCCTGATATGTTATCCTTCTGTGCAACAGACCTCCATGTTTGCTAAAAAACTATTAACAAGACTAATTCTCGGTCTAACACCGAGTCTCAAGCCAGTAGGGCTTTGGGAATGTCATCAGTTACGTGTTTGTCCAATACGGTTGAGCTGATCATGGAGCTAAATGATAATTCAGGGGATCAACAAAGTTATCTTATTCATATGTAGAGAGAAATTGAGATATTGTACCGTAAAAGTGAAAACTTTAATCCTATATTACCCCATGAACAGTGGTTAAAAGGAGGATATGGCAGGTGGGGGAACCCAATGGTTACCAACAGCAGTATGAACCCTAAATAAACTGGGATTAATAGCAATAAATGGATATTAAGGATGCCACAATAACTACATAATGATGGCGAACTGTAAAAAGCATGCTTTGTTAGTTGTGTCTGTAAGACGACAAGCAAACAACTTTTGATCCAGCAGCAGTTTGAATATTTAATGAACACTTTTTTTTTTAATATAGCATCTTTCTGATGTCACTCATGTTTTATGGCATTTGCTGGTGTTGTTTGTTCCTTGGAATGTGTTTATTGTCTGCTGCGCACTGTTGACTGTGTCTGATGTTGTTTGGATGAGTCTATTGTTGTCTGTATGACATTTTGTTGGCAAATGAGTTGGGCATTAATAAAGTTTTCTAATCTAAATGCTTGTTTTTTTTTAATGGAATTTGGATTGATCAGTGCACTGCTATGGTAGCACTGTAGCTGCTCCATCAACACTCAACATAGCATCATCTCGGCATACGTAGGGCAGCAAGGTTAATGTACAATAGACAATTTGTGCTTCGACATTTCCATTCCTGATTCGACGTGAGGACCTCAGTGACGGCAGCAGGACAATCTCAATGCTGATACAGCATAAAACTCATTTCTACCTTGAGTTGAAAAAATTATACACGTCCTTGGCACCAAGATTCAAATATTTGCATTTACTTTTTATGTAAATGCACTGTGTGAAAAATGTGCTTCCTGTTTGGAGCGAACACACCTTTGGTCCTGGCTTAATTTTGCTTTAATTGGTCCGATCAGCAAATCTGGAGCTGCTCCTCTGCCAACTTTGTGGATTCGTGGATTGGTGATAAGTCCTTATTGTGATTAAATGCCCCTTTATCAACCCTGCATTGCAGGAGAGGCACACATTAAGGCGTCAGAACTAAAAGTTTAATGAATCTGCTTCATGTAGGTGGTTCATAAAAGCAAAAAGGTGGTTAGGGGTATGATTTGTTTTTCTTCTTCCAAACGGCAGGATGGAAGTATGACAACCACTAAATAGGCTGCTAGTCCCTGCAGAAGTTGTCGCCAAATGCCACACTTCAGTGATTTTAATCAGTTTTTTAATTTTTTGATTTATTTCCCTGTTACAGGCACCAATTCAGGCTAAACTCTTAAATTGGAGCGCCAACTGGGGACAGAAACTCAGTCCAGGAAAAATACAGTTTTGAGGGTCATTAAATGCGCCACCCCTCAGCGTTTTTTTTTACCAGATTCAAGTTTAGTCAGAGACTCAACTGAGGTCAACCGTGCGTGTGTGTGTGTGTGTGTGTGTTTGAGCCTTGCTATCTCCGCCGTGCAGGCCTGCACCCTGTGCTCCGCGTGAGTTGACAGACTTGCTCTGCCACCCGCACGGATGCCACTGACAGAGAACCTCTCTTGGCTCCAGTGGTTGTCTATCAGCGGGCAGAAATGTGTCATTGTGTGTGGACTTTGTTTGTGTTAAAAAAGAGATATATAAAAATGTGACATTTATTAAATGTGGTTTCAATAACGTGCGACGACTAAATGCTACAACTAGACGGTAGATCAAGATTGATCATGTCAGCGTCTTTGCAAAAAAAGAGGAGGAGCCTTGTGCTCATTGGCTAAAGAAGCTACCGAGTTGCTGCTAGAAGGACTCGCCAGACTCATCCATTTATGCATTAGCTACACCTGCTAATCGGGATGAAGCCTGTCCCATCACACACTGGGAGAGAGGGCACAACCCAGACGTGTCAATTACATACAGACAAACATTCATACTCACATTCGCACCGACAGGAAATGTTAAGTTGCCAACTCACCTCTGGAAACTGGAGCACCGGGAAGAAACCCACACACAGTGTCACCCATAGGTTGCCTAAGACTTGGTATATGGCACCCATATGTCACCCAAAGCTGCCATGCCCTCTATTATGCCTGAATTAAAGCCTTAATATAATCTAAATGGGTGTTAAATAAAATATGCTCTTGACACAGAAAACCCCAAACCGACTGGCGGATTCAATCTCAAGATCTTCTTGATCTAAGGCATTAGAGATAACCAGTTCTGGATATGAAAAAAAATTATTATATATATATTTCCCCCTTTTTCTGAGAGTTAGCAGGTCAGAAAAACAGTTAAAACCAGCAGACAACACAGAGAGACTGAAATCCTGAAGGCAGCCAAGAGACAGTGAACACTGGTGTGGTATTGTCAAGATGTAAACCTCTGAAGATGGATAAAGATTTTTGAGTGAAGATGTTGTTTCAGCCAGACGCATTTACATCAAGGAAGTAAGTATTTATAGCAAAAGGTGCCACAGTTAGTGGCTCTGCTCTTTGAGGCAGCTCTCAAAGAATCTGAGCAGAAACGAGCGTTTGGCTCCGAGAACTAATCTTCTCTTAAACGAGTGCCCCACCGATGTAGATCTGGACTCCTGTTGGACTCACAATGGGCAGTTCTTTAAAAAGTGTCCATGCAGTAGAAACCCGATATGTCAATGAGTTGTTTTGGCCAGGCGTGCAGAGGAAGGAAACCAAGCTGGGTTTGATTTTCTCTTTCAAGCTCCGTTTTCATCCTTGACAACTATTTATGTCACTTTTCCTGCGCAGCCCTAAGAACGCCTTCTGTCTGAATGCGGTATAACAGCTATCGACTCTTTGGAAAAGTTATGAAATGTAACATATCCGCCTTCGAATGTGGTCGAATGAATTGTCGTATATTCTGAGTATTACGTGACACTTCAGTCTTTCAAGATGTTGACAAATCTGCAATCATTTTACTTGTCATAAACACAGTTTCTCCCGAACCTCACGCAGTGTTTAATTGCCTAACACTTACCGTAAAGACAGTTTATTTGCCATAACCACACTCCTTACCATACTTTAACCGTAGCTGTAATGCACGGAAATTGTAGAAAGTGAGAACTCTAACACAACATTCTGTCCTGGCAGTTGGGTTTTTCTTGAGTTTAGATAACTACCTGCATGTGTAAGTATCCACATACAGTATAGATGAGGACCCATACAGACTGATGCAGGGAAAGGTGAAGGCAGGTGTTCACCTTGGATCATTTCTTTTATTATTATCCTTGTTGAAGGACTTACTGCATTAGCACATGCATATTAACTCCCCAATGTGCGAGTGGGTTATCTAGTTTGAATAATTGCATCAACCTGTATATGACTGCACATGAATTATCAATAAGTGTAATAATGTATAACGTCTGTACGTGTGAAACTCATCACCCTCACAGTCATTAGGTGTCACACCTCTCACATATCTATCCGGTCATTATTGGCTGTCATTCGGTCACCGCAGTGAAGAACCATTCTCTCTGCTACACACAATATGGTTGATGGTAAAAATGCTAAATATGGCAGACTGACGGGCCTAATGCGTTTATTACAAGACTCATTATTTAATGAGAGGTCATTAGTGCAGAGGGAACAAATAACATGTTGATCCAAGACTGATAGGAACTTCACATGTTATTTTAGGACTAAATTTGCCTCACTACAGACTGTTTAGTCAAAAATTAAATATTCTGCCATGTCAAAACAAGTGACAGTCTGGTTACATTTTGGGACCTTAAACCCTGGGTGGCTGGTCAATTTCTTTTAAAAAGGTCCCATTTTTTGGAGAAAAACATTAAATCATGTAAACATGTTCTACTCATAATATAATAAGTACAAACCGGAAAATGTGCACAATAGTAAACAATAGTAAATGAAGTGAACATTTTTTTCCTTCATCTAATTTTCTTGAGGCAGATCAAAAAAAAATTGATCAAACACTGTCTGCAATAAACTTTGAACATTTGAGGAATGGGTCTTTATGGGAGAAGAAGAATTACAGAATTAAAGAGAGAGAGAACTGGTTTTCTCAGAAGTGTTGCCTCGGGCTTTCTCTGCTACGAAATCTATCCTCCAATCAAATACACGAAGGGTTTTCATCAGTCGGAGAAATCGTGCACTCAACAGCCCCCACAAGAGATAATAAGTTATTATTTGGGTAGATATTCTCAGCATTTCCCTCATGTAGCTGCTTTAAACATACAGTATTTATACATGTAATAAATTATTACAATGCAAGACTTTGACACGGTCTCGTAATAATATAATGCTCTCAACATTTCTTCTTAACAGTTTTCATGCTTTTTAAAAACCTCAGTTGTTGAACCATTTTCGACAATTTAAAAGATTGTATTTCTGTTGAAATAAAATCTTGGCCTTAGTTATTTTAAATATGTATTATAAACAGGTTATTGCTTTTTTTAGGAAGTTACATAGGTCATAATTCCCTCTCTAATATCTATTTTATATTACTGTGAAAACATCTCCTTTAAACAACTGGCGGTATTCACGATTCGCTCTCCTGCCAATTTAAACAACAATCTGTTGTTCACGATGTACCATCATAAGAAATCGAAGCATTATTGCCAATCTCCACATGCCATACTTATTGTGTCAAATGGTGTCAATAATCCGTGGTTCACGTGGCTCCCTGGTAATTCTTTATATAAAAAATGCCCCCCAGACTGCTGATTTTAAAGATTTTCTTTTCGGATATAAAGTTGGAATGTTGGTTCCGTCTTGACATTTTTACAGCTCTTCTTCTCAATGCTTCAGGTGAGAAGGCACACACAAAACAAACCAGCGCACACTCTTTTTCTATTGGCCGTTCATGGCGTTCGAGGTGAAGGGTCAGTTTTTATAAAATATGCTTCGAAGCGTTTCAATCTCTGCAACATAAGAAAAGGTGGCTTCTCTGGCTATGGAGGAAATGAAATACAAAAAAAAAGTGAGAAAACATCAACTGGGTGATAACTGAGAACAATCTGCAGTAGAAATATCTGCTAAATGATACAGGGAAATCAAAACATAACAGTCTGTCAGGCTGGTTACTTCTGCTACTTTGGTTGCTTCACACTCATCTCTATTTTAGTCTCCATCAAGAGATCCTGATCTCGTTACAATGAGATCTGTTGACATCATTAAAACATCTTTTGTCACAGATAATGAGATATTTTCCCCTAATTACGAGATCTTTAACCGTTATTACAAGATAGGCGTATGATTTATTTTTCTTTTGAGAATGCAATGCTCTTCCATACCACGATATCCATGGTTGTAAAAAAACAAAAACATTTTAAACTATTCATTTTTCGGTGTGAAGCTCTAGAAATCCCCTGTACACTGTAAATAATACACAATAAAGTGAATATTAAATTATATATATAAATTAAAATCGGCAACTATTTTGAAGATTGAATTGAGTAATTTGTAAAGATAATAACAGCCATTTTCTGGTATATTTACTCCTCAGACACCCATGTGTTATTTATTAAGATAATTATGTTCCTATGGTTCAGTCTTCAGTGTATCTATTATATAGTTCACCAGACAATTGATCCTGTATTTCATCCAGTTATTATGGTGACGTTCGTATCGAGAGTCACTCAATACCCGGCAGAAGGTTGGGTTTTTGTTCTGCACAATATGGCATGGCTTAGGCCATTAAAAAATATGAGCGGGATCTTCATGAATTTAATTTCTCAATGTGGGAAAACATTTCTGCCATGTGCAGATATGCTCGCAATCTGTGGACAGTCTCATAGCAGTATCCAGTAAATACAGTTAAATATTTTAGGCCAGCTGTACCACAAAAGGACTAATGTCCTATTGGCTTTCTGTCCGGTGTGATATGTAGCCAATAAAACTCATTTCATTGAGCAAGTGAATTCTTGTGCTGAATGTCATTATATTAACAGAAATGTAGATTTCTTTCCAAATATAAAACAAATTAAATGAGTTTTCTCTAGAAAATAATTTAACATTACAGTCTTAGTTTCAAGCGCATGTCTGTGACCATCTAACAGATCTAGCAGCAAGTTTATTGATTTTATATTTACATAATCGTGTGTGTCTTTAGAAAATACTCGTACAAAGTGCCATACCACAAGAACAAGTACAGAGACACTAGTGTGTGTGTGTGTGCATGCATGTGTGTGAGAGAGAAAAAAAGAGATATTCTTTAATCCAGATCTATTTTCAGTTGAAGTTTCCACACATCTAAGCAGTCTGCTCCACTTTTCTGTTAAACATAGGTTTAAAAATAACTAAGCCAACAACTGATTGACAGAGCAATCGGTATAATATTGATAGATCTCTGAGAATCGTCTATTAATACATCATGGCTGCAAACGGCATGCGAAACGTATCACCTGTACTTTCTATTGTGTAGCAAAGTTAACTGTTACAGATAGAAGAGCTAGATAAGGCTATGATCCAGTTATTTATAAAGAACTCAACAAGCACAGTGAGGTCTGGTGTAGATGTGTGCGACACTCTTTCCTGTAACCTCGTAACGTATGACATTACTTTAATACAACAAAATAATCCCACAATATACTTGTTTAAAATAATAATTTCACAAATAATTTCCTATTAACTGGGCCTGAAAGAAAAGTATGCCACTTCCCACGCAAAAGTTGTGATCAATAAAAAGAAACCTGCAGGGAAACTCTAACCAATGCGTACGGAAGTCAGCGCAGTCTCACAGTCACATTCACGGTCAGCTGCGGAGAACCAAACCATCATCATCAGTCGTAGAAATCCAAGATCACGTCAACGAGCATTAATTCCATGCAGAACAGAGCGCCAATAGTCTCAAGTTTCAGAAACATCTGCTCATGCTGTCCATACAGCACCAAGTACAATTGTATTTTTCGTATAGTTTTTGCTTTTTTAGATCCCTCCAATGCAACCATTAGGGCTCGCTGGAGACACCACGGTGGTCACATCTCACCTGGTACAGCTTCACTTCCTGTACATATGGATTGTGTAAAGTCTGGAAATAAATCCTGTGGCAGCTCTCGCACCATTATGAGCCCAAATCCTAATGCTGCATGGGCCTAGTTCCCCATAATGAAACTTAAAATAAGAAAAATAAATGTATTGTGTTCACCTATCAAGCGATACCCAGGGTGGGGGATACCAATCATTTTAGAAGGTAAACATATCAGAATGCTGCTTGGAACAATTAGAAGGGAACCACCTCTGAAAGATTTTGTTTCTTGGTCAGAATTTCTTGGTTTCTTGCCATCATCTCAAAAAAATATATTATTTTTAATTGCTTAAATGTTAATAAATACATGTACTAGAAAATGCATAGCATTATGTTGACGGTTTGAAGACCACCCTCTTCCCGTTAAGTTTTAGGTTTCATTCAATATTTGTAACAAATAACTTACAGAACACTTGACTTGTATACACACACACACGTTTATTTCATATAATATTAATATTTACATTTCTCCCAACTCTTTACCCTTGTTTGTCCAGCTTTGTTGTCCCTAGCTGTAATTTATATTTATGTGGAAGTAAACAGTCAAATTCCTTGTGTGTGTATGCAAACTTGGCCATTCAAGGGGATTTTGATATGAACAGTGTTGGAAGTTCATAAGCATAACACCTGTTATCATGCTTTCGTTGCAACTAGGCAGTTACATTTCTCTCAAAACATATTTATGTTTGCACATGAGTAAATATAAACATAGCATTACTTTAGGACTGTTAAACAGCATCTACCTCTGTAATCAATGGCGAGTTAAATCGATGTACATTTTTTTTAATATTATATTGCTGAAAAAAGAAAATCAGCTAACTTACCAAAGTGCGATACTCTAAAATGTTTTGATGGGAAAGCACTGTTTATTGGAATAATTGACCCTTGATCTGAGCACAAGTATATTCCAGAAAGTCGTATCCATCTCTGCCAGATACACACTGCCACAGGGAAAGTAGTGTAATGAGGGGTGCCAGACTAAGCATATGTTTCTCCTTTCCTGTAGTCGATATAAAGCCTAAAGCAAGACGGGTGGAGACAATGCCTCCCTAGAGGCCAGCTAGAGTTATTGAGCAACTCCTGCTGAAGTTATACATCAGCTTACATTATATTTATTACTGCTATAACTAAAGAAAGGAGACAGAGACAATCACCTTAATTTCCCCCTTTTGTCCAACAAAGAGGAGCCATTCGCGATGCCATTCTTTGCTGTGCTTACAGTTTATTTTGCAGATACATTGGTAAGTTGCCAGTAAGTTTATTTACATTTACATTAATGTTAACAGCAGCCTTGGAGCAATATCAATTGTTACAAACTCAATATGTATTAGCCTTTAAGGCCAAAATAATAGAGGTTATTGCAGGGGGGGGGGGGGGGGGGGGGGGGGGGGGGTCATCATCTGCTAGCCTATAGAGCACAAGCATTAGAGTCCCTCTCTGACCGACTTCCCGCTGGCTACCTCCACACATGAATGGCATGAAAACAGTTTACTAATAAGCTCCTTGGTATCATTTAAATAAATGGGCCACTGTGGATCAGTGGTGCAGCAGGGTCGTCTTTCAATCAAAGGATCGGCGGTTCGATCCCCGGATCCGCTAGTCCATGTTGATGTGTTCTTGGGTAAGACACTTAACCCCAAATTGCTCCCGTAGCTGTGCCTACGCTGTGTGAATGTGTGTGTGAAGGTTAGCTCCTCCTTATGGGCAGGTGGCACCGTAGCTCCTCCCATCAGTGTGTGAATGATGACTAGTAGTGTTAAAGTGCTTTGAGTGGTCGAAAGACTAAAATGTGCATGTACCATTTCTGAACCGTTGAAAAAAGTTCTGTGAAGACAGAGTTTGTTGAGGATGAATGTATGAATCATTTTCCTGACATTTGTTTTGTAACACCCACAGTCCAAATGATAAACTCTTTCCCTTTGGCCTTTCCCTTGGTGACTCGCGGTCAGGCTCTAACAATTGCAACGTTGTGTTTCCATCTTTCATCCATCCAAAAATTGTTGTTTGATGCGTCATTAACATTGCAGCCTCGGGGAGTTCCACCCGGATACTCTGAACTATATCTAATACATGCTCTTTTACACATATCTCAAATACATATATGACATCACCGCTGGGTTATTAATGTAACGTTGAAGGTGCAGGTAGATGGAACTGTGCGGAGAATAAGCGTGCGACTAGACTTCCTTGTTGGTCCCCGTCATCCCTCCTTGCTGCCTTTGGTCTTTTAAGGCAACGCTCTTAAAAGACATGCTGTCAGAGCGGATCTCCACTTCAAGATGCGTTTGTTTGCACAAGCACGTGTGTGTACATGTGTGCATGTATTAGTGAGTGAATGTGCATAATAGAAAAGGGTGTGCATCTTTTTTGTCTCAATGCATGTTTGTATGTAAATTACATACATATATTTATGCCTGAATAAATACATAAATGTGCATCCTTTACTTGCACGTATATAGGCTACATGTACCCCTTTGTTCTGCTGTGTGGGTGTAGGTTAAACATAACATACAGGCAAGTGAAATGTATTGAAGCATTCAGTCACTTCAACCTCTGTAGCTTTTAGTTATATTTTGAGCTCAAGTATGATAGAGGGAAATTGAAGTAATTGTTGTCTTTTATGTTTGCACAGCTAACGACTTTAAAAGCAAAGCTAACTACTAATTAACAGCAGGCCAAGGATACACTAAATTAGACCAAACTAATGAAACTCGGACAGTAAAATGACACTGCTAGATATTTTATCTCGGCCTCTATTGTGTTTACTGTACCACTAACTGAGGACTTTACAGTAGTAGTAGTTTATTTATTGAATTAAATCAAACTCTTATTTTCACAAACCAGCACTTCTGGTGCTGGTTTTCTTCTGGTCAAAGTATGGAGTTTGTTTTGACGATGAGAAGATGTTGAAGAAATCTTGCTCACTGTAATTGAGGAGTTGTTTTAGTTGATAAAGTAAGTTTTGTTTGAAGAGGTTGAATTGTAAAAGGAATTGTCTTTCATTTTCATCGCAAGTTAACGTTATGGACAACTAACACTAAAATTACCAAGTTTACCAATTTTTGGTAGGTTTATTTGAGCTCTGTGAATAAATCTCTACTACCTTTTGTGAGGTTCAGTGGTCTCTTCGGTCCTCTTGGTAAAGCATAGGTGCTGCACAGCTGACAAATGTGCTGCCCATAAGTGGCTATTATAAATAATACGGTGGACAGTTATCCCATGAGTTATGAGGTAATGTCATATCTGCTGTTTTATTACTATGGAAAAAAACATGCCCATCCCAGCCCCCTTTGTGTGAACATGTTTGATGTTCTAAAACATCTTGAATTCATATGCTCTGATGTATGTATGCCTCAGCCTCAGTGTATCTGTATGGCGTTTATGTTGTGTTTATGCATAATGCAGCATGTGGGGGATTCATAAAAGGCATTGGAAATTAAGTGGTTCTATGTCTAAGAGGAATAAAACTAAATAAGTAGTTTATCAAGAAGGTTGTGATGGTGCTAAGCGATACACCAGGGGGTGTGGAGGTGTATTTGAAGGCTGCCGTATTTCAGACTATAATGACATTAGAAAAGGTTGAATGACAGTCGTTTCCTTTCCAAGATCTGCATGACGATGCTCCTCCGATCTCTATTAGGCCATTTTTCTCTCTGTTCTGTCTCTACTGGTGAGCCTCACATGCAACGCAAGTTGTTTATTATCCTTTGACTTTTAATAAGTCTCAAGTCAACTCGTTGCCCTCAGACATGGCCTCACTGTTGATGAGGTTAAAACTGTCGAACAGTTTCAGTGCTCTTTGTCTCCGTCTCCCCCCTTAGGCCAGTCATTATGTCCATTTTGTCGCCTGTCTTCTCTCGTGTGCTGCCTTGCAGGGTCCCAGAAGCAAATGGCTTAAAAAAACAGCAAAGAAATTGGACAGCAGGAGATAGAGTCTGTGGCCTCAAGTATTCTATTCAGGGTTATAACACTACACGCGATTATTACCAACATCATCATCACTCCTGAGATCTTCAGAGAACACAACAACAGGATTCTACAAAAGAAGTGCCAAAAGATCTGTGCTGAATAAAACTGTGAGGGCTTTGCAAAGTAAGTGTGCTCGTGGGCAGGAGAGGTTGAGAGGTTTGATGCCCGACACTCAGCAGGGTGCAATACGGTGGCTTTACCCCTGCTGGTGCGATGTTAGTGTTGTCACATGGACAATGTGAGGTTTACTGGTTACTAAGTGGTCTCAGAGGTGCAGCAGAATGGTGGGGAACTTCAAAGGCCCCTGTGGGACCCAGGCAGACCCTTAAAAGTGACCACTGGGTTTGCACACGGCCCCTGCTGGATGCTAACAAATGTTTCGGAGGCCCTCTAGTTTTTTAGCTCATATTTCGCAGTAACAGACCTCGTAACAAGACAAGTCTGCATAGTGTCTCTGTGAGGCCGTACTGAGGCACAGCAATGCTTTAAACTAATTAGCATAAGCGTGCTAACATGTTCAGTGACAATGCAAACATGCTGAAGTTTAGCATATACCCTGTTCACCATCTTTCAGCTAAACAGCACAAAGTACAGCTGAGGCTGATGGGAATGTCATTAGTTTTGCAGGAATTTGTAAAAAAAGTACTATTTTTGTGTTTTTAATTAGACATTTCAAAAGATTCCACAAAGCAATTGAAAGCGTTGGACTCATTATTTCTCAACGAGCAACCTTGAACGTATACGACTCAAGATTAATTTATTAGCACACTCCCAAATGTTGTATTTCTTGATTAATACTAAAGGTGAATGAAAATATTTAACTCAAAACAACAGTCTACAATGCCTCAGGTAAAAATAGAGAGATAGAGATGCTCTGATTTGTACAGATTTTATCTAGACTGGAAATTCTAAAGTTGATCTTCTTTGAGCAAAATTACTACATCCAAGTGTTTTAATACAAAACATATTTCAATAAATAAGTCTTAATGTGAGAGACATGTGAGAGTTTAGAATGGTTTAATTCATTTAGCTACCATGTATTTCCGTTGCAGACACTTGTGTAGTTGAATAAGCAAAGGTAAATTGTTTTATTAAAATGCACCACCATGCTGTTCTTATTTACATAATTACATCTGATCTTTCTGTAACTGCATTAGAAAGCTGCTACGACTGAAAGTGGACTCCCAATATCCTAATCAAACAAACATACGAAGGGGATGAAGAAGCTTATTAGCGTCTTAGTTAAAATGGTAAATACTCAATCAACTATGGAGGCCAAATAACTGCAAAAACAGTTTTAATTACACCTGCAAACCAACAAGAAGAAGCAAGGAGGGTCATGAGGTGATGTGGTGCATCGTGTAACCCGCTGCAGAGTGTCTAGGGAGAGGGGGGCTGGAAGAATTGTGAAGTAGCTCAGCAAATTTGGAAAAATAGAAATTATGATTAATTTCATAACAACCCCCCACTCTGAGTCCTGAGAAAATTAATCTCCAACTATTTTGATTGATTCATTAATTTGGGGTAATGTTTCCAAGCAAAAATGATGATAAAAATGATCATTTCCTCGAGTGATTTCTTGCATTGTGTTCTCATTTCCTAAACTAAACAATCAATGATTCAAGATAATTATCTCTCGATCAATAATTGTTAGTTTAAGGCCTAGTAGTAAACACAATGAAGACTAGTTGAGCAGTTGAAAGAGGTATAATAGTAATGAACAAGTTAAACAAAAACACAAGCTTCTACACAAGTGGAAATAGAATGAGAGCAAACTTGACCAACTAAAAATAAGAAACAAGTGTTTGTGAGCTATAGAAACCAGTTCTCCCAGCTCCGGAGGCCAGTCTCAATCCCTGACCTCCCAGTGGAGGACGGACAAAGAGGATTCTCCCGTTTGCATGTCAACACTCGACCACACGCAAGGTTTGTAAATGGTCTCTGCATAGGAGCCCACATCAGTCACGAGGCGCTCGTTTACTTACTCCGCCTGCAGGGAGGGTCCCGAGGGGGATCAGTTTCATCATGATCCACACACACCATCCACACCCCCACTTGGCACAGAGAAGCCCGAGGTTCTGGTTTTAAAATAAGGAGACGAAAAATCAAACCTTCTTCCGTTTGTCCCACTTCCTCATGTCTGTCTCCCACTGGTTTAAATGACATTCGAACCGAGCTGCCGATTTATATTTAGTCATGCAATGTACTATGATTCTATCAGTACTCAGTCCTACAGGCTTTGTTAATACAGATTCTGGCTCCACTGTAAGTGCCTAGCCGGGGGGATTGCTTTCTAGATTTAGTTTGGCCCTCACCTAATCTTATCCTCTGCGCTGTTGCGCCGTTTCA
This sequence comes from Cyclopterus lumpus, assembly GCF_009769545.1. Taxonomy (NCBI): domain Eukaryota; kingdom Metazoa; phylum Chordata; class Actinopteri; order Perciformes; family Cyclopteridae; genus Cyclopterus; species Cyclopterus lumpus. The sequence continues at coordinate 7,753,242 of NC_046980.1, read as the reverse complement.
TCCCATCTCATCATTCTCGCTCTATTTCTCTTCATCTCTCTCTCTCTCTCCCTGTCTGTCTGTCTCTCCGTTTGTCTGACTCCCTCTTTTTTTGTGCGTTCCTCAGAAGCAGCCCGCGGAGGAGGAGTGTGTCAGGACTCTATGATTATTCATCCAGCGAAAGGCTGAGAGCTTTTTCCCCCCACTCACTCACCTTCTCGGCCCACAGCCAGTGTGTCATTTAATTCAACACCCTTCTTCCACAAACACACACACGCACACACACACGCACACAAAGCTCTCCTTAGAAAGAGAGATCTCTGATTGAGACTTTCAGAAATAGCTTCACACACACAGAAACTTTTACATCAAGGTAAGTGAAAGTCTAAGTCTTTGCCTAGTTAAGCATATATTCCCTTACCACCTCCACTGTACCGTTGACCATAAACATGAACTTGAATGGAAAAGGCGTGTGTATTTTTTTTCCTCTCCTATTTATGCAGACTTGCAGACTGTGTTCCCCAATAGGCTATTACAAACCAAATTGATATTATGGAAATACAGGCAGAAAATGAGCTCAAGGGAGGAGCGTTGTACTATTGGGACAGTCCAAGGCTGCTAGCTGTATGAATTAATTGTGTCCTGGCATGTGGAGCCGGAGGAAGCAAGAGCAAGAGGGGGTTTCATCCCTCCTGGTGCAGCCCAGAGCTCTGCTGGAATTTTAGATCTGGTGATTAGGCTGAGAGGTCGAGCTACTCGGTGGAAATCTCTGAATTCTGAGGAAGCGGTGAAGGCATGTTCTTCGCTGCATCAGAAGAGGAGGAGAGAAAAAGAAAAAAGCTTTTTTTTTCCTTTCTTTTTTTTTTTTTGATGCAGACTCTGCTGGCCAGTGAACAAAAGATGAGAACTCCAGAGATCCCTGGATTTGAATCCAATCTCACAGTGAGACTTCTGATAGGACCATTTCAAGGCCAATGCATTTTCTTCTACACAGGAGCAAAGAATGTCTTGCCTTGAAAATAAAAATGAAATCAATGTTTCAGCACCAATCACTATTCAGTTCCTTATGTAAAAAGTATTTGTGTCAGTTAAAAAAATGATAGATGCCATTATAGAACACCCAACAAGACCCATTTGAGTACTTCAATTTGTGGTATTACTCTCAATGAAAACAACTGGCTGAAATGCACATGCTCTGGAGATTCATACTGCAAGCAAAATAAAAATGCCCAAGGCTGTAATTCCACCTAAGGCACTGCATTATTCACGAGACACTCTGCTGTGGGTTTTGGGAAAACAGCATGGAAACAGCCTTCCATCTCTGATAGATGATGTTTACATCTGACACATCTGATACACCTACACCTATCCCTCAGCTCCAGCTGCCTTTCGATAAGGAAAATCTTTTTTCTCAACCAATGTTTCAGGCGGGCATTCGTGCGTGAATGCAAGTGTAGTGCAACGGTTCACAGCATTAACAGAGATAAGAAATCAATAAGATGCTTGATGAAAAGGATGAAAGGAAGTACTATTATGCCATTACTGTTTTACTTTTATACATCCAACACAATGTCATGCTCTTAGTAGAGATGTGGAAGGATGAGATCTATGTATCTATGTACAGCAGAATAAATGGCAGCCATGTTAACAAGACCCAATACAAGAAATCAAAGACCGAAGGCGTCGGTATACTCGTTAAGTGGTGTGTCGAAAATGGTCAAACAGAGTCTTAAACCCATCTCTCCTCACACCTCTTTGATGTTTGAATTGGGGAGTATACGTCTGACAATTTCTGTAACTTTCTGAACCCGACAATCCAGCATTTACAGCCACTTCATGCAGTGAATGGTCATGCGTGCGAAGGTGAGTAAGTAAGGAGCATTTGAAACCCTCCAGCTTTCTCTTTTCGTTCTTCAAACAGTTGCTTCTGTCACTTTTCCTGGAAGAAAAAAAAAAAAAAAAAAAAATGCTACACCACCCAAGGCCTTTGAGGCGAGACTGCCTCTAGGTTCTTCATTATAAATTCTATCTATTGCCTCTACATGACTAAATGGCTGAGCAGGCGGCTTTCAGCTAACCGTGCTGACAAAGCTAACAGTGTTTATCTGACATGCTTAGACACACAGGGCTGATCCACAGCAAAGCTCAGAGAGAGACTTCCTTCTCTGCTCAGGTAGACGCCACTATATCTGTGCATAGATAATAGCCATTTGCCGCTATATTAATGCTCCAGGTATGGAACAGCGCACCTTTAAAGTGTGCATCATTATCTCCACTTTTACGATGATCGCCTCTCAAGATTTCCCCCCTGCCTCTGAGTGTAGCGATTTGGTACAGGTATTTTTATTCTTGTACGTGGTTCGTCAGCCGGCCCTCAACATTTTACTCACAGGTCAGTGTTAACAAGTGAGTCTAACCTCCAGTAGCTATGCGCTGAAGCTGACCTGCAACAAAAAAATGTTGAATAAAATCCCCACTGCAAGTTTTGGATGCCAAAGAAAAAAGGATGAATCATCAATCATATATACAATTGACAGATTCATTGACGATAATAATAATAAGCGCTAGTCTCAAAGCTACAGGTAACACAGATTTGTCATTTGTCATTTTGCATTACAGCTGATCTCAATATTGAACATCTCAAGTGTTAGATAATAATTGTTCTCTTTCTCCATGCACACATGGGAACAATAGTAAACTACAACAAGACACTGTCCTGAGAATGTGAAGCTGTTTATGTTAGACTTCCTCTTTAATCAGACAAACAAGCATCAGGTTTGTGCCTTCGGTAATTCGACTGGCTGGCGCTGTTGATCCCTCCCGACATAAATTCAGATTAATATATTTTGTTACGGTATTAGACTTAAGATTTAAGACACAAGCTCCTCACCAAATACAAGTCAAAGAGTTTGAAGATGACACGTTACAGCACAGCAAAGCTGCCATCTGATTATTTTATGTGCAATGAACTTGTCTTTTCTTTATGCCTCTGCCTTACATGTGACCACTAAGCATGGCTTTAACATATACTGTATTTTCTATTTTCAGGTTTGAAAGGCATCCGTAACATGAAAATGATTTGCTTCTGTTCCACCATCTCCTTCAAGGTGCTGCTCCTGAATCAGTGCCTGTAAAGTGCCTCCAGCACAGCAGTTAAGTCCTCTACTGGGAATCCTTTAATTGCATCACTCTGCAATCATGACACACTCTGATCCCCTCGGGAAGATTAGCGGGTTTTTTTCTCCATTTGTGTCAATCATATTTGCTGTGCTTAACCTCTCTCACCTGCCACTCATCTGATTAAACACTGTGATTATTGAGGAATGCCAACAGGGGAACTCTTGCCAAGTGCAACAGGCCAGCTGGAATGACGTTCTATGATCATTTATTTTTCACCATTTTCACCAGTATGTACAGTTAGCTTGTATGTTTTACTTTCATCATATGTGATCATTTGAAAATAATTTAGAAGTTTCATCAACAACTTGGCGATGCTTTGTCTCCTCAGCTGACGTACACCAAGTTGAGTTGAGTTGTCACTTTTTGGCTATTTATATTTAGTTGTATTTATTTATTCTATTATACAGTTTGAGCTGCCATCATGCATGTGTTTCTATAAAGAAATGACCTTGCCTTACAGTGGGAAAAAAAACTGTATGGTATTGGAACCACGGATATTTTTTGAAAAACCTGCAGAAAAGCATTGAGATCAACATGGTCGAGAAGTCAGTAAGAAAAGAGAAAGAAGTTTTAGTCACAGTGTGACCTTCAGGGCTCGACGAGGAGCCTTTATGTTATCAACTTTTTTTCAGTCAATCATTGCAAAGTCAGTAAAAAGTCAGATGGTATAAATTGGATGCATGCATCGCCGCTCTTTTACAGAACCAAGACTGGCTCAAACAATTTCCTCAAATTCAATATTTTAATAAAAGTTCACTGAATAATAAATCTCACAGCTAAGAACGAGCACTACACTTCCCCGACTTGGTAATATCTTACATTGTACAACTTAATAATAAAAAAATTATAGACTCTCGAGAAAGTCCATTCAAAATAATGAGTGTCTTGCCACATTTAGAAGCACCCAGTCTCCTCGGCCATTCTTAAATTTGCCAACTTCAGCGTCCGTCCTCCCCACACTCATCTGTCTTCAGCCACTTACAGCAGCTGTTGCTAGGGAACAGTTCACGCCTGCATGTACATACCAAGTTGTGTATCAAAACAACATTCAGAGTGCGATGAATGGACTGGTAAATTAAGAAATTCTTCACGTAAAAGAGATTTACTTTTGCTAGCTCAGTATTAATATATAACAACATCATTTACTATAATGCATTACACTATTTTGTAAGTTAGGAGGGTAATTTAATCACATTAATATGTTACTTAGTAAGCATTAGTGGTGTTTAGTCTCAAACTTCAGGCTGATAAGTCTCTCTTTACACTTACGTGAACCAAAAACCCGTGGCTGAACTGCTCCCAGTAAACATTCTGCTTTGTAACCAAATCCTACAGGGGATTTCTAATTAGGTAAGGAATCAAAAACTACACTGCAAGATGGGATGAGAGGGAGGATATTCGAGAAGTGTGGAGCAGGGGGCTTATTTGGGGAATGGAGAGAGAGAGAGAGAGAGAGAGAGAGAGAGGAAGCAAATAACAGGAAAGAGGTGGGAAAGACGGAAGGAAAAAACAGCGGAAGATGACAGGAAGACTGGGGACTTATCAATTAATTATGGCGCAGAGGCAACTAGAGAGAACCATAACAAATAGCATGCAGCAAAGGAGCCACAGTGATGAGGAGACTGGGACAGGCGCACAGAAAGAAACCAGAAGAATAAGGAGATTTGTACAAAAAGAGAGGGGATCGAAAAAATTTGCACATAAAAAGCCCAACAATGAGACTGGATTGAGGGAATGACGGAGGGGAATAAAGCCCCTCTTACAGGCCTCTTAATCATGATCTGAGTGGTCAGCAGGGCAGCTTGCCAGCCACCTTGAGCCTATGCATACCTGCACGTCACCGTGCCAGCTCTGCATATCCCACGGATGATGCTCCAGAGGGGCCAGGCTCCGTGGCGACACATTCCAACACAGAGGCCCTTTGAGTAGGCATGAGACGGTGGTTTTGTGGCCAGGGACTAGTCTGGGTCAGCCAGCATCGCAGAGCTCATACGTGCCTAGACTTTCACCACAAAGCCCCTCAGGCCCCACAGTCAATGAGCCCAGAGATTGCTGTGCCGCTTTCACTTTGGGAGCTCGGGATGCGAGGGTGAGCGCGGATGGGGGCGAAGCCACGGCGCCTTGGAATGAGAAGTAAAACAAACAGACGTTTTAGGAGAGGATACGGCTGGCTGCTTACATCTTCGCTCGCCCCTGATGTGTATTCAGCATTAGCAACAACACAACAACAGCCTCTGAGCAACATGCTTGAATATCCATTTTAACTTGGATGCTGAAATCGGGGAGTTTCAACAAGAATTCTCTCTTTGTACTTATTTGCCATTCACACAGGCAGCGTAGGACTTCTCCAAATCATACTTGCAAATGATGCATGGGAGTATTGGTAAGTGGGTTCACAGGGATGTCGGGAGGTAAACAAGAATCACCAACCAAATCAAAACCAATATTTCAGAAAATACCCCATTGAGAAAAGCAATGCAGGGTGAGTTTAGTCAAGCCAGATAAGACGTTGCCTTGAAGCCAACAGCAGGGAGCCAAAGCCCTGCCCTCCATTTCACTTGGACAAATATTATAGATGAAGTTCTTGTATTTTTTTTTACAATATTTATTTGGGGTGAAAAACATCTTAAAAAGTTAGAAACACTTTCTAAATTAGAACGTCTCCTAAAGCCAGTGCACATTCACGCTACAGCCTCACAGGTGTTTGTCTGAACATGAGCAGAGGACTAATCAGCCGGCTAAATGGAAACACCTGTGTGACGAGGTAGCGAGACACACACACACACACACACACACACACACGCACACGCACACACACACACACACTTATTTATGTTGTAGTATGCTATTGGTTTTTGTAGTTGAGAAAGTGTTCAGGATACATTTGCGAAATTAGCTTAATGGTCCTGAAGTCTTTTGTCATGTGACAAAAGTCGCACTCGCTAATGAGCCCCTGGTAACACTCTTAAGAGCTACTCGCCTCGTTAAAAGAAAAACGTTGGTGTTGTGAATATTAAAATGCCTTATCAATATAACATGACCTCCAGCTATTTTAATGATGTCATAGATGAGCAGCTGAAACATAAATGGGGTTTTCTGACCACATTCAGGAATAAAAACAAAATAGATAGCTGCTACTCCCGTCTATAACAGCCTACACCAGCCAATCATTTTATCTTCAAATGTTACTCATCAGTAGTCAATTGAAGCGAATTCCCATCAAGCATTGTTTATCGGCAGAGACAAGGTTTACTAAATGAACTGAAAATGATACCCTCCATTACAATGAGAAATTAAAGAAAAGAAGCAGACACATCAGTGGTCTATTTAAGAAATAAATAAACTATTTTTAAAAAACAGTCTTCAACAACAGCTTTAAAAAAGATTGCAACAATAGCACAGCGGGGGGAACCTCTAATTAATTTAGCAAAATTATGAGTTGAAAAAGCAGCGAGGCAGATGCTTGGGTGGACTATGCACTATTCACTGCAATCTCGGCATCAACGAATCCCAAATATCCAGGTCAGTTGAGTTTGATTGGACATCCTTAAGCTTCTTGATCACTGCATGTCCCCTAAACCCTGATTCTCCACTTCTGCCTTAAGTTAGTCAGGGGCTTTTTTATATCTCTCTCCTGTATCAAATCTCAGTTTACCGCAAGGGTGGAAATGATCATCACCGCTTCTGAAGCCTCAACATGAAAGCTCAAGTTTTTTTTCTTTTTTTTCTCGTCACTGATATATATTTCAAAGGTCCTGTGAGGCAGAGCACTATTTTGGTCTCATAGTGAGGCATACATCCAGGTGAGCCCCAGATTGAGCGTTGGTGTGATCGGCTTACTGAGTGACAGCACAGCAATAAAACAGGAGGAGACAGATGGAGATAGAGGGGTTTAAAATTAATTATAAACATGAGAGAAGAAAACGGCATGCAGCCAAAAATAACAACCACGCAGACAATTCCAACTCTTTATCTTGGGTGCCTGATAGTATTGTACTCGAAGAATAACAGACACAAAATTATAACTAATCAGCACCTACTTTGTTAGTTTGGTAGGATGATGCACAGAAATGTTAAGTACTGATGAGGTACCCATAAAGTAACATCTACCGTGAAAGCTCATGATGCATTGCTTTATGAGGAGGCATGAAAATAGAATTTATTTGTGCGTAGTAAGGAGGTCATGATTTATTATTCCTTGTTTGCCATTAGCTGATTCAGAGATAATTAGAAATGATGAATTGAGAAAGTGGTTAAGATGTACAAATGTGTTCATTAACAGTGTCAAACTTGTTATCAATTTTACAGACCATGAACACTTATTGGTAATATTAGTCACAAATTCCTGCCTAACCTCTTGTGGACTTGAAGTCTTTAGACTGTGGGAGGAAACCAGACGATCATCCATCTTTTCTCCTTGGTTTAGTCTAATTTAAGAATTTGAATCTGTCTGCTAGAATATACCCAGTTTTGTCACGGCAACGGCTTCATTGTCGTAACTTTGCATCTTTCTCTCCTTTTCCCATTCCTTCTAGTTTCTAACATTTCCTTTCAGACGTTGTCGTCCGCTCGCTTTCCCGCAGCCATTCCACGCAGCTCATCACCACGTGCCTGTAAACCTGCTCACAATTTCCTCTGCCAGCTTCCCGCACACAAACACTGGCTCTTTGCCAGATTATTGCGCCACTGTAGTCATGTCACCGGGGTCCGGCCTCTGTTCTCGTTTACCTGCCTGCTCCCCTTTTAGGATTCAGCTGCCTTTGTCGACTCCCTGCTTTGACCACACGGACCAAAGTCTTTGTTTTTGAGCGCAAGCACCTCTTTACCAGAAGTGCTATAGGTACTTTTGAACACTTAAACGTGTCCTTCTTTAATAACCCTTGGCATCAACTCTGACCGGGTGTATGGCCAAGCTGATGATGCATCTCAAACGGCTTCCCCATACTCAGTTGTGCGTTACAGTATCATTATTTGAGGGCTGCTCCGCATTACATCCTGAAGAAGAGCTTTTAAAGGAGAATGTGTTTCTCTTGAAGGAATCGTGTATGGATTCTGCTGCATTAAGCATGCGCACGGGTCTATTGAATAAGGTGTCCACATTGCTTTTCGATGAAAGTGAAACGTGCCAAGAATGTTGGACACCTTGCAAAGCATTTAGTCGTTATACATATTTACTATTACATCACACCATCGGTGACTACATTTGAGTAAAGTGAATCAGATCTAATTAATGTTTAATTCACAGGCATGATTATGGCATTCCTGAGGCGACCTTAATGAAATTAGCTGTTTGATTAGTGATTTCACGCAGTGCAGTGTAAATTTCTGTTTCGGTCTCGTTAAAAGCTAATGAGTCGACTGCTCCACTGAATCAGAGGACTCATGCATGTCCTCTCCAGGTGCTTCTCGCACATCTAAAATCCAAATTGTTTTTTCAACCCTGACGGAACCTCTGATATCTGATACGCGGGGCTCACGGCACCATGCATTGGTAAGCAGCATCGCTGTCATTACCGCTGTCACCAAGCCCTCATATTCATTGAATGGGTTGTAACTCTGTAACTCTGTTCATTCTGTACACATGACATCTATTGTTCTGTCCATCCGGGGAGAGGGATCCTCCTCTGTTGCTCTCCTGAAAGTTTCTTCCCTTTTTTTTCCCCTGTGAAAGTTTTTTTGGGGCGTTTTTCCTGATCCGATGTGAGGTCCTGGGACAGGGATGTCATATGTGTACAGATTGTAAAGCCCTCTGAGGCTAATTTGTCATTTGTGATTCTGAGCTATACAAAATACATTTTGTGTGTGTGTGTGTGTGTTTGTGTGTGTGTCAGGATGGTATAACTTTGATCTGGAGCTCATCTTTGACACATTGTTTCTCTTTGTCCAAATACACGTGTCTACGTAAGAACGCACAAAAGGCTTCACATTTTGAAACGCACCGTCACAACATTCATAAACCATATTTGTTAGAACAGGTCAGAGGGGTCTTCTAGACGAACGTGCAGGGGTGTTCGCCTTACGTTAACACCCACCACTGCAGCTGCTTCCATGGCAACCAACGAGACACCCAGAAACGCATGCACACAATTAATAAGAATACATTCAATAGGAATTAAATGGTAGACATGCCCATGTAATTGCATTCACGGAAGGTAACAATTAAGTGCAAAAGCAAGAGTTTTCTCTTTTCAATATGGTTCAGGAATTCTTGTTTCAGCTATCTATGGCAATACGTTGTGCTGTCAGTGATAGCAAGAGCAGAATATGAGAAGAGAGATTGGAAACACTGCAAACTGATCCGTCTCACAAACAGATTGTGAGAATTATTAAGAATGTGTGAGGTAGTCAGAAACAAAAGCGAAAGGGGAAGGACGGGAAGAGAGTAAAAAAATGTTTTTAAAAAAAGAATGTGCATTCTTCTGCCGGTGCACAGTTTGTTCGTCAGGACGGATTTGGAGTTGTTGGGGTTCAGGTGAAGCTCTGCCCGGACAAGCGAGGATAATCAGAGCGGAGATGCTGAAACTTTAAATGAACTTTTGCAAAGTCTACCAGGCTTTCTTCCTGCAAGCAGGAGCTTAGGGAAACCCACATTGTTGTCTGGATTTACCATGCAAATGTTTTTAGTCACGCGTGGATAAGAACAACAAAGCCATTTGAACTCCGGCAACCTCCGTTTAAAATGTGTTCATGCCCGACGGACTCAGCTCCACTCTTAAAAAGGTCCAGCAAAGTGTCAGCAACGATCACGTGGCCCTGCATTGCTCGACGATGGAAGCACCCTGAAGATAGACGACGCTTAGTTTTACCTTCACAAGCAGAACAGACCTCCTGCTCAATCATATTGATTGTGCGAGAGGAATAAGTGAGAGTTCCACAAAAGCAAAAAAAAAAAAAAAAAGTCTGACATTTCGATCCAGAGATATGATTGGGATGTTAAGTAGACTCGTTATTCTCTTCGCCCCTTGAGGTCTTATGTCTCAGACCCAGATCATAGCAATTAACGCGTTCAATGCAAAGACGCATGATCCCCAGAGCTGTTGTAACAGTGGAGCAGAGCAAATTATTATTCTCCATTTTTCTTGCTATAAGGCACATAGAAATACTCTGCTTAATTTGTAGTCACTTCCAGTATTCCAGGCTTCTCTTTATGTACATTTGTTAAAGAAAAAACACGAGTTTAATGCACAGAGAGTAGTCAATGAAATTGCTGCAGCTTGTTGGTTGTTCATCACTCCGTAGTTTTAAACCGCACAGCAGCAAGCAAAAACAAATGTATTTCAGCTCTTAGCATTTACAAACATTAGTTTCTTTGCCTGCTGCGGCGCATTAGAAATACATAGTGATATGTTTTCCTGTCATGGGTTGAACAGACCATCTTTATTTAATATGACCTTTCATCAGCTCATGATGACATGAAGGCCAACAATAGCAACATGCCTCTTGGGATGGCATCACAACGTTGGTCCAGACTGTAAAATATCTCAAAAACTATTGGGATGGATTGCCAATAAAAATGTGTCCAAACATTCAGGTTACGTTATTCTTATTATATCGGATGCCCCAACTCTTTATCTAATGCCACAATTAGGTTCACATTTGTGGATGAGAGTGACATGTCCCTTCAAGTTGTGAAATTTGATTTAGACATCCACAACCCCTTCAGGAGGATTTGAAATAACTTTTCATGTAGCACCATGATTAAAGGATAATGCTGATGTTCAAGGTTCTAATTGTATTTTCGGTTTCTACAACATGCTTCAATGTTAAAGAAAACACTAATGTTTGTCATACTTTCTGTCTGAATATACCTTTTATTTACCTTCCGTCTGAAATGCTCTTCAAGACAGTCGAGAAAAAAGCCAGTCTGCTCCGATTTGCTTGCGAGGAAAATATAATCCACCTTTGTGGTAGTTCTCAAACCGTGAGTGGAGATAGATGGTGGTATTTTCCAATGAGCCTGTATGTGATGTACAAAAGGGGAGACAAATCCGAATGCCTTGTTGAATCAAATGATTTCTGATCACGGCTGCCCACAAAAAGCTGACTGAGTTGTCTTATTTCACAGTTTGTGGGTTGGTAGGCGCTCCAGATTCCTAAACGTTTGTGCAATATGTCCCTTTTAAGTCAATATTTAAATGTGCCCAACACTTCACTTTACAAGTCACAGCAGCAAAACTATTAATATTCCCGTCAGCAGAAGATGTAGCATGCAAACGTGCTAAACTAAAATGGCAACCTTATATGTGCTTAACATCAGCATGGCATTGCCATGGTGTGCATGTTAACATGCTAAAGGTAGCTTTTAGCTCAAAAGGTGTGAACAACCCCACAGAGCTGCTCTGGCTGTGATCATATATGAACATATGCAGTCATGATCACAGCCAGATTTTACAACCTGTAAAATATTCGTACAGTGAGTTCTGGCCGACAGGGATTTCGTATAATGTTATAGAGAATCTATATTTGTTTGTGAGACTAAATTATTTTCTGGTAGAAATCACAAGCAGGTTGGTAGTCTCCAATCTTCTAATGTCCACAGAAATGTCCAACCTGGATGTTCTTCAAGCTGGTATCAGTTTTTGGTTGATACATGTATCTGTGTGGCGGAGGATTAAAAGAACACAACAACCAGCACATATACCACAGTTGGAGTTGGTCATTATACGTGATAACATACTTAGGATACCAATAAAGAGAGTGATGTGTGTTGTGTTTTTCTCCTCAACCAACTCTTTTGTTTTTGGTGTAGTGTGAACATTATTTCAATTATCTCTTACCACTGCAGAGGATGACAGTGTGCAGAGAGGACCACATGGCACAGAGCTGTGCTGCTCACTCAGTATATTATGTGGACTCCACTATTTTCACGTTTTGCCTAAAAGTTTATTGGCTACATTTCTACTTCAGACTTCCAACAAATTCGGGAAGAAATGTGTGAATTTCAGCTGTGGGTAATAGTGGAGGGAGAACTAGTGATACAGTAATGGCATTACGAGCCCAAGACATTGGCAGTTTAAAATAAATAATAATCCCATGTTTTACTCAAACACTGCTTCTCAATTACATCAGGGTCTGTGTTGCAGGTGCGGCTGGAGGTGAAACTGGCATCTCTGCTTTTGCTATGATCTATTATATAAAGTCTGTGGGTATGAGATTGATATAATATATATATATATATATATATATATATATATATAAAAATATAAAAATAAAAGGAAAAACTGGTGCAAAATGTGTACTCAAAGGAAACACTATTTGTATTAATCTTTTGCTAATAAGAAACAGTAAATATACTTGTATATGTTAGCTATCTATTTCTATCACTTTTTATAAACCATGACTTCAAAATATCTAAATAATTATGTGTTAAAGCATTCTTTTAAATAACATCACAGACTCAAATAATACATCTTTAATCAGTTATGTTTACAAATTGGAACTAGAGCTGTACCCAAGGTCTTAAAATAAGCACGAGACATTGTTATTTCTTCTGGATCCATGCTTTAATTGTGATCTCTCCAGCGAACGCAGAATTTAGAATATCCTCATAATGCGGTCGTGACAATGCAGCCACCTGAGATGGAGAAGGTACAATGAACCTGAGGAGCGTAACATGCCTAGAGGGTGTTTATCAGCTCTTCTCTCCATTCAGTCTCCAGTGAACACACCAATCTCTTACTTGTATACAAGTGTGTGTTGTCAATGTACAATGTGCACAATGAAATAGTGCTAATAAAAAAAGAAAACAACACTTCACCTTATCCCTGGATTCCTTCTTATACATCTGAAGGACTTTTGGATTGTGATGATGAATGCAAGTTGTCTCCAGGACTTGAAAAGGAGTGATAAAGGAGTGGGGTTAGAAATCCCAACAGTGTCAAAATCGGAATAGATTCTAGACATGGAGCTAGAAGTTGTAATCAGTAAGGCTAGAAGCAAAATATCACGCTTGGGAGATACCGGCCTTACTCCAAACTGTTAACACTCTCTCAGGGAATTAACTGCTCGTGTGCAAGTGTCAGCAGCTTAAAAGGGAAATCCAAAATATAAAAACAGGGTCCTGAAAGAAAATTAGTAAAAACTCTCAGTTTAGAGTGTTAAGAAAATCCTTTGGCAGTCCAGCAGCGAATCCATTCGAGCAAAAATAAAAATGCAAATTGTACTCCACTTTGCGACAGAGGAGACAAAATACTCCCAGATCGGTGCTTTCCTTTGTTAAAAGTAGAACCACAAACTTTTACTCACCCTCAGGGGGGCTTCACTGTTTTTAAAAGTTTCACAGTACCTTTTTTTTCTCCTCCATCTGTATTCTTCCTCTACTTTTGGAGCCAACAACATGCATCTGAGAAATACCGTAATAGGTTTACCTATAGTTCCACTTTCCATAATGTAGACCCATTTCACATAATCATAGTGGCAGCTTATTCATTGTATTCATTCAATGTAATGCTGCATTTATTAATAATTCATGCGGTTATTTACCAAACACGATTTATAAATACTTAATTTGTGCTTTTCATGACAACTGGACAAACTCCATCTGCTGTTGAACGTCATGCGATGCTGGGGAGAACTCTACTAAGTGGATCTTGAGATAAAACTCAACATATTATATTATCAACAAAATATTTGTATCTGCCTGTGAATTTGTATACATGTGCGTATATATAAAATTGTATGTCCTCTGCAGACTACAGAGCAAAGTGCTATATGTATCCCAGGCCTGTAGCGTCCACAATGTATACGAGTTGCCCTGTCTTGTGACAACCTCCACTCACTGCTGCTGCTGTAAAACAGACATACATTTAATCTAATGCTCCAGATTTGGAGGATGATGTGAAATGACTTTAAGGTTGACTTTAAACCCCCCCAGAGTCAGACTCGGGGGGGTTTAAAGTCAAACGCCCCATGACGTGGACTGTTTTACTTGAAGAGGATCTGTGCATGTTTTTCCCAGTGTCTTTATGTTCACCCCCGGGCGCTACAGTCTTTCAGGGCACCCTGCCACAGGAAAGGATTAATATTAATTCCTTCCAAATTACTCGGAGATTCAATTATGCAAGATAATGCAAATACTGAGTTCTTTCAGTTCTGATCTACTTTCCTACACACACACACACACACGCACACAAAAGAATACTAAATCTGCCAATTGGAGCTGCATTATCTGACATGGCTATTCACTTTCTTACGTGCGCCTCTCGACTTCCTCTCTGTGTTGGGGAAATATTTGGTGTAAGGGTATCGATATTGTGGGAGATGTCATCTTCTGCGTATGTATAATGCAGCCGAACCGTTGCCATCAAATGCAGCTTCAGTATCAAAATGCTGTTTTTGTTTCGTCATCTCTCGGCGCTTGCATGAAAGTTGGGCCTCCCTGAACGCCCCCCCCCCCCCCCCCCCCCCCCCCCCCCCCCCCCCCCCCCCCCCCCCCCCCCCCACCCATCATAGAGACCGTTAGATCGGAAAACAGGAGGTCTTCACACTCCGTTTAGAGGCTTGTGCTGCTGATGTTTTGATTTGCTTTTCTGAAGCCACAGGGGTCTCGACTAGTTGGGCTGGTATGCCTTCAAATGTTTCACACTAGTGGTTAATCTCCAGTAGCAGCAACAACAACAACAACAACAACAACAACAAACAGCCAGGCTAAGCGAGAAAGAAATATATTATATATTGACAGACGGTCAAAGTTGAGAGACCAAAGGGGAAGAAACAGTGCAGATGGGGCCACTGCAAACGGAAAACTTTTCTTTCTAGTTTTGAAAACTCCTTTTTATACTGTGGCAGATAAGGTGGTGGACCAGCTGGTAGATACCTGCACAAAGCAGGAAAAACAACAGACATTCCCTCCATCTCTCCGCCAATCACCGGTACTCTATCGCTCTTCCTAGATAGCTGGACTGACAATATGTTTTCCCACTCTCTGGAAATTGCAGCTGCATCCAACAGCTTTTTTATCCCTACGTTACCCAACTGAAGCATCATACGTGTCATAATTGCAACTATGAACCTGTCACCCAGTCTGTTAGAGCAGAAAACACATTTACAAAAGGGGAACTGTTTGCGTACACGAGAAAAGGAACCGATAGCGACGACTGAGCTTGTGCTGCGTTTCTAAGCTAACGAACTTGCTAGTGAAGTTTTTTTTTTTTACGGTTAGCAACTAAGCTAACGAGATTGCTAGTGTGGAGAGCGTTTCCCCGAAGTCTTAACCAAATTAAATGATGTACAATCCTAAAAGTAGTTGAGATTTGACTACACCGAGCATATTGTGGGCCGCCCCTCGTGTTAGCAGTTAGCTCTCTGGCTCCAGGCGTTCACCAACTAGCCTCGTGAGTAGTTTCGTCACCGAGCTTAGAGAACAAACTATTTTTCACAAAGAGGACTTTCGCCGGTTGTGACCAGGCTGTGAAAACAGTTTCAGTAGTCTGACTTCACTTGAGTCATCTGTGCTTGCACTCGCTATTGGCTGCATTACATGATGATGAAAAATAACACACTAAAAATAATATGCAATAGCCATTAGAGATAATCTTCCACTGATAAAAACATGAACTTGCATCATATTGTTTACTAACTACTGTAAATATGAAGGAGATTCGGTTGTTACACGTGGCAGAATAAGAACAGGCAGGCTCCATGGAGGACTAGGGGTTTAAAATGCAGAACAAATAATTGTATCCAAGATAAGAAACACAGAAACTGCCTGATTCAAGTCCAAGCAAGGATCTCTGTTGCATGTCATCAACCTATTTCTCTCGCTGCGTTTCCTTGAAATCTCCTCAATCGACCTTCAAATAACTAGGCAAAATGTCAAAAACAATAAACCCAGGCATGCATCGCCTCATTGGCTCCTGTTTTGCAGCCAGGAAATAGTCAATGTTGTGCACAGCAAGATACATTTGTACACGTGTTGTTAATTGACATTAATTTATTCCCTCTGTTGGACAAATTTCTCAGACTCCCCCTCGATGTTGTGATCTCAGGACCAACGCACAGGCACAGATGCTGTGAATGAGCAAGTGTCCCTGAGCTCCCTCGTAACGTTCACACAACCCAACCCACACACTTAGCCTGCCTTCCACACGCCAACCAGCCTCCGATTCGGTCCAAAACAAATATGAACATTTAAATATGACGCTTCAAAAAATCAGGTATTATTCAGCGGCCCATTTGTGAATGTGTAATCCGAGGGGGTTTGAGTGCACTGTGGGACTTTGGGATGAATATGCATCATATGTGCGTGTCAGTGATTTATGCGTTGCATTGAAATGAAACAATGTCTTTGCAGTCGACACGGGGATCAACACAAAGGGGTTGGCCATGTCCGTCTCAAAAAGCACACACACACGCACTGCTTCCAGCCATAATACAAAACACACAGACGGACGGATATAAACTCACACACACTAACTAGCTACTACAGACAGAAAGGAGGCAGACCGCGCCTGGAGGTGGAGGATAGCAAAAGGCCGGGTCAGTGTGGGGTACTAATACTCTCTGCTCTGCTCCTCATCTGGCTCGCCTGTGGACAAAGCCCATCCGTTAGAGTGCAGGTCACGCACACCCAGGAATACAGATGGGCTGCCGAGTCTTTCTGTCCTGCCACTCAGTGATTCAAGGGGTGAGATTAAAACAAGGGGAACAACCTGCACGTGTTAAGCAGACAGCGTTGTGCTCTGACTTTCTTCTGTCCGGATGTGTAAATGGGTTTGATTTTGCGCCTTCGTTTGTCGCTTTCATTTTGTGGTGTTTGCAGGCCTGTGTGTGTGTGTGTGTGTGTGTTTTTTCATTCGCCTGATTGACCGTGTACCTAAACCTGCCTCTGTGTGCGCGTGTGTGTAAACAAGACACTAGTGGGGGGAAAATAAATAAATAAAATAAAGTCCTTTTGGGCTGCAGAGCACACAGTGTGCTGTGGCAGCAGAAAAGAACAGCACCGGTGGACAAACTGTTCGAATAAATCCTTTGTAGTAAAAGCGACATCATTCAAGACTTGTACACGAATCAGTGAGGGTCGGGGTCTGTCATCGGTCTGCTTTGCGGTCCAGCGCAAAGTCCTTCATTCAGTTGACAGCGTGAGGCTCCGGGTCGGATCGAAGTTCTCCTGCAGTTTCAACATAATGCGCTCCGTGCGCCCTCTGACTTAAAACTGTCTTGACGTACAAATTGAAGGGCAGTAGTTAAGAGGGAAGAGTTGCACTTGGGTTTTAACAGCAGTGGCGCAAAGTAGCCAAGTACAATTACTCAAGCAGCGTTGTTAAGTACAGCTCAGTTGTTGTACTTTTCACTCCACTCCACATGTATTTGACCTTTCCACCTGGAAAGAGGCGACACGGCAGGCTAAAAATAACCTGCTGGAGATCGGAACCAGCTGATCTAACGCGGCGCGATGCACACCGTGCTGCACTGGACAGGAACCGGATGGAAGCGGTGTTCCACAGGGAAGGAAGCGGTTGGAGTAAACGAGTTCATTTATTGATTTGTTTAGCTATTAAAAGTATTGCAGACATGTTAATGCATCCGCAACAATGATTTATTATGAAAATAAAAAAGACACTGAAAGGATACATCTGCAAGAGTAATTTGTTATGCTTTGTGATTTTCTAGAAGAGCAAAATCATGAATTGATTCTATGAATAATCATCGACTGAGATGATCCAAAACTATTAAAAACACATCAGTTAGAGTGACATGTGGCTTTATTACATTGAACAGGGGAGGGGGGGGGGGGGGGGGGGATGTAGTTTATTCGAGTAGATCTCATCTATTGCTGCCATTACAACTCACTAGAGCACAGAATCGACACTAAATGTTTGAACATTTGTCAAAACCGGATATTTAGGAAACAAACTAGCCTTTAACAAACTTATTTTAGGCCACATCATGAGTAGAAACCAATGGTTTTGGGGTCATTTACAACTTCAACTGTTGTAATCATGAGATATATCTATATATTATATGGCTAATAATTGTGGTATTGCTACTTGTTCCATTAGTTACAGCTCTCATTTCTTCCAGTGCTATTTTAAAGCCTGATTTCTCTTTGCCTAAATGCTCTAGTTAATAAAAAAAAAATAATAAAAAAGATCTGTGAAGAATTAAATCCGCTTAAAATGTTAAATATGTAGTTAGATGAAACCTTCTCTGAAAGTAAAACACCAGATTGAATGTTTTTTTTATATCTTAACCCACATAACCATCATCAAAAGCACTCAGAGCGCTGCAGATTCAAGAGATGAACGCTTCTCCGCGTCTCCAGTCCGTTTCATGTGTCGGTACACAGGCGGTGACAGGTTTGACATATGACAGCTTGATTTAAAAAAAATTTACCGAATAAGGTTTTAGCGGACCAGCAAAGCAACTCTTGAGCCTCTTCGTGAAAAGTTTCACCATTCGGCCGGCCGTGCGCGAGCGTGTGACGGTTTCAGCGAGGCGAGGGCATTCATCTCACCAAAGACAGCAGAGTTCTTACAGCTGGAGGGGAAATCAGTAGGCAACACCACTGATGTGAAGATGCGCGTATGTTTGTGTGTGTTTGCTAGTACACAGATTATGTGTGTGTGCGGGCTTCACTTCAGCTGTTCCGGCACTGCGGTCAGAGCACTCACACCACCTAGTGGCATCGAGGCCTTGTATCGTACCTTTAGAGGAAACCGCAGGAAGATGAATAGACAAACAATATTCACACATGTAGGCTGATCCTCCATTCAACAATCCCCTTCACAACACAGCAGGCATGAGGTAAATCAAAAAATAAAATATAGGCGTCACATCGAGTTAAAAAGATCATTTTTTGCTGGTGCACATTGTGCACTCAGCAGCATCCAGAAACAAGAAAACAGGTTATGCAGAAGTGAAACAGCACGTGCACAGGGGAGAGGCATGGCCGAATAGACAAATAAGTGACGCGGTAGAAAAGGCATCCAGAGGCGGAGGGAGATGAAAGGATGAATCGTGGGGAACCTGCAACATTCATTTGTCGTCCTCCCCCTTCAGGCTGTGCAGCTTCACAGCGAGGCTTTTGATTGGCAGGTGGGAAACGGCTAATCCTGTGTTCTGCATCCTTTTGTCCCTCATGCTTCCCTCCCTCGCATCCTTCCTCAGCGGAGGACATCTTACCAATCTTTTAACCCTATAGGCAGCGCCGCTGTCCTCCCCCTCCTCTCCTTTACCCCTCGTCCACCTCCTCGCCACTGATCATCAGCGGGAACACACTCTGCCGTCGACTTCCTACAACTGAAGAAGCGCCATGTATACGAGGCGGATGAAAGGCAGGAGGTGCCAATCATCTACATAACCACTCTTTGGAATCTGCACTACCACCCCCATCTAAATCACATATTTGCATGTGGGGCGACGAGACATAAAAGACATAATTACATGTTATTCGCGCACTGTTTACCAAATGTGTTACGGAGACAAAATTCCTGACGTTTCAGATTTAGAGTGCGCATTTGTCTCCGCTTGTTGTATCACAGTTGACACAGCTGTCGGCTGCGTGGAATCAGTGTTGCCAGATAGTATTTCACTGCAATCCCCAGGCTCCCCCGAGCTATTTGTAAGTTTGACTCTGGTGTAGCAACTGCAACATTAATCTTTTGTTCCCATTATGCAGCAGTCAGTCAAGCTGAGGGGGCCGTGTCTGCAAAACTGTCGCCGCCGAGTGCTGTTAAGTATAGCGACCGCGCTTCGGACTCTCTTTCCATCCCCTGCCAGTTTGTCAGGGATGAGACAGAAACGGTGTGCACACACACACACAGAGAGAGAGAGAGACATCCCACACCACACAAACTTTCACTTAAAGCAGTGAAACAGGCACAGAGGCAAGCTAGAATACAAAGTTAAGCGTCCCGTGGCTGCCACATGCATGAATGCCAAAAGGAAAACTAAACATCCCTTCTGTCTGGTGGAGATGTTGCTGCTGTCGCACTAAACGCTCCAAAACATTCACACAAACCAAAAGAAAGACTGAAAGAAATCATTCCCGTTTAAACAATTCAAGGAAGAAAACACATAAGGGATGTACTGAAAGTAGCAACTTTTTCTTTTCTTTTTGGAGATACAACTATTTACAACCAAAGACAATGTCCTTGAAACGGGTACAAACTTTTTTTTTCTCTCTCTTCCTGCGATCTTGTTTTTCCAAATGACAACTCAGCAATACAATAGAAAATAAAAAATATCAGCTTTCAGGGAAAAAAGTAGTCTAAGCATTTGATTTTTTTTTTTTTTTTTTTTTTAAAATTTCCATTAACCGCTATGTACAGGAGTATTTACAGTCTAAAATTTCATTCAGACCAGAACTTTGCAAAGTAATCAACAGTAGACACGGTTGCAACCGTGTTCACTCAGCCCTCCAACCCAGATAGAACTAGTCTGCTTCCACAGGTATGGCTGTCATTCAAATCAGTGATCGTACATAGGTGAGCAGCACAAGACAGAGGCGTTCATTTTGAAGGTTCATGTGCATCATTACAGGTAAAATGACACGAATAAATAAACGGGCACTTATGAACGTTGTCCAATGCAGACGCGTCATAATCGAATGAGTAAAAACACACACAAAAAAAAAAAAGTGGCGGAAAATACAGAAACTAGAAGCCGTCAGGAAATCCTCCACATCGGTTAACATGAGAATAAAAATGACCTCCTTTTCTATTAAATGCAGAAAGTTTTGATAAAATGCTGCGCTTTTAAAAACGAAACCATAAATCAGCTAAGTGTGTTGAGCTGTGACACATGGGATATATCTCAACAAAACATAAGGTGAAACTTTAGACACAAATAGCATCTGACTAGGCAAAGACTCTGCATTTACAAAAGGAGAAAACATTAAATTAAATTCTAAAAAATTAACTTCATTATGAAATCAAAAGGAAGCACAACAATATATATATTTTTTTCACATCTGTTATACCTGTGAGTTTCAATGCATACTGTACTTACATACTCCTGAATTCATTGGAATTTAAATAAGCTAAAGAAAAATGTGAGGAAAACGATAATTGGTGGAAGGAAATCTGAAATTAAAAATAGCATGTCATTTCCAGGCGGCCTTAAGGACACCGTATCAAATTCAGCATACCACGCAGTCCTGATTCCTTTTAAAGTTATTCCTAATTTGGGTGAAGGAAAAAAAATGCATTAAAATAAAAAACAAAACGGGGGGAAAAAACGAAAATCTAAAAACATAAGAACGACTTGCTAACAAAATTGTTTACAAAATGAACGGGCACAATGAGAAGATAAAAACAATTCCCTTAAACATTCAAGCCAACTGCAAACATTTACTTAAAATGGATGTATGCATTCAAAAATCATTCCACACAAGGTTACAGAGACGTCATTCTAACGTCCATGAAAAGTATTGGTTTCCATGCTAATCAATGATTTCACCCGTGGCTTTGATGTGGATGAGTGGAGATTCAAATGTAATGATCCATAAAATTTGATTGAGAGGTTCAAACTCCAGCTCAGTGACCAGGCTCCACTTCAGTGGCCTGTTAGTGTCAAACTATTCTTAGAAGAGGTCCGCTTTCAGTCCATCTTCATGCCTGACATTCCAGAGCATTTTGAAACTTTAGGCTGATTCCCAGTAACCTGAGGATGAATGTGGCGTTAATGGAGTGGAACTGCATGTCTGTCAGATAGCAGGGCTTTGGTTCAGTCTGTGCTCCAGAGAGGGAGTGAAACGTTTACATTTGTGCGTTCACACGCCTTTATCGGAAACAATTCAGAGTGATCACAGCAGCGGGCGATCTGGTGACGTCAAAGGAATGCGGCCGAGTCTCCGATGACCCTGTGTGGCTCCTGTCGGGTAAAAATGGGAGCACCAGGACGGCCTGGGATCCCGTTAATGTGCAGAGCGTGAGTTCCCCGTCTGGCTGTCTGTTAACAGTGCTCCAGGTAGTCGATGACCCGCGTGATGGACTTCTGTCCCGTGGTGCCCATCGCACACTGCGTGCGGAGACAGGATGAGAAAAACAAAAACAAGCGTGTGAGAGCGCCGACGTGTACTCGTGAAGTCTTGAGGCACCGACAGGAAGGAGTTTTGAGCTTCTGTTCACTTGAAACGGCGATATTTATGAAACAGATGGTTTCGGTCTACAGATCTGACAAGATGAGTCACTTTCAAAGCTGCAACAAAATGCACATCTGGGATTGTTCAGTTAAATATTCATGGTTGACTTATTTTTTAATAATCCTTCATATCACCACTTGAATTGTGCCGCTTGAATATACAAGAGTCATATTTAATTGATAACAATTTGTTGGTCACATTTTGTATTATACTGGCACACAAGCCTTTGAAAGGTGCCACTGGATGCTGCATTTCAGACCCGCTAAGAAGCTACTGAAATACTTTTACATGAGCGACAATCCCAGAGCCTTTTGTATATTGGCTTTTACAGTGATATCAGAAACTATGCATTCCTCAAACTCTGCGTTAATGAAAAAAAAGCTTCCGTTTATCGAAATTATAGGGTTTTCTCAGAAAAGGTGCCGAATGGAGGTGAGAAAAAAAAGTAAAGAGTAAAAACGGCTATTACATTTGAAACTAAAAGGAAATGTGGAATTACTGGTCCGTAAAAAGGTTCATTTGATCCAGGACTCACCATGGAACAAAAATGTGCTTCTCCCTCAATGAGTACAATTTAAAAAGGGCCTTTTGTAACTTCAATACAAGTTGTCTGTTGCGAGAATCACATCATCATTTTTAGGTGTTTACAAAACATACCTCTCATGTCAGCGTGAAAATGATCACTTATCTTCAGGAAGGAAATTGATTAAATTCGTGACGACCGCACTACACCATCATTTATCTTGTTCGTTTCATCGTAATGCTGATGACATCCATACTCACAGTGAGGTTCATGAAACTCAGGAACTTCTTCAGCATTTCTGTCATGATGGAGAAATCCCCTTTAGGTAGGTTCTCTCTCACAGTAGTCACATTGATCTGAGGGGGGACAGAAAGGCGGGTGAGCCACGACATGAATATCTTTGAGGGGGAGGGGGGGGGGGGGAAATAACCTTGAATATTGTGCGTGTCTGATAGTCTCACCTGGCTTCCCTGGCACAGGCAGCCCAGCAGCAGAGCGGTGTAAGAGGCAACAATGCTGTCCTCCATATGCTTGCCTGCATGCTGCAGAGCTACAGCAAACACAAGGGAGGAAGAACGAGATTTACAGATACGTTCAGTGCCTCTACTGGCGAAGACGGTTTCAAACCCTTTTCTTGGCGATGATAAAACTGCCGAATAGAAATGTGGTCCGGAAACAGGACAACATTTCACTTCTCGAGCCAGGCTGGCTTGCTTTTAGATAAAAGCACATCTGCAACATGGCTTTATCTAATTTGTTTTGAATTGAAAGAGTCACCGAGTCCAATACTAAGCATCTTGTTTTTGGGTTGATGGGAAGGTTACTTTCAAATGCCATGTGACTAAGCTGGTGAGCATGTTAAAAGGGTTCTGCTATAGGAAAAAAAACACGTGTTCCTCTGCATTGTAGGAACACACTTATTGGGGCAACTTAACTCTCAGTATTGGAGTACGGTGACATTTTATACACGCATGCTTCCGCTGCGACTGATGCCCCTGAAAGCCGGTTATCACTCTGCACTGAGATTTATTACCAGAGATAATTAGGATGCTCATCACTGTGACCTGTACGCTACGGTTGGGTGGCGCCCTCTCTCTCTGTGTCTGTGTGTGTGTGTGTGTGGCGTGATAGACACTGGGTTTTATTTATAAGACCCTCTGTTTGTTTTTACCCCCTTATATTGCCTCTGTTTTCTTTTAACGTGGGCCCTTGTCAAACACGCTCCATTGAGTCAAACACACTCAAATGATTGAATTACGCTGCAGGTGCCGGGATTGTTTGTTTCCGAGCATGAAAAACACATTGTTCTTGTTGCGCAACAGCAGCATGGAATAACATGCCTAACTATTCAAAGCTTACATTACTTTAATCCTGAGGGCGATTACAATTCTTATTGAATCCCATTAGTTAGTTTAGTTTCCATTTTAGTTGATCAATCTGCATTAAACTGCAACTGCTTTATTTATCATCAAGTTACCTTTTTATTTTTCTTGGTGGCCCATTGTCGTTTACTTTAATGTATTTCCCCGAGTTAAAGGTTTACATTCCTCAATTTGTGAATCAACGATATAAACGCTCTAAACACAACAGGAAACACATGGTGCACATTAAGGTTGTGCAATGGGAGTGATGCTACGGTGTCTGCACAGTGTTCGATACGGCATAGAGAAGCTCAACGGCACATTATTTTTTTGTTCCATGTCTTCACAGTATCAGACAATGGTGGCATGATGCCAGTTGAGAAAGTGGAACAAGGTAATGTTGGGCAAGATTGGCTTTAAAAAAAAAAAAAATGACAAGTGTCAATTGATTAATCTCTTCAGCTCTAGTAAGTAGTGTTTAAAGCCTTCATGATCAAGTGCAGTTATGTGAGAGAAAGAAACCCCACTGGCTCCAGTCTTAATTAGATGAGGTTACAAAGAAGTAATTAAGTTGTCCACACAGTAATCATCACTGCAACATTAAAACACATGCATCTGGATTATGAATTGAGATCGAGCTAAAAACAGCTCCCGATACGTGCACATAGACAACTTCAAACGCACACAAACATCTACCTTTATTTAGATCCAGCTCTTCATCCTCCTCCTCTTTCTTCTCATTATCTTTGTTCTCAGTTTGGCCGTCGGTGGGTTCGGCTGCCACCCACTGGATCTCTCCCGACGTCTCCTGCCACTCTCCGCTTTGGTCCAGTGCCGGTTTGGGTGCTTCGGTGATGATGTCGTCAGTTTTAGCCTCAGCCAAGATGGCAGCGCGCTCCCTCTCCAGGAAGAACTACAGTTTGGAGAGAAAAACAGATGTGAACTGTGAACACAAACTTTTTAATTGGGACCAAGTAACACAGCAGATTTTTAATAATTAAAAAAAAAAGGGAATAAAAAAAATAGCAGTTAATCATGATAGCCATGGTATTTCTTCATCAGCGAGGTCAGAAAGCAACTCTGTGTGCCAAAAAACTCCCATGACAGTTTAAAAAGGTCATTTTAAAGTTAATCACTACTTTACTCTCAAAAGGTTCCTCTCAGGCTTTCAGAAAACGTTGCTCTAATAAGTCAGTTAGGCAAGGAGTTTGGTAAAGGAACATCAATTATAAAAAAACAAAATATTCATAAAATAATGACAGTTTAATCTATGAAACTTAAGCATTTACTTATTTTTTTCATGACTACTCATTGCCAATCGTTTCTGCTAACATCCTTATTGTAAAAAAAGACTGCTAAAATATTTATCAATGAGTCCTGGCACAATTCCTACCTGCACCAGAGCAGCCAAAGCACCGGAGGCCCTGGGCTTGACAGCCTCTTCTCCCTGAGTCTCAGCTGTGCTTGGCGGTGCCGGCGCCGCCGCCGCGTCCGATGGTGTTGGGTCAGCAGGCTGCATCAGCCTGTCTTCCAGACAGGTGTCGTCGACTATGTACTCCATGTCCACCAGACAGTGGCGGTTTCTGGAGCTATACTCCACAAGGTTGATTAGTAGACCCATACCCTGGTATACACACACAACAAAATGCACAAATGAGAAACACGAACACAGACCTACACAGACCAAACACGGGTTGGAGGGATGCCTTTTTAACAATTATGAGGCGTTTTGCTTTGTTCCAAGACATCTTACCAGTACTCGCACGTCAAAGCGCTGCTCCTGGGGGATGTAGCGTGGAACTCGGAGGACGCAATTCAGAGCGGTTACGGTTAGCTGTTCCTGCTCACCCGTCTTAGTGCTCCCCCACTCTGCAGAGAAAAATAACATTAATAAACTGCTCATGCTGGTCCATACCCTGCTCTGAGTGCCTGAGTGATATGATTGAAGTCTAGTTGAGCACATTAACAGGAAAGTAGTCCAATAATGCAATAAACTTTGCTTCATTGTTATGCATCACATCAGACCAACAATACCACCGAGTCATTGTCTCGCTTCCAATATCCAGAAAGGCCAAATAAAAAGCAACAAAAACAGAACAAAGGCAAAAGGTATAAAGTGTTAAATGAGAATACCATTGTCGTGGGTAAGGTTGAGCAGCACTCCTATGATGGCCCTCATGCAGTCCTCCACAGCCTTGCCCACGTTACTAAAGCTGCAGTGGGGCAGCGCTGCCCCCGACAATGACAGAGAGCTGTTGTTTAACGCCCTGCTGTATCGCTGAATCATATCCTCACAGTAGCGCAACGCTCTGGGGAACACAAGAAAAAAAATGCGGCTGAGAGAAACTGAAGAACAAAGATATATGGTACGATAGTGTTACAAAAGGTGAACTGTTATACTAGTGCCTCAGTATGTGTTCATGTTCAGTCAATAATAGCTTTAAGCTTTATCTGGCGCTCACCTGGCAGAGGACACGATGAGCTGTGAGTCTTTGTAGGCAATCAAGTAACCCTGGTTTTCTGGGTTCTGCACTGTCACCTGTTGGCAGAAGATGAAAGAGAAATAAAATCAATAGAGGGGAATGAACACAGAATGGCTCAAGAAAATGAATCAAGAAACTGAAAAATGAGACACTTTTGCTTCGACTTTTGATCAGAGAAGATTTTTTTTCTTTTCTTTCTTTAAACATATCCTTTAATAAGGGGAACAATAAAAGTAACCATCCACGTCACAGGACTTGGGTGATAGAGGAAACCCAACTCGACTGAGCAGTACTTACACTCTCAAGTACTCTCAGACACCTCTCCGCCCCCCATAAAGACGCCACGAGGTTCTCCTTGTCATCCTCTTGGCTCAGGTTCTCCACACACTCTTTGACTGTTGAAACACAAAAGACTTGACCATTGCACATGCTGACAGATACGTGAAGGTTAACAGCTGTTACACTTTATCTTGGAAAGCAAATTGTTGCACATCTACACCAGTATAGAGAATTGCAAACTGCACCTACCTTTGTCTACAATATGGTCCAAACCGCCGAGGAGTCGCAGCTCTTCTTTGAACCAATCTCCTGCTCTCTTGGAGGTGAGAGAGAGCAATGTCTCCATGGCAAGGTGGCCCGTCTACAACAGAAAGAAACATATGAAATCTGCATACGACACCTATTTCTCATCTTCTCAAACTAGAAATCTGATCTCCTATTTTTCATAATTACTTGATAATATTGTCATGGATGCTCGCATTACAATTTTAACTCTTTAATTGGCATCTTGATCCAAAATATTATCTACCCCCCTTATCAATTTATGCTTGCCGATTGAGAATATACAGGAGTTAATGTGAAAAGTGCCATCACTAACATAATAAAGTGCCCCAATATTAGCATTTATGCTTCTGCCTATACCTTACTTTACTTTTTGTATGTAATGATTTACTAAATAAAACACATACTCGCTCAAAATACCAGTAAAAATATTTCTTTAAATAAAACTATACATTTTCCACAAAAAGGGTGTTTACAATTTCTTACGGAATAAGAGAATAGAAAAGGGTGAGGTGCATTAAAAACAAAAAAGACTACATTTTTTGCTCAATTTGAAGTATTCATGGAGTTTTGCTCGTTACAGAAAGAATCAATAAACCTAGAGAACGTTGTTACATAATATATCAGCCAATACATCAAGAAGGTGAAGTTTTTTTAATTTCATTATTCAACCCACCGTGATATTCTCCAAGTCGAGGTGCTTGTTGTGCACCGTCTCACACAGCTTCCTGATCTTCTCCTTGACCTTTTCCACCTCTTTTGGGGTGAGCTGTTCCTGGTCAGCTGGGCAGTCCTGGTCCAGCTCCAGCAGCTTGATCATAAGCTCCAGACAGGCCCTGTCCAGATCCATGTTAAGACGGTCCCGACTCAGGATGTACATCAGCGCAGCGGTGCACAGAGCAAGGTTCTGATGGAACGATGGAGAAAGACTTTTACAAAAGGTGAAACGTGGTCTTCAGCGGTTTGAATAGCTCTCCACTGTCACTACAGCATTCTCTAGGTTAGAGGAACTTAGATACGAGGGTTGCACATAGTTGTGCACGCATATGTGCAACCAAGAAGAATTATCACTAGAAATAATGCATAAAGAAAATGTGACACTTAAACTAAAACTGTACGAAAGCTCTCAGTGCTTTGAAATTAATGTCATAATTAAAAAAAATAGTTATGACTTCCAAATAACTGCAGGCATGTACACATTAAAGATCTACTTAATTAGCAAATATTGTGACAGTGTTGTACAAGATACTAAAACAAATGTCAACCACGAACAGAATATGTGTGACATTATTATAAATCCTCTCCAGATCACACTGCTACTTATGCCCTTAATTAAGCAACAACATATGCAGGACAGAATAACAATGCAGGTTTGCATGTCCTGCAAGCAATGACCTCCCATAAATCACTTCAAAGCTTTGGGACTTAAACTTAAGAAAATGGGTTCCCCATCAGGGACAAAGTAAACAACAAAAGCAGTAATTACTCAAAAGTGGTAAACATTTGTCACTATTCCTTACTGACCGGGTGTTGTGGAGCATCACTGATCATTTTGAAGACCTGCGCCACTTTCCCTCTGGCCCGCAGGTGCATCCTGAAACCAGGCATGGCACACCGTGTTGCCAGGCTGATTACACTGCAGCAGCAAGAGAGCGAAAAGAAACGGAGGGGGCGAAAGGGGAGGATTACAGAAAGGTTGGGTCCGATATTTATCAGTCTAGTGCTAGAATCTTAAGTGAATGAGTCAGAATATGGAATAGCCCACTAACAAAACTAATCAAAGAGCAGAGCATAGAAAAATATAGTTACACCCACATACTGCCTCTAAATCGTTCAATAATAATAATAATAATAATTTGTTCAAATTAAAATGACCCCCCCCCCACACACACAAAAATACCATAAATGCAAAACCTGTTGGTATATTGCATTTAAACGAGACATTTGAGAATAACTAACCATAAAAACCGTTAAGAATTCTCTATATACTTTCTATCACTACCTCCTGCTGCTCTCTTAGAATAATTATCGTTATTTTGTTTTATTTAATAAAGTATGAAAAAGAAGAAGAACATTATGCCAGAGCAAACATACAAAAAAAGTGTTTTATTCCACCTACCTAAGGCATCTTGTGTTGAGTGGCTGACTGCTCTTCAGCCCCGTCTCCAGGTATTCAAAATCATCTGTGAACTCTTGATTCTCTCCAAACTCCACGACGTCATTGAAGTGTTTCACATGCTGCACCACCGTGTACAGCTGGTGAGGAGAATGGGGTTAATTACAACCAATTGAAAAGGAGCGCATCTGTCCAGAATTACCAAACGAGCACAGACACGATGAGAAAATTGCTCTCATTGTTAAAATCCTCTTTAATCGGTGCCATTAGCAGAAATAGCTGACTGTGCTAATGCCCCATTATCAATAAAAGGATCCGCATGTGGAGTTGGGGCCGGGTCAGCAGTTGACTCTGTATGTTTACCAGAGTCAACTGTCATGCTGTGTGTGCTCAGCATGACACGGGAGGAAGGACCCGGGTTTCAGATAACACCAGTGTGTGGCGACAGCTTAGCTGAAGCCATTTTACCTCAGGGGGTCTGTGGCTAACAGCCTGATCTGGGGCCCAGAAGGCCCATTAGTAAATGAGACTAGCTGGAGGATATTTTTTTTATTAACAGCTAGTCCTCATTGCTACCTCCAATCAACAAAAGGGGTTCAAACAAAGACCGAGCTTGACATGGAATCAATGAACGATATGCCTTTACTGTATAACCTGCATCAATGGGTAACAGAAGCTTGGCTGAGTATGAAATGCAAACAAATGTAATAAAACTAAAATACAAATAAGCAGCAACTGTGTTCCTCAGTAGACGTCTAAAACCATGTGTGCTCCGGATTCACCTCCTTGTGCTCCTTCCTGCATTTGAGCGCAGTGACAATATCCTGGTTGAGTCGCGTGGGGATGGTCTCTGACTTAATGACTTTGGGCGGCGGAGGAGGGGCTTTGAACAAGCCATCATCTTTATGAGAGTTGCTGTCCTTGCTGCTGCTTGATAAAATTGGCTGAGGAAGAAAAGAGGCAGAGAAATAGGGCTCAAACCAAAGTAACAACATCTGTTTAACGACACATCCGCAAGCTGAATAGTCTGCTAAACACACAAGTCTTTAATAAGTGTTGTTAACATATGTCAGATGAGGTAGTGCAAAGTTAAAAACTACTTTTAAATCCTCTCTTAATGGCCCGCCTCTGAACAAACATTTATTTCCATGGGGGGAATTTAACATATAATATATATAAAATATACAAATAAACCCAGTTTCACTTGTCTGGGAAAACCACTGTGGGAAAAGAAAGATTAATTTGAGCAATTAAAAAAAAACGGTTGACTACTAAGAGACCAATAAACTATATCCTGGGCTGTAGACAGTAGGGAATGGGAAATTTTGGAAACAAACAACAATGCTTGTTAGCATTTGTTTAACACAACACCCTGTAATATTGTTTGCATACTTTGTGCAGATGAATGCATACATTTCAAATTAGACCTTTAAACATCCAAAATTCACACGCACCATAATGGTGCTAAAAAAACCTCAATAACCACTAGGGGAGCGGTGTCTTACCGGAGCAGTTTGAGATCGAGAAAGTGGAGGCACAGGCATCTCTTCAGGCTCAGGTTGGTTCCAGTGGCGAGCGTTGTACACAGCTTTAGCAGGAGACTGGAACCGAGTAAGAATTTAAAAATGGGTTAGCTATCTGAACAAAGACAAAGCATAACGCCAGATTTAGTCATCTATTGATTGATAACTGTCATCACAATTTCCTTAAAACATTCCAGCACAAAGCTCAAGTCAATGTTGTGAATTAGCACAACTGCACACATAAATATTGCCATACACAAAATACCACAAATCAAAACGGAGTTCAGATAAATATTAGCCTGACTAAGAAACCCCTGCATATTGAAAGACCGCATAGGGGGAATGCTACTGAACACACATTTAACCCATTCATATGACTGCTGTCAAAAGTTAATCAATGGTGATGTGCAACTGTAATTCTATCACATATTAAAGCTAAATAAAAACCATTCAAATACATTAAATTACATCCAAATTCATCTTAGTTCAAGTTTAGATTCATTCTTGCCCCCTTGCTCAATTTTTCTCTGGCGCTCTCCTCTCTTCCATTATCTCCATCTATTTTTAGACACACTGGGCATCCCGTTACGTAAATTGTTATTTAAATATCAATAACATTAAAGAAAGGCCAGTTTAAAGCCAAGCATTGTCCAACCTGAGATCAACTCTGGCCAGGAGGATAGCTATGAAGGCAAGTTAGATGACAAAATTACTTTTTAGTAAGGCAGATATCTCTAGCATGCTCACATACCTTTTTGGGGCCGCTAAAGATCTTTTTGAGGCCACTAGCAGTGTCCTTGGATTTGTCACTTGACTTTCCTGAGCGTCCTTTCTGCCCCTCAGCGCCGCCAGGACTGGAGTCATCAGCAAAGTCAAATCCATCTGTCGGATAAACCAGATTGTTGATGGTGGGAAAAAAGCAATGTGTGAATGAACTGGACTCCGATGGTTTAGCTTGAATTTTTAAAAAGCTTCTGGTTTAAACTTAAGTCAGGCTTCCAATATCTTGATCACAATATCACCCAAAGTGCACAGAAGTTAATTAAGAGCAACTACATAACCATGTGTCTATATATTGAGGATCAGCTCACCTGTATTGCTGCTGGCCTGACTGTCCTGAGAGTCACTGGTGTGAGGGCTGTCCACTCCGGAGCTCAGAGCAGCTAAGGCTGCAGCCGCCTTCTTGGCCTTCTTCTCTTTGGCCTGAGAGTTCTCCTCATCGCTGTCACTTTCACTCAGGTCGTCGAAGCCAAAGTACTTGATCTTGTAGCTACTCTTGCCTGCCATGTCACCTTCTGGACCCTCCCCGCCCCCCTGGTCCTCAAAGCCAAAAAACTCTAGCTTGGTCTCAGTCTTGGTTTTCTTGGTCTTTGTCTGGGTGGGTCTGAACCTGGGAAGATACAGTGAGTGGATGTATTAATTATTTGTTTGCAAGCAAAACAAAAAGTACCCATTGAAGTTGACTAAAAAAAAATAATTGTTCAATTAAATCAACAAGTTAGACAAGTGTTCTCAGTAAAGGCAACACAATGTTATCATTTAGAAACGACTAAAACATGATGTATTATAGAACTATAATAGATCACATACACTAATGACAGTATTTCCAAAGAGCCAACCTCAACAGTCAAAGTAAAAATCTACTTACTATCAATAAAGTAAATTGATTCATGGTGAGTGATGTGACATTGTATGCTATATTAATATTAGCTTCCTACTAGATAGATATGTTTTGAATAAGCCATTGTGCATTCTGAGTTTATTTTTTTAAGCAAGGTTTCAGTCACAGGACTTTCGTGACTATCGTTTACCAACATGCTCGACCTGCTACGCTTCATCCAGTCTGAAAATAGGTCTGCACATTTTCTGTACTATTAGAAATTTATCCACATCACAAATAGCAAAGAACAAGTACAGATCTCAACCTTGCATCACATTTTGAAAATAGCATGAAGCAACAACAAACTACGGCAGCGAGTAAGACTTCCATGTACATGACATGCCGTATGAAAAAAAGCATGCCTTGCAGCAAGTGTTTATACTACTTGAATACCACTTCCAGTTCAGCTCCACTAGGTCACTGCTGAGAATTTCGTACTTAACATCTTTTTTTGTAATTTTCTTGATACACAGAAATTGGAATGACTTACCTAGTAGATTTGGATGCGGCAGCATCTGACTTCTTCTTCATCTGGCTTGATTCTCCAAGGTCAGCAGGGGCAGCTGGGGTGACTAGTTCATCAATGCTCCGCTCAATTGAATCCTGGATGGTGACGTTGCACACTGACAGACAGGAAGGGTGCAGAACCGTGTAGTCTCGTACCCGCCCGCCTCCTCTTCCTGTGGGCTTGGCTGCTGGTTTAGCATTGGCAGCTGTACTACTTGCGCTAGCAGAAAGGGCACTGTTCGGTTTATCATGGGCACTCGCTGTTTCAGTGGGCTTGTTGCCATTGTTTTCAGCCAATTCAAAGGATGTTTTCTTAGACTGGTTGGGTCGCAGGTATTTCTTGCAGTTTGAGGCCCTTAGGGTGAATGGAGAAGGAGGAAGGCTGTCCACTGGTTGTGGTGGAGGCTCCAACTGATCACTTTTCTTATCTTCCAATCGAAATTCATTGTAAGAGGAAGAGGTCTGGAAGTCTCTGCTCCCACCTGGTGCATCAATGGACAGTTTAACGGAGGTGACTATGTTAGGAGTGGAGGAGATTGGCCTCTGTGGCGCTGAGAAGTTCTGTTTATCAGAGGGGACTGTGTTGGACAAAGATGCAGGTTTTTGGTTGCTATTGGGTGTACTTTTGTACCTGTGCTGGTTATTTTTAACAGTGCTCTCTTCAGATGTTTGCTTGGCTGTGAATGTAGAAAAAACAATGACAGATTGTTACAACAGCTGACACTGC
The DNA here is from genome assembly GCF_009769545.1 of Cyclopterus lumpus. NCBI lineage: Eukaryota > Metazoa > Chordata > Actinopteri > Perciformes > Cyclopteridae > Cyclopterus > Cyclopterus lumpus. The sequence goes on along the minus strand of NC_046980.1, from coordinate 7,719,538 downwards.
GACAAAATGGCTTGCAGACACTATCAAATAAATATCAGGGACACAAATTACTGGTCAATCGGGGGTGTTGTTTGGTATGTTGGTTTAGTTTATGCATTAATGACTTACTTGTGAACTTGGCTTTTGAGTTTGCAGAGCCCTGTGCAGAAGTGACAGTCCCACCGCTCTGCACTGCAGTGGTCTTTGTCACTGCTTCTTCATTGACTCCCACCTGGGATACGCTGTGAGTAGTTACAGCCTTCGACTCATCATCACTGTCAAACCCAAATGGGTCTTCGTCACTGTTGCTGTCCTCAAGCCTGGGCCTTTTGGAAAGCTCAGAAACTTCCGGTTTTAAAGTAGGCCTTTTGGCCCCCAACTGAGCCTTGTAGGTGGTCTCCCCCCATTTGGTGGTCAGTGTGGGCTTTTTATTGGAGAAGACCTCGTCAAATTTAGAGTTAGCCTCCCCTCCCTTGCGGTTGTATGTTTTACCGAATCTGGATGTCATGTTGGTTGCTTTATGTTACATATTCCCTGTGAACAGAAGCAGAGACGATTTAACATTTGCAACATCACTCATGCTTGTCAAGTAAACGGTGCAAACGTCAGGCAGCCTCAGCTCGACTGTGTCTGACTAATAACGTCAAGTAAACGTTAAATATGACGCTCGACACTGGACCACGTTTATAAACATGCCGTCAACCTGTCAACGTCGGGTCCATTAACTTGGCGTTAGCTCTAAAGTTGCGTGTAAACCGTCGGTTGACACCAAGTTCGCACGGCCAAGTTAGCTCGCGAGCTCGAACAGCACAGCTAACTGTGTTAGCTAGTAAATAACATAATCGCTCGTGTGTGTGAAATACGACAAGGAGCTCGAGCGACTTGGATGAACTTTAAGAAAACTTTGAGCCAATTGCATTGGATACCGTCGCACCGAGAGGACAGTAACTACGTCTGTTCCCACGAGCGAGGCCCGTTGCTGCTTGTAAAGTTACTATAAAGTTAGCCGTTAGCTTTACCACTGCTAAGCTAACGTCCGTCCTGTTTACGTTTCACACACTTGATCGCATCAAATGTGCGAAACGTTGCGTTTTAAATACGATGAAGTAAATTCAAACAACACATTTAATTACAGAGACTGGGGTTTTAAAAATCGTCGAGGATACGAAAGAATAGCAGCACACACTGTTACCTTTCAACTCCAACGGCTAGCTTAACGCCCGCTTGTTTCCTAGCCAGCCGGCTAGGCCTGATCTCCACTCGCTCTCAAATCAAGCGGGTAAAGTCCGTTTAAACAACTCTAGAAACACATCTTCAACCCTAATGTGAATCCAATAACAATGCTCGACAGAAAAGAAAAGCGGCCCAAACGCACTCGTATCTAGTATAGTCTAAATAGAGTGGATAATCCGGACTTTTTGCATATTGTAGTGCTATTGACGGCCATTAAAATATCCCCTCCCTCCTCGTTCCCTGGCAGGACCCGAATGTAAGTGCGCTGCAAGAAGGGAGCTGGCCAATCCGCGGAAGGGACGTTTTCCTGTGCGTTGAGACTCTGTCAGCAAACGGGATTTTGATTGGTTTACAGCTGAAACCATAACACACGATAGGGGACGCTGGTGTTCCACTTTAATTGATGATTTAAACTTGAAAACTTGCCAAAGACTATTTATCTCAAGCTCTTTGGTTTTAAAAATACGTAGTGTATTTCAGAGTGATGGTATTTCTGCTCACTAGGTTGTTACTTACCAGAACAACTGTACACAAGACCTGAATTGGAACATATTTGGAATTTATCCTATGAGGAAATATTGACTAATTGTCATTGTCATCATTAACAATTTTAATGATTAATTATTTAATAAATAGTGGAGGGGGGTGGGAGGGTAGGAAGAAAGAAGAAGAAAAACTATATATATATATATATATATATATTGTATGTATGAAAATACATTTGTTTTGGGTTTTTGTTTCCTAAAGTGTATTGCTTTATTATAGTCCCTACATGTGGTCACAACACAATATAATAAAGTATATATTATGCAATCAATAGAAAATACAACTCGATACAGCCACGTATCCTTGTGTGTTCACTGCACGACACCTGGAGCATGCTGGAAAAATTGAAAGCAAAGATCACCAACAGTGGCACTGGTCTGGGGCGCAGATGGTGTCAAATGAAAGAATCGTTGCTTATAAACAGCCCGGGTCTGCAGGGCAATGTGGTCCCTACTGTATCAACACTGAAGCATTACTCAGCCCAGACAGATATCACACCATCTTCTTCAAGGCATTAATGTCTTTTAAAGATGCAGCAAGGGGTCAGCTCTGAAATGGCTGGTCTCGCAGCTCAGAAACAGAGGGATAGTCTACTAATTTCTCATGGGAGGCATTTTAAATGTATTTTTCATTATATTTAGCCATCTGACCCAAAGTAAATAAAATAACTCCAACTGTAATGGGGTCACAGCTGTATGGGGTCACAGCTATATTGCCTTAGTACATGATATCAACATAGTAACAAATCGATGAACACATTTCTTACTTTTTCAGATCAGGAAGGGTCCTGTCTTGGATCACAATTAACAAAATGAACACATATTTACATCCCATCATAATTATGCAACATTTGGACAAAGGTAAGAAAATAAAATGACTCTCCATATTCAGTCATGTTTCTTTTCTTGGCTTCTGCATGTGACAGAGAGTCACTCCACATCAAGGCTCAGAGGTGGTGAGGTAACACAGCCATATGCAGCCATGCCCCGGGTGACTGATGGTTTTCAGCTCAGGTCTTGGCAGTCATTACTTCTTGCAACAGGCAAATGTTATTGCTGAGTCCAAATGCATTCTGTAATCTCTCAGAATGTGTTACAGTCTGGTAATAAATGAGTCAGGAATCTGTACTATTGCCAGGTGAAATAAAAACATAGAACTTCAGTGTTGTGTGTAACATTTGCCTAAAATATCGTAACATATTTGGACGAGTAAGACTGCAACACTTATACAGAACCATGAGATGGCAGCAACACTTCCTGTCACGCTTCTAATCTCAGCGCTATCTTTTGTTTGTTTTTCAAAATTGCACTTTTGGCCTTTTGATCGGGGATGAATACATCTATGTTATAATACGTAATCGAAAAACAAGTCAACATATTTTATAAAATCCAGTATGGCCTGACGATAATGTGTGATTATGAAATGTCTGTGGGCTGCGTAACATCATGGGAAAGCATCCGTAATATAGCTTCCATGTGGTGTATGGGAATGGAAAATGGAGTGTGAAGGATAAACATCCACTGGTTATTAGAGGCATGGTCTTAAATTCAAATGGCAGCCACACTGCTAAATGAAAAAATATGTTCCTCTGTCTGTAAAGCATACTTGTAAAGCTGTGAAAGTTGCTCTAGACAATGGAACATACATAGCAGCCCTTTCTTTTGAGTAATGGTGTGTTACAATAGAAAAAAGCTTCTGCACAGTGTTTCCACAGCAGATTTCACGTTTATTGAAAGAGAAAGACCGTCTTGCAAACCATCAACCTGTTTGTCGTGTGTGCTGGTTTTTGTAGTTCTCATGAGGTCTACTTATCATTGTCATCCAAAATGTATGTGGTGAACAAAAAATCTTTCCCAAAAGATTAAGTGTTTTCATGTGAGCCACTGCATCATGGGTCTGATCTCTGTTTGGCTCGCACTCCTATTTCTGAGGTCAGCCTGCAGAGCCCCGAGCCCAACAATCACAACAGACGCCAATAAATATGAAGGCAATAAAGTCAATTTGGACATAAATCCTGATTGATTATATGTCCCCATCTCAAAATGTGTGTGTGTGTGTGTGTGTGTATTGTGAAATTAAGTGAAAGAAAGATGGAAAGAGCCAGCATGCTTAGTGTCAAAACAAAAAAAAGGTAAACCCTTTATTTTCTTCTCAGTATACTTTACATAATCAACAAAAAAACATTCTACAGTACTTTAAAAAATAAGTTTAGAAAACAACAATTATACAAATCAGATTTCCCCAGAGAGTCTCTAAATTGTTTGAAACGGCGGAGCATAAGTCCATATTAAAAATAACACAAATCAAAGCATTAAAGACTAAAAGTGGAAACAAACACGGAGAACAAAGTACAGCACTGAGCATCTGTACAGTCATTTCTTTCAAGGCAAAGCCAGAATATTCCTGGATGTGTGGCGCCACTAGCGTTTGGCCACAGGATGAGGGCGTATCAGGAGAAGCCCCTCTCCAATATAAGGTCCACTGGTGATAAGTAAAATCTAGCTCCAGCTCCTGTGGTGGGATTTTGTGGAGGGTCAAGGGTCGATCTCCATGGGAACAACCGAGAGAATAGCGTCCTCGTTTCCACGGCGCACAACTATTCTCAAGGTGCCGTCCCGCTTGACGGCGGCGCTGACGTCAGTCGCTGATGAGATCCTCTGGCCGTTGACCGAGATGATGACATCGTGCTCTTTGAGCCCAGCACTGGAGAAAAGAAGGAAATAGGATGAATGGTGCATAGGTATGAAAAACAGTTATATCGGTTTTAGTTATCTGGGGCTCATTATCTTCGTAGGGTGACATGATATTCTGGCATAGTTTGAGCCACTACAGATGTGTACATGGGACTGAAAGGTAACACTGGCCTGTGATGAGGGCTTCCTGTGGGTTTAAGATGTGAACCATGCCACCACAGCATCAGTTCAAGAAAAGCTGCTGCATGTCACCCCCATCACTCTCTACCTTCATTTCCTGTCAGCTCTAACCTTTTCTATTAAATACATGCAAAGATGCCACAAAAGCAACCACAAAAACAAAAAAGTACAAGAACTGTAAGAACTTACATTTTGTGTGATGATATAAATTATGTTCTTATTGTCAGCCAATCCCAAGAAAAGACCAAAACCATCAATGAATTAATCCATCCATCCATTTTCAATATCGCTTATCCTCATTAGGGTCGCGGGGCGCTGGAGCCTATCCCAGCTGACATAGGGCGAAGGCAGGGGACACCCTGGACAGGCCGCCAGTCCATCGAGGGCACATGTAGGGACATACAACCATTCACTCTCACATTCACACCTATGGGACATTTAGAGATCAATTAACCTGCAGCATGTCTTTGGACTGTGGGAGGAAGCCAGAGAGCCCGGAGAGAACCCACGCTGCCACGGGGAGAACATGCAAACTCCACACAGAAGGACCGCTCCGACTGGGAATCGAACCCGCGGCCCTCTTGCTGTGAGGCGACAGTGCTAGCCACTACACCACCGTGCAGCCCCAATGAATTAATATCAAATATTATTTCTGTACATATCATATTCCTCTTGTTCTTCTGTTGTTGGGAAACAATACATTCAAAACTTCCACCGCAAAAAATAGTCCCCAACAAATGCACTATTTACTAATTTCTTTGCAAAACATTTTTGTGTTTTAGGAATTTGAATAATTTATGACATTCCTTCATGTCATCACATCAGTAGAAATCAATGTGCTCTCCGTTAATCAAAACGTACTATAGCCCTATCCTTATTGAACGACAATGTCTTCCCTCTGCTTGCATAATGTGTTATTACAACTTAAATAAATAAATGTAATGGCCGACAGATAAAGGATCACAAAATACACAGAAGCTACACAATAAATCAAGTTATAATCAAGTTATCCGAATGTGTTTATAGTCTTTTTTCAAACAAATCTCCCTTGTGCTTTGGTCCGGTTTGTTTGCAGGCCTGTGAGCACAATCTGAATCTGTTGTAAGAATCTGTTGTAAGAATTGTAACGGTGATATCTATATCACATATAGATATCACGTAGAAGGAGCCACAGAAATGTCATTATTCAAAAAGCAGGGTGATTTCGGCAACAAGTAAACTGACGAGGCCCTCCAGGGGTCATCGCTCAGGCGCAGGAAAACCGCCGCGCAGCCGTAACCTCCTTGCATGAGGTTTGAAGGAAATAGCTGACCTCAGCGTCTTACGAGCCCCACTCTGCTGGAGTTGTGGTGACGGTTGATTGGAGTGGGCCGCGATTGTTGAAAGTGGGGGGATATTTTTAGAGGGCCAGGCACTCCATGCACGCCGGAGTGAGCCATGAATTTACGCCCCCTTAGGACAGTTGTGTAGAAGGCTTTGTGTGTCTTTGAGTGTGTGTCTACGCACACTTGACAGTCAGAGGAGGGAAATAAAGTAAAGGAAGGGAATTAAATCTGTCTTTTTTGCATTGCGAGAGGGGAGCAGGAGCTGCACGGAGAGTGACGACAGCCAATTAAGACGTGTGGCGTGAAGTGACAACGAACATATCACACAGCTGAAAAAGAGTCAAAGACCAGTCGCATGTGTGCCTTCGGCGAAAAAACCAAGATGTTACCATCGTTAAGTTGATTTGAACTGAGCCCACTCCCATGGAGCGATATTGGGGAAAACGTCTTCCTTACGTTGCAGCTGGTGTCTTTGCGATGACCTCCATAACGTACGCTCCGGTGGTGATGTCAGGGAAGTCCCGGTGTCGAGTCTTCAGCTCCTTGGCCAGCCTGGAGGTAGGAAACGGGGCAGAGGGTTTAGCAATCAAGCGTCATTTTTATAAAGCGGAAGACGAGAACTGTATATGTCGCATTATCCCATCGTCTGAGCATAATGAAGGCTGTACTGCGACGTACATTTATGAAGTGTGCAACTTACGCTGGAGTGAGAGTCATCATCCTCACACCAATATACTTCTTCTTCGCAGACGCTCTCCCTGGAAATGGACAACAACACAATACAGATGCAATTATTCAACCTCTCAATTGCAACAGTTTGGGTTCTTAGTTTTACGAGGGTGTAAAAATCCTCCAGAGTATGTTTTTCTGCATGTGAGTGATAAACATATTACTTTAGATTGGATAGTGGATCACAGGTTACCTTGCACATGTCTCGCAGGACAGTGTGCACTCCTCACCATCTTGCTTTTCTTTTTTCATCATCTTGCTTTTTTTCATCATTCAGACAAATCAGATCAAGATGCCGAGTTGGCAGTCACATATACAACGCATGCGTGTGCTGTTCCAAAACTTTACGTGAGGTAACGGATGAAAAGCAATAAAATACAAGAACAACCTGACACGTGCTGGCATTTTCTTCCCAGTAGTTTATTTGCAATGTCATAATCTTGTTGAGTAATGCTAGCCCAAGGATTCATAATGCTAGAAATGTGGTTAATATATCTCAAGAGAGCAGAGAGGTGAAAAATATGAACCAAAGAAATGTAATGCAGAATTATGTGTTCCTTCACTGTATGTGCACATGAGATCTTGATCCAACTCTTGGAGCCAATTCTAAAAAAATGTGCCTCCTACGGTTTGTCTTGGAGATTGAATAGAAGTAATAAGATGAAAACATAATATGTTTTGTCAGTGCTATCTCATCATACCTCTGGACTGTCTGTCATAGGACTCCGCCAGGAACTCTCGTATTTTGTCTGAGGGTATGGCAAAGGAGATGCCGGCCGTCACTTTCAACGTGTTGATCCCGATCACCTCGCCATCCTGAAACATTAACGCGCAGTTTAGTTTTTGGCTCACAAAAAAAAAAAGAATGAATGTAAAAACAGGTCTAACACTAAAATATATATTTTTTTTTAAAAGGCTTACCAGATTTAACAGAGGCCCTCCGGAGTTGCCGTACTGTGAAGCAAAAAAAGATGCATCACTGAATATTTTGTGTTTTGGTTAGAAAAATGAAGCGCGTGTGTCGTGCATCTTCATTCACTCACATTTATGATGGCATCGGTCTGAATGTACTCCATGTCGGAGTTGGGAAGGCCCAGCTCTTTGCCGCCGCGCTGAGTGGTACTGACGATCCCCGTGGTAACGGTGTTCTGGAGGGAAAACGGGCTGCCGATAGCAACCACAAACTCCCCTGGTCTCAGGTCTGATGATTGGCCCAGCAACAGGACAGGGAGCTTGGTCTGAAGTGGGAAAAGATGTTCACATCACTGGAGGCCAAACATAATAATTAGCTAATGGAGACCACATAAACACATACAATGAACAATTTATAAATTAAAAGGGCATGAAAGCATGCAAAGCTTCATTTGCATATGAACAGAAAAGCTGAAGATATCCCTCAGCTGCTTTAATGCTTATGTACATAGGAGATGTAACATGCCCTGTAAGTAAGAGCTGGTCTGATGAATACATAGTATTAATGGATGTTAGTGACTAATATACCAAAATCACAAAAGACAATGTATTGCAACACATTTTTTACTTTTCTCACGAGTACGGCTCTAAAAGAAAATCTCCGACTGAGTGCAATTACTCTACTGAGCTTTAAGGACATCTCATGATCATTTGTTTTATGAGTGGACAGCAGGAAAATAATTACAGCAAAACCACTAACAATCTTCAAAACACTAACCACTCAACGCTGCATGGAAATGCTCCCAAAAAAAACCCCAATTACTTATTTTCCACCGCAGTAAGAAGTGACATTTACGCCAAACAACTCAAGATCAAAAACTTCTTTGTTTAACTGAGAGTGCAGGCCAGCTGACCAATCCTTCATAAAGGCGAGTGTTTGTGCCTTAGCTGCAAAATGGACTGATAAATGATGAGAACCTTAAGCTCCGGTTAGCCCTGTTGCACCGGGCGGTGGAAACCAGGCTACGGAGAGCTGGCCTCTACAGACAGACAGGATATATTTATCCATCCACAGTGACAGTTTCCTTCTCTGAATGAAATCGGCCTCGTGTCCCTGACTAAAGGGCCTGTCCAGAGTGCTCCTCCTATGTATCCATTTTGTTTACTCTGGGTTATTAATAGGAGCCAGAGGAGGCTGCAAGGTAACTGAGACAGCAGCACAAGTTGGCACACACAGACAAAAGAATGAAATGAAATCAATAAACACAGTCGGTCGAACACTCAGACATCGCACGCTAATTACATGAAAAAAAATATTCTCATGACTCCTTCCTGCCAACGCATGTGTACACTTTCCTCTCCGTTTCTGGATGTATATGCAGGTAAAAACAACATCAACTGACAGCTGACATATGATTCATAAACTGGGGGGAAAAGAAGAAGAAAAACAAATAGGATTGTGGGGAAACATTTAAGACACACTTTTGATTCAGTCGCCTTCGTGTTTGACTTTGCTGTCTTGAAAATCAGCGACTAGAAAAGGTGAAGTTATTATTAGATGATAGCCAGTAACTGAGGAAGAGGACCTTTCAACCCTACTTTCCACCTTACCTCACACACACACACACACACACACACACACACACACACACACACACGTCCAAGGCCGTGTTTGTGAATCCTGTGGGCTCGCTTGAACATTGTAGGGATGTTGAACGTAAACACGGCAAACACACAGGCTGCAGAAGTATGTACATAAACATGCATTTGGCCCGTGCAAACACAACACACACACAAACAAACAAACAAACAAACAAACAGGCACATGACACAGGAGTAGCAGTCTGTATAATCCCCCCCCCCCCTTCACACGCCCTTGTGAGATAAGACTATAACCAGATGGAGAGACGAAGCAAGAGAAACACACACAGCTGAGAGAGCGAGTGGCCGTCAGGTGGACGCTCGTCCCTGCCAAGACGGTCACCAGGATTATGAAAACAGTGAGTGATACTGGCGGTGTCATAGCGACTGTTGCTATCAAGCGATAACCTTGTATACTGTATCGGCTTTGTTTTCATCTCGCAGTTAATCTTAATGTCTTCTAAAAGAGTTTATTATTTACCCGAGTAATACAGAGTTCATACACGCCTACACAAAATCAGCATTAACACAAAAAAAATCAGAGTGCAAGATGCGTCAGTCCGCTGACTGGGAGAAGATGGAGACTGCTCAACGTTTGGAAGCAGCCGTAGCTTCCATATCACTTACTAATTGTGACGAGTCAGCAAATATGGAACAAGTTTTGGAAAAAATCATCTTACCATGCGAGTCTGCCTGATCCTGACCACCCAAGTGACTCACCCTGCTATTTCAGTCGAAGGTTACTCGTACTTCACCCACAGACAGCCACACTTAAAGGAAAGGGGGCAAGGTGAAGGAGGGGAACAACAAACACCACAAACCACTGGAGGAGAGTCAGAGAATGTGAGACGAATGAGTCAAGCTTTGATATCCTGTGATGCATGCAGCGTGCGTTGGCCGAGACCAGTTTATGAACAAAGAAATATTGTTGGTCTCCGACCCAGAAGTGCAGCAGTTTGATAGTATGTAAAAAAAAATTAAAAAAAACATACATGCATCAGAGTTTTTGAAAAACTCCTGAAAAGGAACACTGTCACAAAAGGAAAGCATTTTACTTCTAAATTCTTGAATGTTTAGATAAGAAAGAAAAGTGGGACATCAGATTAAAGGAGGGACGACTAAACAACTTTGACCAAATGCGTAGTTGTTGTTTTCCATCTTCTGTCGCCGAGCTGAGATTTTGATCCAGCCTCCTGCACACAGACAGATTCTCGGGACGACATGCCGATGGGACAGTCAGACAGACACGCTGTACGTGTCATTGTGTAATGCCACAGCCTCGGCCATTTAGAGGCTCATTTAAAAGCCATTACACTAACTGCCATTTTATGAGCAGGGGACCAGGTGCAAACGTACACACGTGTCTCAGAGACATGTGTACGCACACAGACACACACACACACACATGTGAGCACACAGGGGAGAAAAAAAAGGAGTCGGTTGCCAGGGCATGAACCCTCACAAGCTCAAGTCTGTGAATTAAATCCCACACACCTGGCACTGCTTAGATATACAGCTGGACGACATTGGAAAAACACACACATTCAGATGAGGGCGCTGCTTTGGGTCAGAGCTGCAGTCACTTCACACTCTCCTGTTCTTTTCACACAGGTGTCTTCAAAGCGGGGGAACACACATTTATAAGTTCCACCTTGCAACATCCATAAATACTCAGAGGGGGGGGGGGGGTTGTGCTAATGCAGATAAAACAAATGGGGGCAGGATTCAGCACGCTCATACATAACATAAGTGTGTGTGTGTGTGTGTGTGTGTGTGTGTCTGCTTGTATGGCCTGTACGGGACTTATTTAAGTGTGCATGAATGCCTGTTTCTGCGTGTTGGGCAGAAAATTACAAATACTTTAGGTGAACCATGAATTTGACACACAAAACATAAGTCATGCTGTGTGTGTCAAATTTGCTCCACTGAGCATTTCATCACACTGTCAGTGACATCAACATGTTCAAATCACACTGTCCTGAACAATATCCTTGCTGACACCAGTCCGGAAACCACTATGGGTTTCCATATGTTGTTGGAAAGGTTTCTGGTCGGGGATAAGAGCAAACATATGTCAGGGAGTTCCTCGTGTACGTTCCACTCTGTGTAGTTTTGCACGAGAGCTCAGGGGACTTGAGGGCGTCTCTGGCCAGACACCGCAGAAACTTTGAAACGCACAAATCACAATGATGAGAGGAGATGAGGTCTTCATTCGCTTCAGGAAGACTGCCGGAACTATGTGCTACTACAACTCTCTTGTTTATATAATATTGAAAATATTATATTTGACAGGCGAACTTTTCCACATTTTCCCCCGGTGTGTGCTGGGATACGTTTTATCTAGGTTTTATATGTTTAAAGCAACTATATTGTAGTCTAGACTCTTCTTTATATGGCTGAGGGAACACACTGGAATCTGCTCAAGCAAGTCAGTGGTTCCTTGGATCCCAGTCTAAAAACCAGAGGGGTTATAGCCCTGCCTGTATCTGTTGCCCTCTCATAAAGCCAACACCCACATTGTGGAGTAAGACACTTGCAATAAAAGAATTAGTAGATAATAAAAGGAACAAATATTGTTCTCATTTACCTCTAGTGCATAAAGTTTGATATTTCCAGGGTTTGAGATATCTGCCTTTAATGATACAATGGAGGTGAATGGCAACCAAAAGGTTTTACACGTTTTAAAAAAAGCAACATGTCTTTTATTGCTGGATAATCGGGAGAACACTAACAATAGTTAAGGGACAATTTGTCTTTCTTTCTTTTGAGAGTGAGTGCAGAGTAAACTCACAAAGCTGTGAGGAACACAGACCACAAAACTCACCTAAACTGCATTGGATTTCAGAGGAGGACCACAAAACCTGGCCAAACAAAACCAAAACTCTCTGCATTGTTATGTGCCAGTAAGAGGAAGTTCACAGAGGTTTTTTTCCCCCTTTCTTTCTAATTGGGGTGATAATGGACGGTTATAATCTGTGCCCCTAATGTCTTTTTAAATATATGTTGTGAATACACCCGAATACACTATAGCTTTGTATCTACATTTTTAGATAGTGAATGTCTCAAACACACTGTTGGTTATCAACCATCTGACAATATCTGCGGTTGGATTTAAATGCTTTTTACACACACATTAAGTTGACTGGTAACACAAAACAGTTTTAGGCTGCTGGGGTTGGAAAACAATTACGCAGCATCAAGACCCAGCAGGGCAAAAAAGTGTGTTTGTGTGTGTGTGTGTGTGTGTGTGTGTGTGTGTTTGTTTTCCTTGGCTCTGTTCCCTCCCTGCTGTATCCTTATAAGCTTGGGAACCATTTTGGTCACAGGGACAAGAGATGAAGGAAAGAGGTTGGGTCAGGAGGAGAAGAGGATGTAGATTCATTTCCTCTGGGTGTCTCTAAAGGACGGCATGCAGTGTCTTTCCACAGGCAACGGAGTGTGTCCTCCTCGTCCCTGCAGTGAGCCGTCTTAAACCCATCCATGTGCATACACACACACACACACACACACACACACACACACACACACACACACACACAAACAGATTTGAATAATTGATTGCAAGCTTACATTTGTCTGTCAGTACTGTTCATTAAGAGTAAATGGACACGTCTCCTACATTTACACAATGTTTCTGATAAACAGATAAATGCAGGACCACATGCCTCCAGAGAAGCACATTCCTCCTCTTTCCTCTCTGCACATAAACACAGACACAAAACTCATGCATATTCCAATAATAGCCGACTCCACACCAGCACCAGGCAAAAGTCCCAGAGAGCGGGGTTTGAGCCTCTTAATAGCGATGGGTAAAACAGAGACAGACAGAGCTATTGTTTCAGGGGACCATCAGGAAAACACGTCACCAGTTTTCCCTGCCACACTCCGACATCTCATAAAAAATTAATGTGTAGTTATCCAACAGTTTTAGTGGGAATTACTTCCTTTTGAGGCAACTTATCATTACACCGCCTGGTGTCTAAAATAGGAATGGCATCTATATGCAGTTCACATTAATACCTCTTATATTTTAGTTATTTTTGCTGAGCTCCAGTGTGGACAAAGTATCAATGCAGTCACTGGATTCAGCTTCATGAAACCCAAGGTTAATGGCTGCACAGGCCATGCGGTAAAATGATCTGGAATGATATGGAAAATTCCCTGCTCGGTACAGTTTATTGTTTTGAAGTCCCTCCAAGTGGTCAATATAAGTCCATATGGCGAAATAAAGTTCCCTCCAAGTCAGCAAGCTTTCAAGTCAGAGTGAAAGCAGGTAAATCTGAACGCGTCCAATTCACTGTGAGCGCTTCCAAGTGAATGTGGCCGTGTCCAAGTTCTGAGTGAAAGAATGAGGTTAATGAGAGGCCTTCGAAAAGCTGAAGCACAATGGGCTCTATCATTATTGTGCCGTTGCCACATCACACAATGCAATTAGCCTATTAGCTCACACGGTCCTCCAGACACATGGATCCATTTTCCAGGCCTTGACCACGTCGCGCGGTCTTTCTTTGACCCTCTTCCTTTCTCTTCCCCCCCCATTCTTTCTCCACAGGAACAAGTGAGTGCAGCACTTTCCCCCTTCCTTTCCCCCTCTGAAGTTCCATCTGCTGTAGACGGACTAATGTATTCCCCAGAGCTGAGGGTTAGACCGCAGCCCAGAGAACGGACCGGGTCTGGAGACCAATAAACTCCAATTTCACATCGAAAAAAAGGGAGAGAATGAAGTTAGAAGCGAGTCTTTACACTCAGGGAAAACCTAACGCTTTACTTTCTCACTCATAAACTGGTGCAATTGTTTATTGATTATCTGTGGCTTCTCGTGGAGTGCTGAGTCAGCTTTTTAACTCACAGAGAGGACGCTATGAGGAAAAGAGTAAGGAATAGAGAGTGAAGGCAGATGAGAATGAGGGAGAGGGGGATGGATGATTAAAGATATATATTCAGCAGGGTATGAATTTTTAAATAACTGATCTGAAAAGCTTCTTACACTATAGATACATTTTGTGGGCTCATTTAATGTTTGTTTAGCGGCATATTGTTGTAATGATTTTAACTCTACAACTTCCATTCCTCTTTCATTCTCTATGGATCCAGTATGCAGTGAGAAATTAGGGATATCTTTCTCATTTCTTGGTGTCATAGCTGTTACCTCAGGTCCAATATCAGAGATGGAGAATTGAGACACTGAAACAGACTTAACCGCAAACTATTTCACTATTAACACAGCTGACATAACAATCTTCAAGTTCCACTTACTCGCTTATTCTTTTGACTTTATCGCACATTCTTCAGCAGCAACTGAAGTTCGCTTAGTTGTCATTAAGTGAAGATTATTCTGAGGACTGCGATACAGTCGAAAAGCACCGGAACAAGAAAGTAAGTGGACCTCGAGTGAAGATTTCTTTGTCAAATTCAACTATTAACACAGCTTTTAAATGGAAATCCTGCGTCCATATATTGGTCAGCAGTCAGAGACTTGAAGACAACTGACGAAGAAGAAGACTTGTCTGCAAGGGCTCCAGATTTGATTTGAGACTTACTTTTCCGGCACTCCGTTATAAAAGAAGATTCAGTGAAATGTCCTTGTGTTAAAGAAGAATATTTCAAAGCTGGAATTCCCAGTTATTACTCATGGGTACTGCAATTAAATACCATATAGCTATAGGTTTAGATGACTATACTTTCTCTTTTAAATGTAATACAAATGACAAGTTTCCTCGCGCTCCTACCCTCTCATTAGATCTTACTCATCCTCTAATTTCACCCAGTATTGGATACACGCACACACACACACACACACACACAGACACACACACACACACACACACACACACACACCACCTTCCCCTCATTAGCAGGAATGTCAGTTCCATCTAAATCATGTGGGCTTTCCAAAGAGACCACATGTCTTCTGGGGCTACATCACAGACTCAAGGCCTGGATAACCTGCTCCGTCTTCACGCGATGACTTTTCCACTCTTTATCACATAAAACAAGTGCACCCATGATGGTGAATGTATTTTCTACCAGTGTGACACCCTGAATACATCTGGCTGTCATTTGATTGCAATGAACCTGCTTCATTGCAATCGCCTGCACATTAAACCAGTAAAGTCGTGATGTCACGCAGAGGTCTTCTGCAATGATGACGATTACATTATTATTATTGTTGACCAGCAACAAGTTATTTTTTAATGCTTCTACAACACGAAGTAACAGATATTCCTGAATCTGCAGCCATCTGCGAAGACTGAACACGTGGTGCAAACGAATCCCCCGAAAGAGGATCAGCTCGTCATCGGCAGACGGGACGTCTTTTGTGAAAGGATGAACAAAAGCAAAGTGTCTGTCACTGCTCTTTTCCGCACTCCCAGTGTCGGCCGAACAAAAAACGGAATGTTTCCACTTCTTTTCAGACTTTGAGTTCTTTGTAACACACCTTGCGTTGCTGTCATGAGCATCCTTTTAGCGGCGTCACCCAGCCATGAGAGAGAGCTCCATAATGCACTCAGCTCTGACTGACTCTGGCTATGGGCCCTGGCTCCCTGTGGTCCAGTAGACGGAGAAATAAAATCGGACAGCAGAGAAGTGCAGCTGACGTATGTCCTGTGCAGCACAGTGTCGAAAGATATTTGACTCCTTTACTAAAAGTAAAACCACTGGCAACAGGTTTGATGAGTTTATGGGTACAGATTGTAAAGCCCTCTGAGGCAAATTTGTAATTTGTGATTTTTGGCTACACAAAATAAATTGAATTGAATTGAATGATAGTCTCTTGAGTTTTGTAATATCCTTCAGTGGTTTTTGCAGCCTGAACAACAACAGAATCTGGATCGTCTTTTAAATACCCATTTGGCTGCACCAGCGTTCTGTGATTAATCGTCTAGATGTTGAACACTGTCATGCCAGTCTTCAATCCCTCAGCCTTCAATTGCTCAACAGTTTGAAATGCCAAAGAGTGAGTTGTTGCTTTGATCCCCGTTGAGACTGGTGAAAGCTTTGTCAAGAGGACATTTGTTTTCATTCCAATTGACCCATAAATCTTTGAATAAAATCTCATTTCTGAAACCAAGATGTATTGTTCTCCTCCGGGAGCCGGGTCAAAAGCGTGGCTTTGTGTAGACGTGATATGGAGGTTGTGACTACACATGAATGGATGAAATGTGATCATTTGGATCAAGAAGCAAAAAGACAAGAAAAGTAAGAGAACGTTTAGTGAGAAGGAGTGAGACCCTTTGGTCTTAATTAAACTACGATAATTAAACTACTAATTCAACATCTCAACGGGACTTTGATGAGAGGATCAATACCACTCCCATGTGTGTATTCCTTTCATGCAGCTCTAGAGTCAGGAGCCAATTAGCTTAGCTTAGCATGAAGACTGGAAGCAGAGGGAAACAGCGTTAATCTACGCTAACCCAAGGTAATCACCTCCTTGCTCTAATTCTATATTTAAAGGATGGACATAACCCTGGTATTGATCTTTTCATTGCACTCGCAAGAGAGTGAAGAAGCATATTTCACAAAATGCTCCGAAAACTTTTCCTTTTAAAATAAAACTGTCTGAGAGAGGCGAGAAGTCAACATTTCACTTCCTAGATGTATCTCACTATCACTGTACTCTTTCTGTCTCTCTACTGGCCTCCTGACTGTCGGGCACTTTGACTGACCGGTGCGTCGATCTTGATGAGGGCGATGTCCGACTTCTCGTCCACGTCTTTGATTTTGGCGTCGTAGGTGCCGCCGCTCTTTAGCTCCACTTTCACTCGGTGCTTATTGGCCACGACGTGGGCATTGGTCACAATCTGGCCATCTTCCGCCACAATAAAGCCAGAACCGCTGGCCACCGCCACCTCCCGCTTGGAATAGGTCATTCTGTGTGGGGAAGGAGAGGATGGAGGGAGGAAGGAGAGAATTTATCTTCACTAGAAAAACAAACTGAGAAGACAGCAAAACCAACGCATGATGTAACAGCAGTGTAACACTCCAAGCTTGAAAGCATTTGAGCGTCTGCACAGGAATTACATATATAAACAGTCGCCAGGTAAGTATTCAAATGTGAGCTGGGGAGATTAAGTATACATAAAAACAGTAAGAGGAAGAAACTAAATACAGCACAAGCTCAATGAAGAACCGCTTTCAAGTCAAAGAGGGAAGAAAAAGGCGAGACGGAGCCGAGTGAGGGAAAGATGGAAACCTGTGAATCAGAGAGCTGCAGACGTTCAAGGAACCATTTTACAAGCTACAGTGACAGACGCCGCGGAGACGACGCAGACTAAGAATTGAGGTGTCAAAGAAAGACGAGATGCAGAGATTAAAAAAAAAGAGCATAAAAGCTGCTGAGAGGATGAAAAGGAAAGACGTTGAAAGACTGAAGTGGAGAATGAGGTGCTCTACCAACTGGTGTGGTCTGGCTAAGTACACAGGTGTGTGTTTCAGTCTGTGCCACACACACACACACACACACACACAGGTGCACAGCTCTTACTTGCGGTAAAGTTCAATGTGAACGACAGACGGAGCAATTTTCTCCACCACGTCGGCGATGAAGTTGTATTTGTGTCTTGGGCTGTCTGGGTTGTCCTGAGCTGGAAAAACAACACATATACACAAACGCACACACACAGACACACACACACACACACACACACGTCAGGATGGCAGACGAGTAAAAGCAAACAAAATATGCACTGAAATACTGCACGATGTCAGAGCTGTGTGAGAATAGAGAACCAACAAATAAAATGGGTCTTTATCATAACACAGAGGCGAAAAGAAAAGATGACAGTTCCTCTGTGGTGGAGACTGTCTCGGTCAGGGCTGACACACACACACATGCACACACACACACACACACACACACACACACACACACACTCATTTACAAACTCATAACCCTGACCAATAAACCTCTCATATGAATACTCAACCTTGACCTTTACCCCTCTTTCTTTGTGGTTTCTCTACTCTAAATTCTTGAACCATCAAAAGATCTTTTGTCAAGAACAAACTGGTCCTCGCAACTATAATTCCACTCAGACTCACACACACACACACACACACACACTGTCTGACACTGTATGTGTGAGGACTGCCAAATTCCCTGAATCACCCATCGCACCACCTATCCAAGGCAAGTCAGGAAATGTTGACTGATTCACCTGGTACTTAAGGTCTAGCCACAACACAGCTTAACCAAAGTTATGAATCAAGATTCCCCAGACCTTTCCCTCGGAACTTTTCAATCAACCCCTTATTTTGCCACGAGCCTCAAACTATTTCGTCTTACAGGGACACTTTTCAGCCATTGCCTTCTCCTAGAGAGCATCATTTAGAAAAGTCAAAGCTCTGGAGTGTCATTGATTGCAGTGAAGGGTTAAGGAAAGAGAAATAGTCTTTCTGCTTGAGGTGCATTTAAGCTAACAGAAGCATGGAATGAGGACCATCTCGCCGGACTGAATGCCACTAAATTATACAGCATGAAAAAATGTGACAACCCGCAAGGGGAACATTCTGGTGTTATTTGATCATTAAACTCAACTCTGCCCGTCTGCCTATGAGACGAGTCGACCACCATGACGACGTGAGCCAGGACTTTAGCACAGAGGTGCTTTGAATGCTGCCGTGCTGATGTGGTCATGTTTACCAATAAGGTCCATGTGTTACATTTGCTTATTAGCATCAAACACAACACAAGTACAACTGAGACTGATAGAAATATCATTAGTTTAGCAGGTATTTAGTTTAGAAGAAAAATAACGTATTGAAAGAATATAATTTTGACCCGATGATCGTCATAGATTAAAAAAGTCATAGAATCATCAAAGTGAGAATGAATGTCTATATCAGATTCTTATAATAGTTATTGAGACTTTTTACTCACAACCGCAAATTTGAACCTCATGGTGGCGCTAGAGGAAAAGGTCATGGGATCACCAAAGTCAGTAGGATACATCCTCTGGGCACCATGAACGCCTGTATATAATGTTGAGAATACATAACATTCTGTGGTTCTCAACACTATGGGGTTGGATAATTAAAATAAAAAAATAAAACAACATGTTTTAGACTGAGGAATGTATTTACATTACATCGCCTGTACCAGGGATATAATTTGCCTCAAAGTAGATTTTATTGAGCGTACGTGAGAGTCAAAGTGAGCATGCATTTAAGTTTACGATGGGGGATTTCCGGCGGATCAGTGGGAGAGAAAAAGTCACCGAACGTATCAACAATCCACAGAGCCTGCAGCACATTGGACAACAACTAGGTGCCGTCTATTCAAACTACACTACACTGGAAAGTCGAGGACACCGAACCTGATTATTCTGTGGGGGGGGTGGGGGGGGGAGGTTGACACTCGAAAAGGTTGCTGCTCTAGATATCTGTTGCAAATTTCATCTAGTTGTGAAGACATTTAAGCCCAATTTGTAAACCTTGTGGTGGCACTCGAGGGAAAAAGTCAAGGGGGAAACCAAAGTCGGACGGTTTCATCACCTCGGGAGCGTGAACGTCTGTTTAAAAAGTCACAGCAATCCATCTGTTAGTTTTTGAGATATGTTGGTCTGTGCAGAAGTGATGGACCGGTTCTCCAAACCTCCACAAATGTATTTTCACAGTTGACCTTTAAGGCTACAAATCAAGCATTGAATCTGGTAAATGTCACACGAGTTTCTCATCACAGTAAGCGAGAGGAGAAATGGAAGGATTGGAGTTATTTTCCCCCATACTAGATTCACACGTGTGTTCGTGGTCAACTCGGATGGGATTATAATTAGAGAGAGCAGGCCCAGTGTCCAGAACCTGTTGTTTCTGGAGCATCCACTTCACCATGTTACGATGAGCGCTGCCTCCTCACACACACACACACACACACACACACACACACACATGCGGGGGAAATGTACTTCCAGAGACACGCTTGAACTGCAACGCTATGTGATGATAGTAGCATGATAGGCCCATTAGTGACGAGTTGGGAAATCCTGAATCAGATGTTGTGCACAGTTCAGTTACATTAAAGAGCCCGGCCAAGCTATTGTCGTATGATTTATACACTGTGTGGGATTATTTCACGGCTGAACTCAGCTTTGAAAGGCTTTACTGCTGTAGAATGAAGTCGATTTACGAGCAGATGTCTCCTTAAATGCCCCAAACTACTAATTCATCTTTAACTTCGAAGTGTTGAAAGAAAGACGGCATGTCAAGCTTTTTGAATAGCGTTTAATCCGCATAAGTGCTTTTGTAACATTTCTTCCATCTACTGAATTGGTGCCAGAGGCTCACTCTGGAAGCCCTGTAATTACAGGCATCACATAGGTAGCAAATAATTGACTTTCCACTGTGTGCAAAAACATGTTGAATTTTAAAATGCTTATTATAGGGCAAGAAAAGGGGAGATACCCCAGATTATGTAGATGTTGGTCATGTCAGTAATGTGAACAGATGAGGTAGACACATCAAACGGCTCCCACTCCAATACAAAGATGGACTATTAAGTAGTTTGCAAAGCATGCAGCTCAGGTAACTTAACTAGAAGATGATTTGTTGATATATTATAAGTAAAAGAGACCAGAGGACAGGTGTACTTCTAGTTGGAGGTCAATATGACACTAGAAGCTGCTCCCAGACATTACTACCAAAAATATAGATTGATACGCAGGCATATGAGGGCCATTCATTGTAGGTAGATTAAATTATAATAATGATGGATAAGGGGATGGGGGTAATATTGTGAGTTGTTAAATTGAAATCCTTTATTCTGACTTTGACCACTACTCTAGATTGCTCTTGCCCATCTTCAAACTGAGCAGAGGTCTAATATTTGCTCAAAACGCTTGTCTGGGTGAACAGCGGCTTTGAGCATCAGTTGACATAAAATGTCTAAAAGTTTGGGGTCTGGAGTCAAATCGAGCATTAAATGGCAGGAAACCATTCAAATACAACATTTGGAAAGTACATATAAAGTTTCTCTCTTTTTTTCGCCATCTCTCTCTCTCTTTCTCCTTCCCACACACACACACACACACACACACACACAAAGGCCACCTATCCCCACCCCTCCATATACCCATTACCCCCTCTCTGCTGTAAACATTGACCTTCACCCACTCAAGATCTCAGCTTCTTTTCTTCTTTTCTTTTCCTACATAGGACACTCTGTGTTATTGGCGCCTGCAGGCGGAAGCAGTTTCTGATCCCCTAAACTATAAAAACTAGATGTGAATATATACGGTAAGATCAGATCTTCTCTGTGCACGGACACTCACACACACACACACACACACACACACACACGCACACACACACACACACACACACACACACACACACACACACACACACATTCTATACTGTTGGGCAAACTGAGGCCCTCCAGAAACAGGCTTATGCTAAATGTGTAAACAAACAAGATCATTTCACTGGTGGCTCAATATGGCTCTTATTTTCTGCAGGTAAAACTTTTTGTTTTATTAGGGACTTCACCCAAGATTGGCAGCACACGATACAGCCAGAAACACACACACACACACACATCTGAGTAAATAAGGGGACAGTTTTAGCAGCATAGCAACAGTGAGGTGCTAAGTTATGCACTTGGGATGGGGGGGGGGTACACAGACCTACTGTGAAATGTACATAAATAATGCAGATTTATTGTCCAACCGTGAGGGCCGACAAGAGGTATGGTGGCCTTGGGAAGTCATTTGTTTGTTTGTGTGATTTTAAGGACATAGAAACGTGTTGTTGTCAGAATTAGACGAGATACATGAGAGCATAAAAACAAAGGATGTCTAATAACAGAAGCTGCAGCAAAGATGGTCGAGCAGAAAGAAATAATGAGCAAGAGTATTAGAGGCATCGTGAACAGGAAGGAAGATGATGAGAAAACCAGACAGAGACGTGCAGAAACAGGAGCCGAGACAGACTGATAGAACAACATTAAAAAAAAAGAAGGGGAAAGACACATGCACAGAGATGATCTTTTAATATCATTGGCTGAGACAAGTCGAGGAAGAATGTGCATATTCAGCACATGTCACCAGCCGGAGTCACAGAGTGTATTCTGCTGTATTGGATTGGGTTTACAATTGGATTTAAATCTCAACAGATCATCTGCATGGCCACACCTTTATGCGCCCAGATCAACTTCTTAAAGTGTGCGTGTTGTTTCAGCCGCCTCTGTAATTATTAGGATATTTGAGGCCTCCTGTTGCACGCTCTATCAAAAGTCCTGCATGTCATCCCCCTCTATCCCTCAACAGTGTATCCTGTCAGTCTCTCCATTATCAAAGTCAATCAGAGCTTTCAAATTGCCAAAAGCATCCAAAAAAGTGGGTCAATTAAAAAAAATATGACCCCCACGGTCACAGAAAGATTTGACCTTGTTTTCTTTTGCAAAAACGAACAACTTGCATAATAAAAAGTCTTTACCCTTTCACACACGAAATGACATCATGCAAAGTGCACTCGCATATGTTTTCTTGACACGGGACCAAGTTGCAGGGTATAGTGAAAGGATCTCAGAGGGGGGGGGGGGGGGGCGCTGAGTTTCTTTTCAATGTCAACTCCTGGGATTCATCAAAACGACTGGTTTCATCGCAGCGATGGGAATGATGTGCACTGGGTTCCTTGGGACATCAATCGCACTCACCGCAGCCTCGCTCTGTTTCATGACTTAACTCTTGAAGTTGTTTACACGTCTGAGGAACAACTGTGGCGATACAGTCTTCCCTACCACCGCGCCCACACAGTGTTTGATGTAAACATATCCCAAAAATACAGGTTTGCTAACTTGGTGTTTTCCTTCGGTGTCTCCTGCCTGTTTTAAACTGTCTTCAAGGAGAGGAGGAATTATGGCTTTGAATCAGCGCCAGGCATTCCTTCATGTGACTGTTAAGCGTGATTTATGAGTGACAACCGAAAGACAGCGAGGGAGGGAGAGAGGAAGGAGTTTTGGGGGGGGGGGGGTTCCAAGCTTTGAGGTAAGTTATAGGACTTCGAGGCAACAGGTGTTGAAGCCCTTCATTCAGACGCTCTCAACTGCAGATGTTGGGCGCACACTTCAGATGCACATGTGTAAAAACACATACGCCAGAAACCGATACAATCCCTTTACCACCTGCAGCCTCGTGCGTTGTCTCCTTCCTGGATACTTCACATGATGTTTTAAGATATATCATTAACGATGATGAATAGCTCGCTGATTAAACTGGAAAGAAAGTGCATTCTTAGCTGGACTGTGCAACAGCAGGCATGAAGAATGATGTCTGATTAGTGCTGAGCTCCACCATTCAGGGTGAAATACTTTTCACATGACACTCTAGAGTGCAGGTTCATACTGAAACGCTCACATATATACCAGATATTATGAATGTAATCACGTCAGTGCTGTTTCACAACGGCCACAGTGCATCCTACTTATCAGGCTTTGTAAATTCCTTTCTGGACAGCTAATGCAGGCTTCACTGGCATGAGCTGTTAAAAACAATCAGGCGGATTATAGCCGCGTGATTGCTCACATCAAGCATGACATCAGGGGAGAGCTCATGACTTCATTCAAGCGGACAAGAGTTAAAAATTTTTTTTTAAAAACAGTTCTCTGATCAAGCCTAATTATGATGCAGGGACAAGAGGGACACACAGTTGAATGGTGGCTCTTGTTATCCTGAACACAGGGGATTGTGTGCCACTGAACGCAGCTTTAAGCTCTAACATCTGGGCGAGGTTCAAACCACAAACGTCCTGTGAGGATTTGAGGGGTCAGTGACACACAATAAAAGACAATTTACAGATGTACTTGAGCCAATCTGGACATGCTGTGAATGAACGTGTGTATGTTTGAGAAGGACACACAGTCCAGTGGGTCTTAAAGGGACCCACGGTAGTTTGTCTAAGTGTTCCAGATATAGCACCACGATCATAAATGTTCTACCAAATCAATATATCACTTTGTGTTGTCATGTCAACAACCTGAGCGTATACCTTTCCCGCAGGCTCCCCTCTGGATGAACAGAACAGGTGGCTGCTGCAGCTTCTGCGCCCGGCGGCTGACCGTCTTCAGCTCGCAGATATTCCGGTAGGACACGCCATCGCTTCCACAAACCGGGTCGGTGGCTTTGCACACGCAAGTGCCACTCTTGCTTCTCCTCCTCACCGTGATAGTGTATGCCACCCCGGCGGAGACGGAGCACTCCAGCCCCTCTCCGCACACCGGGTCCCCGAGCTTCCCCAAGCCGCCGCAGGCTTCGCCCTCGCCGGACGCGCACACCGGGCAGCAGTGGCATGCGTCGAGGCTTTGTCCCGCCTGGCAGTCGGCTGATAGCCGGGGACACATCGACTTGTCACACCGAGCAGGACATCCGATGACATACCGGTTGGAGATTTGCGCATCTGCCGGCACGGACGCAAACGCTACGATGACGCACAGCAGTGTCCAACACATGGTTTGTTAAAAAAAATAAAACTAAACTAAAAGTTGTAAAAGTTAAATAGAAAGTTTTTTAAAAAGGACTTCCAAAAGCTCGCTCTCTGTTTGCAGTGTAATGGGATGAGAGAGCTCAGTAGTAATGAGAGGGGAGTCACTTCAGCTGGAGAGGCATTTCACAGAAACTCCACTGCGCAGCCATTTACGCGACTTTTACGGTTTTTTTTTTGTTGTTGTTGCCAGCACCACCACATAGAGGCAACACACTTTCTCCATAATCACAACACGCCTGGTGATTGGTGCGTTTACATGACGTACAGAACGGAGGAGCTGCGCCATCGGAGTGTCTCCAGAAGTGTGAGGATTAAAACAAATGAAAATAAACCCGCATGGGAATTGATCTAAGCGCGGTGACAGCAAGCTAAATATTTGTCAACAAACAGCATTGATACATGTGTCATCAAGGTGAGTGAAGATGATCTTTTCTCTTGACTCCCTCCAAGGAGGATTAGCAAGGAGGCCAACGTCTTCTACCCCTCAAAAAGAACATTTTAGACCAATTTTGGCTGATTTTGGCACTGACCCTGACTTTATTTACAACAACAACAACAACAACAACAACAATAGAAAATAGAAAAACCCCAGTGGTGGAAGGAGCCACAGCACAGCAGTCCAGATGTTGTACATGCTGCACAGACCTCCACACATCCTGCAGACCTATTTTTCATTACTACTCCCTTTATGAATAAGTTGCTCCTGGCATCCACACAAGCCCTCTGGCTAATTATGAAAAATAGGAGTGGAAAAATGTAGTTAATGTAACACTTTGTAAACAGACACATTTATTCTAATTGGAGAATTGTAAGAGAACCTCTTAAAAAACCCTCATTTCTGATCTTATCCTATGGCTCTATAAGCACTCGGATAGCAGGGAAATAAACAACATCTAATGAGGACATCCACATAACAACAATTATTGAAGCCAAAGTTCAAGAGTAAATCAGAGTAATCTAAACAAGTCTTTGCATTGTGCCACATACAGCACTCTTGGAGAACTAAAACATCTTTGTTAATGTTGGTGAACCACTAATGTCTGTTAGGGTTACATGTCTCAGGTGAGCTGTAAAAGACTGAGGCAGTGAATCAGTGTAATAAGACTCCTCAATGTAATGTGATTGATGGGAACAGGGTTATTAATGGCTCCTGGTTTAGATGGTGTTGCTGGATGCAGGGGAGCGCCACCGCTGCTTGGGAGCGGAGTGGATTGTGGGACGAGGGCTCCTGCGGTGTGCCAGCTCTCGGGGTAACACAAGCCTCTGTATCCAAAAGGCAATTAGAGAGGGCCATAAAGGGATGGAGGGAAGTCATATTCTCTAAAAGACTGAACTGCCTTGTGCCGCACAGAAAACAGCGAGAGTGTACAATCTAGACCTGTAACTCAGAATTCAAGTTAGGCTGATTGTTTCCAGTTAAATGAGAGCAACACGTCATTTTAATGCATAACAACACACACACACACACACACACACACACACACACACACACACACACTGTCGACTGCTATAAAAATGGATGAAACACAGCAGTAGTGAGACCGTACTTCATCATCATCATCATCAGACCCATTATGTGGCAAAACTCGTGGAGCTCAAGGACGTAGGGGAGAATGGGTGGGAAAGTCCACACATGAAAACAACCTCATCTATAAGGAAACACCCATTCTCCAAACAAGGCCAGTGAGTTTATCCGAAGATGGACTGCACTGAGGTCTGTGTGATCTCGCCGTCCCAGTCTGAGATGATGCCTTTGGCTGTGAGTGAAGCCCTCGAGAGTCCAAATGGGGTTTCATTTCCATGTCTGCAGCCACACCAAAGTCTTTCCTCCTCCAATAAGGAGCTCAGATGAACCTTCATCCTCATGCATGTGGGAATCCAGTGTCCTGCACACACAGAGACTGGAGCCCAGACCGTGTCACAGCTATCTGACTGATTAAAGAGGCTTTACATATATTCAGTGTTGCTGCATGAGCTCACTCTGTAAATCCATCTTCACATACTGCACAAAGCCAGACGCTGCATAAAGAGCTGATGAAGGACACTCGTGACTAAAGGATGAGGAGGAAAGTATAGGGTATACGGGAAGTACATTTACTTCAGGTACTCTACTTAAGTACTTGTACTTTATTTCTTAATATCTCTACTCCACTACAAAAATAAATATTGTACTTATTGTATATCGTAATGGTGCAGATTAAGATTTTACCTACAAAACGTATGATGAACTCGGTAATAATAATCCAATAATATGCTTACATGGTTACATTAAAGTAGTATTTTCAATTCAGTTCATTCAGTGTAGCATTACTATTTTTACTTAAAGCTACTTTCTTTTTGAGGCGATTCTGCCGATCCTTGTGGACGGAAGTGGAAGTGTTTGGGTTTTTAGAAAACCTCTCGTTTGCCTGCAGCAGGGTCTGACAGTCCGCCTCGCTCAGTCCTGGTTCTGGTTCTCTTGGGCCTCCCTCGTCTCCAGCAGCAGCGTAGTGAGAGGGTTGGCTCCCAGTGGTGACCGGTGGAGCAGCGAGGCGAAGCCTTCAGCTGTCAGTGTAATCATAGCCTGATTATTTGATCAAACAGACAATTATTTCAAGCACATTTCAATTAAGTCAACTAATTGAGTTATAACAGTTGAATGATTCAAACACCTGTTTATCATCACATTTTAAAGGGTCAATGAGTAGGATTTGGTGGCATCTAGTGGTGTGGTATCAGATTGCAACATATTAGTTTGTCCTTTATGGCCGAGTTGCGGACTTCCTGAAGAGGACCAGCTCACTATGAAGGGCTCATTTTAAACTATGGAAAAGACAGCGATTCTTAGTTTCAGGTATTTCTTCACTAATGAAAAGTTATGAATATTATATTACTATTATTTTGAAGGTTTTGAAGCCTGGTGTGTCCAACTCTAATTATAATTGTTTTCCGTGCTTACTAGACTAAATACAATTCTTCCTAAGTATTTCTGTTAATCTTGTTCATTCCTGTAGATTACTGTACTAGTTTTGAACCAGTGGAATGTATTTCCATTCTGATAATGAAATCAGTCGTTGTGTTCCTCTCTCACCACTAGAGGGCAGCGGCAGCCATGATGAGTGGACCAGCGTTGACACCAAATAATCAACTCTTTCAACCGGAGTTACTAAAGTTCAGACTAATTATGCTACTTGGAGACAGAAAAGCACAATACTGAATGATAGTCTGGGAAGCCCGAGCACATTTTCAGTGTTTATTTCTTTCAAGTCATCCACATAATAAATAGACAATTCAAACCAATTACACCAGAATGAAAAGGGGTGAAATTGCTTGACTTGGTTGGGTTGAAAGGAAGCAGGCACTTAAAAAAAAACATTAGTGTGTATTATTTATCAGGACTACAGTGAGACATTTTTAAATAAAACCAGGAGGCAGCTGCCTGCTGCTGGGTTGGCTACACAGGTACACAGAATCAGATCAGGAAACATCTAAAAGCATATCAAAAATAAATCTGCTGCAGCCAGCTCGATTCTGCAAACACAACACACACAGAGCGGCCTTAGATTATTACTAAAAACAGAAAGAGAATCTGAGGAACCATTAAAATGTTAACATGCAACGGGAGTGTCTGAGCTTGAATGCTTTTATGAATGTTCCCACAGATTATTATTGTTCGGTTAAACAATGATTGAAAATGTTTGCATGGTGTTCATACAGTACTCATCTGTAAAGAAATGGACTGCAGGTCGACTCATCTGAGCCAGTTATTACCCAATGCATCAGGACATGAAGCGTATCTATAACAGACATTGTTGACGTTTTATTACTGTGACTTATGAAATGCACACAAAGCGTACTTCTTGTTTACTTCCCGCGTCGCCCAGAGTCATAAGAGTCCAAGGAGTGTAGGGAAAAAAATAAAATAAAAAAGGAGGCTGATTTAGGATGTGACGGGATGCTTGTAGCTTTCAAAATGCACAGTACTCTCACTTCACCAGCAACTGTAACAAGTATTCATTGTAGATGTACATGTAAGCTACTTTAGCATGAAGTAAACGACAGTCAACTATAAATCACACGGAGGACGCTTTTATTTCATTTAACGTAACCCGCCGATCCGTTAAAAGAATAAAGAGAACAGGATTGGCAACAAAATTCTGTTGCATTATTACAGGTCACATACAAATATTTTGACGATTTTGCATCTCGTCCTAGAACAGTTCAGGATATTTGAATTGCAATTTGCATTAGAGAGAGAATATGAGCTCAGAGTAGGCG
Organism: Cyclopterus lumpus; assembly: GCF_009769545.1. Taxonomy (NCBI): domain Eukaryota; kingdom Metazoa; phylum Chordata; class Actinopteri; order Perciformes; family Cyclopteridae; genus Cyclopterus; species Cyclopterus lumpus. Next base: position 7,690,563 of record NC_046980.1, on the reverse strand, counting down.
TGACCCCATATCTCCATCGCTGGCAAACAGTAGACAAATCCAGGGGCTTACAATAGCGAGTGTGAAATTAGCAAATAAGAGGTGATGAAAGGCCAGTTCTCAGTTTGCTCTCTCCCTCCCTCCCTCCCTCTCGCCCTTATTTTCTTGGCACAAAGTGGTTTACAAAAATCCTCCGTCACATCATTGTGCCTGTGCAGGTTAAAATAAAAGCTCCGTCACTGAATTCTAAATCGGCACACGTTCACTAGAATTTGTAGTTTTGTTTTGACAACATCAACTCTTGGTAAATAAATACATCGTCGTAAATGCAACAGCGGGGAGGCAGAGGGGGTTTGGGTGGAGACCGGGTCGTCTTTGGCACACGAGTGCAGTTCAGTGGCGGTGACCCAACTTTTACCTTCAGCACACTGACGGAGGAGCTCAAAACAGGAGTTGTATATCGTCTTCTGCCAGCTGTGGTATGAAAACCAACGCTTGCCCCCTCTTTCTTTTTTTTCTTTTTTTTTTTAAGCGCCACGACATCACGGTGGTTTCCTCTTTAAATCTCGGTTAATGTCCAACCAGATCAGCAAGTTTCAATGTCCAGTTCAACGGCTCAGACCTCACTCACTGGCAGGTCCGCGTCATCCAGGTCCACGGGTGGTTCAGGCATGCGGGGCTCAAAGTTGCTCCGTCGTCGCCACGGTGACTCCTCGGAGTTACCGACGGTGGTCAGAGGCGGCTCGCAGGTCACTTTGCCAGGCGCGTCTCCTGCAGGGACAGGCGTGCTGGCGTGTGGCTGTGACTGGGCCGTGGCAGCAGGCTCATGAAGTGCTCGCTGTCCCACGCCAGGCTGCGAGCGTGTGCCGCACGTGACAGCAGCCCCCCACTCTGGGTAGCATGATGGCATGGCAGATATGGGCGAGCGAGGGACGGGGGGGCCCGCGGGGCTGCGGTAGAAAGTGGAGCGGCCGCCGTGGTCCTGCAGCAGAAACAGCAGGAGGACACAGAGACAGCGAGAAGACAAAGAGAGTGGCTGTTAGGAAGCAGAGTGAAATCCTGACGTGTGCAGTGTATTTGAGGGGGACTGAAAGCGAGTTACAGACTTGGTATTAGCACCAGCGTGTGGAGCCGTGTGCAGCGTTAGCAGAGTTGGTACTGAAGGTTGTAGGTGCTGAAGAATGTAGCATTGCTAAAGAGGGGAGATGGTAGCAGTAGTAGAAGTTGAAGTAGTAGAGGTAGCGGGGAGTAGTGGTAGTAGTGTCAGCAGGTTTTAGTTTTGGTAGTCTCAACAGGTTGCAGTGGAGGAGCAGAGTGCCTTAAGAAGCAGTGGTTGGTTGTTGCTCATTATTTCACAGCTTTTCATTGTCAGATTTCAATCTCTGAAACACAAAACAGACGAATGGAAAAGAAAGAAAGAAAAAAAACACAGCAGAGAAAGTGAACGCAAAGAGGGGTAGCCACTGAGCAGTTGGTTAGAAACTATAACGCAAACACAAATATCTGTGTCAACTTCCAAGAGACTGTATTTTGACACAGTTTCTCCCACAGAAGCACAATGATACCCTGTGACAAAGTATCACTGAAGCAGAACAAGTTTCCGAACACAAACGCATTTAAAAATCCCAGGGGGAGCCACACACGTATTAACAGATGCTTAATGCTGAATCCAAAAGGTTCAAAAAATTTTTTTTTTAAAAAAAGAATCCCGCTCATGCGGAATTTTAGGCGCTGATCAGAAGATCAGATAATATACAAAATTGAAGACATCCTATTAGCCCCTTGTGTACTTGGTTAGCTCTTACAAACTAAAACATTCAGAACCAACGCAACGCTCTGAAAACCAAAAGGTTTAAGACTCTGGACGTGTGGATTCAGCATTGGCGAGCCCTCAATTCAAAACTGTTAAAAACACTTAGCACACAAAACGGTATCGGTAGTCAACATGGAAACAAGTATCTTATTATTGTGTGTATCAGGAAGAGAAGAAGAAAAAAAAGAAAGAAAAAACATACAGGCAGCGAACAGGAGGGAAGAGGAGAGACAAGCAGGATGTCACACATCTAAGACAGGTACACAGCTGCAGCAGACTGCAGAGATAACAGAGCATGAAGGGAAGAGAAACAGAAGGTATGAAGGACACATGTACCCAGTAATATAGACACAAGATAGAAACAGGCTAAACTGGTCATGTATGTGCATGGATTGTACATGAAATCATCCTATTTGTCACACTGAAGCATCATACATAATGGTGAGGGCAGGTGGAAAGCTGTGCAAGTGAAGCTTTAAGTGAGGGAGGGAGTCATTCTGTACAGTAAAAATACTTATTACTTAAAAACTTATTAGCATTTGTACAACTTGAGGTGTTCTTGTTTTTCGGTTGCCGTCACATGCGAGAGAAGCTTAAACCAAGCACACCTCAAGTTTTAAAGTTCCTGTCCCCAAGTTTTTTAATGTTTTAACTGGGCACTGTCTGAGCGCACTGAACGAAAAGGGCCCAAACATTGAGCCGAGTTTAAAGTGACAGCGCGGCAAAAAGAAAAAGGAAAGCAAATGAGGAGAAGTGGATGAGGGAAGCAGCGAGGACGAGGGCATGAAGGGAGGAGCGCTTGTTGGGTTATTACAGCCATGTGGTTGGTTCTTAGAAAATAAGTAGTATCAGTTATGCCGTAAGATCTGATCTGCTCTCAAAAGGTCTAGAACCAGAGGGCCAGCCGGTGAGTGGAAAACAGTATTAAAAAAAAAAAAAAAAGGTGAACTTATAGTTTAAAGGGGGGATTTAGAGGAGCTGACATACGTGCTGCTGCACTCCCCGATTCGAGACGTATACCTCTGTATACAGGGGTTCGACAGCCGGCGGGCCTGCCGCATCTGCAACAACACAGTGCAAAGCAGTATTAGAGCAGATGGGCCGTCTGCCCACAGGGAGAGGAGGAGGTGGAGAGAATGTGACAAAGAAAGGGAAACGGGGGGGGGGGGGGGGGGATGGAGAGAGAGAGAGAGAACTGTAGAGAAACCAACAGCGCAGAGGTGTTGAGAATAATTCCAGTCCAACCAGAAGGGACCAACTGCATCAGAGGACTCTCTCTCTCCTCTGCAGTCAGGACTATGGAACTGGTTTACTTCCCTCTTCTCCTCTCCTCAAGTCCGGCTGCCCGTCTCTTTGCATGTCGGCTGCAGATTGACCGAATCAAGGGGTTCTAAACTCAGGTAATAATCACACAGATTTGGTGGTCTGTGTGAGTACACCAGTCTGTCATCACAACCTAAATGATGACTTATGTACTGACGCCCTACTTCAGTAAAAAAAAATAAAAAAATAATCAGTATCGGGGAGCCTGGCGGCTCAGGGGTTAAGGCGCTAAACAAAAACCACAATGTCCCCAGTTTGCCTCCAGCTGGGGACGCTTGCCTCTCCCCCCTCATTTCCTTTCATCTGTTGATTGCCTAATAAAAAGCACAACATGGCCAAAAATAAAATCAACCTGTATTTTGCTGTTGGGTGGTGACGAGGAGGGATGAGGAAATGCAGAACAGGCTGTGCCAAGATCTAAGTAAATACTGCCTATAAAGTTAGAAAATAATACTTTTAATAATTTTCTTGCGGCCTGGTAGAAAATGTCCCAAGGCCCCGGTCTGCGGCTTGAGAGTTTAAAACTACTGGTGCAGAGTACACAGAGCAGAAGTTAGCTTCATCAACCTTGTTTGCAGACTGAACAACCACAACTAGACGAGCTGGGCTTGGTGTATTTAAAATCCAATAATAAAATAGAGTGCAAACTAATCCGAAGCAGACTGTCAAACTACCGTTTCTGCTCCTCTGTATCAAGTTAAAAAGGAACAGTCTCCTCCTCCTCCCACCTGAAATCACTCAGCAAGTCATTCTCAAGTTCTCTTTACGCAAGTTGGTTCTGAAGTTAGTTTCCTTGTTCACAGGTACATTCAAGATCTCCAGTCAGATTCAAGTCTACTTATAATGACTTGAATGGTACTATGGTGTCACTGTAGTGTTGTGCAATATACATACTGTGGCAGCAGACCTCCCAGGCCCCCGCTGGGCCACAATGGCCCCCGAGACAGCCTTAATCCAGCTGTGCATCTCCTCTTGGCTGTCCGCCTAGTGGAGACAAGAGAGAGCGAGAGTGAGCCGGTTGGTAGGCATGGAGATAAGCACGAGCGCCATCAGTGTTTGTGAACATTGTATAACACCCTACCTGTATGTAAAACGTCCTGGATGTGGTGACGACTTCAAACAGATTATCTCTCATCATGATGTCACTACAACAAAAGCGAGAAAAAAAAAAAGAAAAGAAAAAAAAGTCAGATGGTATTCATCTCATCTATATCAGTATCTACGTCAGGAAAGATAACACGCAATCCTCCTGGACCAAAGTTATTGTTTTTGTGGAATGCGAAAATGCTGGGACACGTTAAATACCTCTGTTTGCACTCATGGACTTTGTGAACTTCCTTCAGTGGGATCATTCTCAGCGGCTCCTTCTCCTAAAATTAAGGAAATGACTGTTAATACCTAAGAGGCAAAAGACTTAAAAAAACAGAAATACACCAGATACATTTTACCATTTGCATATGTATTACAAATACTTTTTCCTCATACAATGTCGAAAAAGTTTTTCTGTTTCATAGGGACAGAACTTCCCTCACAAGTAGCAGACTGCAAACTAAAAACTGATGGTTGTAACTTTCTTGACCCGGCCATCAGATGCAGCAGACAGAGAGTCTGTGTCCTTGGGGCCTGTTGATCGCCAAATAGACAGATAGAGCTGTCAAATAAGGGCAGACACGGACGAGGACACGGTATGAGACGTGCAGTATTATACTGAGGACAGTGTGTGTGTGTGTGTGTGTGTGTGTGTGAGGAAGGCCAGGGGGGGAACGCGGCATGACAGGACATGTGTAGTGAAAGCATTGAATTCCAAAGACGGCAGATAAAACATGTTAGAACTCGGGACTGTGCGTTTGCTGTCACTCTGCCTCAGACTGTGGGGGTGAATCCAATCCACATGATCCATCAATAACAAAAAAAATAATAATATATATATATATATATATATATATACACACACACCTTAAAAAGGCTTCACATAACTTAATTCAAAGTTAATTACCAAATCGGACTTGAAGTAACTCATTGAGTTTTCCTCCAGAAGGAAATATCGCCGTTTCCAGTTCCTCATCTGGGGAAAAAAATTTTTTATTTGCAAATAAGATGCCACATTGGCCAAAATGCTCTAATTATACAATTGTAGTTATACTAGTAATTGGAGTTATAATCCAGTCTCTACACATACATATACACACACACATAATTGCAACGATGCCGGTAATCATAACAGACACTGGATCCATCAGATAAGTGTGTTGTTGCACTGTGTGCAGACCGTGATGCCGGCCACCGACACATGTTGAATGTGAGAGCAGTTTTTAAGAACGGCATTTCTCACCACCGCCCCCTGCTTGACGCAGTAGCCCGACTTGATGACGGTGTGCTCCTGAGTCGGCCTGCCCAGGAAGTACGGCAGTTGGCTGTGGGATCGATGCATGGCCTCACGCTCCATTCTGCCTGCACCTTCACCTCCGTCATGCTTGAGTGTAAAGGACACCGGAAATATTGTTCAATATTGTTACAGCAACATAAAAAAAAAAAAAAACTTTAATATTATACAGTCCTAATATTATACTTATATGTGTTGCGGATTCTATGAGCACAAAAATACATTTGCCATAATCCATGTTTGATGAAATTTGAGTAAAAAGGTAAAGTAGTTTGGCAAAACATTTGTATTTGTAAAAAAAAACTATGATTTGAATTATAATTTATAAAACAATCCGAAACCCATATTTAGTTTGAAATGATACAAAACAAAAAAAGAGCAACGCACTCTTGACATTTGTGAACCTGAAACAAGCAAAGTTGGGGGATTTCTGCTTGATAAATGACAAATGAATTATCTAAATATTTGCCTAATTGATTAAATCATCTCAGCTCTCATAGTTTTATAATGATATAAAACAAGGACTGTGGGAGATATGTATTTATAGCTTAAGTTAAGCTTTTCATAATAATACATTTAGCTGACTTTCATTAAAAGCAGCATCATAACAAATGTCCGCATGGGGATGAATAAAGTATCCATCTATCCATCATATCACACTCAGTAAAAGTGTTCCGCCTACAGTTTGTCAATGTGGTGTTTCTTTCTTTGAGTCCAATACATTTTTTGACATGTAGAGAGCAGTTATGTGAAAGCATGTAAATACAATAAGTTGTGCAGTGTGTGTGTGTGTGTGTGAGATGATTACCTGGGTTTGGGTGACGATGGGGACTCCTCCAATGATCTCTGTCTTATAGGAGGCTTGTTTTTTGGGCCCTACAACATCCGGTAAAGCCTTCTGGTTCTCTGCATTCTGCTGCCCATCAGGCAACTTTGGCACCTTCGGAAAACAAAACACACAATTGTTCGACACATGAATACTAAACAGAAATGTGCATTTTGTGAAATACAGCTGTCTGATAGTTCAAATCAAGTTCCCGTAACACATTTATTATAATGTTCTTTCTCGATAGTTCAGGCCTCATGGAGAACAATGGAAACAGTCCTTTATCCCAGCACTCAATACAACAATACAGCATCCTGTTAGTCATGCTCTGACTCACTCCTATTAAGTGAATTGACAGACCAGTCATTCATTTCTACAGAAAAGGGAAAAAATGAAAGTCTCTCCAAGTGATAAAACATGAGCCACAAAGAACAGATTAGTGGACCATTTGTGTGTTGATCTGTTCAAGCTGTGCGTTTGTCTTACAGTGATCTTGGTGGCTTTATTGAGAGCGTTGACCCAGTCCACCAGGTCCTGCTGATCATTGGCCTGCAGGAAGAACTTTCTCATCCCAGCGTTGATGACTATGAGATCATAAATAATAAAGAGTAGTGTGAAGAGCTCAAAGAGTGAAAGTATTTTCAGCTGTGTCGAACACGAATCACACGCAAATAAGCACTCGAGGTCAACAGTACTATTGCATGAGTGTTGACTAATTGCTTGTTGGCTCGCCTTGAATAGAAAATATGATCAAGTGTCAGCAGAACAGAACTGCTGCCACAGATTTCTCTGGAAGTGAGGAGCAACTGGGCCAAGGGACTCTCCCAGCAGCATTCCCTCTCTGTGTGGATGATGACCCAGCTGCCTCAGTCTGCTGCCACCTACTCACTTCTCACCATGACAGAGGAAAACAAGAGAGAAAAGAAAAAGCCCATGGCTACAAACCGCTAAATATTTCCCACACATTTTCACACCCATGTGAACATGAGCAAACCCCATTTTCAAATCACTGTTCCGTGTGTTTGGTCCAGCTCTTCGACACACGCAATACCCTGCTTTCCCTTCTTTTTTTCCCCGCCACTTTTCTGTAAATAAATCTGCCTGTCGGATCTCAATCAACCTTCAGATGTGTGTTTGGTCAACTGCGTGTTAGTGGTGAACGTGTAGTGGTTTCTAGTGGGCACTGGGAAGACAGGAGGGGTATCAGATCTGACTCATAGTTACACATCATAAAACAATTGAGCTGAGAAATGCATCCAAGCACCAAAGTTCACACGAATACACAACTCTTGATCTCCTTCCCCACCCTGCACACACACACACACACACACGGAACAGACCCATATGCATCTCCAAATCACAGACCGCAATCAAGGCTCTACTTTCTTACTGTAAAAGGATCTGTCGTGGGACGTCGATGACCTAACTTTTCTGGAAACTTCATCCCCCTCTGTTTCTAGTTGTTCGGCGAAGGAAGATATTCACAAAACATGTGGCACACAAACGGTAGTGTAAAAATAACTTCATACATCTCTGAATGAGGTTCCGATTAGGATGCAGGCATCCTGTCGAAAGCTCAACAAGGCAACTGGTGCGAACAGAGTCAGTCACGCTCAGTCCTGGTACTCAACACACTAGTATTTCCTCCTATTGAAGAGGGAGGAGGAGGAGAGGGGCTAGTAAACAATAACAGGGAATTGAGGTTTACTACTAAATAACCTGATGATGGTTCATATTTACTCACAACATGTTTCCTTTCTGTCTTGACCGCAGAAGGTGAAAAGACAAGAACAAATGTCAAGAAAAAAACCCCAATATCTTTATTTCTAAATATTCCCAGGTGGTATATGGTCATGGCCAGAAGGTTTAAGCTGCCAACGACTCGACTTTGATGGTTGAATAGCTTTAGAAACGAAGAAGAAAACGATAAAAGTATTTTGCAAATGTATTGTGGGGAACGACCTTCGATGCGCTTGAAAAGCAACTTGATGAACACAAACTCAGATCATCAACCGCTGTGGCCGCCTGCACCTTTGCGAGTTGGCTAAACAGACAATCTTGAACATGGCTGCCTTGTCAATGGTGGAGAAAGTATGTGGAGAGCAATGCTTGACCAGGTGTAAAGGGCAGAGAATGACCGCAAACATGCCTCCTTTAGGTTATGTGAAGTGTACTCAGCTTAGTCAACATGTGATTAAGCACACCATCAATGCTGATGTTTGCAAAGCACTGCAGGCAAGTTCTATACTTGAACAAGACGTGCGTTTATTTGACTCGTTGGGTTATCGTTTCATCTGATTCATACCGTCAATACTATTGTCCAAGACACAGCCACCCCATGCCAGTGCAAAAGTACATGGATTTAAACCTTTAAAAAGGTTTTAGAAATTGAATTCTTTCAAAATAGGACTTTATTGTAAACTAGTTAGTCTTCTAATGCAGAGAAATTAAAAATAGATTTGATGATTCTTGTTTCCTTACCGAAGCAGAATTCTGCCTTAGGCCTCAGCTTGGTGGCGTCGCTGACCTAAAGGAGGACAAAGCCCACAATTGTTAGCTTCCCAGTTCAACCCAATACTGTAGATGGTTTCTATTTATGCATAATTGTATAGAGTCAGATTAGCGGTGATATTTATTCTTACCTTAGAGATGTAGGTGAGTTTGAGGGAGCCAACACAGTCTGTACCAACAGGCAGGTTCTGTGGGAGAAAAATAATATTGTATGCAGGCCGCGAAGGCTTAAACTAACCAACCAGTTAATAAGGCAGGAGCCTTAGCTGTGGATTAATAACAGAATATAATGTGGTTGGAGAGTCAAGTCAAGTTCTGCAAAGAAAATCAATATTACAGAGTACAGTATGCGTTATGCACACCATGATAGTTGCTCTGCTTCTGAAACTACGGTATCCAGATTTAACATCATTAAAATGTAAGCTTTTTCAATCTATAAAAAGAAAGAGACTTACTGAATTATTTAAAATTCCTCCTGCACGACATGATTTATGTATACTTCATCTGACGGTGCTCTTAAAAATGCAGCATCTCCAAACCAGCATGATGAACAAACTAAGAGGAGAGTTACACTGCAATAACTGCGACACCGAGGGTCACAGAGCAGAAAATCATGGCCACTGTGGTGAAAGCAAATATGGGTGCTCACCACACAGGCTTATTTTACCACTGGAAGACCACACAATAATAATCCCAGGTTTAGAGTAGAACCATGAGCTCATTCTAACTGATTTACACAAATGTCTGCCGGTACCTAAAATATGTACTCACCATTAGCCCTGACCTACTCCTGTGCCTTTAATATGGGCCTCGCAGCCTTCAGCTAGAATTACATAATACAAGTTCTCCCATCCTTGCATGACTGTCTGGCGATGGAAACATTTAGCCTGTACTTAGTTGCGTGTCCATAATGAATGACGACAGCTTAGCTAGAAGTGGCTTGCAGTTACATGAGCTGATCATTCACACTGTTCCCCAACTATGGTTAACTCACTTAGTTGGCATCCAGTTGCCTGTAAATTGTCCATCTTTCCATCCACAAATTAAACATTAGCCCGTGAAGTTACCTGGGGGATTTGTTCTAGAAGATAAAGCGTAGAGCTAAGCTAACGCAGCCATGTGTAATTTACCTGTGGGTTGTCCATGAACCAATCCAAGCTTCCCTGCTGCGTGTCCAGTATGAAGTAACGGCGCAGGAACTTGCCACTGCTCTCGTTCTCCTCGATGTCCAGGAAGCCACAGTTGCGGTTCTGTCGGTCCACGTAAGGCATCTCGCCGCCGGGACATGCCCTGGCCTGCTGGGGCCGGGAGTGGAGAGGAGTGGGGGCAAGCGGGACCCGAAAAAAAAAATCCTGAGAGTGAGAAGAGAGATGAGTGAATTTCAGTTGTCTTGTGGTGAGCCTTGCTAGCGTGACCCGCTCCCTCTTTATCTGTGCAGCTACTGTATCTGTTCTCTATGCCACCTGGAGCTCACTAGGCTACAGCCTGCCAGGGAGATCATGTGACACAAACCACAACCCCCACCTTTATCCTTTTATGTCAGCCTCACCTACTCTCTCCCTCTTTTTTCTTGTGCAACACTCGCTACACACCGTCAATCCCTTTTCTTCACCCACACTGGATTTCTCTCTCTCTCCCCCTCTTCGTTCGCAGTCCTCTCTCACTTTCTGTGCTATCTCCTCCCTACTGCTCTCTCATCCGATTTGGCAAGCCTCTGGCCAACCCCTTCCATCTCCTCCTCCCCCTCCACAGCTGAGCACCCACTTGTGCATGGTCAAAAAAGGAAAACGCCACTGAGCTCAGCCATGTTGGACACAAAGACACAACACAAACGCTCTCAGGAGCAGCGCAGGAGAGAATGTGCAATATTGAACCTGCTGAGGTTCGACACATCCCCGAAACCTACAGCTCTCTGAAAAAAGTAAATGATCACGGTACATCTGTTTAGTCCTGCGAGTGCTCGCATGTCAAACCCTGTGTGGGTGGTTGCTGCATTACTGTAGGCATATTGTCGCATTAGTCTGTTTAAGCTGCTGTCCTTTTGGACTGAGCCTAAAATATGAGATTGAGATGAGTCTTTAGAAAGCAAAGATAAAGACGTTCTTTCTCCAGGACATTATGAGTACTGTGTGGGTGGACGGGGGCAACGCAGGGACAAAAGGGCTGCTTGTTGTGCATGGACTCTGTGCTGAGAGCTTCCCAGTTAGCCCCTGCATCTACCCGAGTCATCACAGGCACGAGAAAAAGGAGCAACGATGTCAGAGGACACTATCTGAACACCACACAAATAGGGATTGTTATGCGAGCTTGAGAGACGTCTTTGTTGAGTTTAGTGATCCTGTAAAAGAGCTGATGTGCACATGTTCTTCTGCATTTAAAGTGATGCAGAACAGATGTTAGAAATAATGCAAAACAGCATCCCAACGTGGTGAACAGTCAGGCAACCATGTACACTACTTAGATTAAAAGACCCATACTAGACTTTTGAGATTGATAGTAGTACTGATATTTGAAAGCGTTTAAAGAATATGATAGGAATATATAGGCCAATAAAAAAATTCACATAAAAATATTTAAAAATAAAAGGATTACTTGTTTTTAAGAATTGTGACCAAGATACGTTCTGAGCTGAACGTTTTAAGTGGCTAAAAATAATCAACATTTTCATAATAATGTAGCAAATGACAATATGAAAACATTTGTGAAATAGGTCACACATATTAATGAATGCACAGAGAATCAGCCCTGAATCTGCAGATCCCCTCAGTTTTAATGAGCTTATGAGAGTTTCGGCTCAGGTTCAGATGTCCGACCTGCAAATTTACTATTTTGGTATCTCACCCCTATCATAGCGCTTTATAACTCAGCAGGCAGCTGTTTATGGTGAAAAAGCACAAATAAACCAACTTCACAACCACCTGCTCAGCACCATACAGCCATTAGTGACGAGCTGTTTAATATTGTGGAGCGTGTATTAGCTAAACAGATAGATATTTCCCCTCAGGAGACCAAACACAGAGCTGTAAATATTGGACTTAGATTCAACAGGTGGCCGGAAATACGAGTCCAAATGAATGACAATGTTGCTCCGTAACAGCTCGATGTATAAATCAATCAACTTTTCTCAAAACAAGTTTGCCATACCAGCTTAAAAAGGTGACACTTCAACGTCATTGCTTTCTGGTGGACAAACAGTGACACATTTTTTAAATAATCGAGACATATTTTTGTACACAATTTATTGTGCTAGACGTCAAATTTGCCCCAACCAATATATCTGTTCTTAGCTTTTATGGGAATGAATGGTGCTGATATATCTAATGTGAACCCATGAACATGACGCAGATGTTTTATAACTCAACTAATTCCTAATCAAGGATGAACAAAACGTGCCGTCTGGCTGATGGACATGACTGCATGCACACAGTGCTGGATTTGGCTTATCACCAGTAATAAAATAAGAAATTGACAATACAACTTATTGCAAGATTCTCTGACTATACAGTCTATTTGCATAACAAAGTCAGACTTTTACATTTATTTTAGTTTGTATATTAACATTAGATTATTTATGATCAAATAGTTGTCCACCTTTTACAGTCCAATTACTGGTGTAACCCACCCATTGTGTTGAGGACAAATACACACAACATGGCCTCTATTTGAGTAGCCTAGGTAGCACATCTGGGTTTCTGAAGCCAGGATATGATTTTTTTTTTTTTTTAAATGCTCAAATACATAACCAGGATACCAGAAAAAAACAGCTCATTGCCAGGATTCTAGTACTAAGCCACTCATTCTGTCTGCTCACACCTGGGAGGTTTCAAAGCAGAACGCCCTGTGTGATGCAAGAAATACTGTAAAAAGACTGAGAGGAAGTGAACAAAAGAAAGAGAGAGGGACAGTCTAACAAAAGAAATGAAAATATGCAAAGTAAGAAGCAGGAGACGGCAAATACAAGCATGTATAAGGTCTAACTGTGAAACACAAAAGCAGCGTGATATTAGTTGACTTCTTTCTGGGTCATACATTCCCACGGTAAACTCACTCTTTACATTTGCTGCACGGCTTTGTTCACATCAAATGGCGGCCACCTGGTCACACATGAGGACAAGTCATAAAACAACAGTAAGGACCAGCTGGAAAGCCCAGGATCGGGGTCAATATTTTCTTTCCATGATTTAGACTACTGCCATGTTATTGAAAGCCACACACACACACACACACACAACAGCTATAAATAACTGTGGGGTAGAAAGCATATCTGGTTTTAATGCCTCCCTACCAAATCACTAATCTAGGTGTCGAGATCAGATGTCACTGTGCACTACCAGTAGTGCCTATGCATTTAATTTCGGAGAGACCAATTAAAGAAAACACTCCAGGAGAAAAAGCATAGTGGTGAAAGCAAACTAGAGTCAATTTGGGGACTGAACTAGCGTTAATTGGCTCTCTCCGGGTCAAAGGTCGGACAGGTCCTTTTGGTTTAGCTGAAAAAGAGATTTCTGGTCAGAGGCTAGTTCTCTGAGAGCAGCACATTAAGGCCAGCAGGTTTGACAGGCTTCGGCCTTCACGGTTACCCGGTCAAACAGGCACCACGGAAATATGCTCGTGTGGGTTTTAATATCTCACCAGAGCAGGACAACGTGTAGCAGGTGATGACGACCAGCGACACCGACCCAGTGTTCTGGGTCACTATGAACGACCGGACCGTCGAGTTTTCAAATCGCACACAGGTTGACATCAAAATGAGGTTTAGCTACTTGAGCAAATCACCACCGGTTACAGTCACAGCTGGCTGACCACGACACGCGGACAACGTTAGTTAACTAGCGTTAGCTATTTAGCGGCATCTGCGACTCTCCGGCCTGAAGTTAACTGGAAGATGTGGCTCGGGTTAGCTCGCTGTTAGCAGCTAGCTAACGTTAACTACTTCACACCACAAACTTGTAAAAACGATTCACCAAACGGCATCTCTCATCACATTAACGCCACCGAAAAAAATGCCACACCTTTATTTTTGAACCGTCAACTAGCTAGCTAGGTTAAAGGAATCTCACGTTATGGCAAAGAAGTTTGGTCACGCACGATAACCAACCCGAGCTAACGTCGGCGACTCGCCCCAGCCAGTCACGTAAATATATATAAATGGCAACTTTAGCTGTACGAAACAACAACGCTGCGTTTATGAGCGTGGACTACTTGTGTTAAACGTTACGGGTCAGCTTACCCGAGTGTAACTCCTACTCAACGGGCGGTCGGTCTCGGTGTTGTTGGGTCTGTCCTCTCAGCCTCAGCCCATCTCCACTGATCCCAGAGCCGCTGCTGCTGCTGGCGAGTGAAGAAGCATAGATTGTATATAATACAGATGATCACTCTGCAGGAAAAAAACTAAAAGGGGGCGTGAGGAGTTTAAGCCTCACCTAATCAAAGTCTAGAAATTAAAGTAAAAGTATAAAAATCGTGAAGGAGACCACATTATAAACCCATATTTACAGTATTGTCCACCTCCATGTTCCAAAATGTTTGCCGGTGTATTGATACAAAGTTCACAAATCTGCTGATTAAAACATCTTCATAAAAGGGACTATGCCAAGATGAAGATCACAGGTATTAATATGTAATTTACATTGTATGTGTCATCTGAATGTTTGCTTCACTCTCATTGAATGTTGCGTCATTTGTTATTTTTGTTTTACACCGGTACCAGAAAAAAATGGTCCTCTTTGCAATGTGCGGCACTGCATATACGACACATGGACAATACAGTCTCTCTTATCTTATCTTATTTTATGATGCAAAATATGCTGCTTAGGGCAGTGATGCATGAAAGTTTGCATATAGGCTGAACCTTTCTATAAAAAAATATTGCCAGTTCTGCAACTGGAAACATGACTCTGTGGAACATACTGTTCAAGGACGCTCAATATGAATTATGCTGCAGAAATGTTTTGAATATGAAGTTGACTGCCTAGTTCAGCTCCATTAGCTGAAACAACAGTCAATACTGCAGATCAATCCATACAAACAGAAACGATGCTACAGGCTGAGCCACATCCTTATATAAGGTGACTACTAGCACAGTACAGATAACTGCCAGCATGTGGGATGCATAAATGTGGGATGAAGCCACATGACACACACGCCTAGTATTTAGTTTGGATCGGGCCTGTTAACCTGTATTATTAACAAAAAGAAGAATAAATAACAAAAAATAGCTCTGAGTATTAACATCTGTTCCTTAATGGTTGTGATCTGCTCCATTCAAACAACAAACTCTTTAAAAGTTCTGGTTCCCGGAAAAAGCGATTAGAGTGAGAGCTCTTTCTTTTTCATCTCTACTGTAGGTGTGAAGTATGAATTTGGGGTGTGAAGAGCGGCGTATCTTTACCGGAAAGTGAGGATTTAGCGACACCTAGCGGTTCAAAGCTAGGTGTCTGTCTTCGGTCTGTCTATTTTCAATCGCACGTTGACGTTTTGTCATTGCGTGACATTTATTTCAACAAAGGAACTATTTCTTCAAACAAGCGGACTTTATCGTGCACTCCATGATGACATGATCATCTTGTTATTGCTGCTCTTCCTCTGTATCTGTTTTCATTTCAGCTGGGGGATTCCTACAGAGACTGTAGGAGCTTCATGATGCTTCAATAAATACTTTGTTTTTTGTTGGGGAGCAGCTGAAGACTTCCTGACTATAATGCCACTACATTAATAAAAACACTCGCATTGGATACCCATACTGAAGATATACTGATATGTGCATGCAAGCAAAACAAAAAGGTCAGAAAATTGATGTATTTATAGCCTTCCATTGCCATATATTACTTTTTCATATAGTTTTGCGTTATTTGAACTGAGGTGAGAATAATCACACTTTTCCCAATATTTTTATTTTTTATATTTTTTGCATCAATATACATATCCAGCAGTAGACTACAGACGCACATTCAGTATCTAATGTGTGCCCGGATATATACTGACACCTGCGTGCTAATATAATCTGCTTTATTGTTATGCAAATGTCCTAGAGTGCATTAATTTGCAGCCACCCATACCTTTCACAAGTCCTGACTTTGTAGTCGGATCACATTTCTAAGTAATTGTATGAGCAACCTGTCTTTCACAGACGGTGGGCGTTAACAAACACAGGAAACACACACACACGCACACACACGTGCACACTTTTTGTTCTGCTGCAGAAGAACAGTGTGAGCGGGAGGAGTGACAGGCAGACTGCTGCTGGTTTGAATCAGGGTCACATTTATGCCTTCTTGACGCGGTGAATCTGCCACCCCTATCCGGCCTGCGGGCTCACAGAGGAGGCGAGGATGGAAGTGGAGGAGGAGGAGAAGAAGGAGGAGGACTCCCACTGGGAGATGAAGCACTTCACTCTGCCGTGGCCTCTCCCCAGGCTCCGCTCCCGCAGCGACACCTCCGGATTCCGCGCCAGAGTGCTGTTCAGGCTCCGGGGAGCCCTCTCAGGTAGGAGAAGCCACACGTGGGAGACGCCAGAAGTAAACCACCTGTTTCCAATATAACATGTCTCTTATTTCTTTGGGTGCAGTAGTTGTTCTTGGCCAGACATCATCTCATGACTAATAAAACAGCTGTGGCTTCCTGCTCTCAGAGAAACGCACTCCCTCTCTTCCTCTCACATTTTGCTCTGGATGCCACAAATACTATTTTATATATACTGTATATATACAAATACTATAGCACATAACATATCGTTCCTTACTCCTAATATACAGTGTTGAGCTCCCCCCCCCTAACCACCCTAACAAGAGACTTTAATATTGAAGTTCATCATCACAAAAATAAATAATTAATTGCATAAATATTTACTACGGTAATATGACACAGCTAAATCATCAGGTGCACCACAAGTCGCACGATGGGTCGAATATAGAAGTTGTGACAAAGGATGTCAGGTTAAATACATAACTGAAATATCCAGCTACTGGTTTGCATATATCATGAAGGCGAAGGAACGTTTCAAACCAATCCAAGGTTGAGTTCTAATAGTATAAAATCAAAGTGCACATACATTTGTACTCAATTTACATTACGGTGTGTGAATTAGTTTGAACTATAACATCAAGGTCTTTTTTCTGTAGGTGTGTGTCAAAATGCTGTTAACAGAAGAAGCCCTTCCACGGGCATTGTAAGACTTTGGCCACAGTGTTAACCCATATGCATCCTCAGTGTCTTACTTAAATGTCACTGTCACCGTGTTGCTGCTTTGAGGCCTTCGGCTGTGGAGCCCTTTGTGGTTAAAGTTGTAATTACAGAAAATGAGCAGTCAGGAAATGAGATTGTTGTGGTTGTTTATGTCTTCTGTCGGTTTTGGATGTTGAGCTTCAGGGTTCAAACCGTCTCAGAGTAACTTGATTTAGCCAGGAAAATTAAACACTATATGTATTGTTATATGCTTCATTAATAATCCTCCATTTTTTTCCATAGTTTTATGTATGAATTGAAAGTACAATTTCACTGAAATGCGTTCACAAAAAAACAGTTTGTAAATCCAGCAACAGGGGGCGCTAATTCACCACGTGCATTAAAACCTCACGCTGTTACATCTTTCACATCCATGCCACAGGGCGAAGCTTCACAAGGAGCCAGATTGAGACAGAGTTCATCTTGCTACAAATATAAAACAATGCGATTCTCTCTGAAAAAAACGGTGTCAAGGGGTGTCATATGATGAGATATTTATCTTGCCCAAAGAAAAACAATGCCCCTGGAGGGAAAATACCAGAATAAATAAACTGAAAGGTGGTGTGTCATTTTTATGTAGTTTATTTTTATTTGACTAAAAAGACAATGTAGCCCACGGGCTTGATAACAAGTCAACAGTCAGTATTTATTATTTCTTTACTTCTTTTTTATCAGGGATATGGAGAAGTCACTGATTAACTTTTATATGTTAACGCTTGTGCATTTACGTGCAATAAACCCACTTGTAGCAGCAATCATCACTCCACTATTATCTCTATATGCCACTGTAAATCATTTGGATGATTTTAAAAGCAGTTATTGCTTCTTAAAAATGTGATAACCTATTCATACCATGATATTATTACCAATATAACATCAGCATCGACACAATCGTGTGCAGAGGAAGATATTCCCCCTCAGACGTATTCAAGTTGTAATCAAAACTTGAAAGATATTGAGTTTCAATTCTGCTTTTTGACTTTTGCAAACAGCAGTTCACACAAATAATCTCAATAAAACTGCACCATCTCCTGAGGAAGATCATGTGATATGACTGAACAGCTATATTGAGTGGACCATGTTGTGAGATTTATTTTGTCAATTGAAAGATATTGAAAGTTCTCAAGCATGCAAAGAGCATTACTGTTTATACTCTAAAGATGATGTCGAAGAGCCAAATGTGTGTTGAGTTAGGGATGATTTTTAATGCTATTTTCTATCGCCATTCTAATATAAGAATATGATACCTTAATGTGTGTCTCCACATGAACTTGAGCACTCACACACATGCATTTGTGTATGTGTTTGTGAAAAAAAAATCAATGTGGGATAATGTGAAGGCTGAGATGCTCTTTGCTATCTGTTGTAAATAGCATGCCGTCCTCCGGATGGGCGCTGTATCACTCTTGTAATTACACAGGCAGAGACAAGAAGAGGAGAGAGGAGAGGGATGAAGACAAAAGAGGGTGGAACAACAAAGGAGCAGAAAATGAAAGCATGGCCAATTGATGACAGAATCAATGACAAAAGACAACAATAAGGGACCGAAAGAGAAGAGGGAAGAGAGTCAAAGAGAAATTATTTGTGGGGATGAAGGAATGATGAGAACAGCATTGAGCGGAGAGGAGGCAACCAGGGTGGCGAGGACAGGATGATTAAGGAGGAGGAGAGGACAGATAAAAGGCTGAAGAGAAGAAGAGGACAGCAGAGGAGTGTCCGCTTGCTGGTACACTCTGTGGGTACTCTCCTCGAAATAACATTGATTACAGACCCATTTAGTCTGCAATAACTACTTAAATGTCCTGTAATGCGGAGAACGGCCCGGCCCCTTCACTGCCCACATACAGTCTATCCTCAGCCACTGTTGGAGCTGCTGTAAAGCCACCGACAGACCCACAAGGTTCTGGTTGAGGTTTTTCTTCAGTAATTAAAGGCCCCATTTATAATCATTATCACCACCTTCAGCTGTTGCATCATAATCTCAAATTGTAGAGTTTAAATGTTGAATGTGGGAGAAACATTAAGGGTCCACCAAAGGTGTGACAAATCCTCCTGAACACCTATTTCATGACAAATGTCAATTGTCATGACAGTCCCTTCAGTTGTTGTAGGGACATTTCACTCAACTTAGTTCATCTTCTGGGGGCCATGAATGTTCAAAATGTTGTTTTGATCCATGAGATGTTTCAGTATGCACCTCACCTCATGTCACTAGCGTGTGGCTAAAATGTAACCTTATTTAAAGGTTCAAAATCCCTTTTCCAAGAATTATCTCACATAACGGCCATTAGCCCTTTAATTCATGAACAAAAAAAAACACAATACGAAGTAGCCATGTCAGTTGGGCTGATGAATTGGCACCAACACGGCGTTTACCATCTGTCGCTATGAATGGGCTCCGATAGATGACGCTTTAGATAATTGGTGTTTTTTTATTTAAAAATTAGTCTTCACGTCAACGGATTATTGTGTAGCGATAGGGTTAAACAATGTGGGCTAAACCTTAGCTGTTCACCAGTAACCGCTGACACGTTTTCAGTTTATTTCTCCCCAAAGGAGTTTTATTGCGCAACGCCGTGAGCTCTTTGGTATCGGCCAATTATTCGTCTACGGGGCCTTTTCCTGCTCCAAAACTATCGTCGTCACATCATCATGTGTGGGCATGTGTTCACGCTCAAGTCGTGATAGAGCAACGTGTAGACACAAAGTCTTCAGCAGCAGGAGGTCGAGGTGGAGGGAAAACAACAGACTTCATGTGAAACCCTAGTTAGTTTCCTGTTTCCAACTGACATTTGACAATGGTTTATTTCAATCATGACCATTGTCGTCTGCCGGCCTTAAACTCGAGTGCTTGTGCCTCGAGTTAACAGAACCTCAACCACAGTGGGGTCAAACCATAAAGACCTACTTCTTTGGTTCGGGAGGTCACAGTTGTCTGCGTGTGTTCTTCTAAACAACTATTACAAACTCATTTTATGATCCAATGTGCGGCACCTGTTGCCCCGAAGCTATACGCCCACGTGATTATAATGGCAGCAGACGACAGGTGATTGTAATCCAATAATTAAGGTGATTGCATGATGACACACAGCTGGGTCTTCATCTGTCAGTCATCTCTCTCTCTAGTTTCTTATCACACTCTCGGTGTTGCACGTGATCGTCTCTGGCCCCTGTTTTGTGCGCGTTGTTCTCACATATGTAACGGTGAGCAATAAGGGTTGGACTGCATGTCTTTTGTAAATACCGTGCGAGGTACGTCGCTTTTCGTGGTTTTCCATCGACTTGGTGTCTCGCGTGTGCGTGGGTGGCTGGGTGGGTGTTGTTGTTGGAGTTGGAGTTGATGAGCCAGTTGTTTTTCTTCTCGCTTCCTGTGAGCAGTTCGGTTGGGCTGCATCAAAAGTTAAAGTCTCTCTTTCTCTGTTGCCCCCTCCCTCCGTCTGTCTATCAGTAACTGCGCGGTTACTTGCTCATCCTTTAACTAGTAATGTGTCAACGCTGCACTGCCTCAAACACTGCTGTGTGTACGTGCGTAATGGAAATGTAATTAACGCTTAAAACTGCTGTGTTAGTGACAAAATAAAGTCAGTGAAAACAGAGACATTATGGACAAAAACATAGGCTTTTGGATTTTTACACATTAGAGAGGGGTGGCGAGGATTCGTTAAAAAGGAGGAAGAGGAAATGAGAGGGAATAAAACTAGAACTTGTACAGTACAAAGATGATAATGATAGCAGCTGCTCTTATGTACTCGATAACGTAATGGTTGTGTTGACATAATGTCTTTAATAAAGAACAGGAAATTAAAAATCAACCACGCTTGATTCACAAATAGCAGTCTTGTGCTATAGAGCGAGCTGCATACAGGCGACATATTTACTGTGTGTGTGTGTGTGTGTGTGTGTGTGTGTGTGTGTGTGTGTGTGTGTGTGTGTGTGTGTGTGTGTGTGTGTGTGTGTGTGTGTGTGTGTGTGTGTGTGTGTGTGTGTGCCATAAAAACAGAAAGAAAATGACCATCTGTCTTCCTCTTTCTTCCATCATTGATTTATAGCTCTCCTGTCTCTGTTAGAGTGTATATTGATGTATTTAGCGTTGTGATTGTTACTGATGTTGTGTTGTATGATCCATGGGTTTAATATCTACTTTATTTGATCATGGCACAGTCACTGTGGCACCATGGTCTTCAGGTGTGTTCTCCATTCAGCAGTTTGCCCCTGAATGTAATATTGAATATTGTGTTGCCAAGAAACGATCACGGTTACATATTTTTTTTTACAAATGTGCCTCCATAAAGACAGCAGAGCACACTTTAAACCAGAAACAAGAGCCTGAATGGAGAAATGTATAATGTCAAAAAAAAAAAAAGGACCTTTTCAGGACCTCGAGTGAAAGAACGGATGTATTAAGATTAAAATGTAACTGAGTTTGTAAAATGTCCATACTTCTTTTCAACTATGCAAAAATAGATTATTTTAATGAGCCTGCATGTGAAAGGGAGCCAAGTCTGAATGGCTTGTTGAATCACATGTTTCCTGATCTTGGCGGCCCACTAACAACGGACTGGGTTGTCTTATTCCACTTGGGTTATGTCAATATCACTTAATATGCCGACTGAATTGGTCCGAAAAAGTAGTAAACAATTACACCATCATAAATTTAGTTTTTTGGACATTTTGTGTGATGTTTTTCTTTGATTGAAATGAGGTTGAAAAGACCTTTTAAAATGAATTAAAGTTGAGTAGTTTACTTGCTTTGTTATATCATGAGGTGCAGACCGCCATGGCAGCAAGAAAGCTGTAACATCCAAAGAATCAATCGCTAGGTGGCCATGTCGCTGCCACTGAATCTGCACTTTAGACTTACACAACAAACATATCTTCTGTTTACCCCTTCGTAGTGAGAGTGGGAAGTCCGCTCACATCCGCTACAAGCACTAAAAAAATATAGACAGGAAAGTGCCACACTGAAAAGTAAGCACACTAAACATACAGCACACTACCTGCGTATTTGATGCATCTCCCTTCTATTGTCCTTCTCTTTCTCCACTGTCCTTTCCCCTCCTCTCCTTATTTCCTACGTCACTATGGGACCTCAACATGAGTGAGAGTGTAAAAAAAAAAAAGGGGTAAGACTGGAGCCAGACAGCAGCTAGAGGAAGGAGGAAAAACTTGACAGGCAGGGAGATGGAGATAAACGCAGGAGGAGACGCACAGATTAGGAGGCAGAATGAGGAACTGAGATGGAAACAAACATTAACTTTTAATGCTCTTTATTGGAGAGAGGGGAGGGGCGAGTGAGGAGCAGACAGTGGAGAGAGAGAGAGGAAGTAGTCAGCAGAGGGAGAGAAGAAGGGAGACAGTGAGAAAGGGAGGAGGGGGAGTCAGTTGGTGGGAGGGAGGGAGGCAGTGGTGATGTGTCGGGAAGAGGAGAGGATCAATTCACTCTGCTGATAATATTCCCCGAGTCAAGTCATGGAAAATGACGGTGAGTTCTCTTCTCATATATTGAGCTGGATCTTTTTCTTTCTGCATGCGTTGGCGTTCTGTGTGTTAATGTGACACAAGGCGTCGTGGACACAGAGAGAGATTATTTCCACCACTTGCTCTTCCCTTCTCACACCGTCCTTATTTGTTTGTCACCTGTTAGCTGGCGATTGCTCTAGGTGTACACGTGCACACACACACACACACACGCACACACACACACACACTGTACATCTTCAGCCTGTATTATGTGAGTTATTAAGCAGCCTGCCGACAGTGTTTAATTTGAAGTTACGTGCGTAAAGACCAACAAATAAAAAGGTGGCCATAGTGCATTTTAACATGCACATCAGTCAGTATTTCTAGCTTTGACTATATGCAAAATGAGTTTCTGACTTTTGTCAGAGATCATTTGTCTGTAAGGTTGCTTCTTTGCCATGATCCATAAATCTAAAATAAATCTGTGCCATATATCAATAACAACAGGGTCATGCATAATGTACAGGAACACTACTTTAAAGACAATATCAACAGCCCTGTGTGCAATATTAATAAAGTGCTAATGCTGCAAGTAGAACACTTAATAACTTTAAGGTTGGCTATATCTTCACTTAACCAGGCTCCTGGTGTGCCGGGAGGGCCAGTTTTGCAGCCGATATGGTGACGAATACTTATGAGGCCACGATCATTGTTTGCGCAACTTTAAAAGCGATTATTGTCTTTTTGTACGTTTTCCCACAGTTGTGTTATAGCGTTGTAGTTTCTTATATGACTAATAAGCATTGGCAGTATGTTTATTGTTAATATTTCCACAGAGGAAAGAAAAGGCCAATAATTCCAGGACGGCTCGACTGGTAGCCATCTTGGGTGCATGATACTGTTAGACTAAATGACAATAATACGTCAATGCATTGGTTGGTGTCATACTGAGCTGGAGGAGGCAGGCAGGCTATATATCGGGCCCATGTCATATAGTTTAATTACATCACGGCGTTTCTATTTGTTAATAAAGAAAAACAGAATAATAGATAATGTTTTGACTCCAGTTGTTGTTTGTCCATTCTCTGTTGTTGTCTTAGGTAAGCTTTTCAGAAATAAATCCACACATATTTGCTGTTGCGTGTTTGTGGAAACATCGTTTTGCAAGTCTAAGCAGCATCTGTGAGTGTGCACACTTGCATATGCCTGTGCTGGGATTTGTGTCTGCGGTGAGCACTAATGGTTGATCAAAATGCTCTTCTCTATTTTTTTTCAGCTCATTGTTGATCGTGTCATATTTTGAGTGTGAGTCTGTGTTCAGGAGACAATGCCAGGTTGAGACAACGCAGTGTTCGTATTTGCATGTGGCCATTTGACTTTGGAGAAGTTTGCCTTCAGGGCACTTTAGATCGCTAACCACCTTGGTTAGGTTGAGGAAAAGATCGTGGTTCGGGGTTCAAATGAACCCTTCCGGCAGAAAGCCCTGAAGGCAAACTTCCCCATGTGCGCTATTTACCATTGCACATTGCAGTCTGCACTAACTGGAGACACTGGACACTTTCATCATGAATACAGTCCAATAGAAGCTCTTCAACTCGATGCACAAACACGACTAGCAAATGAATTCACCGTTTGAGAAAAGGAAGTATACAACTAACTTTCACTCACTCACCCTGGTACAACAACATACTTCTAGCTTGGCACATGGATTTCCTTGATTGACAGGTAGGTCTGTATGACTCACTCAGATATCCTCATGTTAATACATTGATTTATTGAATGGCTTCGCGGCACGTTGTCTCATATTACCTTGGCTGGTAAATCTTCCGTTGGTGGATGTTGTTTACAGTCGTAGTTGTAAACATGGCAGGAATGTGTCAAAACCCGCTGCCCCGAAAGCAGCAACGTCACGGGCCATTTAAAAGCCCCATAAGAGTCATACTGTCCTGACTCCTGACGACTAGGCTGCTGTTTGTTTACGCTCCCCGTTCCCTGTCCTCTTGTGGCCTTCCAGTCACACACCCTTCTGAATCACAGCCACGACTTGTTTATCAAAACACAGTGTCTGTGATCTGATGTCGTTATTATATTTTCTCTCTGCTGTGGCCTTTTTTTGTAATTTTTTTTTTTTAGCGGTTATTATTAAAAACCCCACACGACAATATCAATCTTTCATCCATCTCTTCCTGTCGCTGTCTCTTTCTCTGTCTCTCTGGAGCTCGCTTTATCTTCAGCTCTCTGGCTGCCTGTCTGGCAGGATGTCAACTATTGATTTATACAGGCAACATTATAGGAATGATGGCGGCTTATGGGTTGTGCCAAACTGAATACAACAAACAGGAGATCGGGTTTCAGACGAGCTGGCTGGACGATGTGAAGAGGAAGAGAAATGACAGTAGCCACTACTCTATTGTTGCAACCAAAGACTGTAGAGTTAATGATATGAGGTAAAACCCTTTTTAATCTGCATGTACAGGGTTTTTAAAGGGGGGGAGAGGGGATAGAGTTGTGTTTGTGAGGAGGAAGGATTGGATTCAGCATGCAGGCTTTCTTTCACTGGTTGGATCAGGTGCAGGATATAAATGATCCAACATAAAGTTAACACTTTAGATTATTACCAGCAACCACACGCATTGTAATTCCTACACAGTTGAGTATCAGTCACTAATTAAGATTTCGTGGCTGCACTGCAAAAACAGGAAGAATGTCAGACCTAAAATGTCACAGTTTTAACCCCACCCCCCACGAAAACTTACAAATTGTAAAAACACATTTAGCTATACCATTGAATGTTTATGACTCAATAAGCAACAAGTCCTTTAATTTCATTATATTGTGGCATTGTCTTCTTCTGCGATGGTTTAATGAGATCCGACTCGAGTATTAGCCCCACCAGCTGTTTTGTTATTTGTATAAACGTAACATATGGAAATGATTTTGGTGGAAAAGTACAGTAAGAAAGTAATAAAAAGTTCATAATGCTGGATGGAGCAAAATCAAATGACATAAAAAACCCAAAACATTGAGCACGTAAAGCACAATCAGTGCATTTTTACAGGTCATTAACAATCCCAACAATGACACACACAACATGTATTTGACAGACTTCACAGTGCCACTGTATGATGATGATATTTCACTGGTTGTGTACTGAGACCATTTAAGAACACAGAAGTAGTTATTCTTGTATACCAAAGCCTGGACCTTGCTGAGTCACACTTGGCTCTTATGACAGCTGAGTACAGACTGTTGTGGTCCAGAGATATCCCGTCCCTAACTCTTGAAAAAGGGAGCTATTCCACGCTGTACCTGTGCTCCTTTTTGTTTTTAGACAATCACTGAATGGTCATAAATGCACAAAATGCAAATTGGCCCAAATGACAACGACACACACACACATGCGCGTAGATCCCCTGTCCTTTGGATATGCCAACATTATGAGACCGGCAGTACCTCAGTTTAATGAATAAATCAAGGGGACGGGAGAAAGTAGCACTTAAACAATTATTACCCCCTTGTTCCGCTGAGGCTACTACTTAATATTTGATGACTCCTTTCCTTTCTTCTGACCCTCCTCCTCCTGTCCTTACTTCTGCTGTTCCGGTCAATGAAAAGGTCAGCCCTCCCCTCCGTTGATCTCCGTTATTTAGTGTCAGGACAAACAGGACTCGGCTCCTAAAAAGTGTCACTTTCCAATACTTAATGCGGGTGTCCTCTTGACTTTGAGTATTTCCCCCAAAGAGCTCCATTTTGGATATTGTATTCTTGCAAAGATTTACAGTAAAAGCATCAGATTGATCTAAATTTTCCCTGACCTTAATTGAAAGGAATTAAGAGACTGAAGCCGGAGTAGCCAGAAAGGGTCAATAGTGAGTTTGTGACCAGAAGGTCCCAAAAAAGATACCAACAAATATGTTATCTTTCTATCTTTGGTTTTTCTGTCGAAAGGCTTTGACTTTCTTGTCCCTCTTTCACACATTCACATGTCCAAATCTTAAAGTTAAATTCAAGGCATACTGAGTGCATGGAAAATAAGAGTCTATTTAATGGTGGAATTCTTGTTAAATGTCATGTTCTACATTATTTAGAAGTTAAAGTAACCCTTTCCATTACTGAAAGCATTATATGAATTTAACCCAAATAGAAAATAAAAAGAGATGATACTAAAATGTTAACAACTAAATTTGGTTGTGTATACCCAAACACTTTCCGAAACTCTTGTGAGGTGGTTAAAGTTTGACATTAACCTAATGGTAATGTTAGGATAGTCGTAAAAAGTGAGTATTGCCAGAGCTTTTCCAAGTTTTGGCAGTTTGTTCTCAGAAAACCTGCAGCCGGTTGAATCAGAACACAGAATTGAACATAAAAACATACAATAGCAATATGCTAAAATATATGCGAAGAAAACCATTACACGAGCTGACATCAAATGAAATGAAAGCATGTCGTGAATTTAACAATTTGATGTCATGAAAGACCAAATAACGTCTCACCCTGTTAGACCTGTTGATCTGAGAACCACTGTCCTTTAACACAACACATTCAGCATGTGTCGCTGATACATCAAGTTAATGACATTACCTCCCAGTCAAAACTAATGCAGTCACTTCCCTCTGTTAACTTTGAATAAGTACTTCCATCCTCCACCTCGTCACTGACTTTCTTCCTGTCTCAATTATCCACTTTCATCTCATTTGCCAACAACAGTCCTGTAAGACTGCGGCAGGCACGGCAGCTCCCGGGTGTGAATGTGTACATGGATTATTGTATTCAAACAAATGTGGATGTGAAGCATTTGCAAAGGGATTACAGGAATTAGCTTGTACTCAAAGTATTTACATTTAATGATGTCAGTGTTAAATGTAGGACTTTGGGGGTCAAATCAGGATGAGAAGCTTTAAATGAGCCACACTCGAGGTGCACAAGAAAATGCACCCAATCTATTGATTGCAGATGAGTCAAGTGGATGTATTGCATAAGTGTTGGTGAATGAGGCCGTGCAAGTATTTTAACAACTGCCAAATGCACTGCCCCATTGAACTTATAAATTGGTTTGGTTTAGAGTTCGCTGCTGGTTTTATTTTTCCTTTTGCAGCAATCCATAACAAGAATTTTCTCTCTTACTGTATGTGATTATATGATTATGTACACAACAGCTTGGCTTCTTACACTTTAATGACTAAAGGGAGAAAAGGAGGGCTGTCCAATAGAGGCATGGAGGAGCAAAGGTTTTACTGTAAGAATAGACAAGAGTTAATGACAAATCATCTTTAGCCATTGGAGTTGTGTTGAAGCACTAGATGGCAGTCTTGTCTTTAAATTGTGTGTATTTGGGCATGTTCCTGATCTTGTGGGGACATAAGTCTGACGCACAGTCACAATGTGGGACTGGCCTATTTTTTTAGGACAAAATGTCAATAAGTCCCATTAATGTAAATCATTACATTTGTGTGTGATGACTTGATTTAAGATTAGGGTTAGGTTTAGGTTATGGATAAGGATTTGGTTAAGATTAAGGTGGGTTCAGTCTACGTTATGGTTAGGGTAAGGGTTACTCCTCAGGAAATGAATGCAGGTCAATGAAATGTCTGTGTGCACTACGGTAAAAGTCCCCACAGGGATAGAAGTACGAGAACACACACACACACACACACACACATATTACACTTAGTTGACTCCCACACTGAGAGTCTGGGGCAGGAGTGTTTGGCTTGGTTTGCCACAGTCGTCAGACAGAAGTGGTGAGAGCTTGAATGTCTGACATTAAACAGATATTATTTCTCTGTCCCACCATCAACAGATTTAAAGGATGTGCTCACCAACCCTGACAGCTTTCAGCCGTTGCTCCCCTGTGACCTACTCCAAGCTGGATTCAGGGTTCACTGTCATCTTCTTTTTTTCAAAATAAATCCCCGTTAGAGCTCGGACTGTGTTGATCCTCATCTGGAGCATCAGACGCTGTCCAGACTCACAGCTGAGTTATTAATCATGGGCTGTGAGCTGAATTTATCGTGCCACAAGTTTGTCGATGCTGATCCCACAGATATCTTTAAATGTTTAATTTTAAAGCCTATTTTATATGTCT
Source organism: Cyclopterus lumpus (assembly GCF_009769545.1). Lineage (NCBI taxonomy): Eukaryota > Metazoa > Chordata > Actinopteri > Perciformes > Cyclopteridae > Cyclopterus > Cyclopterus lumpus. Next base: position 7,661,960 of record NC_046980.1, on the reverse strand, counting down.
ATAATGCAACTGTTATCACAGCGGCACTGACACCAAAACGAACACTCTTCTTCTTCTTCTGAGCTATAGGAAATTGTGATGGGCAAATGTCCTATTTTTGTATAATAAAAATGTTGTAATAATTGTTTTAGCATTACATCATACCTTTTTTACTCAAACAACCATCATCCCTTCTTATGTGTCCCAACTTTTATTTCAGACTCAAGGTCCAGATAGTACAAAGCAATAAATAGAATAAAATAGATACAACAGTTAGTGAAACTGAAAACCAAAAAGTTCCTCTTTCTTTCTTCCTGTTCATTTATTTAATATGACATTGCTATATCTTAGGGCTAGAGTGGAGCTACTTTATCCTCTTTATATATCGTCAGGTAATTTTTTCCATTGGTTTCCAACCCAGGATTCAGTCCCTCCTAAAGGTCACCATATACATCTGAGGGGTCGTGAGATGACTAATGGGAGAAGATAGGAAGAAAAACCAAGTTCTGCTACAAAGAAAATAGTTTTCATGACTTAAAATATACTCTCTCGTTGCTTTTTGTTGCTAAATAATGGCGGATTTAACCTTCTTTTTTTGTGGGGGTGGGCTCAAACAGTTATTTAAACAAAACCATCTGAGAAGTTTAGAGGGGGGAAATCACTCATACATATCTGAGACCTGGCAAAGGGGCCCACACAGATCAGCTCGAAGCCAAATGGTTTTATTTCAGAGCATCATCACACAGATTTGATATGACGTCGAAGTACAAAGCAGAGCAATGCGTCCTCAAAATTGTACTTGTGATTTTTCCATTGCGAGACTTCTACTATTGTACATCGTTGTGTTGCATGTTGTCATACTTCCTCCATCACCGTGTACACACCAGTGGCCGAAGGTGTCGGACCTCTTCCCCCTTTGACCCCAGCAGCGCCTCGAATCTGCAGCGAGGAATGAGAGGCATTCTTCAGTTGCTCGGAGGAGGAGGAGGAGGAGGAAGGAGGGAGGAGGGAGGAGGAGGAGGAGGGAGGGAGGGGAAGTTACGACGTAGTAGCGACTCAGTCACTCAGTGAAACAAGTTTCCAGCGGCTCGGCCATCCCCGGTCTGAAACTTTGTTTTTAGAAAATGAACTCACTCGGCGGCCGCGGAGGGGATTTAAGCGGCGACAGAAGCCCCTGATCTGGGTGGTTTCTTTTGGAGGAGGAGGAGGAGGAGGAGGAGGAGGAGGAGGAGGAGGGGGGGTGGTGTCGGTCCGGAGAAGCTGAATATGGGCCAGACCGCTGTGTCTGCTGTGTCTCAGCCCGAGAGCGGTGAGTGTGTGTACATATGGACGTGCCTCCCTGTTGTCTCTCTCACACTCACACACACACTCACACACACACACACACACACACACACGCACACACACACACACACACACACACACACACACACACACACACACACGCACACACACACACGCACACGCACGCACACATTTCTCTATTTTCATATATGTCTGCACGGGTTTTTCTTTGCAACATGTCTGCCGCATAGTTGACGGGAAGTTCCCTCGCAGTTGAACGCAACACCAACGCGTCCTGAACGGCTTCCTGCTCAGAGGAAGTGAGACTCCGTCGCTTCCTCTCGGTTTCTAAACGTATCGCCCGGGTCGCGTTGCTGCTGTTGACGCGCGTTGCCACTGAGCGAGAGGACGCGTTGTGCAACCACACAGTTGCGTCGCCGCCGGATCATAATGAAGAGCTCTGTTGAGTTAATATGAGTTTATGTGTTTAGCAACCAGTTTGACACGAGTCCAGATGAACAGCTTAGTTTGTCTTCCTCCAAGAGCCCCAGAAGTCGAGCCGAGGGCTCTGAAGCCTCAGTGCAGTCGAAGTTATGACATTATTATTACAAATAAACACAATATCAAAAGTCTTCAAGTGTCTTTGTTAAGGCTTCACAAGAAATATCACGACTTATAGTTTGGGTTTGGTTGTGTAGAGGTGCTGGAGCTCTCACCGGATGATTATTTTCATTATGATTTATTATAGTAAAAGGCCTTTTTGTTGTTGTCCGACCAACACTCAACACCCCCCAAATGCTTTAAAATCACATATTTACTTCAAATGCTTCGTTTTGTCTGACCAAAAATCCAAATTCTAAAAAGCATTCTATCTTTCTAAATATACTCTTAGTCTCAGTTCTTGTGACCGAGGGCCATGCAGGTTTGATTGTCAATGCCGAGGGCTGTTTCACACCTGCAGTACAAAGTGAACCCGATGCCACCAAAACCCACCAATGCAAAAACGCATCACATGAATTTAAATTGCTTCAGATGAACAAGCAATTTAGAGATTTGTCGGAGCTAAAACCAACACGTGTCAACTCCAATACGCCTAGGCTTACATTCTCCACGTCCCGGAGTGATTCACAGTGTTCTTCCAAAAGATTTCCCCTGATTCTGGTGTTTATATGATGGTGGCAGACTCTAAAGTGTCACTCCAAAGTCTCCTAAATGTAGTCGGGTGGGTAGAGACCTGATATCCCCTGATTTAAATCATAATTTTGTTTCCGTTGCTGTTCGTATAGTCTTCCTCCGCAAACGGAGGTGCCCGGTTGTCGTGCACATGAAAAGGTCGTCCAGCCTGTAACTGAAGACAAACTAACAGATGGCTGCGTCATGAACTTCTGCACTTCCCAATGAAGCACAGAGTCACTTAAAGCCTCAATTAAAAAGATAAAATACGAAACTACATTAACATTAGTGTGTGAGAACGTGCTGTACCTCCACGCTTACAAATCGCCTTTTTTTCTTAGTCATCTGTAGTCCTTTGTCTGTCCGTGGGCCATAAAAGTAAACATTTCCCATTTGCTCACATTTTTTATGGGAACACTTTCAGGCTGCGAGGCACAGGAAGAGACGAAGGACTCCGGATGAAAACAAAACTGGACCTTTTTTTATGACGCTGTCAGCATTTAAAGTAAAGACTCAGACTGTTTTGTAGCACACTTAAGCCAACATGCATAGGGACCTGAGGCCATAATAATGATCTATACATGCTCAGCGTTATGGGTTACATAACGACGCCGTGCTGTGCTTTAAATGCTGAATCCACAGTCCTAAGAGCAGGAGGGGGAAATGATCTGTCAGGGTCTTATTGAACGATCACTAATATCAAACTGATAACCTCTCAGGCCTAATGAGTTACGACGGTGCGTTAAAACACGGTGAATCTGCACTCTCCTCTTTGATTTCTTTAAGCCCGTTACTCCTGACTTAATCCGGGCTGCTACAGTGGGCCCGCTGAGTATCATGAGTTACACAGCGCTGTGCTTCTCTGACCTACATTGGAGGAAAGTTTGGAAGGAATGACCCAAGTGTTAAAACATCAGCTAATGCCCAGCGTCGCCCCTCCCTCCTCCGCTCACATCCAACTCTTTTTTTTTGTGCCTTATTTTCCTCTTCTTTCCCTGCTAGTATCTGCCCTCTGCTCTCTCTCTCTCTCTCTCTCATCCCTCTTTGCCTCTTCCTCTGTTCGCGACGTCCCCAGTGACTTGCAGTGAAGGAAGGAAGCCTCTCCCATTCCACCCTCCTCCTCCTCCTCCTCCTCCTCCTGCTCCTCTTCCTCTTCTCCAACACATATTCCTGCCATAACGTCTGAAACAAAAACCACGCTGGCTGTCACAGCCCGGCTCTTAAACTGTGACAAGTACGAGAGCGACCCGGGTAAACTCAACAGATAAAGTCAATACGAGTCAAACAAATGGATGGGAGGAATCGGTTGCGCTGTGAAAACACAGAAAAAATTAGGGTGTGCCCAATGCCACTGATTAGTCCTCTATCAGGTCTGCGGCCTTGGAGAAAGACGGCACAGACACAGGACACCCTTTAACCTTCACGTCACAGTGATTCATTTTTTATTTGATTTTTTTTTACAGTTATTTAGCTGATGCCAAACACAGACTCCTGCCCGATTGCTTCATTGAGATCATGTCTTCTGATTATCACACTCATTTCCATAGCTGCTTTTTATCCAAATCCTGACTCCCCCCCTTGAGCATGACATTGCGAGTCATCTGTTGCAAGATTAAAAAAAAAGAAAGAAAAAAGGCCTCCGTGTGAAATCCATTGTGGAATGATCATGGAGTCAGCGGCGGTTGTAAAGTGTAATAACATCCCTGAGTTAACCGGAGGTGGATTCGAGCCACATTGCTGGGATTTAAAAGCTGCACTCTGTATTATCTTTGCTTTGAGATGCAGGATTGCTGTAAACCTGTGGTCGTTTGCCATTCCTGTGTGTAACAAATGGACTTTGATTGGCATAACTGACTTTGCATAATACTTACTGTTGTATTTATCAGCAGATTGATAACCTGAAGCTCTGCGTTGCCCTCGTTTCATCTTTCCTCGTTGAAGAGGACGCGTCATTTACAATATATTTATTGGTCATATTGTAGAGTACAAGTTTGTCTTTCTGAGGCTTTGAAGCCGAAGCTGTATTGTTATCTTTAGCTGTCTGTTTACTCATAGTGGTTGATGCTGTTACTTCCTTTCGTTGCTGGCAGTTCTGTATTTATGTCAGGCTGTGGAGGGGTCAACGGGGCCAACGGGGTTAACGGGGCTCACAGTGGTTCCCAAAGAACAGCAACGTCCCTCCATGACATTACAATGAGGTGAATTAATACAGCTGCATTCTCAATTGTAGTTTACGCCTCTGGTTTTTTGGGCATTTATAGGTATGAATGAATAATTATTGAATGTATTGATCTCAAACAAAATGGATGAGATTAGGTATGCCATTTGGCCTTTCCTTAATTTCATTCAAGCATAAGAGTAATGTATTTATAGAGATTATGATGTCCATTGTGTATTTGGAAATGTCAAAACATTTTCCACAAAAGCTAAAGTAAATGTCTTTAAACGCAAAGTTGTGTAAATGTACATTAGAATAACGCGATTATTTAGTGTTCAGTTGCTCTCCGTTGAGATTTATTTGTGCCATCGGACTGTAGGCTTCTGAAAATATCATATTCCTGTATTGCAGTTTCAGATCTAAAAAATGTGATCCGTCTGCATCTGATTTGGCTTCAACCGCTCTAATAAGCAATATCAGGATTTGTTCAGAAAATAACACGTTGCATGTCTGTTGATAAAGATGACTTTCTGCAAACCACCTATCATGTAAACAAGTTCACCATCCATTTTCTCTTCTTCTTCTTCTTCTTCTTCTCAGTCAACCGTAATCTTTCTTTTGCTCCTCTCCACTACTTCTCTTTTCCTTTCTCTCCTTTCTCTTTCTCTCCGCGAGTAATACGTCTGTCCATTGTTAGGTTAGGTTCCCACTCGAGGTTTAATCGGTGGGCTAATGGCGATGATAATCGCTGCTACTGATTTTCCCATCATTAGCTGCACAAAGCAGCTGCTGAAATGCACCTATTGTTGCGATTTAATATCAACACAGGAACAGGAGTGTTTGTGTGTGTGTGTGTGTGTGTGTGTGTGTGTGTGTGTGTGTGTGTGTGTGTGTGTGTGTGTGTGTGTGTGTACGAGAGGGAGAATTAAATTGGTGTCTGGGGAGAGCATGCACTGGCCTCTGCACTGCACCATGCATTTGCTCTTGACAAAATGCAATTTTAAATTAAATATTGTGTTGCAGGAATGTCCGGATGTACATTTCATATTCTACAGACTTGAGTAATATGTCTTTGCTACAGATTCCTGAACACCTTTTTTTAATTATTTGAATATTATTTTTAATGAAAATTAGAATCTTATCAAAATTGAAATCAGTCAAAAATAACCGAAATTAGATATTTTTTCAAAATCGTTCTACCTTTTATAATTCAGGCTGATTTAAATATCTGTTTCTTGATGACATAACTCTCCTGCAGACGCCTTAAGCCTTATCTTTACATTTGATATAATACAGGATGCTCTGCATTAATCTCCCAGCACCAGTAAGCAGCAGTAAAACAGTTTATTCTCATAACGTGCAGCCAGGGCCCCTCAGTGAGGCATATTGAGCACTAGATGTATTGGCATCAGTCAGTTTGGTGATAGCCAACCAATTAACAGGCTACTGATTGTTTTCTATTCAGCTGAAAACCAGGACACAGATGATCTCCATCAGATGAGAACATATTACAGATTAGTGAAAGAAAATTGCATTCTTTTGATTTACCTTATCAAACAATTGGGCAACAGCACTAACTAATACTTATTTCTAAATGTTGCAGAGTGTGTTTTCAGCTGTTTTTCTGCTAAGCCTCTTAATGGATTTGAGAAAACACTCCACCGTTACCTTTTCAACCAACCTTCATTATGTTTCGGGTAATCGAAATGTGCGCGTGTGGAGAAGGGAAATGAAGGCAGGTCAGCGCCTAATTGCGCCTCTTAGAGGGAAATGTACACAAGATAATAACACGCAAACGACGTTGATGTTATTCTAACAGGCGCAATTATTTATTTTGATATTCCTCCAGTATTATTCTTGTTCACACCTAAGTAAGGCGTGCACACACACACACACATACACACACACAGATCCAGTCAGTGCAGTAGAAAGACTGCTCAACCCACAGGGAGAAAGCATGACTCAAAGGCACGACGTACAGAGCAGGACGAGGTGCAGTAAGACTTTACTTATCAAACAGGTTCAGTACACAGGAGATCAGTCAGGTAATCAGGCAAAGAAAGTCTACAATAACAGACTAAATACACAGGGGAGGGAGGATGATTAGGCACAGGTGAGTCCAATCGGTGGGCGGGGCAGACGATCACACAGGTGGCAAAATACACGTGGGCAGGAAGTGAAGTATCAGAAACGAGTAACACAAAAGAAAACAGGAAGTAATGGACTGTTAAAATAAAAGCACAACAAAGGAGCAGGAAGAGACGTGACAATGACGAGAGTTTTTTTTCAAATTAAAAAGAAAAATGTTGGCAGGAAATGAGACATCTTATTTTGAAAATCCTCTCAGCTCTCTATTTAAACTCAGCGTCCAGCACAACATGGAGCCCCGCAGGTATCAGCAGCTCCTCATCCATCACCTCCTCCTCATAGGAGTTAGCCGCTACGAGCATTAGCATAACACCCCCCAATCTCAGAAGGAACTGTCAGTGGTTGAGTTGCATCATGGGAGATGAAGGCACCGTGTTTTCACTGCTGTCTAACAATGTCATAAGAGTGTAAGGCTAAATCAGTGAAGTATTTATTTCAACAAATTTAATTTCAGGGAATAATTCAGTAGTTTGAGGACAGCTGGATACTAAAACAACTGCTAACCTGCTGTCCTGACCTCAAACTTCAGCTCCTAGCTGCTACAATAACTTGACATTCATTTAAAAGAATTAATTTAGTAATTTGAAGGTACAAATGATGATGTTCAGGGAAAACTTACTTAAAGTTTGTAAGCAGAAATAATAACCCTTTGATCCCTGCTGGGCTCCCTAGAGAGAGTCAGCAGAACGGACAAAACAAAAACCTTCCTTTGCTTGAATCTGAGGAATCACACACCACCTCTCTTTCCTCTGTAAGGTTCCGGTATGACGCACACAGAGACAAACACACACACACACACACACACAAACACACACACGCACACACACCATCTGCACACTGCCTGAAGTCTTCCAGAGGGTTCACATGACTTCTTATCTTTCAACTGGAAGAGGAGGACTTGTGAAAGGACAGGGATCTAGCCAAGACACACACACACACACACACACACACACACACACACACACACGCTGCAAGTACTGTACAGAAACAGAGTTCGGAATGATATTCCTGTTAAGCCGTTGAGTGCTGAGAGAAACAAGAGATTGATGCAGCAATGAACCATGACAATAGTTCCCAGTCATATACGTTTAGCAATCGCACACCATATTCATTTTAAAACAAAGCATATACTGAGTTCAACAAAAGAGGCGTCTTTACCTATGCAGATTCATTCAGTCACGTTTTTTAAGGGGAATAAACAGATTCATCTTTATTGTGTAAAATGAAAAGTATCCTATCTTGTTAAACATTTTGATTCTTGTTAGGTAACCACTTCAGTAGATAGACACATAGGACCTTAAGTTGCAATGTGCCCTTTTAACATGTGGGCAAGATATCAAATGTATCATGAGTTACCCTGTGATTTCAGCCTCATTCTTTATTGCATATGATAACATGGATAATAATTAAATTAATTAAATTAATTTGCAATATGAACAAGTGAAAAGAAGGCTTTGTTTACTTGTACTTAATCTGGATCTAGTGTTCTCGAACACATTCAAGTCCAGCAATAGTCATTAACAGATCCCAATATAGTTTATTTTTATGACATGATATATTATATCCATGCATCACAAGACATGAAGCTTCATCCGGTGCATTTTGAGAACTGCGGTGTGTGTTCGTTTCATGGTGCTGACGTTCTGTTTTTGTCTTTCTGCATCTGTGTCTTGTAGTTGATGGGTTGGAGAAATCATCATCACTGGCCAGCTGTGATGTGTTGGTGGACAGCGCCACCAATACCCAGAATGCCCCTGTGACACGGCAGCAACGAGGCAAGCTGTCGTCGCTAGGAAAACTCTTCAAACCCTGGAAGTGGAGGAAGAAGAAGAGCAGCGACAAGTTCCAGGATCTCACCAAAGGTAGGACGTCTTTTGTGTGTGTGTGTGTGTGTGTGTGTGTGTGCAATGATGCTTTAAAAAGGAAAAGAGTGAACAGTTTGTGTGTGGCTCTCACTGACTCATTCCTGAAGCGTTGGCCGGGAAATGAAAAGAGACAGAAGAAAATACAAAAAGCACTTTTTCTTCATGGCTGCCAGGTGTATCATTTCTACATTATGTCTTCCAACCGTCTCTCCAATACACGATGTGTTTACTTCACTGTCATAAATGACAAAGAAAAGCACCACGTTCTCACACAAGTCAAAATCAGAAAGTCTTTATTATTTAAAGTGTTGATTCTTTGTTTGACGGTGAACATGCTCATGTTGCGTTCACGTCCCACTGTAAACCCGATTGATTCCTAACGAGAGAAAAGCAGCGGCCGTTAGTTTGCGGCAGGACGACAGAAGTTCGTCAGTGAATCTGTATATGTGACGCGAGACATTTAGCAATAAGACGAGGAAAGCAGCTGTTGTGCAACGCGTTTGTAGAATTCTGTGTACATTGACAAAAAGACAAGATAAAGAACCTGATATTGTTGATCTTTTCAGTTCTGGAGAGAAAGATCTCCACCAGACAAACGAGGGAGGAGCTCATCCAGAAAGGAGTCATCATCATTGACAAAGGTTTGTCTCTTCTTCATTCATTTCTTCATGTCATTGCACTGTCCTTCACACCTAAAGGTCAGCGGTTCCAAATGTGTTTACGTTTGCCTGTTGCCAGTAAAAGCAAAACTCAAAACGCCTGACCTCTGCGTTTCGAGCAACCGAACAGAGGATTCCACGAAGCTCGTAACTGTCGTTTATCTCCTATAGATGAAACCATCAGCAGTGAAAATCTGAATGGGCACGCCACATCTAGTGTGACATCAGAGGAGGTCAAAGTTGACATTGAGTCTCCAGAAACAGCGCTGGAGGAACAGGCCAACGGCACGGAGGACAAAGCGGGTAACGTTTGGATGAGTCACTGCACCTAACACGAGCTTCTGTGACACCGGGGCTCGTTGGTGTCCTTAACTTTTGGACCTCTGTACGAAGTTGGAATAATAGTTTCTTAACTTGTATGTTATATACTTAAATGAGAATTCACTTTATTTGACAAACTTATATTTTCAAAATTCTGCTATTCTGTACCCACAGTGGTATCAATGTGTCCAGTAAAGAACAAAGATAATGATTATATGCTAGAACTAACTTCTTTTAGATGTGTGTTGCTTTGAAGTCTTTTCCTCTCGGGTCATTTGTACCGGCAGCAGTTTTCTGGCAGGCATTAAATCATCTGACAGGGTCTAATGTGTTCAGATAGATATTGGGCCTGCAGCAGTCTGAACAGAGCAGTAGCCGTCTCCTAATGCCTCCCTCGCCCTCAGGAGACCGGCCACTGTTCTTCTGTCTGATGCTGCCTAAGTGTTGTGCTGTTCTCATCTCAACCCTGTTAGCATTGAACTCAAAGCCATTTGTTTGTTCATTTGTCAATAATCAGAGAGGCAACAACCAGTGCAAACACAGGAGCAGAACACGCATACCTTCACACTGGAGGATGGGGAAGGTTAATGGGTATTTCATCTGTCTTATCCCAAGCCTTATACATCATTCATTTTGATCGAAATAAAACCTGCCCACGACTAGCGGATCAAACAACGTCTCTTATCAGCAGCTCTTATTCCTATGCTTTACTTTCATGTCCATCAGTGCATCTGTTTGCACAACTGTGGATTTTTTTGCTTTCAGTCCCTATTTTAACCTCTAAATACCATCCTGCCTCCACTGATGTGCTCAGAAAGGTGCGATACTAAACCCCTCGCCCGGGCAAAGCAGGTGCGACCCCGAGACGTTCAAGCTAAAAAACAGCCGAGCCCCGCTCTGCCCTCCTCTTCCAAACCGGCGGGTGGCACTGCAGCCACAACTAAGCACATAGACGGTGCTTCGGGGGCTAAAAAGACTTCCAAACCCACAGGCAAGACAGGCCCATCCACTCAAGCTAAAGCTAACCCACGGAGCACTAACAACACTAGTCGCGGGATTGGTAAGTTGAGGTCGTCGGTGTTCCTGCCTGCCTCCCTGCATGAAAAATGTGCTTGAATCAATGTTTGAAGGGATGAAGACTCCCTAGAAAGCTGTCTGCACCTGTAGACCATGGCATCATGCATGGGAAGATTAGTCAAGTCGAGCTTCTGTCACGTCGCCACAAAATAGTCGCCGTCTCTCCCTCTTGATTGTGTCCTTTCCCAATTGGAAGAGATGGCCAGTGTTGTGAGTTACTGTTGAAGCGTTTCTGAGAAAGCAGAAGTGAAAATGTATTTTATCAGCTATGAATATGCTGTGTGTGTGTGTGTGTGTCTGTGTGCGTGCGCACAAGAGCACACAAGTGTGACTGAGGTCCGTCATGCTCATGTGGTTTTGATTGATGGCATGATGCTCGGGCATGATCATCTCCCTTTGTCTGTGTGTGTGTGTGTGTGTGTGTGTGTGTGTGTGTATGTGTGTGTGTGTACCCCATTAACTTCCAGCATGGTGGAACTAAGCAGACCAGAACTAGACTATTGCACGTGATGTTCATGCAGTGTTTTCTGGAGGCATCTGTGTAATTTATTTTTAGTTATTGGGGAAGTGGGACAAAAGTAGTTCTCTTCATGTCAAGTTAAGTACTTTCCTTTCCTCAGTCTGCTTTTACCAGCACACACAGACTCATAACAGATATTGAAAAGACACATTAATTCAACATGACTTTAGGTCCATATTGATATCTTTCAAAATTTTAGGCAGGTTTATTGATTGATAATGGTTAGAAATGGTTATTCTAATACTGTAATATATTGGCCTTGGTGTGAAAATCAGCAACCAAAAGAGAAACTTTCTTGCTTTTAATAATACAAATGATTGTAACTGTACATTTATAAACACATATTAAGAATATTTGTTACTGCAAAAAAAGATTCCTAAGTCTAAGTTGGACTAAATACTAGTACTAGATAGGAAAGGATTCCCACCAGAAGATTGAGAGTTTTTGTTTATGTAACCTGTGTGTCTTTTGTGGGAGGAAATTGGAGCATCTGGGGAAAAGAAAAAGTCTAATAATATTCTCTTCTCTCTTTCTCTTGCTTCCGTTTCTCCTCAGCCAAATCCTCCCATCCAAAGAAGACAGGATCCACAGCAAAAAACGGCTCCACCTCCACCTCCACCTCCACTTCCACCCCTCGTTCCCGTGCATCTAAGGACGCTTTAGCACCGACTGAGGGAACCGATGCAAGGACCAATCGGAAATCAAACACTCCCACCTCTTCCTTGGTACCTCCAAAGGCCCCCGCAGAGACTCCTAGCCAGCCCGGGGAGGTAAAATCCTCGCTCCTTTCCTCAGACACCTCATCTAAAGCCTCCGGCAATGAGACAGAGGGAACTCATGCAGCTTCTCAACCTGCTGCAGAGCCTAAATCTGCTCCCAAGGCCTCCACTGCAGGTGAGGAGACCCACAAGGGTGCGACCCCCGGACCCACCATCCAGTCTCCCCATATCAACAGCGCCACAGAGGACACCTCCTTCACGGTGGGAGAGACGGGCAGCAGCTCGCAGGGGGAGAATCGGGGGAGAACGAGAGGGGAGGGTGGAGAAGAAGAGAAGAAGAGAGGAGGAACAGAGTCTGCTGTGGAGAACAGCCCGAGGTAAAAATGTAGCAAGGACACGAGAGTTGGTGAAACATTCCTTATGTTCGTCTTCTCTGCACACCGGTTCTTGTTCTTCTGGAGTACATTTCAACACAGTCGTCTTACTGTAGTCACACGATAAATGTTGAGGGGATGGCTGACAATATATCTCTTCTTTTTTTTAATTCATTGAGTGCAGTGACATATTAACATTTACAGAGTTCAGGATTGATCCCATTTCAACAACTCTTCAAATATGTGTGAGACACGAAGGGCGATGCACTTGGTGAAACTGCAGCATGAAAATGGCTTGGCGAAACAAACCACACCATAATAAATAGACAAATAATAATAGTTAGATTTTGTGCTGCAGTGCAGTCTGTTGTGTAAGGTTCCTGTGACTGTGTATGTGTGTGGTGTAGAGGAGCTGTATTGGAGGTGTGAAGTGGAGAAAGAGAATAGTGATGGAGAAGAAGGAGAGAAAAAGAGAGAGAGAGGGAGGAATACATTTAGTTTTCCTGGCATGGTTGACCAATGATGTCTCGTAGTCTTTTGTCTTCATTTGTATTATTTTACATTATTATTAAGACTATTTGTATCAATACCATCGCCCTCATATATTTTGAATAAGCTCACGCTGGTCTTGTCTTTGTTTCCTGCAGGTCTGCAGCGGGCCAGGCTGAAAGGCCACAGGGCCTCAGCGTGAACACGCGGCAGGCCCTGGTGACGGTGATCCCCGACAGGCCCAGAGACAGCCAAACGAGCGACTCTGACTCTGACGGACCAATCCTGTACCGAGATGAGGAGGAAGACGAGGAGGAAGACGAGTACACAACCAGTACGGGATTCACTTTGTACTCGTAGAACTCGTACGCACGTTTCAGAGAAGCGCCTCATGAACACACATCATTAACTTGCACGTGTTGGTATTTTGTCTGAGGTTAAGGATATTCTTAATTTATTTTGTAAATGCTGGTCAAAGAACGAAAGGATCGAGCAGCTCTAGGTTTTTATTTCCATTTGACCCAGAGATGCATGATACTCAGAGGACACTGAGTCACCAGTTCATCTGCGTACTCTTTCAGTTTCACAATCTTTACATTGCACTAAGTCATGGTCATTAGCACCTGCAGTGTGTGGTGTCTATCAGGCCGACCTCTGTGTTTAACTTTCACTTAGGGTTCGGTTTGAGCTTCGGAACAGAAAAGACCGACCATAATGACTTAAAGGGTTGTCATGACAACTGACGCTGAAGCATGTCTTGTAGGCCGGTCAGTGGACGCGAAGAAGCCGCCCTTCCTGCGGTGGTATCCCGTTCGTCCATGCAGGATGTTAAGAAGGCTGCGACTAGTTCTCAGTGTTTTGTGTTTGTTCCAGGCGCTCTGGCCATAAAGATCCGCCGACGAGACACCCTGAACATCAAGCTGGGGAACCGTCCCAGCAAGAGAGAGCTGGAGGAGAAAAACATTCTGCCGCGGAGCTCTGAGACGGAGAGACATGAGATACGCCAGCAGATCGGCTCCAAACTAGTCAGGTACACACACACACACACACACACACACACACACACACACACACACACACACACACGCACACACACGCACGCAGCATGCTGGGAAAATTTAACAGCCTTTGGATTTTAAACAAGAAAAGTGTGTAAAAAAAATAAAATCAAACTAGATCTGTGCAATTTTTTTTTAAATATGTTTTTTTTTAAATGTGCCATATTTCTATTTAACAGAGATTCAGTTCAATTTAGCAATAGTCCAACATTTGTATTATTAATGCCTTCATAGTAAATACAATGTATTCGAGTTTGAGTCATATTTATATAATAAATCACAAAAATCTTCCACAAAATTATATTTTATATATAAAAGTACTATATTACTCACCGAAAGTTGTATGTATTCTTTCGGAATGCAAAGTTGTAAAAAACTTAAGTCAGCGTAATGTTCAGTCTTGTGTGTGAACCCACTTGTGTCTTCCCAGGCGCCTGAGCCAAAGACCGTCCACAGAGGAGCTGGAGCAGAGAAACATCCTCAGGCGTAAGTTTCTGAAATACCTTTTAAACTGAGCATTGGTGTTATGCACCATGTTCATGATTTTTAAATAATTAAATAGTAACATCTCAATCAATCGGGTAGAGATATTAAACCTGATGCAATATGCAGCCTTGGTCTTAACTCTCAAACTTGAAATTAGCAAAAGAGGCATCGCGCTGTAGAATGTGCTCAACATGGCTTTTTCTGTTGTACTTTCCTACAGTACAACTACATGTTCATAAAGATCCATATTTGACCAATTCCACACTTTTTTAGTCCCTCACAAGGAACATGGTTCACGATGATAAAGTCAATGTTCTTACCAATTCTAAATTCATTTTCAGTGAAGCTTTCCTCTCCTCGTGTCCGTGTCAAATAATATTTGTGTGTCCTGCTACAAATCATCTGCTGGTTCGCTTTGAGTATTATAATTTCGTAATAAGTCCTTTTGATCTCGGTCTCACAATACCAGTTTCAAATTGCTTTTTCTTCTTATAAAAGCAAAGTAAATATGCTTCATGCAAAGTGGAAAATGTGTGAAAAATGCAGCCCACAATCACGAGTTTAAACGCAGTGGATACAACACAGGACATAATAATTCAAACGCAGAAATCTTTGATTGGTACAACAAATACGACACATTATAAATTGAATTGTTTACTAAACCCAACAGTATAACATGACCACAAAAGAAGTTAAAGATATCTGATCAAGTTCATTCCTTTGTTACTACAGTCGTTCCATAAAATACTTTGAAATGTACAACAGCTTTCGGCTTCCCAACTGATCTCCTGATGGAAAGAGGGCTGACGGGCATCTGTTTACCTTTCTACCCAGATTATGCAACCAGCTGGTTTGCAACTTCAGTGCTTGGCATCCGTCTGGAGTTGTTGTTGTTGTTTACAGTGTAACACACGGCCCTCCGCCCCTCCTATCGGTGCAGCGGGAAGAACACGATGACGGATATTTATTGCGTAACTTTTTATTTCCGAAAAAAAACACCAAAAGCTCAAATCTGTTCTGCACACTTGTTCTGTTTATGAGACATAAGAGTTAGGTGACTGGTTTCTGCGCGGTGCATCTCAGATGGCCTCTATTTCCGTCTCTGATGGGAGCACTTGAGGTCAAGGAGTTTATCAAGTCGCCCACAAGTCTTTTGACACAAACAATATGCACTCTCCGGCCACTTTATTAGGTACATCTTGCTCGTACCGGCTTTCAGAACTAGCTTGAATTCTTCATGGCATGGAGTCATTCATGGAACATTCCTCAGAGACTTAGGGCCATATTGACAGGATAAAATCACTCAGTTGTTGCAGACTTGTCGGCTGCACATCCATGATGCAAATCTCCCATTCCACCGGCACCATCGTCTGCACACCTCGGTTTGTAACGAGAGTTCCTTTGAGTTACTGTTGCCTTTCTACCCGCTCAAACCAGTTTGAGTTGACATGCCCAAATGCATTTAGTGAGAGAGTGATATATATATATTGTATGTCCATGAAGACGTTACAGATTCAACTCGCATGTTACATTCTTTCTCGAGAAGGAATCAAAGGATGTAAATAAAGGCAATCACACGGCTTCATTGCCAGCCGCGGTCACATTTTAATACGGCGAATCAAATGTTGTTGTTGTTAGAAAACAAAGCAGAAGCTTGTTGCGGACTCAGTAGTTGTGAAGTGACTCTGTTGCTTGTGTGCATGCAGAAAAGAATATAGCAGAGGAGCGAGAAGCCAAGCAAGAGATTAAAAGGACACTCTCCAGAAAGGTAATGTACACACACACACACACACACACACACACACACACACAGGAACAGAAAGGATACAGTGAGTCTATATTTAGCTGCTAATATGTTTGGCTCCACCCTATGAGTCATGTTAGGAGGCAGAAGAGATGCGGAAGGATCAGCCCATCTAGTGGACACAGATGGAACTGAAGATTGTCTTTAGTCTCCAGTTCTTGTGATTTAAAGATACCATTTGCTTCCTAGAAAACCTTTTACATACTAAATACAGGGTGCAATAATAAATGATGCATATACAATATGTTAGACTTGTAACTTGAGACTAAAAAGAAACACACTGGAAGGACCATTCTTGATTCTTGATTTTGATGTTTATGATCTAATTTCTCTCTTCCTCCTGTGTTTGTGTGTGTGCGTGTGTGTGTGTGTGTGTGTGTGTGTGTAGCTGAGTGTGAGGCCGACAGTGGCAGAGCTCGTTGAACGCAGGATTCTGTGTTTCAACGAGTACGTGGAGGTAACGGACGCCAAAGACTACGACCGGCGGGCAGACAAACCCTGGACCCGGCTTACACCCGCTGATAAGGTGCTAAAGTTAACACGCCGCATTGTAATATCGTGACTATTTGTTTCTTATGGTTTGACAGTTTTTTTCCTTTTTATTATGTTATCAACGTATCCAGCTGTTGCTCGTTGGGTTGCATACGTTACACATGTGTAACAGTAAGTGTATCAGTCACGGCAGGTGGCTAAAGGATGTCAAAGCAGACACCTGCACATTGCACCCATGTGTGATTGTTGTGGACGGTTTCCAAAACTGTGATCTTTAATCTGACGGCGTAACAGCTTCCTCTTTTCTGTGTAGGCTATTGTTGCACTTGATGACATTCACCTTGTGTTTACATGAAGTGAGATGATACACAGAGAATATACGTGCGTGCATGCAGCAGATCTACTGAACAAGCTCTTCAGTGTCATAGAAGCAGAAAGCTCCTTAGGGATAGCTGGAGGGCAGTTTCTATGTCCAACCTGCCCTCTGCTGGTGATGTTTAATACTACACAACATAGAACAATCAAAGACCTCCTGAGCGCTGAACCCTCACCGACTTTTAATCTGCTTTAACTGCACACACAGCCAGACGGAGAGCCAGAGGAAGGGACTCATGCTGTATGAGGAACATTTTGATGTTGTTTGACAACAACAGACAAAAATATACCAACATAATCCTCAGGGAGCGAAGAACAATGCCCATGTTTGCTGCTGTGTACATGTTCATGTGTACACTTTTCTTGCCAGCACATTGCAACATTACATTATGAATTGTGGGCAGTTCCCTGAAGAAAAGTCTGTAGCTACATATTTATGTAAAGTACTCACAAATAGCTCAATTAGTCCAATGTGATTAGAGTAGAAAAAAACAGTTGTGTGTGTGTGTGTGTGTGTGTGTGTGTGTGTGTGTGTGTGTGTGTGTGTGTTTGTGGATCCGGTGGCCTTGTCCTGCTTGTTACATTTTTATGATTTGTGTGTGTGTGTGTGTGTGTGTTCTCTGCCCCTCAGGCTGCTATCCGTAAGGAGCTGAATGAGTTTAAGAGCCGAGAGATGGAGGTCCATGAAGACAGCAAACAGTTTACCAGGTACTCGAGCGGTTGATGACCACCATTTAGTCGACTCGGACGATAACTCACGCTTTATTAGTGATTCATTACCATAAATCCTGCAGTTTACGAGTTCACGTTGATCAATATCTTTATTACTCTGATCCTTCAAAGTCATTTCCACAAACATCAAAGCCATGATACACACCTGGGGCGAGATCTGTGTGACATGGTTTCATATTGTTTGGCTGTACAGAGCGCATAGAGGTCCAATTCACCTGTAGTAACTATTACACATTTTAATTATAATATGTAATTACATAATGTTTCATTTTTATTTTTTGCAATTTCATAAAAAAGTCTAATCTGAACACTATTAACCGTTTATATTCATATGACACATGCTGTACATATTTTAGATGAGCACTTGTTATTGTCATCTGAGACTTTTATAAATGCACGTTTTATATTTGCACCTTTCCCACTTTGCATTGCAACTGCTGCACAGCAATTTCCCTCTGGATAGATGACGTTTTATCTCATCTTTTGTATCCCATAATAATTGATGTAGCAAGCAGCACCTTCATCCTTGCTGCAGTCATAGATGCTCAGCACAAAACACTCCAAAAACATCATTACGCCGGACAATTTTCCTTCTCTAAAGCAATTTGCTGCAGCTCAAGGCGCCAATAAATTGTTTTGTGCCTGGTGAAGATCCCAAAAAAACCTGCAGATTCAGATTTTGCTGTTAGTTTCTCTTGCTTTATCAAAGACGTGCTAAAATAATGTTTTTGTGATGTGGTGTTGTCACTTTTAAAAACATCAAGTTGGAAGAAATGAGAACCAACAACCAATTGCAACCCTAAACGACGTTGTATGCATGTACGATAGATTTGTAGATATTATATCATATTGTGCATGTGTGTGTTTTATTTACTTCCAGATTCCATCGGCCCTGAGCACTCTCACTGCCAGCTGGACATCAGCGCCACACATCTCCGGTCCACAGCTCCCAGCAGCCCCCTCCCCCCGGTCCTCCAGAACCTCAGACCCTCAGACCCTCAGACCCCCAGACCCTCCAGACCCTCAGACCCCCAGACCCTCAGACCCCCAGACCCTCCAGACCCTCAGACCCCCAGACCCTCAGTACACAGCTCAGTCCATTTCTCTTTGGGATCCTCTTGCATCTGATGAAATACATTTCTGTCTATATTGACAGTAACAGGTGTGTCTTAAGGCCTCGGCCATCCGTGGACACCAGTGAAACATTTGCACATATCTATAGTCAGGACAGTGGCGTGTATAGCACTCTGATTATATTATTTATTCTATATGGCCAGAACATGCTGGTATGTGATGTTTTTTTTCTGTTTTTGTTGTTGTTTTGGTTCATTTCATCATAGACAGGCTCCAAAAAAGTGGGCAATGTGACCTTTTTAGTATCGTGAATGTGGATCAGCTGTAGTAGAGAGTTTGTGTACTTGCCACGGTAGGCCTTGTTTATGAACAGCCACATGTCCATATATGGGCATCCTCCTAGAACAGGAAGTGGCAGTGATTGGATGGTTGCGTGCCGGTCTCAGTGCCAATGTCACAGATCAGAAGGGAGGAGAGGCAGTGGATTCGGCTCTGATGTGCCTCCTCGGAGTTGGATCTGAAATACTGCAGTTTTAAACACATTTAAAGTATATTGCCACTAGGGGGCATTATATCATTAGAGTTATAATCTGTGAGTATGAAGATTTTAATGTAATCTGCAAGTGTTGTACTTCTAACTGCTGATGCCTAGGAATCGGTGAGCACCTGAGGCTCTTAACAGTGAAGTGCAATGGGAATCACTCCAGTTCTAGACAATAACTATCCCTCCGCCTCCTGATGATACACGGTGACCACGTGTGCCATCATATACTGTATCTGACATTGAGTTATTAAGTGCAAACCCCTGTTCACAAAGTGCTGGACTTGCTGTTTAGAGGATCTACTTTTCAAGCTTTGACTTTTCATTTTAGGCTTTTGGCTGAAGCTCTAATTTGGTGCCAAAGAAAAAGCAGGTATTTGATTCTACGTTTGGTTTGTTATGTGATTCGGCGTGGCGGACTTCCCAGGGTGGTTTTATAAATGACCAACAGGCACTGAGAGTTTCCCCACTGAAGCAATCAACAGTCCTCTGGAAGAAGTCGAGAAGTACCTTATTTTCCATTTCCTTGAATTTGCTCTTGCAACTTCATCTGTGGTCCTTCTACATCTCGCCCTAACATGCACAGTGCATCCAAAGATATGCTTTTATTGCGTTTGATTTATCATTTGAACCTCAGAATAGAAAAGAATTGTTCCAACCTTTTTGGGGAAATACACAATAACACCGTCTCACACTTTGTTGGTGAGTGTTAAGTTTGAAGGTCAATGCCAGCAGCAGGCTACAAGCTTATTCTTTAGCTCAATGAGAGTATATCCCAAAAGTTTGAGCCATTATTATTATTATTAAATATCACATGTCAAGCAAAACTAATATATTGATTTGTGTTATAGTAATCTAAGCAGACACAAGGCCGGTTATAAGGCAGAATAATGTATTTCCTGGAAATATGTTTCGACCCTAAATTTATGATTTATTGGCCACGTGGCTGAGGTAGTTTGGTTTTATGGATGTCTAGCGTTCACCTTCGGTGCATTTATAGATTTTCTTCTTTGAAGTGCTCCAATACTACAAGATGTATTTTAATGTGAAGGGGCTCAATTAATAACGCTTTGTTTTTGTGTGAATGGCAAAATGTTTGGCTGAAATGGGGAAGGACCGAAAACCTTATAGATTGCTCTCCGTTATATAATATCACGAATATAAGAAGCTGGGACAGAAATAAAAACAAAACTCGGTCTAGAGGTTTATATAAGAATTAAACTTTTTTTTTTTTTAAAAGATGTTTTTCTTCCCAGCATATTTGGACTATAGAGGAGATGTTGACTGAAAAGTGGTTGACATATTGAGCTTGCTGACGTCCAAAGGCTCGTGTTCTCATAATAGACCTCCAACCTCGACCACATTCGTCATTCTATACAAATAAGAATTGAAAAAGACAGATTTATTCTTTCTGCTTCTGAATGTGAATGGGTTTGTAACATGAAATGATGTACAGTGATGGAAAAGAACCAACAGTATTCATTCATGTCTATGTTGATATATATATATATATATATATATATATATATATATATATATATATATATATGTATGTATTGATTATTTTGTACACGTACATGTATATCGAGCATGTGCATACATTGAAATCAATTTGACTACCAATATGATACAATAGAACTTTGATGTGAAGGTTTTAAACTCGTGATTTTAGTTGTCTTGTTTTTTTTATTTTCCCCGGACAATAAGAAAGAAAAGAACAGTTCATGTGTACGAGCTGTTTCCAGGCAGCATATTAAGAGCAGTATGTTGAATAACTGCCACGTCTTAACCAAACCTACCTGTTACCTTAACAGACCATGCACCAGCCTGAATATGGGAAGGTAATTATACATCTTATTTTGTATTCTGTTCCACTTAAACTGAAGTCAGCAGGTGCAATGCAGTCTGTATTCCACGGACTCCGTTTAAAAGCAATTTATAATCCTTTCTAAACATCACTTCTGATTTATTTCTTCCGATGACCGCAGGTCACCTTGCACAAACTACAACACAAACAAAAACAGGACGTGACTTGAAATCAAATGTGGTTCATGCACAGTATATAATCTAGATGAATTTTTACAAGTGACGAAACATGATTTGGATTGGTTGCACATGAAGTGAGCTTCTATAAAGGTGAACAGAATGCATCAAAGACTAATAAGCATTTTAGCATTATACACAAATATAAAGTGTTGGTGGAATAGCTTTTATCCCAGCGTGGCTGAGTAAACATAAATATGCTGCTTGCATCTCTGTTGAAAAGAGGAGTTAATCTCTAAAGCATTACTGGTAACATATTTATTTCAACCGAGCCTATCTAGCATTTATAAGCAGTATATAGTTGATGGGTGCATGTTAAAGGAGGTGAACACAGATATAAAGACATTTAATGCAGCTGTAACCAATATTTTTTATCACAAAGGTGACAATGTGAAAGGGGGTATCTCATAATTATGAACGTACATAAAATTACCAGCTTTTTGTTTAACTGTCCGGTCCACAACATTACTGTTCTGGCTCACTCTCGCCGCTCTCATGGCATCATTTCTGCCTCGTTGATGTTTCGTTGATTTGATCAAGTATGACGTGTTTAACACGTTCATAAATGGTTTTAAACCTGTTTTTAAATCTGTGTGAATATCTCGTAGTTGCACAGTCATGAAAAACCGTGCTGACAATCATGCATAAGCTGTTTATACAACAATTATGGATGCTAAATCGTAGGAGTTATAATTGGAGACAAAGTGAATTAATAAACACTGAATTATAGGTAGTGGGTTACAAAGCTTTTATGATTATTATACTGCTTATAAATACATAGAAGGGTAAAAGTATGTGTAAATCCAGGGTTAGAGCTTGTTGTATAGTTTAACACACAGCACAAGGGAGTCCTGGTCTGGACTTTCATCACATTTATTTATATATATATATATATATATATATATATATATATATATTTTTTTTTTTCCCTGCAACACTGATGCATAAATCCATATTGTAGTCCAGAATTAGTTGTAGGTGTTACGTTATAACCAGTCAGTATTAATCAGAAGGAGGGAGTCTGCAGTCTGTTTCATCTCATCTGGTATCGAACTGTGAAATATACACAATAAACCCCAAAGAAAAGTTATAATAACACAACCCTCATGTCTTTGCATCGTCGAAGTATTAAATACACAATTCCTGCCATTATATTTATTTGAGAAAAACCTCTACAATTCCAGTTGAGTTGGTTTAAAGCATTGCAACCTGCTGTTCATCTGTAGCGCCCGGAGCCTTCCCCCATGACAATGAACATGTTACATGTGAGGAAGTCTGCTGTTGGAGCGGAGCTTGAGGCTTATCACTTCCACAAATCAACCCCCCCCCCCTCCAAATGATATCAAAGAGCCATAATCAGACTGCTGCTGCTGTTGGCCCCTGAAGCGTTTATTCCTCGACATGTAATGGTTTATTGATCATGGGAACGTCACAATAAGGTGTCACGATTCGCTCGGGATCACAAGTGTCAGTCACGATGTAAACCTTCCAGCTTTAAATGCATTGAATGTCATTGGAAATCATTTATCTTTTTTCAAAAATTGTATTGGTCTTTGAAGTCATAGGATGATGTCATGTATCCCCAAAACAGCTACTGTGTCCAAACTGTGTATATTGTTTTTTTTTGTATATAAAGAATAATTGGAAAACCTCTATTTAGTCCTCTTGTTTTTTCTCGGCGTATGATCGTTATTTTTTATTATTGTATTATTGCCGACGGCTTTCAGAGTCCTTAAAGGCCACGTATCCTAAACCATTTTTCAGAGAGATAAAATCGATAGACGCTTAGTCTCAGTGTGGTTTTAATCTTAAATACATTACATCATTCCTTTCAGATCTCCTGAAATAATTCAAAGCGGCACCAATTATTTTTTTCTGACCCCACAGCTGAAAACGGCTATGAGAGAAATCTACGGCCTGTCTGCAGATTAAAAAGTGTGGGAATTAGTGCCAATTACGCCTTTCAAGGATATTATTATTATTATATTTTAAATGAAGAAAGCCTTTAGCGCAGCTTGTCTCGTCACCTTCCTCGTGCCCTGAATTTGAATAATTGTCGAGGGTGACAGCGTAATGACTCTTAAGAAATATGCATTGAACCCTGCTATGCTTTTAGCCTCTCGCTGAGATTTTAGGTCACAAAAGGACAAACTCATCTGATACATATATATTTGGGTGTGTCTCCACCACTTTGGTCCAGATTGAAATATCTTAAAAACTGTTGCATGGATTGACATGAGATTTTATATATAAACGTTCATTGTGCCCTGTAAATGAATGCTAAGGACTTTCTTCCCGCGCCATCTACATTTGTAGTTTTGAGTGAGATGTCTCAACAACTATGAGGTGGGTTGCTATGACATTTAATTTGATGAATTGTAACAACATCCACCATCACATGATTTATTTTTATTTAATCGCTTGATTTATTGCTAAATAGCAGTAAAGCTAATGATATTCCCATCAGCATCAGCATGTGCTTTGTGTCAAGAGCTAATTATTATTAGCATGAAACTATGATTATGAACATTTTAAATCAGATCCACATTGATGTGATAAAAGTGTATGTATAAAATAATGCATCACTATATTCTGAACTTACAATAAGAGTGTCAACACTGACAATTCTGGTCTGTTTAGATTTCTCTACCCGTCTTTTCACACTTGTAGCTCAGTTGCCTACAAATAAAACCAAGTGGAAGGAACTCGGATCCAACAAAAATAAAATAATCACATCTCTTTGCGTGTCGTAATACAAATTAATTTGACAAATGTAAAATGAGACGGCTCCAGTAACTCTGATAGCTGCTCCCCAAACAGAGATATTTGAATGCATCTTCAGCCAACATTTTGCAAACCCAAGAGGACAGAGAGTCAAACCACTTTACTCTGCTGTGCCATTAAAACTACATTTTGCCAAATAGATGTTGTGGTCTCAGAGTGCATGATATTTTAATGCACGTTGCCAGCATCCCTAAACCTCTGAGCCAGTGTGTGTTTTGGTTTATATGGGAGGATATGCGAATGACCATTAAAGTATTAAAGTACCAGCCGTATGTTTTCTATTCAGCCTCATCCAGAGTACGAGCCTGCCTCTTAAAGAGGAAGTGTCGGTAATGAATTTATTCTGAGGAAGAGGACAACGAAATGAAAGCTGCAGAGTCAAGGGGATGAGGAGATTCGGAAATTTAGATTGCAGAGAATCTGTCTCTGCAATCTAAATTTCCGTAGGAAATGAGAAGACAGTCAGAGGCGTGAATCACCTTCAACTTCAAAGGCCTTCTCTGATAACCCGCTGGATTGATTTTACAGAAGAAATGTGCATTGGATCGACCGCGGTGACAGGAAAGGTGTGAATTAACGCTTTTGGTTTGCTTGTGATGTACGGCCTTTTGCCGCCCCATGCACGAGAGAGCCAGTGGTGATAATCGGTTTTATAGAGAAGAGCAGGACAGCTAGGAGAGCTAGATAACTGCAGCAGCTGGTGCTTCTACCTGGAAGATGTCCTCCTGGACCACAGTGATCATAAACCTCCTTCTCACACACACACACACGCGCACACACACACACACACACACACAATAATAAATAATAAATCTAAAACTAAGTTCTGATGTTCTTTTCTTTAAAAATGTCATGAAAAGGTCATTGCTCAGCGAGTGACAGCCTATAATTCAAAAAGCTAAACGTGATTTGTCAGTGCACAAAACCGCTTCTGAAAAAGCTCAGAGGAGACACAAAGTATTTCATCATAAAGACCTTGAGGGCCATAATTCCATCTCTGTTTGCATTCACTAAGAGAGAATGACGCCAGGCACCTTCTCCGGCGTTCTTCACAGAAGATATGTACGTTATTTCCCCCGCTGGAGAGTCATTACTTGTGTGTTTTATCTTGGATGTTCCCACTCCATGGGTAAGCCTATCTCAGAGATGGAGATGGAGAGAGCAAGCGGAAGAAAAGCAGGAGGGAAGAAGAGAACGGAGGAGCACAATGTAGGCGGGTTAAGGCAGATAGGAGGATAAAACCGGTGTGGGGGCAAAGATAATCGGATTGTGGGAGTATTCATAGTTGACGAGGGAGAATGTGTTTCCTGGACCTTTTCCTGTGTAATCAGAGAGACGAACGAGACGCATAGAAGGCGAGTGGCTAGTGGAAGATGCCGCTCACGGTGTTAGGTACCATTTAAAAATGCAAACGTGCAACAATGTCATTGCAGTTTCCACTCTAATTATAGCTTTTAATGGGTCACTTGTAGGTACATAATTAATTGCCTCACTAACAAGGCCCCACTGGGTCCTGAGTGGTCACGTGGGTTAGGTGATAATGAACTGCCATGTGAGATTAGATCGATGCAGTGGGTGTTGAGATGTGAGATGTCTAAGCAGACCTCTACTCACTTACCTCAGTACCAGTGAGAACAAATAAATAAATAATTAAAAGAGTTAGTACAGTTAAAATGCTTCAAGTGGAGCTGAACTTCATCTCTCTGTAGAGGTTTCAGCTTGAGTGCTTCCTGAAATTGGAAAAAAACAAAACACAGTGTGGGTGAGTAAAAAGTGATGATTATTAATTGCAAATGTTCCAAATGTAATGACAGTACAGAGTTATTTCATTCATACCCACATGGGTCAACCTTATGGTGGCTGGCGCTGGGGAAAAGTCAGGGGATTACCATTAGGATTCATCCTCTGGGGACCATGAGATGACTGTGCAAGATTTCACGGCAATCTATCCGATAGTCGTGATAAATCATATCTGGACCGAAGCGACACATAATCCCTCGAGCTGCGCCAGTGGGGCTAAAATGTTGTGATCCTATATAGTGTAGCACAGGGTTATGGGCTACATATGCAGAGGGGGTCCATTATCAAACATAATTATTTAATTGGGTCATTACCCTGCAGGCACAAAGTTCAAAATATAAAAGGAAGACAATTTTGTTTTTGTGTGTTCAGACACATTTTGGTGGTTCCAGTTTGGCCTCAGAATATAATAAAGCCCAGCTGTTGTGCTTTTCTTTGAGTTTGATTTTTTGGGATTTGGATCGACAACCTCAAAACCAGATGGTATGAAATTAAAAAGTATGGAAGCATTAAATATTTCTAGCATGCACTTTGAAAAAACTAAAATACATTTTATTTCACAAATATGGTCTATCCGTCTGCTGAATTCAATACCGTTATTCCCTTCAGCTCATTTATGATCTGTTTTTACTGCAAATATAACATGTATTATGAGTGTCCTTGAACTGTAAAAGTCTTCATAGTGTATTTGTGTTTGTTGGCAGGCGGTACACAATATTTCTAGTCATTGTGAAGGTCTCCAGAAGGAAAACAACAAGCTGTTTCCCAAACACTGCTCTTTCCCTTTGCTGGATGAAAACACGTTATAGAACATTCTAGATGTTGGCACATTATTAGTTCACGTACAAATTGGAGGCGTCGGGAGATTTAGAAGTCATCCTGATCAGCCTATTTAATAATTTCTAGTCTGCTGATGATTTCATCAGTATATTAACACAATATTTTCATTTTATTCTTATTCTTAAGAGAAAATCTTGAAATTAAAAAAAAGAAACTGTGCAGAGGAGGTCTCTCTCGGGTGCTTCACCTACGAATTAGGTATTGAAGCTTTATTTGAGAGTCTATAATCAAAGTACACCCACGTGCAAGCCTTATTCCTATTAAAAAGTCCATCTCCACTAATGTAGCTGGAGACTGTGCAGCAGACGTCTATGTATGTGCTCAGAAAGAACAAGTCAAGCATTTCATGTGTGTTTTATATGTGTATGAGCATGTGTGTGTGTGGGGGTGTGACGACACACCTCACGCTGCTTCCATGCCTGACTTGGCAGCACCTTCTGCACGATTCTCAGTGAGGACAGATGGCAAGGACTTACCCCACTAAGTAACCCTCCAACACACACACACACACACACACCCAGACGTGATGTGCAATACAAGAACTCCCTTGGCTCCCGCTGACACGTCTCTCAATCCAACAATGAGTCATGCATAGCATCCTCTCCCACCAGGTGTCTGCATGTGTGTATGTGTGTGTGTGAGTTTGGCTGCCACTAAACACCTGAAGTCAGCACATCCGACCTCGGCGCCCGCTGCTCGTTCCCAGTCACACGTCTCTTTCTGCTTCTGCCCACTTTAGCCAGGGCGAAAGCCCTCTTACCAGCTGCAACTTCAAACATCTACTCACCATCAACCACCCTGAGGTGATTTGCATTTTGAAATAATTATTTCTCATGATGTTACTGGTGGCATATTAAACTCACACTTCTGATCAAAGGCACCCATTCAAATTCAACAGTGGAATAATTTCGTTAATGTGTGCCATGAGCTGCGTTTCATGGCAGTTTCTAAACCGGTGTCGCTGCTTGAGAAGTTAATTTGCACTTTGGAATTGCGATCACTTGCTCTTCAAAAGAAGCAGAAGATGCAATTAGTAGCTTCATTAAACACAAGGATCGTGTATGAAAATCAGCCACCTATATTCGTATTACGTTTTTGATTTTTTTTTTTCTTGACTTGAGGGATAAACGGTTCTCCATAAAGTAGACAGTACGTGTTAAATACATGGCAATGTATAACTTTACTCGGCAATCAGACATAACGAGACAGCGTGGTCAGGATGTGAGGATAAGTCATGCACAGCTGATCCCTGTGCACTCAAACGTGTGGGTGGATGATGTGGTGCATGTGTGAGAGACTCTGGAGGTGGACAAGTTTGTTGAATCTGCAAGGCCAAACAAATGAAAGTAACTGCTGAAACAAACCTCTGTGCAGTGTATACACATGACGATAAATTGTTTTCTAGTCCCAGACTGACTTCTACACCCTAGTTTTGAATTAACTTTGAGTACTCTGCACTATTCATACAAACAACCACATATTGTTTTAATTATATATCAATTGTTAATGGTGAAGAAATGTTTCCTTGTTTCCCTATTTTTATTCAGCCAATTTCTTTGTTGGAGCTTACTTACTTTGTCCTTTTCTCTCTATATTTTTTCTCTTCTGTGAGATGGAATAAAATAATAATATTGAATGCATAGAGTAGAATTTGCCCAATTTGTTTCGTTAATGCAATTTACAGATATCTGGTGAATTAGAGGAAACACTCGAATACGAAAGTGAGAGCAAATTGAATGCTTTCATACACGACATGAGCGGTCACTGAGCAACTTAATGAGTATAAATATGTTTTTAATCAACCTAACTGAACACACATTGAAAAAGGTGTGTGCTACACCACCACCATCATCATTAAAATTCCAAATTAGGGATTTTTAGAGGAATATTGTTCATCACTTCTGAAGCAAAAGAGTACTGAAGCTGTATTTTACTGGTGGCGGCCCAACAGCTGTACATAGAAATGACATTTCGAATGGGAACACATGAATTTTAATTAAATCAAAACAGAAGAACACAACTCAGTTAATACAATACTTGACAGATGAAAGTTCACCACTGTCTTTTCCATCATCTCTACTAGGAAATGTTAAGATCTTGAAGCATTTCCTACTTTGCTTTCTTCAACATTTGTAGTAAATGTTTTTTTAAGTTGTCCAGAAGCATCAATGTAAAGATCTGTGTCCAGGTATCGTCTGTTGTGATACTGGACAGTCCATTTAGTGATGGCACGGTCAAATAGGGCCAGTTTTAGTCAGAAATTTCAGAACAGCTTAACATTGAATATGTTTAGCAGTAAATAAAGTTGTGTCCAACAGAATAATAAAAAAAAAAAGAAGCATAAACATCGTGTAAAAACATCCACAGCTCACTCAAGTGCAATTTAAGCGTCATCAGGTTTGTCTGCTGGCGGTCCACACGGTTGGAGCATCTTCTCCATCAGGTTGAAGCGGACTCTGGCTTTGCTCTCATTCTCAGCCACAGAGAAGTAGTTGAGCAGGTCAAAATGTCCCATGTAGGAGCAGTAAGAGTCTCTGTGCTGGTTGACCAGCCATTCCCACTTGCTGGTGTCGGCGTGTCCTGTACCGATGTACTTAGACTGGAGATGCTCCAGCTGACTGTGGATGTTGTATCTATCGGTCATTCTCGCGGAGATGAGTCCCAGAGGCTCTAGAGAAAAGTCAGATGCAATATCAGTTCATAAAGTCATGCGGAGGAAAACTGATTGCATTTTAGCCCTGTAAGACTGTGTTTATATGTAGTTTAAACGGTTAACGTTACATATCTGGCTCAAGTTAGTCGTTGTAAAATGAACCACTTGCTGTGTGCTTGAGCGAGCTACTGCTCAATATAATCGGACAATTCAGGTAAACAGCTCCCACGCTTTGAGCCGTATAACGTTGATGCTAACGTTAAACACACTATTACTAACGCCAAGCATGTTATGCTAGTATAAGGCAGCATCTTTAGCATGCTAACGTTAAACATACTATTATTAAGCATGTTATGTTAGTATAAAACAGCATATTTAGCATGCTAACATTAAACATATTATTATTAAGCATGTTATGTTAGTATAAGGCAGCATCTTTAGAATGCTAACGTTAAACATACTATTATTAAGCATGCTATGTTAGTTTAAAACAGCATATTTAGCATGCTAACGTTGCTTTCAATGGCTTTCTGGCTAACAGTAACGTGGAGCTAGCTCGTGCTAGCTGGACAAACAATCACTTAAAACTGCTCTTTTAACTAAATATGTATTCCTGAGTTATCGTACAGCGTCCAAATGCAAAGTAGACTTACTCGATAAAATGTGAAGCGTTTAGAGCGAAGGCTGAAGATGTAAATAATCTTTCGCTGCGTTCGCAGTTCGTCGCAAAGCAATGAAAGGATGACTTCCGGTTGTTTTCCCGTTTACAACTATCCGGTGAGAAACAAAACCTGAAACTATTAAGGTTCCTGTTCGCAAACGTTTGTTAAAATGTGCTTTAATATGAAGGTATATTTGTGTTTTTATTACGCAAACAAAAAAAGGTTGTTTTTTTTAGAGCAAAGATTTGTGATTTGCAGCCAAACATTATTTCATTAGCAAAACTAACAAATAATGTATTCTCAGTTTATATATTTTGACTTACAACCGAGAAATTAGCTCTCAAAACATTTTTTGGGTTTGCGTAATAAATACACAAATATACCTTCATACTTTAATAGCATGCCCCACCGAGTTGTACATGGTTTAATACTAGTAGATACAAGATAATGTAATGGCAATTACTAGTTATGGTGAGAACCACAGAGGAAAAAAGCAAACCTGAAAATAACTGATTTTGAAGGAGCTCAATACAGTTTCATCGACTATTTGTCTGTTTGTCCCTCAGGCTGACACACAAATGTGGGTAATAATGTTTATTATGTTCATCTTGGTTTAACATGTTAACATTTCCTATTTAGAAATACACAAAACACAAAGTGTTTGAGTTGTTGTTCATTTTACGTACAGAGTACTTATGGAGTGCGTTCATCCCTAAAGCTTTAAAGACAAGAAAGGTGCACCTTTTTGTTAAGGTAAATGTCTGATATGTTTTGTTAAAGTCAAAGCTAATTCACAACTCAGTCACTCGATGGGAGCACTTTGGACAATTACCTGACTTTTGCACATGCAGGTTTTTTGTTTTTGTATCAGCATGTTGCTGGTTGAACGGAGTCAGCTCCTTTTTCTAGTTGTTTCTCATTAGAAACAGGATTGGAGGGAGACCAAAAGGGAAACAAATGCATAATAGCTAGCGGTAGGGCTGTCCTCAGCAGACAACATCTGGGTCAGACTACCTTAACATTTATGCTACATAAACCCCTCATACATTAAAACATTGGAACATTTTGCTGCCTTTACCCGAGAACATTACTGCTTATGTTCCCACTAGAGCCATGGTGAAAGATTTACAGATTTTAGCCCCTTGATCTCGCAAAATTTACATGGTTTCCACAAGGAGGAAATTTGCCTCTGAATAGACAAGTTATGGTGCATGTCAGAAATAGGTTGATCATTTGATGTTGATGGCACTATTTCTGTTTTATATGTGTCCAGCCAGCAATGAATATAAATAGAAATCCATAAAGAATCAACAAGTTTGCCGTGATAATAGATCAATAAAAGCAAAGTAAGGTACAACAATGCCGTCAGAGGTTAATTTCCACTGACATGCTGAAAGCAACACGCATTCAGGGCGTTAAAAGGAGTTCAGTGATAAAGAAATCTCCCATCATTATACAATCACATCATTGAGGTTCACTTCCCATGTGTGATTACATCATTGGACTTATTGTAAGTCGCTTTGGATAAAAGCGTCAGCTAAATGACATGTAATAATGTAATAATAATAATCATACTCTATTCAGTTAAATGCCACAAGGATTGCAGCTCATATTGATTCTTTGTATAGCTGTAGAAAAATACTCGAGGAAAATAACTTGGTATGAAGGATAACAGTGAAAAGAGACGAAGGTCCATTTATCATGGCGAGATCTAGAGGGATGGAGATTACATTTGTGATCTCAAAGGTACCTGAGGTCAAAGAAACCTTATTAGCTGTGGTGGCGATGCTATTGTCATTAAGAGAAAAAAGCAGGAGTGCCCAGAGGATCTTATGAGCCTTGATTAGTTTCCATTCCTTTATGCTTGTGGTATGCTGCCGTGCCACGTATTCAGTCTTTATGGGTAAAAGAGGAGTTCAAAGTGGTTTGAGGGATACATCCAGATTGTATCTCCACTCCCTTGGCATAAGAGAAGCTGAAAGCACAATGAGGGCAGCGGACAGGAAAATATGTGGGATTCGCATCTGAATGAGAATAAAGACACAATTATATGTATGTCTGCTGAAATCTACTTGAAGCAGGAGAAATGACATTGAAGGCTGGATGTGCTGTTACATTATGCTTCTATTTTTCATTATCTCCATTCGTGTGTTTGAATGTCATTATTATTAACAGGATTATTCTTGAGTCCAATGTTCTTCGGTTCTTATCATTGTGAAAATGGAGACTTGGGAAATAGTTGGAAAATTACAGACTTGTGTTACTAGAATAGCATTGGATTTCCTTTTGGAATGATTCATTTTAAAATAATATCCCATCATATTAGAATTAGACTTCCACATATCTGGCAGAGGGACAAGTTAAAGTAAGAATAGTCTAAACTGCAGAGGTAGAGGCTGACATACAGTGCCCTGAATTTGAGTCTCTAATATGGGTCAAGCCCCCCAAAAAGACAAACTCCCAATATTACCAAGATGCAACTAAATTGCATCTTTTAATAGACACGCAGCCACATTTGTGATTCAGGCTTTCCTTCCAAAAATGATTCTTAAAACAACTGTTAAGACGTCATGACTTATCACAAGCTGAGTATGTTTGCTTTGAGTGACAGGTGGACGCTGTCACAGCCGCTCGCCACCAGCTTGGCTCTGATTGTGGTGTTGGTGCCTTATTGAGATTTCTATAGTCAAATATTGGACAAATAATGTCTTGCTGCAGTTTAAAGTACTAACAGATTGTCCAAGAAGTCAGTGTTCCACTTTTTCAGTGAGTTAAATTCTTGGTATTCAGTATATTTATACTTACTTATGTATAATAAACTGTCTGCATGCACAGTCCATGCTCCCATCACACGGGCAGCCAACACTACTGCACTGTCTGAGCCAAAGGGCTATATGCTGCCATGTAAGTGTGGATTATATTGCGTGAGTGAGTATATCTAGTTTTTGTTTTTACAATATTTCAGTTAACCAGCAGGTCATTGTTGAAAGAAAAGTAGATAGTTGATACTATCTGCTATTCTTCGCCAGTTAATTGTTACGATGTGGGATTTAGCTCGATCACGCACACTAATGGAGGCGTTTTAATTAATCTATGTCCAGTCATTCTTTGTTGTAAAACATTTTATCAAATTATGACTTATCATTAACATTACACAAGGTACCTTTCCCCATTGATCAACTTGCTCACCAAGTTAGCTGACTCACCACATGGCACACTGGACATTGTATGTATTGAACAAATGAATACATTTATTTTTGCAAATTATGGGATTATGACTTACTTATGAAATTAAATTTGCCCCTGGAATCTATCTTGATATGACATGGCAAATACAGCCTTAATATTTCCATTTTATTCCCATAATGTGTTAATTCCTTCCCCGAGAAATCGGAGTATATTAATGTAAATTCTTATTTGTAGTTCTTTGTTTTTGTACTCTTGCCTGATAGATGTCGTCTTCTCTCACTTTTGGGGAGCTACCTCTACGGTAAAATAATAGTCACAGGGGCATCATCAAACTTTGCTAGCCGATCCTTTAGTGAGCAGTTCTGGGAACTGCAAAGCACTAGCTGGAGGAAAAGGTAATGAAATCAGGGGAATGAATGGCGACACCGCACCGACTGGATGGCTCCGCTGACCCACAGTTCTCATGAATGATGGCTTCGTAAAAAAAGGAGTCAGCAATACTTCCAGTGATTTAAACAAACCTCCTGAGATGCAGCCATTCTCAACTTCCAGGTGTCAGAGGTAGATAGAGAGGAGAAGTAAAAAAAACAAAATACACCCTGTAGGGTTGTTACAGTGATGGCTGGTTAGTCCAAGGACAAACTGAGGAGGCTCATTGGTCAGCTTTCAAACTGCCGGCCTTTGCTGAGTGGCTGGTTCAATGGCAGACAAAGTAATGCGCTGAATGGCAGCTTCAAAGGTACCGCTGGTCGTTTGCATAGCGGCACATTATCTGGACCAACAGTCTAGTTCTGGCTTGTTTCCTGTCGGTTTAACTTCCCCACTCCTAAGATTCTCTCTACGGCTTCCACTTGTCATCCTCCTGATCTGCTGTGGACCACACCAGCAACATGTTCCTCTTGGTCAGATGGTGTGATCCGGTTCGCCATTCATCAAGGTGTGAAACACAGCCTGGAGGAAATGCTGCCCTATGACAGCGCTGAGTTGCAGGGATTCAACTGGATTTGGCACAGTTCTGAATTTACAATCTCACTCTTTCGTGCGTTTCTATTTGCTGTTAATTAAAAAGGTCATTATTTTTGTCCAGTGGTCACTACGCTTCAGTAAAGAGCTGGTTAGCTCAAGGCTTTGGTTATGAGAAAATCCACAAGCAGGGGCAAAGATAAAACAAAACTGGTCCCTGGAGCCTTCGGAGCAGAACAGTTGGAACGCAGACAACCCTGACATGCAGAGCATTGCGTGACTTTCTCAAATTAATAGGAATTACACTTCCTGTAAGTACAGGTGCAGTGCTGAATCTCCTTATTTAGCCCATGCTGGTTGTGGATACAGTGATATTCGACACAGTTTATGGCACTCGTGATCTCAAACATGATTACAGGATGTACAAAACATGCGCTTTTAATCGATAACGTCAGATAACAAATATTTACATAGTGAGCGTGCGCAGAATCGTAACCAGATGATTAACTTAATTTAAGAAAATATGAACAGAATGTGTGCATTTGTAAGTACATTCTCTGTTGTTTCCGGTCTGCAAACAGCCAAGTTCCTTACAGGGGATATAAATGGGCCATAGTATCACATTTCTGTAGGAAAAAAACGAAATGTTTTTTGTGCTTCTGATACAAAGTCTCTGAAATATGAGGTCATCTAACTTCAGTTTGGTTGATTAGCTTTCCGAACAGACATGGGCAGCTTCCCAACGTCATGTCTGAATGAGAGCATTGTCTCTGCAGAGAGAGGGGACATTCAACGACACTTGATAATAATCGCTGTGACAGGAGCAATCATGCTGCCAACTCCAATAACATAATGCCCGGCTCCCCGAGAGGATGGAGAAAAAGGCATGTACGTATGAACATTCATGCAGAGATGCGCCCACGCCCTCCTGGGACCGAGCTGGGGACGTTTTTCTCTCACAACACCTTCATGCACACTGCACATGCATGCACACACTTTGGATCCGCGGTGACCTCACAGATTGTCTGGTGTCTGCGCACTGGGCACGTTTACATTTTAGCCTGAAATCTGAAGTAACTTTTTGTAGACGACTCAAACTTTTCTCATGTCATTTACGCAATCAAGGCATGTGAAATATGAAATATGAATATGTGACAAAATGAACATGATGTGCAAACAGGATTCAGTCAGTTGCATCTGCCCTCTTTCCCATCCCCTCAACACTTGGTAATACGTAGGCGCCATATGTCAGGGGCGTGGCCACTTGCTGAGCGAGGGGGCGGGGGCAGAGAGGAGCAGAAGAAAATGACACGTGCTGTTAAGCTGGTTTAATAATTGAGAATAACTCCCTAGAATAGGGAGGAGCAAAGGATGTCAGATGACTTGCGTTTCCAGTCTTTAACCATTCGATAGAATAAAAGTTTCTAGAATGAAATAGAGAGCAGCAGCCATTTTGAGTTAGCATCTTCACACTTCCTTTTCACTCGTCTACGTTTTTTTAAATGTTTTGATGCCTGAAAAAAGGTCTTTATTTTAAAGTTTTGTTTTATGACATTACGACGTAATTACTCCTCTCGTCTATTTTGAAGCTTTTAATGGTCATAAAAGTGGTGTTTATTTGTGAAGATTAACTTGCAGAACAAAACGTGTTCATATGTATGCATTCATATAAAATCCAATGGAAAGATCTCATTGGCTTCTTGTCAAGGGAATTAATGTGCCGCTAACGTCTGGGCTTGGCTTCCAAAAGTATATTATCCATGAACTGCTCTGTAAATAACATTAATTATGGCCCTATCCCATTTAGGTGAGCCAGGGGCCTTGTTTTGTGCATGCTGACTCACTGCATGGCTGTGACACACTGGACCATAATGAATTAATTACACCTTTTGTTTATCCTGCTATGATTTGTCAAAATGGCTGCTGTAAAAAGTGCCTATTATTAAAATATTATACAGTATATTACTTCATATTCTATCCCGCATTGTGCAGATAAAATGATGAACGATTATAAATATGCCCTTCAAATGTACATATAATGAACACATTGGTGTTAGAAATCCTCACACCTCTCTCACAGACACGGAGGACATGCATCTTGCCAAATATGTTTACATGTGTATATGTCTAGGTACACTTCCATGGAGCTGGTGTTGTGCATGCTGGCTCTCTGACATCCCATAATGTGACAGATGACTTGAACCAGAGCTGTCGTTAATGTTATTCGTTACTCCTGTGCTTTTACTGCAAATCAAAAATATCTGCTGCTGCGATATCTAAATCCCCAGCCCAATACACATACTCCCTGAGCTGATGCAGCACCTTATGGCTGAAATATGGAGAGTTGTCACAATAGTAAGTCTTTACATTACAGCAATAATTTGGAGATAAATTCCAGTTCCAGGAGACAACTTGTGATTAATGGGGAAAAAGCTCCAGCCTACAACTGATGGCTGCTGAATTTCAATTAATATCTGCTCCGCCCCTACAAAGTATATGTTCTGGTAGTATCCTCATAATTCATTTAGATTGTTTGTTATTTGGACTACACATTTCTGAGTGTAGAAGAAAAGCTTGTTAATACAAGATATACTTGTATTTGAAGACAGGACACACCGCATGCAGGTGAATCTTTATTAAGAAGCAAGAAAAAAAGCATTCAGTGAGATTTAGAAGTACATTTTATTTCATAGACAATTAATAATAGTATTTTTTTTGTATATGCATTGTGATACAGAGATACAGAGTATTGCGCATAAAGTAGAAATTGAGAAATGCCATTTACAAGTCATGATTATGCCACAAGTCATGTAAGCAAGCACATGAAAAAAAAGGAATATCATATCATTAAATACATTTGATTTAAATGTATCTCCAAAAGTGTATTCTGTACGTGTGGCCTGCTGCAAAATGTGTTTTAATGCCAATTCTTGTTCCAGAAAACGTTTGTTCATTTTCTTCATCTCATTTGGAATAAATTTAATGTATTAATAATAAAAAAAATTACTGTTGCTAAGCCTGTCAAGCTTGTGCTCAATTCAATTTTTAGTTTGTTGATAAAAGCAGGCTCCACATATTTTAAAGGTTATCAGCTGTAGTTAGCTATATAAGTAAGCGACCATTAACTCCCCTGCTGGCTTTTTAATGTTTAACATTATTTTTTTCTCTCCAAAAAACCCAGTTTAGCAGCTGAGCCATACAGACTTTTTATGTTTTCAAACTGTGTGCTTTGACTTGTGTTAAAGGAGTTAAAGTGAGATCGGCGATATGTCTCTAAACACATGTTAGAAAAATAATTGCTTCAAACATGTGAAAAGACTGACTGCTGTTCTTCAACATTGTGTTAGTGCTGGATGGAGCCCGGGAACATAACCTCGCCTCCACTAAGATGAAAACTAGAGCACGTAGCATCAGGGGTTCTGTTGCTCAGGCGTCAGTAACAGCGTTTACTTATTCATCACAGCCAAGTTTTCTAGCGAGCGGCGTTTTAAAGCACACAGAATAATGCTTATTTAATTTATCTTCGTTTGGCCCTGAAATACATTACAGCGCATAAAAAAGGGTGACTTGCAATGCAGCATGTGGCACTCGACGCCACACGCTAGCCAAACTCATCTGCTGGTCCGGTAATGTTTGAATCTTAGACAATTTGGCAAACATGTTCATAAACAGTTTTCGGTTGTTGCAGCTGGGAACTTGAAAAACTGAAAAATAATAACAGTCGACAGAATATTCTTTCAAAAAATACTCAAAGCAGTGATAGCAAATCTAAACAGATAGAAATATGCTTGTATGTACAACAAAACAAATGAAACAGTCAAAGTTAAACTCTTACACACAGCCTTCTGATTGATATACATCTTTAACAAGGCAGAAAAGTTACATTTTCGAAAGCACAATAACTGGCTGAAATCATTTTCAAGGAAAATCACGATTTCATGTTCATAAAAAAACAACAGAATACTTACACTATTTTACACGGGAGGTTAATACAATCATGTTCATCTTTACACATCGTACAAAAAAATACTGGTACACAGAATATCGAGTAAAGCTTCTGTAAAGGCAACTGGCAAGTATAGTGTACAGAACGACACGTAAGCACGAGCAATTCTAAAGGTTACAACAGATTTACTTTCCGTCTTGGCTCACAGAGGAGAAGGGACGCCATTAAAAGCCATACCTGGTGTAACAGCTGTTAAGCTGTAGTTAATCATACACTGGTAGGGCCATATGTTGCACTATATACCACAATAGCATGCTCTGTGCGCTGTGCAAACAGACTGATGCATCATCTTTGCTTTTTTGTTGTTGTTGTTGAGTGGATCCACAGTTCAGCACAAAGATCCAGCGTGACAAAGACAGCTGGCTTCATTCAGACATTTGTCAAATTCAGCGGTGAGAAAAAACGCAGTGCTCTACTGTTTGTCTCCATAATGAGTCCAGTAAACACTTTTTTAGGAGATGAAAAGGACGGGAAAGATAACGACAAACGGTTTCGGTTGGGTTGAGAGGAGAGAGTGCAGACGCATGTATGTCGGTCTTCTTGAAGTGACCCACGCCAGCGCGCTGCTGTGCAGCTCGATGCATGGAGAACGGTGTTGATCGGGTGGGAGCCGTACAGAAGTCGGGGTTAGAAGCACAGTCGGTGCTGTAAATATCTTTGAATAACGCTTCCTGTCCAGTGATGTGTGGTGAGAGAGCCACAGAGCCTTTGGGCATTCGGTAACACAAATCCAAAATCCAATTAGATTCTCTACCAGCAAGTAACACCCAAGAATCCACATTTCCGGACAACTGTCCTCTCACACAGCTGAACAATTCTAATAGAAAATTGCTGTTGGAAAAGGGACATATTGGAGGGAAATCCTATAAACTCTGCAAATAGGACAATGCGTTGATCCAATTGTTTTACAACCTAGAGAATTACGGATGAGGAGGCTTGGCTCAATGTGGCCAGCTTTATCTGGAACATTCAGAAGAAAACAACGTCATAAAAGTGTCTTGTTTGAGTGTCTTATATAGATCAGTCTATACATCTGTCTTGGTTTATTAGTCTTTATTGTTATAGTAATAATAAAAATGAGAACTAAAAGTTGTAATCGCATTAATGCACAATTTAGTGCAACAGTTTCTTCATACAGGAGGAGTCTTGTAATGACGCTCGGTTGGTTGCTGGGTCGGTTTGAGTCTCGACACATTTCCGTATCTATTTCAGAGTAAAAAGCCTTGCAGAGCCATGCGGTTAGTAACAGTAACACTGATGCAGCGCTGCGGTTAAGCTTTTCAAACCATCGTTTAAATGCTCTGTGCTATTGAGTCTCAGTCAGGTCCTGGATTGTTTGTACGTATGTGTCAATTTGTGTCTGTGTGGTCAGAGCCCTGTGGTGACCTGCGTGACCTCTGAGTTAAGATCGTCGTTGGCAACGCCGCCACAACAGCGAGAGTCCACCGACAACCCCTCCGAGGCTAGTCATACCTGCAGAGAGGAGTTTACAGAGGAGAAAGATTGTTTATGTTACCTTACATGCAGTATGTTTATACTTATTGTTACGTGAATGTCTGTTCACAGCCCTTAACCTAAAATGAAGATTAACACCACTCTCATGTCTGAACGGTACATTTAAAGCTACATTCTTAGCTTAGCATCAAGGAAACAACTAGCTTTGCTTTGCCCAAAAGTAAAATAAGTCTGCCTACATGCTCACAAGAACAAATTGTGGTTTTATGCGAGGCTGTGTGCCCGACTATTTCTTGGCCGGGCAAAGTGACTTCTTTACCTCATGGTGACGACAAGACTTATGCTAAGCTAAGCTAAGCAGCTGCTGGCTGAGGCATCATATCTACGACCGACAACAGAGTTGATCCCTTCATTTAACTCTTTGAAGAAAGCAAATATGCGTCTATCCAAACGCGTTGCTCAGTTAATTCCCAGATACATGCACTGTTGTGTGTACACACAGTTATGTATCTACCTGTTGATTGGACCTATCGCCGGTGTTGGCACTGTTTTGTTCACGCTGGGGGAGCTTGCGGCTCGTGAGTCCGGTGCGAGACGAGTTCTGGATCTCCAACACTGAGGGACTCGGGGTGCAGAACTCCCGGAAACAACGCTTGAAGTTCTCATCCAGGTAGCCGTAAAGGACTGGGTTC
The DNA here is from genome assembly GCF_009769545.1 of Cyclopterus lumpus. Taxonomy (NCBI): domain Eukaryota; kingdom Metazoa; phylum Chordata; class Actinopteri; order Perciformes; family Cyclopteridae; genus Cyclopterus; species Cyclopterus lumpus. The sequence goes on along the minus strand of NC_046980.1, from coordinate 7,621,545 downwards.
AGACTGCTGCGCGAGACAAAACCAAGGGCACAGTTTAACTATACAACATCCGCAATGTAATGTTAACTTTATTTACAGTATAACGTGGGGTTGTGAAAACTTAAAGCATTGTATAAAACCATAAACTAACAAATGTACATTTTCAAAAAGTCAATACCATTTAATCTGTAAAACTGATTTTCTTAACAGGTTTATTTTTTATTGTATGAAGAGCATCCTTTCATCAACGCTTAACCAAGCACTAATAATGTATCTTAACACTAATAGTTTCCAGATGACAGTGAACATATTTGTCTAAGGCTGATGCGTCGTGCGAACCTGTTGGCGTATCCGAGGGTGATGCAGAAGTGCCAGGTGATAGTCTGCAGCGTGGTGGTGGGGATATTGATCAGAGCCGTGATGATGACAAAGATGTGGATAGGAGTCCAGCACACGATGAAGACGGCAACCACCACCAGGACCATGCGGGTGATTCGACGCAGGTTCCTGTCCTTCTCCTGTGTGTGTGTGTGTGTGTGTGTGTGTGTGTGTGTGTGTGTGCGTGTGTGTGTGTGTGCGTGTGTGAAGGAGGTAGGACATTTAGTTGGGGGATAAGGGGGAGAACAACATGAGGGATGAAGAAAAGTACAAAGAGGAAAGCAGCCGAGAAAGGCGAGGTAGGGACGATATAATGACGGAGAAGCGTGGAGGTTTAGAGACATGATGGGAGAGAAGATGATTATAGGGGATGAGAGGGGAAGTGAAGGATCAAAAGGCAGAGAAAAATGTGAAAGGATAATGGATAGGAAGAAAAGAGGTACAAAAATAAGAAAGTACAATCGTGGCTGAAGAGACATGAGTAGTAACAAATCATCTCTGGAACCACTTTAATGTTCCATCTTAATCAACTGTAAATTAATACATCTTCGTGAGAATAAACACATGTAAATTAATACATCTTCATGAGAATAAACACATGTTCTGGAGCCAGTGTTTGGTGCATTTGCTCAAAAATATTGTTAGGCTTTTTTTGTGCATTAATGCATTGAATTAAAAATGGAGCCACAACCTCAGGCTTTAGTTGTTTTTCACTAATTGCTTCCTCTTAAGAGCAATGAGTGCACTGTATTTGCATTGCGAGCTCTGGGCAGCTTTTTATTTTGCTACATTACTCTGAAAGTTAAATCAATTAGTTATTGTGTAAGTAGCGCAGGCTACGCAGTTGGTAACGGTTAGGTTTTCTCAAAATCATCACAAATGCTTCCATTCTACAACCTGCATTTTGGATATTACTGTATGCACATTTATTGGCTCAAATTTGCGAAAGAAAACAATATTTTTCTTCACCTGGGAGCCCGACAGCATGCGCACACTCTTCAGCCGGAGGATCATGAGGCCGTAGCAGACGGTGATGATGAGGACAGGCACGATGAAGGCAAAGATAAACACGCAGATCTTCATCAGGGTGTCCCAGTACCAAGAGGGGTGGGGGAATATTAGCTGGCAGTCAATACCGGAGGCTGTGCAGGGTGAGGAGATATATGTTCACAGGTAAATACAGGTGCAAACATGTATTACTTCCACGCGAGACATTTCTCAATTAGTTATGAACCACTGTTATTATTACTTATATAACATCTGTGATTTTTTCCTCTAAAATGTGTTTAGGGTTGCAACAAATATTGTTTTAAATATTTGAGTTTGGATTACAATTATTTCTATTATTAATTGATCAGTCATTTGGTCTATAAAATGTCAGTAAATAGCGATTTCCATCATTTTCTGTCATCTCTCTACACTCCAAATTTGACAATATAATGACGATATAAAAATGTCCCCGAAAATGCCACCGTCGGTCCTGAAAGCTGTGTTTCGTGGCGCTAAAGCAACATCTTTTAGTACTATGCAAACTGTACCAAGTCAGTGAATCTCTCATTACTCAGGTCACATTTTAACAATGTCAGTAGCGGTTTCCTCACCAATAACCTCTGCAAGTACACAGAGGTGAAGCCAGACGTTGCAGGTAGCCTCTCGACAATGCAGACAGTTATATTAGTCACCAGCGAGGCATAGAGCATTTAATGGTTATTTTGTGCAACTACACAGAAAAACCAAAGCAACTCTTTTGGGTTATCTCCTTTTATAGAGCCTGCTGGAGTACATAATTGCTCCTTTAAGCTGGAATGCAGTGGATGAACTCAGTGTGTTTTCCTCCTGTTTTGTGCTTGTATTTATAGCGAGTCCTTATTGAACTCATCGTCTTCTAAGGACTAAAAAAGAGTTGAGCACTGTTATGCATGTTAGGGGATCAATACAGTACTTATCTATCTATCTACTAGAGAAACATTGTGTGTCTGATCACTCTCTCTATTCGATTCTGTTGTTTTTTTGCATAGAAATATTGGGATTAGTTTCAAGACAATTTCATCTATGTATTGTGGTTGTCATGAAGGATTTTCAGTATATCTAATTATGCATCAGATCCTGAATATTTAGAGGCCTCTCATGCAAAGTCCAAACACACTCCCCTTTGCAGTGTCGGTATAATGGTGCCTTGTGTGTGCACGTGCTTACGAGTGACTGCGGTGGAGGCCATGAACATTACAGGCAACCCGATGGCCGAGGAGAGAATCCAGTTGCAGACGTTGACAATCTTGGCGTTGCGCGGCGTCCTGAAGTCCAGCGCTTTGACCGGGTGGCACACGGCGACGTAGCGGTCAATGCTCATGGTGGTGAGCGTGAAGATCGACGTGAACATGTTGTAGTAGTCAATGGATATCACCATCTTGCACACAATGTCTCCAAACTGCCAGGTCCCCATCAGGTAGTTGACGCTCTGGAATGGTAGCGTGGTGGTGACCAAGGCGTCGGCCAGGGCGAGGTTGAAGATGTAGATGTTGGTGGCGGTCTTCATTTTAGTGTATCTGCACAGAATCCAGGGATAACACATGTAACACGCACTGCAAATCACACGACTGCATCATCCGTACTTTTGTGTCTTTTTGGAGTCGTCTCTCGTTTTGAGCGGTCGCATTCATTTTAAATCAACGCTGCTGCTCACGAACAGTTGTGAAATTAAATTATGACTGTTACTTAACAAACTGTAAGTTATAAGTTATTTCGGTCTATGTTATGGCACAGAACATGGCAAAACAAAGTAAATAAGTCTTTTTTTAATTTGCATTTGAGGTATTGATGATCCTCTCTGACTGAAACCACCCAAACTCCAAAATATACCTGGTACATCGGTGTGCGAATATCAATCAACAAAACGTCATTTACACAAGTAAAACGTTAAAGTTAATTCATGGTATATTTATTGTCCCTGAGCCACGCGAGCAATTCAATTCAATTCATTTTGTATCGGCCAAAAACACAAATCACAACTTTCGGCATCCTCTGTCCTGGGACCTCACATCAGAACCGGAAAAAAAACACTAAAATAAACCCTTTACCGGGGAGGAAAAAAAAGAGGAAGACACCTTATGGAGAGCCACAGAGGAGGTATCCCTCTCCCAAAGCAGCGCTCACTACAATCTGGAAATGATCCAGAAAGTATAGCAATAAAGACGTTCATAAAGAAGATGGCACCACAAGGACACACGTAGAGTACCAAGAAATGATTGAAATGTGTTGAGTGTGCTTCTGCCCAAGAAGAGCCCCAATCACTGAACACCTTCCGTTCGAGCAACATTAGCAGAGCTCGAATGCACAGCTGAAATTCCCCTGTTACTCCTGGTAGCAGAATGTGCCTCATGAGCTGGGCTGAACCCCGCGTATCCCCAGGATGTTTTGTGAATAATTCAGGCCCCTTGCTTCAGCGATCAGCTCATTTTATAATAGCAACCGTCGAGTTTAATCAGTTTTAATGACTCAGTTTTAAAAGAAGCAGTCCACAGGAGTAATGATTTTGTGAGGTTTCAGAAGCTATCACACAGAAATGACTTTGGGCTGTTTGCAGGGCTAAAAAAAATAAAATAAGCTCAAAGTACAATTTGTCTAAAAGACCGACAGATAACAAATACGCCTTTCCTCCAGTAAACCTGCTTCTCAATATTCAATAGCGTTTAGTTTGTATCTGATGTCCTTTCCCATCAACATAATGGTCAAAAAAAAGGAAGAGGTAGTTCAAAGAGTGAGGAGGATGTTGGCTAAAGAGCATGAATCCATTAGCAGAGAGGATTGAAATGGCTCGGCAAAGGAATTTGTTAAGCCTTTTTTCTGTCCGTGTCACAATGAGGTCAGGGAGAACGTAGATCACGTCAAAAAAGATCTATCTTGTGAATCATAAACTGAAAACCAAAAGGCTAATTAGCCCACTGTGAAGCTATTAGAGGGTTCTGCCTGTGAGTGACACTTAACGGTGCTACGTTTGATAATCACAGCAGAAGTATCGCCTCCCCTCAGCTCTGAACACGGCGACTGCTGAACCGGCAACTCGCAGTGAAAGCTCCCAACAGCGCAAATAAAGGCAACAGCGCTGACGGAGCTAACAGGGACTACGTTTGCATGAACACTCATATTTGACTATTATTACGAATATAACATTTTTATGAAATTGATGTGGCTCATGTAAACATCATATTCCGTTTTGTAAAATTATCTTGTGGGAAATGACGATATTATTCAGGTTTTTGGAGCATTCTTTGGACATGTGTACAGCGCATTCAGAATATGTATCTCAACAGGGGTTTTTACGGCACTTTGTGACACACTCTTTCCTGTTTATGACCAGCTTAGTGCGTTGCACACAAACCAATTAGCCGATGGTTTTCAAGAGTAGAGACGCATGCTTAAAAGAAAAGCTTATATTTCTGGATGGAAGGAGAAGAACACCTAAGCATTAAGACACCATCAAGTTTTGGGATAAACACAAGTATTGCGACAACGACCTTTTGGGGAAAGATGGTTGAAGGAATGAAAGTGGGAGGCTGTGTTCGCACGGTCGAACAAATCCGCCACTGGTGAAAAACGTTGAAAAAAATCATATTTTGACGTAAAAAGAAGCAAAAGGACAAAATGGTCTTCTGTCGTTCCATTTTCAATAGTTTGACGTGATATATAACATGCTGGGGCATGGACCCTGTCAAACACGGCCAACAATGGCGTCAACGTGGAATTCACTGACCCGGTGATGAGGAATTTGGTAATTTTACGTGAATCGGAATACGCACGGCTGCATGTAAACGGCAATATTAGTGGAATACTTATTTTCATGAGCCAAGCTCATTAGGAATATTGTCTTTTTCGGAATAAGGGGTGAAAAACTGAATATTTAAATGTCGTCAGTGCGACGACGCTGCCGAATGAGCTTCGTGCAAAGCGGCAGCCATGAGCTGGCCCATAAAAGCAGTGAGACGTCCTCCATCGGTTTGTGGACCGCCGTTTTGATGCCTTGAGTTTGGCATTTTGCGACCAGAAGTGACACGAGAGGGGGCGCGAAAAGCAAAATAAGAGTCACAATTTACTTTGATGAACTGAAAAGACACCGTGAGGGTAAAAGTTATAAGACAAGAACACGGAGAAGACCAACGGGGTGGTAGCGACCGCTCTAAAGCCTATCCTGCTTAATCGTCTATTTTACTCGAAATGGAAACATACATCTCTGAAAGAACATTACTGAAGGAAATTCAGGGTGTATTGAAGACAAAACAAAAGCTCCTCTGCCTTTAATGATGTTGATCATCAGCTGATGAGCCAGAGCCTGGTGTGGTTCCAGCTATAAAGTATCACCACCTGAACATGGAACGGTCTTTTCCTTGGCTGACACGGCTGTTGTTTAGTTTAGTTTGCTCCAGACATTTCCAAACATCCACACATGCTGACATTACTAATTACTAACCCTCTATGGTTGCTTTGTTTAGTTAATATTATCCTTAAAATAAATGTGCTTGTGTATTACTTTTAGACTCTGGCCTCATTATGTTTCTTTGAGCCGGACAGAAAACAGACAACATGCTGGTGTTATTGATAATTCTTCCCAGATTTATAAAAATCATTAATTCATGGTGGAAAATGGCTCAAATAGCAATCTACCGTTTTAAATCAGCCCTAATTATTTGAGGCCAATTCTTAGATAGTCGACTTTGGGGCTAATCTACGCCATTAAATAAATTGTGTCACATTACAATCACAGCACAAGACTGGTCTCTCATTTCTGTGTTTTGGAAATTAAGCTATCGGTGTTAATGACGGATTATTTGGCGATGTGCTTTCCTATGCTTTGACTATAGTGTGTAGATTAAGACTAACGTGTTTTTTAGTAGCTAGCTAACATTAGCTTGATAATTGCACCATGTTTTCATGATAACGTTACACAAAGAGCGGAACAGCCGGCTAGTGGCCATTGGCCCCAAGGATCCGGCACGTGATAAGCCCTTATTTGAATTATTATGGTCCTTAAAGTTGTAAATGCGATAATAGCCAAATCCAGAGTTATTTTCAGGTCAAACTTCTTTTGAGCAGGGGTCGCTGGGTGTTATGGTTTGGTTAACCTTTTTTGTTATTGCTAATCTTTGTTCACCACAAAAGTGGGTGTTTTTTCATCACTTTTTTGCATTTGTTTAAGTTAATTAGTGGGTGGATTTAGGGTATGTTAGTTACACTCTAAATTTGACTCTCACTTCTCAATTGTGTTGTCCCATATAGTTAGAAGAGATGATTGGTACCACTCTTCTATCTGTTCATTGACTATAACGCCTGAACGAGCAGCTGGTTTATCTTAAAAGAAACTAGAACTAGAAACAGGCGAGCAGTTAGCCTGGTTTTATGAAATGATAACAAAATCAAGCAACCAGCACCTCAAAAGCTCAATAATTAACATGTTTAAACTCATTTGTTTAACAAAAACAAGTATTAAAATGACAAAAAGGGCAAATGAAAGTTAATTTGAGAACTTGAGAGGTGCTGTAGCCTAATATTCATATATATTTATCAAACAGGTATGACAGTGGTATCTATTCATGCCCAAAATGTCAAACTGTTCCTTGAATTCAATTTCCAAGGCACAACAGTGATCATATTGTTGCCGCCCAATTCCACATAAAGACTATTTATACACATATCCCGGCCGTAATGTTGATAAATGAACCTGGATACACAAAGTGACAATAACACATTATACCCACTTGCCTTTGCTTCATTACACAACAGTCATTCTATCTGAGAGGTAATTTACTGCTATTTTGTTGCGGCTCTCCTCAATAATCCCAAATCCTCTTAACCACAAGATGACAGTGAGTTCATTACATTTTGATTAACTTTAACACTGACAGATTAGCGTGTTTGTTATTTCAGGCTTTATTTGAACGGGGACCGAGACACCTTGAGATGCGGGGAAAGCTCTTCGCCTACTGAGTAGTGAGCTGGTGCTAGAGATAATCTCCACAGTGACTTTGAGACTGCCGCTACATGGCTGCAGATAATAGCTTGTGTTATCAACATTTAATGGACTCATCTCATCTGAACAAACGATAGCTGCCGAGTTCCAAGACTTATTCAACTAAAGCCTGCTCGAACGTAATTAGTCACTTAGGTGAATATTTTTGCAGTACGCTCAGTTGGTAGCTTCATGTCCTCCATTATGTTGATGAACATTTAATTCAGGTGGCATTACATACAAATTAGACGTTTTTTAAATAAAATGTCTAGTCGTGGGTAATGTAAAAGAGCTACACACCAGCTTGTGTTCAATTTAAATCACTCTTATGGGTTGTGCTTTGCTTGAATTATTGCGTTTTATCAACTGGCAACATGGAGTTGCGTGGTTGACACAATATTACGTACACATTTTTAGGCCAAGAGCAATCATTTGATAAGTATCATTCATAAAGCAGATACATATCTCCTGTGGATGGTGTCTCATGTTGAGAGAAAACTCCTGATGAGAAAATTATACAATAACAAAAACATTGTTTTATTATATTTCAAGAAATATATTTGGTCTATTATTGACCGGACGAGAACGTGACAGAGAAAGAGAGACAATACAGAAGTAACCCAACGACACAGAGAAAATATTCATGAAGCTTCTGTGAGCAAACAACACATGACAACCCGAAATTGCTCAATCCGCCACCAAATTACCTTCATTTGGTGGTTTCCTGCACCACTGAAGCATAGAGGCGGCAGATAGATGTGCAGTAATGGACCTTAAAACCATCCAAAACAGTCCTTTCAGTGAAATCATGTATAATTCATAACCTTCCATCAACAAATTAGCCACGAATCCCACCTGGGGGAGTGAGATGCGTTATCATTCCCTCTGTTCCTCATACATCTTTATTTCTGCTTCAATGAGGGAAAAAGAAGAAGAAAAAAAAGATTTGATGATGATAGTAAATTATCCCTGTGGGAAGTCTAATACGACATTGGTTTTGAAAGCTCATCAAATTTGCTCCCAGTCAGAGAAGAGAGCCTCCGAGGAGGAATTATTCAAACATCGAAATCATCTGACACGAAACAGTGTTCATTTCCTAATTTTAATTACATAAAAAGTAGGGCACTTGATAATTGGTTGTTTTAATGTGCACTTAATGTGTCCATTTTGGCAAACTTGTAATATTCAGAAAATACTTTGACTTTAACTGAAGACCCAATAATATCTTCTGTGGAAATCACATGAACCTCTCGCCCGGCTCCACAATGAGCCTCATCTGTTCAAACTGTATTGTGGAAACACAGAAACAGCTCAGTTGGTCATTATTAATTCAAACTAGATTTTCTTTCCAGTTTTGGCCCCTTGAGTGATCAGAGTGGATTTTTCTATGGCGATATGTTTAGGGCAGCTTTTCGAGACGTGGGCGGTACGTCGGGTCAGATAGCGCCGAGGGGGTCCTGCACATCTTTCTATCTTTAAACGGGGGGCATTGAGGTGTTCTTGTTCATTTTATCACTGTCATTTTATTATGTTAATTGCTTTTTTTTTACCACCATCATGCTGTTATCTGAATCACTTGCGTAGCTCTGTCGCCACATGCACTTGAAAAGCTCTGGGAAACAGCTTTGAGCTTCATGGGAGATGAGGAAGTTAACGTTTGTGGATAATACGCCAGCGATATTTAGGATTAATCAGAAGTGTTTTTACATTAGTTCTGGTTTTCTACATCCGATGAAGCACAGCCACGCAGGAAGTCCACACGGCCTGCTGTGTCTGTCAGATGGTCTGAAGGTCTCAGCGGAGCAATCCCATAATGCACAGCGGACGACAGGGAAAGAAGATCTTTCCTGTCGTCCGCTGTGCATGATTGGTGTTCATAATCCCTCTGCTTTGTTGATATGGAACCTCCATCTTCAAAGTGGCTTTCCGATCAATAACAAGACCGAATTGAAGTTTGAATGACACATTTGGAACTGTTGAATTTATTCAACACTCATAATGAGGTGATGATTTATATTCAGAGGGGGGGGTTGTTTTTTTTTTTGCTCCCTGGGAGAATAACGATAATGATATTCAAACTGTCCACTTTAATTAAATCTGTTACCTTGCATTCAATTACATGCTTTAACAAAAAAATGATGTAACAGAATACTAATTAATATTAATATTCAGGGTAGAACAATAGCCTAGATTTTAATTGATGCGGCGGCAAGGGACATGGAAAAATGTTAAGAAACCACTAAGGAATAAGAAAAGTGATCACCTTATAGTAATCATCTACAAGTAAATATATGATTTACCACCCACTATTTATCTTGATATTTTTTAGCGTGCCCAATCCATCTAAAGAATATGACACACACGGGATTGAACTGAGATGTAATTTTCAGTGCCCGCGCTGCCAGAGGCACAAGAGCAATTGATTTAATTTGTTGTGGTCTTGCTCTGCGTTACAACCCTTTTAGACCTCTGCAATTAGCGTAATATTGTTGTTTTTCACTTTGATGTACAATTTTCTCCCTAGATGTGTTTACTTGGCACAAGTAAGCCAGACCCTTAGGATAAGTTCAAAAGGAAATGTGTATTGATCTTGCACTTTTAGCTGCAAGAACATGTGTAACACCTTATTGGAAATCTGAATAACCGCCTGCAATACTGTAATGGCTGAACAAAATCCACCTGGATATATTAATTATAACAGCCAGTGTAATGTGTGTGTACTGCATGTATGTTTATATATTCACATACAAATGTTGTTGCTGGTCGCTTTTTTCATAACTTTAATATTTTTTTTATTTTCTTCCCTTTGCAATAAATATCGCTGTATTTTGCTGTAATAAATGTTTGTGCCCCACTTACCCAAAGGGTAGGTTTTAGGAAGGGGGATGTTGTGTTTATTTTCTAAAAAATGTAATAATAAATAAACAACACTAAGAGTCTCTATTCAGTTAAAAATTACTCAAAACACCATCTACTGTTTTAAATGGGCCCTAATCATAAAAGGCCAATTCTGAGATAGAGTCCGGTTCTGAAAAGGGAACTTGCATTCTCTCTCCTAACCAGCAGGGGCAACAATACTTCCAATTGTATGGATATATATGATAAAATACGTGATTTATTCCCTCAGTAAGCAATGTGAACATGAGTGTGTGGTCTCAAGTCTTCTTCAATACAGCATGATGTTCATTTAGTAAATCATGATCCCATTTAGAGACCATGAAGCAGGGTATGTTTTAGGGCGGAGCCACCTTGTGATTGGCAGGTGGCTAGTACCATTACCAGAGCCGTATCTGGCGTCTCTACATCACTCCCAGCTCCAGGTCCGTCACTCAATGCAACGGCCCCAGAGAGACTTTTCATCACCGACTTACATTGGGAATGAGATGTCTGTAGATAAAAGCTTTTCTCTTATTTTTTTTCTCATTTCAGAAGCACAATATTTAACTTAAAACAGTATTTTGACAAACCTTTTAGCATTAACATAGGTTGCTCCTCCCGCGATTTGAAAACTCCAGTATAGGACGATTTAGACTAAATAGATGGTTATACTTTAAACGCGATTCACATTCATATTTAACACTCTTTATTGGCTCTGTGTGTATCATTGGGATTAACCAGGCATACTCTATTAGTTCAATAACAAAGAGATGTTGCCATTTATTTCTTGCTGCTTGCTAATAATGTCCGAGCCTCGAGTTTGATACAGAAACACTTTGGACTGACGTGAACACTCAAGGGACAACCAGGCAGGAGAGAGAGAATACATTATGTCCACCTGAAAAAAAGTGTCTTTATTGTATTTCTGTGGTTAAAAAGCTCGGCAGCAACAACAGAAACCTTGTACATATTGTACATGTGCGGAAAATCTACTTGAACATTTGGATGTTTGTCAGTGTTCATATGTTCACTTCACTCCGACTGTCGGAGGCCGTCTAATGGTTTCACCATCAGCCTCTGTGCATCACCTCCACTGTGGCATAATTCAGGGGCCACAGCCCCTAAAGGAGAATGTTGAACCTCCACAGAAACCAGAAACTCAGCTTTAGTTTGATTTAAGTTAACCGCCCAGTAATAAAAAACATAAAAGCAAAGTGATTAGGGGAAAAAGAGCTGAGGCTATTCATTTGTGTTAAATGAAATTATAAAAATAAATCTGGATCAAGATATGTTATTCATCACGGCTAATATCCTGTTCATCGTTAGTGGATTTTAAATTTAAAAAAAAAGATGTTTAAAAAGGATAATTTTGGAATGCTAACAGATATTAAGAGACGTGGCAGTATATTTAAAGTTACCACATAAACACCAGTGTGAACTTTGTTTATCTAAACAAACTATATTTCAACAAGGAGAAAGCTCCACACTTGTGCTCAACAGTTTGGAACGGCAGCTGATTAATTTTCATGGCCCTTGTTCCGCAGCAAGATAAACATAATTCATCATTAGTCTGCGGCGCTGGCCTGCGTAGGTGTAGCCCTGTGGATGATTCATGGGCTTCTGCAGGGTGTGGATAAACCATTAAGGCCTGCAGGAGCAAAGGCTGCTCATGTGAACAGACAGCTGTTTGCCTCTTGCTCCGACCATTAACACCGAGGGGAGCATGGTGGGTAGAGTGCGACTGCGTGCGTGTCTGACTGCTGGCCTTGTGTTTCTACGATTTGTGTTTTTACTGCATGTTTGATAATCAAGGTTCTCCATCACATCGATGATCATGTAAAATGCAATATTGCCTCGAACAAATCACCCAGAGATATTAAAGGCATAGTCGCACTACAGTATGAAAGGTTTTGCAAAGGTTTATATTATCTTGATGTATATATATATATATATATATATATATATATATAGGCAATTCTTACATTGCGTACCCCTAACGTATGGTTGTGTGTACTTATAAAATATACATTAGGGGGTAGTCGTAACCGTTAACAACGATTTCAAAGTGACTCTGTGAGGCGACAGAAAACCAGATGAAACTGCGTGAATATATATCTATAATCTGGGAGCATGAATAGAGTCAGTACTGAATTACATGTCAATCCATCCAATAGTTCTTGAGGTATTGCAGTCAACGGTAACACAAGTCAAGGGTGAACCCTACCTTTTCTGGGATTGGCTGAACACACGCACGCTTTATCCTAAATAGATTATGGAATGGAAAAGAACTAAAACAATTAAATCATTCTAAAAAATTACATCTAATTCAAATCCAAAACAACCAGTTAAGAAACTGTCTGATAACTTTTCATATCTAGTTATTTATTTGGATTGTCCCACGACTACGACCCCTTGGAAGTGCCAGTGCTTTTAATGTTGACGAAGGTCAAGAGATGTCCACCCCTCGTCCCGTTCATGATTCTACTTCAAGTAGTTGAAGCGGTTCCTGGTCAACAAGTTGCTAGCTTATTCGACCATAACAAGTAAATAAACTAAATGTTTCCAATTGCTATGAGTTTGTTTCAGTCCTCTTGTTGTCTTGGGTCAAAAGTTGCTTTCTTTTGGAGCTTTACGTACGAAGAAATAAGAAAGAATGTATCAGAAAAATTGTAATTAAAAAAAAATCCAACAGCAATTCTCAAATCTCTCCTGCAGCGCTGCTCTCCGTCTGTATGCTCGGTATGTTGCAATTATAGGTTTGGACAAACTGGCTTAATACGTTACTTTCAGTGGAGGTTCAGGGACATTGACATTAGGATGACATTGATTTTTCTCGTTGAAGGCTGACAATAAAGGCACTTGACATTAGTGTCTCCTTGAATGACAGGATAATAAATAAAACAAGGAATAAAAGCAGACAATGGAGACAAGAATTGGCAGAGCACTTCCACGTCTGAGTGGGCCATTTCATTAAACTCTTTCAACCCTTTCATTATTACAAGAACTGTGTTTTCATAGAAACTCTCAATGGGTGAGAACATTATTTATTAGCCGGAATCCATACTTTCAAATGAGGTGTTTGTGTCTGATGAGGAGGAAAAATACACTATTTAATGACATTGATGATAATAAGAGTAATAGCACACCTGCTATTTTCATTCAACCACCGGAGATACAGTACGTGCAAAAGGGTCGGCTGAAGTGAAATACAAATAGTAAGGTGTGGAGATTATTATCCAGACAAAAATACTTGAGCAACAAGAAAGAGTATTTTTTTTGAGATGGAGAAAGTGGCAACATGGTGCACTGGCTGCACGAGACGTTGCACCTGTTCCTTCTTTCTTTTGCTCCCCGTCTTTCTCTGGTCAGGTTTAATAATAATAATAATAATAATAATAATAATAATAATAATAATAATAATGCATTTAAGTTATATAGCGCTTTTCGTGATACTCAAAGACGCTTTACATAACATAAACATCCTAAAAGCTACAAAATAAGAAGAACTAAAATTACAGGTAAAACAAATAGGGACTTTCTCAGTTGCTCGGACCCTAATAAATAAAAATAATAAGAACATAGTTTACTGTATATCCTCAGTTTAAACATTCATATCTAATTCACTTCAATCGTTCTCTTAACTGGGAGTGCAGAAGTACAAACAGTCAAATTGAAACATACGTTGGACTGATAAACTTCAGTTTCAAACGCACATTTTGATCTACTTGGGATACAAATTGTGTTTTTGGAGGGTGTACACAACTGACTTGCAGGAAAAGCTACTGTATTGTTTTGCTTCTTTCCATCCCAGCATGTAAACTGTTGCCTCTCCCTAGAAAACACACACCAGATCAACCATGTGCTCTCTGATGTAAACATTGAATGAAAACCTCCATAAACAGTGAGAGACATATTGAACGCTCGCGATTGGCCTGACTGAAATTGATGAAAGGAGATCAACACCATGGACACATGAAGACAGACTCCAATTGGGTGGAAACTTGTGTACACGCACACATGCTAATGAAAGAGGTGGTAGAAAAAATGCCTGTTAATTGATTCAAATCATCCGCAGACATTGTCCATCACACAATTCTCTCCTGTTGTTGTAGCCGCTTCATGGCTTTCTTTACAGTCTAATTAATTAATTATTAATTATTTTAGTATATGTATGTATGTATGTATGTTGCTGTGTGATGTTCTGGAATTTGCAATTTGCTAGTTTTCATGTCCACGGAAGTTAATGTCGTCGTGAAATTTGTGTAAACCAAGAACTAAAACAGGGCTGCACGGTGGCTAGTACTGTCACCTCACAGCAGAGGGGCCGGTGTTCGATCCCCGGCAGTCCTGCTGTGTGTTTGCACGTTCAGCTTCCTCCCACAGTCCAAACACATGCAGCTGAGGTTTATTGCCGACTCTAAAATTGTGAATGTGAGCGTGAATGGTTGTCTGTCTCTATATACAGTATATGTGCCCTGCGATAAAATGGTGACCAGGGTGAACCCTGCCTTTGCCCAGTGACAGCTGGGATCGGCTAAATAGGAGAACTTAGGACAGTTATTTGATTCGCAATAAAAACCACAACAACTCAAACGTGGCCGCGTTAAGAGATGCTTGAATCTAGCATGCAAAACACTTCAAACAGCCTCCAAATGGGAAAATCTAGATAACAATGGCATAAATCACACACACACCACATGTATTCAACAACCACTGCATTATGTTCTTTTCATGGGTTAGAAAATAGTTGCCCAGTGTTGTGATTCTATTATTTTGGTTTTCCATCACTGGAAATATGACAAAAGGAAACCAATTTAGGCCAAACCCAAATCCTCTGTGATGCTGGATATGCCTCAAGAAAAATTGATCAGCTTGTTGCTTAGGAACACTTGTGTTAATGTGCTGAAAACCTTCTACAAATGGTTTCTTCTCCCCTCGGGCCCCCCCGGTCTAGAACGCACATTTAATAAGTGCAACTGTTGATTCGAAAGCAACAACTTGTGGCGGAGGTCATCGGTTGACCTCTTTGGATTGTTTGGTCTGCTCACCCATGGCCCTTTGGCACCAGTAAGCCCTTCTTGCTGTTTTTGAAAAGATCACAAGCCATACAGAAGGCTTTCAGACAGTTAGTAGGGCGGGGTGTAACAATATTGTCAAACTGATTTGGAGAACAAATCTGCGATACCCTCTGGTGCTTTGAAATTCCAGCCTTCGTGAAGAAGGACGTAACCATACCTGTCATAGAGCATAAAGAGCAGAATAGGGGTAGGTGGGTGAGTCACTTTGTAATTGACGGATGGACAAAAGAGCCACGAGCACCCTTACATCATCAAGTAGAGACAAAATGTGTCTTTTGTTCCCTTGTCTTTGGTTAACCATCGCTCCTTCGTTCTGTCTAAGACGTCCTCAATGCAGAGCAGTGACCATCGCTACATTCCTCAAAGAAATGCGCTTTACATTTTTTTTCCTGCCTCCACATTCAAGGTCTGTCAAATTGGAAAGGTTTTACAGCCTTATGAAACCGGTCGTGAGTGAGTGACGTTCTCTTTTTAGGTCTCTCTGTCTTTTGTTCTCTTTCCTGGATTCAACAGAGACCTCCTCTTGAATCCAGAGTGACAGGACTCTCATTCTCCAGCAGTGTCCAGTGGTGTTAAGAAGCTCATTATGCAATTACACACACACACGCACACAATTATCTCTCTGCACTGTCTACTTATAAGTGTCTCCCAATAAGAAATGAGGACGCTGTACCACCTTGCTGTGAGGAAGAGATTCATAAGAAGCAGCATGTCTCTCACAGAGAGCTGTCAATCTCTTTTCTTTTGGCTAACCTCTCAAGTCAAGCAATTAATCTTCATTATCTGATAGTTATTTGGGTTTTCCATCACTGGAAATATGACAAAAGGAAACCAATTTAGGCCAACCCCAAATCCTCTGTGATGCTGGATAGGCCTCAAGAAAAATTGATCAGCTTGTTGCTTAGGAACACTTGTGTTAATGTGCTGAAAACCTTCTACAAATGGTTTCTTCTCCCCTCGGCACCCCCGAGGGTTGCAGGTTGAACCCTAAGTACAGTGAGTTTGTCATTACCCTAAAGCAAACAATAATAATTCAACATAAAATCCACAGCAATTATTTAGCTATTCGCTTGCTATTTACAACAGAAATCAAGGCCATTGTGCACCATGGCTGCATGTTCCGCGCTTTGCAGTTATTGACAAACAACAAAAGGTCAGAGTGCCCAGCCTCAAATGTTTACAGCTTGTGAAGAGGAAAGCGAAGGCAAGTGCCAGGCACTGTGCACTGCGCACAAACACACACAAAGAAATGCAACTCTGAAAGGGGCTCAGGGCTGCTGGAGGCGCACACGGCTCAGTCTGTTTATCTTCACACCTCTTTGGTGTTTACCAAAAAGATTGTGTGTCTTCACAGTCACGTGACAAGAACTTGCATCTGTCATGCACGAGGATTACATACAAAAAAAAGGTATCGACACTTTTCAAGCAAGCCGGATCTTTTCAAAAGCACGTTATCAAAGAGACGCTTTAAAATAAAATCAGTGATCCAGAGGGTTGATTTGGATGCAATCATTCTTGGTGAAAAAAATAGTATGTATATCCTGGGACTAATGTATGGTAATGGGAGGGAGAAGCCACAAAAACCTCTGATTTTAAAGGATAGGTTTGCAAAGCCTGTATGCACATTGGATTATCCTTTCGTTTGCTATAATTATCCCTCCTGTCCACACTGGCCTTAAAGAAATATCTTTCTAAAGCGTATCGATATGAGTGATGGGGCACAAAGCTGCAGTTCTGTAAAAATGCATTATTAAGTTCAGCAGAAGCGAATATAAGGCTTCCAGTTATCGTCTTTTTAGTGTGCATTTCCCTTTTTGTGCTTCCTTTGGACAGTATTGTCTTGCTGAGCATTGGCTGAAAGGAAATTGGTCCTGAAAAGAAGAGTCAGAGTTAACTTCAGCTGAACTTTAGAAGTCATTTATGCCCCCCCTCCATCACTTACATTAAACATGCTTTGTACTGTATATAAGGGTATGCCACTATTGTTTTTAAACAGACTGTGAAAGATTGAGAGGCTATGCTTTAAATCTACAAAGATGTCTTTTGTTTGGTTACACTCGGTACAAGCACCACAAATGATTTTAAGAATGATTTTTTTATTTTTTTGCCGAACATTAACCCAAAGACTGCAGCTTAGTTGTTTGAAAGTCAGCCTGAGACTATTTGTCATGTCGGGGGCAGTGGGAGCCACGAGAAAAAAAGCCATTAGAGAGAAACACAAGTGGGGATCTGTGACATCGATCCAGTGAGAGTGCGTGAGAGTGTGTTGACGCTCTTTATAACATCGTATTTCACGTGACTGGGTTTCAGACTCAGAAGTTACTCTGACATCCTGGAGCGGGGTCATTGAACATTTGTGAAGAGGTAACAGAATCTTACACGGTCGCATTTTGTTGTGGTACTAACGGCCCAGATGTTCAAAAGCCTCGTGCACATACAAAGTTGGCTTCGGCCGCTGAATGTGACCGACCAGGGAGAGCTGCTCATCTAGCTGGATGGTGGATGGAGGCAGGTCTACCTGCTAATGTTATTCGACCTCTGCAGCTCATTCAGAATGCAGCTGCTTGACTGGTCTTTAAAATTGAAATTTACCCACACTACTCCGCTCCTCCGCGACCTTCACTGGTTACCGGTTGCCGCCCGCATTGGTGCTAGCGTACCGTGCTGCGAACAGATCGGGTCCGGTCTACATCCAGGACATGGTCTAACCTCACACCCCAGCCCGTTCACTTCGCTCGGTTTCTGCCAATCGGCTTGTAGCTCCTTCACTTCGAGCTAAACACTCAACAAAATCACGACTGTTTGCTGTGCTGGCTCCTCATTGGTGGAACGAGCTCCCCATTGACATCAGGACAGCAGAAAGTCTCTACATC
Source organism: Cyclopterus lumpus (assembly GCF_009769545.1). Classification (NCBI taxonomy): domain Eukaryota; kingdom Metazoa; phylum Chordata; class Actinopteri; order Perciformes; family Cyclopteridae; genus Cyclopterus; species Cyclopterus lumpus. The sequence goes on along the minus strand of NC_046980.1, from coordinate 7,603,360 downwards.
TTCCGTCGCAAACTAAAAACACATCTTTTTCGACTATACCTTGAATAGGGAAGGTAGCGCCGTAGTAGCACTTAAATGGCTCTTACTGATAGCACTTTGTAGTTTAACTTTATTGAAGTTAAACTAGTTACTCGATTCTTGTTGTTCTGAGTTTGTACTCATGGTTGAATGCACTTTCGCTTTGGATAAAAGCGTCAGCTAAATGATATGTAAATGTAATGTAATGTAATGGAGGCGAAGGTTTGGGGAGGGGGTGAAGCCGTTCTGCATTCATCATGCTCAAAACGCCTTTCCAGTGTTTCCATGGTAACAAGAGGTACTCTGGACTGGCAGCGTATTCCTCGTGGAACCCAGCGGTTTTTCCGATTGAGCATGCGGTGCTCTGCTCGTGTTTGTTTGCTCACAAGAATGTTGTGGATGTAAGTGCAGGGTGAACAGAAGGGAGGAGAAATGTTTTATGGCTTTAAGGTTAGTGTTCGGTCAGTGCTTTAGAGGGGCGGAGAAAAGAAACATCCCTCATCCATTGATGTCTCTATTTAATATAGCAAGAACGCATTCAAGACCATGACTGTGAAGTGGGACAAAGAGTTTACATTTAACAGTAAACATTCACTGTGTATCATTAGCTAAATGGCTGTTCACCCTCTATTGACACAGAGAGAAAGAGAAAGAGGTTTCTGAATGTTAATGAACCTGATGTCGCTGTGGTTCTCAGAAGAATGAGACATATCCTTTACCTTCCCACCAATTGACCCTTCTCGAACGCACACTGGCCAATCACAGTGGGGCATCAGCTAGCTCCGACAATGAACTGGCTCTGCTCCACAGACTCTCAACAGTTTCAGATTTTCCTTATTTTCAGGCTGGTTTTGTCTAGTCAGCGTTAAGGATTGTGTATTAGTGACAGAGGTGGGAAGGAGATGTACGTTACGTTTCTAGGTATAAACCTGTGGAGCTAATACTAGCATCATTACCTAACGTTAGAAGGTATACTTAATGTATTCACATGCTGTTTTTGCTTTTCAATGATTGTAAAAGTGTATAGCGGCTTTATAGGAACAGTGTTGTTTCACCAGGTGATCTGAAGGTTTTAAAAATGATTTTTACATCCAGGATTTAGTCTTCAAACGCAGATTTTCCCAAAACTTTTTTCCCAAAACTTTTCTCAAAAACTGTCAAGTAGCAAAGGGTCCATTTCCTAAAAGTGTCATTTAGTCGAAATTCACAAATCTTTTCATGAATGCCTGCACACACACACACACACACACACACACACACACATTGCTGGTTGAGTCAGTACCTTTCCATCACCATCAAGATAAGGCAAGGGACGGGTGTCGCCCTAAATATGTGCCCACAAAACAGCCAAGGATGAGAGAGCTCAAGCTCAAGTAATGTCATCCGCTTTGGAGACAAACTACAGTGGAATACATAATGCAAGCGTGTATACCAACTCATACATCATAAACACTCTTGTACCCTTGCCAGACAGCTGCAGACATAAATTCCATCCTTAAAATGATGCTGGCGCATAACTTATACTTCAAAAGGTGATTTCACCACTGTTTGCCCAGTGCTCTCCCTTTGTTGTCCACTTAATGTTGTTTCTATGGAAGCGGCGGGGGTGGAAGTGGTTATACTGGGAACAGAGAGGCTGGGTGGACTGGTGATATCATGCTTTGAAAATGAATGACCAGAGAAAGTGAACAGAGGTTATAGTCACAGAGAACGTGCGCTGAGTCGTGTCCGTGCCCGCCACGCAACGTGCAACAACTTCACGGGCTCTCTCTTTGCGTCATTGTTTGTGGGGTTTATTGTGTCTCTACATCTCAAATAACCTGGCACTTTGGCGGCAGAATGAAGCATGCTTCAGGTTATTTGAAGCTACTTTCATTTGGTGTGGATTTTGGCATCCCTGTGGCCCAGAGTCCCTTTAGAACAACCTCTAATTTTACTGCAGTCAAGGCGAAGCTTTGCTCCTGGCCAAATGTTATTGATTGTTATCCTAATTTCTGGTTAATTCTACTGAGGCTGCAATGAGGAAGGTAGTCGTCTATTTATAATAGATAATCAGTTGTATGCACAGGCTGCTAATGTCCCTCTACAGAAAAGAAATGTATTGCTAATATTACACTCTGTGGTGCTGTTCAAACTTGATAAAGTCCCACTAGTCCGTATAATTTAACATGTTATTGCACTTTATTGTATAGACTTAAAGTGTAATGTAATAGTGGTATCTATAGTGCATATTTTAGGTTAACTTCAGAAACATGTATTTAAAGTGACAGTTCTTTTTACTTTCCATCCAGGGCTTGACGGGCAGATCTGCTGGAAGTAATTTGGGATTCAAAACATAGATGCAGAAAACCGCTTGCGTATATGTGTGTGTGCATTCTTTAGCCAAACAGAACTATTTGGGAAAGCACTCAGACTGAAAGGGAGGATGTGTGCAGTCTAGCAAATGAGCATTTGCTTGATGTTGCATCTGCCCATGAAAAGGTGGAGAAGTGGGGAGAATAATAGGTGTAATAGAGCTCAATGGTTATATATTACAGCAGTAATAGAGTAAATAAAAATAGAGACTCATTTATATAATGAAGTGGTGTCGTGTCAATTTCAAAGTAATTCAAGCACCTGTCTGACAGCAAACCCTCCACTCGGCCACTCTGCACTGATTCTATCAGACCTTCGAAGTGGGTAATCACAAGGTGGAAAAACGACCACTCTCTCTTTCATCTCCATCCTTCTCAGCGCCATTATTGCTCACCATCCATCTCTCTCTCCTCTCAAGCCTCTTCTCCTGTCCTTCTTTTTTCTAAGTTTGTCCCTCACCTTTTCTGCCCTCCTTGTCCTCCTCCAATCGACTCGTGTTACCTGGAAGAGGCTCATCTAGAATCGTGCAGCTTTCGCTGGGGACCACCGGATCAATATAAATCTCATAAGTCTTAAGTTTACACAAAACTATATATACATATATATATATATATATATATATATATATATATATATATATAAGTTATTCATTATATTCTTTATATGGATTAAACTGGGAGATTCCAGCATATGTGAGACCTTTGAAAGGATAGACCTTCTTAATACTGAGTTATTTCCACCTGCAAGAGATTTTAGTCAATTTGTTTCTTTAAGTATATAAAAAAGTAAATGTAGAGTGTAAAATGTGAGATGAGAAAAAAGAAATGAGCAAGTGGCCAGGGACATTTTAAATTTCTTCACTCTTACTTCTTATGACAGGTTATTAAAGAGGATAAAAGCTCCCCCTCTAAGGATATCTTGATAGCTTTACATTCGTTTGAAATTGTTTTAAGTATCAATTAAAGAGATGTCGACATGTGAGCTGAGTGAACAGATTCGGCTTGAAAGTGGCCTATAGATGTAAGAAGGGGAAGGAATGGGCGACGTATTGGAAACATGTCGTTTTAGTATTTTAAGTTGTTATGTGACCAAATAATACTCGCCAATATACTTCTCTTTTGTACAAAACCAATAACGTGAAAGCAAGACAATGGGTTAACTTTCAGCCCATCAGTTGTGTGGCACATGCTCGTTTCATAGACATTTCCAAAACCTTGGAAGTGGAATAAGCATATAGCCACCAACAAGGGAACACACGCCACTGAAGAAGCAACAGTGCATATGAAGACTGACTGGATTAATGGTGCATGATGTTGTTTAGCACTCACAAGGGAGTGATGTGCTGCATTGTGTCCCATCAGGGCCATGTTCCAGTTTAGAAATGGCATTGTACATGAAACACACACACACACACACACACACACACACACACACACAGGGAACATGCATTATTCCTCTGCTGTGGCCGCAAAACGCAGCATCCTGTCGCGCGCCGGAGCAACTCGCTGCGAGGCTGGAGGCATTTTACGCACGAACGGCAAGCCGAGCTGACAGGCTTGTCAACACTGCATTCACATGGTCTCGCTCGGCCTCGTGAACACACACGCACACGCGCGCGCGCGCACGCGAGCACACACTGTGACATGTAGCCACAGTGTGGTTAATACAAGAAAGTGTCAAATGCGTAACACGGCGCGTCGCAAGCACTTTGCTGTCTTACCTGACGATGATGTACATGACGAGCACGTTCCCAACCAGCCCCACCACGCACACGATGGAGTAGAGCGCGGTGATGACAATCGCGATGATAACCGGGTTGGCGTCGCCCTCCGGGTTGCCGGTCATCCTGCGATCGCCGTCGCACCGCGCCTCCGAGAAGCTCGTGTTGTTGTTGTTGTTGTTGTCGGTGAAGTTGCCACAAAAGCTGCTGTTGCCGTGGAGCACGGGGAGCTGGCCCCGGTGATGGGCGTCCGACAAGTTGCTCACGCTCTCCATGATGCGCGTACGGTGTTTGTGCGGTGTAAAAGGGGTGCCGCTCCGGGTGCCTGTGTCTGCGGGCTCCGGGTGCCGGTGATGCCCCCGCTGGGTGCTCGTCTGTAAAGTAGCCCGGTGTTCGCAGCGTTAAACCTTCACTGTGTCGAAGAATGTCGCCGCGTGCGATGAGGGTGAGCACGAGAACTGCGCGAGTCTCCGTTCACGAAACGACCCTCGCGCGCGGCACAGCGAGCCATGCACAACAAAAGCGACGACGTGAAAATGAGAGTTCGCTCCCTTCATTCATTCCTTGGTTCCTTGCACACTTCTTTCCTTTTTTTTAATACTTTTTTCCCCTCCCCCATATCTCCTTTCCTTCCTTTTGCTCCCATTTGTTTCAGCCTTTATTTCCCCTTCCTTTCTCCCTTTCTTTATATGTTGTTTATCTCATTCTTCCTTTTCTTTTTTTCCATCATCAAACCTCCCTTGTTCCTGTCCTCCTTTCCTTGTTCCTCCTGTCTTGTTTAAAAAAATAATTAATGGACAGTTTTACAAAGTGCTTTACTTTAATTGCACGTCTTACACACAAACACACACACACACACACACACACACACAATCACACACACTGATATGCCATCTTAACCAACATTTAATTATAATAAAATATACTTGTACCGTTAGACTATCCATTATTTGACAATGACCTGGAAATGTATACTTCTATCAGTACATTTTATAATCAATGAAACAACCAACAGCACTGCATGAGTAGAGAATATAAGACATGTTAAATTATAAAACACATTGACAGCAGTATGTAAAATAAGGACAGTAATGGACGGTGAGGAGTCCTATGGGATTATCTGTCAATTCATCCATGCATGGACGTGTAGCGCGTTGATAAGTCTCCTCACTCCTGATTTCTGTTTCCTGCGCTGTATTCTAATCAGTGCAGTTGAGCGAGGGAATGCAGCACAGTGTAATCCAATAGGGATTGATTTTAATCAAGATAATGTCCCTGCTTGTCTCATTACTGTTTCAGAGAAACACGGAATGGGCAAAGATCATTTCCTAAACGTGCTGGAGGCCTGTTTGGAGAGAAAGTGTTCAACATGAGCATAAAGTCATTATTGCAAGTGTGTTTGCTCAGTCGCTTTAATCAACAAAATCCACACATAAAAAATAAAATAAAAAAACCCTGTTAGCTAATTGTATTCGCGAGCTAGCTGATAAAACCAGAGGAGCAGCAGGAAGTTTCTTAAGGCCAATGCACGCCGATGTTTTCAAATAACCGACTGCGTTTCATTTAGTTGGAATGCAACGTTATTCTTTGCCACTGCTGCTCCACTGTTTGGTTTTCACAGAAAGATATGTCACCATTTCCATTCTGAGCTTGGTATTTTACCAACTAGATTTACCGTCTGCGGCTATTTCCTGCGCACTCTTTTGAGTAAGGTCAACTTCCAGCTGTGCTGCGTTTTGTGCTGTTAGGGACGATTCAACAATGGAGGACCAAGAGGCGCTTTAACACAAACAAGGCCCAGATGGTTGTTCAATTTCTAGGATATGTTCATATTGTTCAAGTCTATCTTAATACAATAGTGGATTTTATACCAAGAAGACTGTAACTTTGGAAAACACTCACCTCATATCAGCTTTAGATCACGTGTTGGTCCTCTGGATTTGTCTTTTCTTATTAGATAGGAAGGGGTCGCTGAATAGCAGGGTTTAGGTCACACAAGGTCATGTCTTCAGTTGTGTTTCTGGGAATTTGAGTGTTTCATCAAACTGGAGGGAGGTTTGCATCCTGTAGTTAAAAAATAACAATGTTATGCTAAAAGTTATTTTTAGACCCAATATTTCTCCATCAGAATTTAAGAAGAGCTGGCTTAGCATGTTGGAAAATAAATGAGAACACTACAATCACTAGAGGAAGTTTCCCGGAAAATGATTACGTTATGAATATGTATGTGCAGTGAAATGTGGGGGTGGGATACTCTTAGAGGATGGTTAAAGATTGATGTGCAATCTTGATAATCTATAAGAATTAATAAAAGCTAAAAAAAAAAAAAAATACTAGGAAAATCGAAATATTGGTATTAAAATGTTAAAGCGTTTATTTTTTTATTTTATTAGTTGTGTTGATTTACATAAGAAGTGGTTCATTTTAGAGGAAAGGTTGCATTTGTGTAAAATCTGAAAAAACTAACTATGACAAATCCAAAACAATTACAGGACTCCTTCAGAGACACTATGAAGATGAATGATTACAGCAACCAATAACTCTTTTATTGTACATGTGGGAATCTGAGTATTGTTTTAAGACACATAAGGTAATTGCTTTTCAAAAATAAGTGACATAAATTACAAAAATTATTTCCTTCTCTCCTTAAGTACAAATAGTTATTCATGCACTGATTCCCGGAGAGATACTTTATTAAGCAATTTGAAGAGAGAAGCTGTTGATGACGGATGCATTAGAACATTTAAATTCACACTAATATCATTGTTTTTCCTCTGGAGCACCGCCATTACGTTTGTGTATCTCTTCGTCCTGTACATTGAGGATTCAAATTACATTTCACAGAAGCAGCTTCTTCTGGGGCTCTGCAGGTGACCTGTGTGTGCTTGTTTGTGTCACAGCATATGTTTCCTTCAGGGACCCTCACAAGTTGTACACATGTCAGCTTCAACTGAAAATATGCACCCGAGGCGTCAGATTCAGCCCTCCGAGGAGGTGCAGACACGACCAGGGTTCACATAGTGTCTGGCCATTGGGACTTTTGCTCCACGATGCTTCTCCCATCCCTCTCGTCTCTCATTTCCTGTGTGGTGAAAAACAAAATAAACACTTCAAGTTCAGTTATAAAATCCTCAAGCTCTGAGCTGTCACACGAGGACAGACAATGCACACACGACGCACAAAGCCGGTGGATGTTGTTGGCTTCCTCTGGGGGGGGGGGGGGGGGGGGGGGGCCGTCTGTGCATTGGCTATTGGTGTGAAGTCGGCAAACTTCTGCATGGTTTGAAAGTTATTTTGAAACGTGTGAAAGAATCGTCGATAGACAGACGCCTTTCCCGTTGCCAGTAATCGAGTACGCCTCTCGTGTGTTTCTGGGGTTACATTGGACGTCAACTCTAAACAGTAGAAAGCAGCACGAGGGCCAGCGTCAAAGTTCGAGGTCCGCTTGAACTTTGTTGCAGAGACGACAAAGAAAAGCACCCGGAAAATCCGTGCCGATTGGAGCTGGAGCTGATAAAGACCTGTGACGACTGCAGTCTTTTGTCCCAGATCGAAACCTTTCCCACTGAAGAAAAAGGGCCAATGTTAGTGGCTGTTGGTGAGTGTTTTGTCCAGTGGGAAAGGGACTTTTAGTCCGAACTAAAGGGATCTTCACAGGTCCAGAATGTTGGATCGAACCTGAATCAGACCTGTGGGAAACCTACTAGAACCTGAATATGAACCTTTTTTTCCAACCTGTTAAAAAAAGCAACCTAAAACAGACCTGAAGATAATTAGATCCAATCCAACACCATCTTTAATTCAGGTGTTATGAAGTTCTTGCACGGTTTGACCTCACATTACCTGCGTCTCGCTGAAACTGGCAACAGCATTGGAAAATATTCCAAGCCGCCCTGTGACTGGTTTCTGTTACCGAACACAGAAACAGACTCGGGGCGTCGGCGGTTTACCAGAAGGATTCCTCCAACAGCCTCGCAGGGTTTTTCGTCAGACACCTTCTGACATTACTCAGATTCATATCTATTTACAAAAAGACTAATATTTATTCCATCTCACTGGTTACAAACATTTGGCACAATGTATTTCATAAAACGTGTTATATCTGGTGAAGTTTATACAAGCAACCGTCGCGAGTCAGCATGGTTGTTGAAACGTTATCTCACGGGGACTCGCATTTTGCTTTGAGAACAAAGACTCAAATTGAAACTGTTTGATCTGAAGGACAAAGCACGACAATTGATGATTTGCGTCAGGAACAGGTTTGACAACGGAGGACGCAAGCAATTAGAAGACAAAGAAACGAAAAAACGGAAACACTAACAAGGCCAGTTTGCAGCTTTTGTCAGCTCCATAAAAGTCTGCCGACGCTCGGTATCTGAGCAGAACAGAACGCTCATCTTTACCCAAACGCTGGGTACATCTGTCAAAGAAAGAGTTATTTAGTAGGTCAACAGTCGGGAATCTCGTTGCTGACCAACCCAGACAACAAGCACTGCCACAGAGGAACAATGGTCATAAGTTAACCAACCAGCATAAATGAATCAGAGGCGTATTCAACCACAAGAACCAGAGAGGAAAATAAAAACTGAAACAAACTGAGACGTTGGTTATTATGCATATTAATAGTACTGCAGTCTAAATGATGAGGGAATTTGTTTAAACCGCTGTATTATTATTGTGACCTGATATACCTGAAACTTTAACAGATAATGTCCTATTTATATCTTTACTATAAGAGCACTTTCTTTACTACCCTCTGATGGTCAATTATAGCGTTGCTTTACAACAATATTGGCTTAACATTTAAATAAGTTTTAAATTGAATTGTTTGTGATTATTGTTTAATTGCTGTACAAAATGTCTTTTTTGTGAACTTTGTATTAGTTTTACACAGAATTAACACAGGATGCCACAAGTTTTATATTTATACAACTGACTGACTAAATGCAAACTATATATGATATATTGTATATATATTGACCAACTGACCAAGAGGTTGACATTGCCGTGAAAGCCATGCTAGCATTATCATTATAATATTTTATTTGAACTCTATTTGAACTGCATGTCAAGAAATCTCCCCCTGGGGATGAATAAAGTAAAATCTACATCAGCATTTGTACCACTACTCTCAAGACAGATTGTACCACATGAAAATATTACTGCATTTCCTTTGGTCATGGATTATGTTCATGTCATATGTGGGAATACCACCTCTACAATACTTCCAGTTAGTGTAAACAAGTGACTGCATCAGCCTGTACACTGTCTTGGTCCTTCTGTGGTATGAATATTGTCAAACAAAGCCAGGATTACCGGAGGGGCAACTCAGAGGCCACATGTTGCTCTTCCTCCCCTTTCCATCAATGCAGTGCGTCAGTAGAGTGAAGCAAGAGAGCATTCTTCACCGGTTTCCTGTTCACTCCTAGTCCGCTCCATCTTACACCATCAGACTGTCAGTGTAAACAGATTTAGTTATGTGTGTTTTACTGGAGAAGAGATGAGTGACATTTTTTTTTTTTAGGGATGCTTTTTTTTCACATTTTGATGACAGATTGCGCCTCTAAAGTCACCGACAGAGCTTTTGCTCTGGAGCACTGCTTTGATGAGCGAGACGTTTCTCTTCTTGTTGCAGCAACCACTTACAAAGAACAAAACAACTATTTTATAGCATTATAGCCCTGTCACATTTGTCGATGACCTCTCTTGACCCCCTCTTTCTTACAGCACAGAGTGCTTTGAACAAAAGCATCTGCCAACTGAGCGTGTGATGCAATGCTATGATACTATTCACCCTTCACGATTTACAATGCATATTCTGCATCTTCCCTTTCAAGTTCACCTCAAGGTCAGATGCCCGTGGATTTGTCCAATCTCAAAACAAAAGAAGACACATGAGTGCAACACAGAGGGTAGGAAATGCAGAACACGTGTTATGACATCATCTGATTTAGACCTCGAGTGGTCACCTTGACGTCAATTATTGTGACCCGAGGTTCACTTTTTCATCAAATTAATTCACTGTAATTGTCATTGTGCTTGATGAAGCCTCTTTGCTTATTCTGTGAAACAACCACAGCCTTTTTGTTTTTTTATTTGCAACTCCCAAAAGTGTGATAAACAGCAAGTGTCTGTTTGCTCTTATCTAACATGCTAAGGCCGCTCCACCAGCCGGGCAGCTGCAATGGCCTCAAGGTCGCCGACATGATGGCGGGATCCGAATGACTCATTTGCGAAGTCCCTTTTGGCGTTGTGAGTGCATAAACCTCGTGACCTTGTGTCACAGCTGTATTACATTTTGTTTTACAGTCTGCTTTCAAAGCTCCACACGATTCAGAGTGAGTGTCTTTTAAATAGCAGGTGATGATTGACAGTGGCTAATTATTTACGATATCAATGGTGGCCGTCAACATGATTAACGATTGAGTTTTTAAGTTACGGACGAGCGTCACCAGCACAACTGTCGGCGAGAAGCAAACATCTGTCAATCGATTCAAAGAACCCTCCTCTGTGCAGCGACCGAGCATTCAATGATTGGTTCCGCTCATATCTAACGACACATGCTCCCCTCGGTCCACACATAAGAGGGTATGACATCATCCCACTGCACAACACAGCAGGCTGCGTTAAGAATGTGCTACTTTTGAATATTTTATATTATACACGTTTTTGTCCTGCAGACATATAAATGAAATACGACACAACCATTTCTGTAAAAAGTATGTTCAACAACAACAACAACAACAACAACAACAACAACAACAACTGTTTTCTACCAATAAACACATTTATTATTCAAACTGTTCACTGTCGGTATATTTCATTTCTTTTAGCAAATACAACGTGATTTATTCATCAAATGTTGTTGAGTACTGCACTTCATTTGTTCTCAAAGAACAGAGACATTTTGTTTGTGTCTAGGTTATCCTCAGATTTGATCTGAAATTAGTTATACATATTAACAGATGTGTCACAGCTTTAAAAAATGAAGTTGAAAGAATCAAGACTTTGTTGCTTTAACTGAATACAATATCTGAATAATATTTCCAATATGAAGAAAGACAGTGACAGCTGGAGGACTGTAGCGTTGGAAAACTGCCAATTAGAGAAAACCAATCACGACATTGTTACACAAGGGTCCGACCATCAAGCACCACCACTATCTAGTATCCATTCTTCTTTGTATTCAAGGACTTTTGTGCTTTTTACTTTACTTCAGCCCTGGCTTCTCATTGTTTTGTGTCCAGACACTCCAGTGATCCTCACACTTTTGTTCTCCTATCGAGCCGATGTGTGGAGAACAAAAGTGTGAGGAGCTCCATTTTTAGTTAAAAGAGGCCAAAAGGCAAACGTGAGAGGACTTTACTCACTGCTCTCTGTTGGAGGACACTCTGAGTCAGCACTCGTGGGATGACGCAGTGAACCCTCTCACCGGCTGACATTGCCTTACGCTTGATTCAATGGCCGACATTTGAAAAGCATCATTAATCTTCTCTAACAACAAACAGTGCCGTCCACGCTTCCAGATGAAGATTACGAACATCACCGAGCTCTAAATTTGTGTTTCGTTTGACTGTCACAGACCTACAGACCGGAACTTCAACAGAAAACACGGCTTTCAGACGCTCAACATGTCTTCACTTCTCAGCCGTGTGGTTTTGCAGGACTGGCAGGGTTACTGTAAGAATGTATTCCGATATTAATATTGATTACCTTAAAATACATGTTGTCAGAAACCTAATCCAAGTGTCACAATATCAAAGTAACGTAATTCTATTACTTTACGTGACTTTTTGATTACTCCAATAGCTAATATGCTGTTGTTTAGAATTAACCTCGTCTCACACGCAGTAGCTCAACGCAGGCCGCTGATTGGTCCGTGCGCTGCCTGACAAGATGGATTTTCATTGTGATTTGTGACCCTGCGAGTCTCGGGTCCTCGAAAGAGTCCAGCTGCCATGCAAGGCAAGGCCTACAGTATAGTTACTTGAAAGGTGCCTCTCATACGATATCAGATGCAAAGGGGCGTGACTAAGCGCTGGTATATGACGCCCAGCCAATGAGAACGCAGTGCAGACCAGCTAACTGACAACTCATGATTCAGGAGTAAAGAATTTGCAAGCATGCTTTCACACCTTTATCCGTTGTCTGTCATTTATTATTCTCCATGCAGCCGTGCTATTAATGTCACTTGTTTCTATAATCTGTGATGTATTTATTTTATTCTTCAAGATGGAAAATGTCTGTTTAGCGCAAGAGTTACTGACAGATCTGGCATCCTCGTTCATTTTGTCACACTTATAACTTGACAGTTCTTGGTATCCTGTCTGACTTTTCCTTGACTCTATACACACACACACACACACACACACACTAACAGGCTCATAGGCACTGAGCTCAGTGTGCATCCTCTATCTCATCAGTTGTTACAGTTCAATGCCACTTAATGAGTATTAATTATAACCTTTAGGAGAGTGTGTGTCGTCCTGCCAGACGTGACTCTCTGGGCAGTAAGGACGCTGTGAAATAATACCAACTATGAACTCGACATTTCACAAGTGTTCATTATATAAATCAGTTTAATGATGAGTCTGTCATCAGGCATTTGGTGGACAATCACCACATATGACTCGGACTCCAGAGGGACTTCAGTTTGGGCCAAAATAGGCTCACGTTTGAAAAATGGTTTTCAAAATGGTTGAGCTTTACCCAAGTCTTTCCAATGTTCTGCCTCCCCCCAAAAATAGTGTTGCAGATTTGAAATAATAAATAAGTCATGCCAGTTAAAAATACTCAACAGATTTTAACAGTTCGAGGTGGCACAAGGAGGAAGCCAGACAAAATAAAAAACCTCAGATGTGTCAATTTGTTAGTGGCTAACTGGCACGTCCATCTGGTCCAATAAGATAATGGGCCTGAGTGGCAGACAAGCAGCTTGGCAGTCACTTCCTAGCACAGGGTAATCACATTATTATCCACAACAACAATCAGGTGTCTAGTGGCAAATTTTTAAATAGGCCTTCATTATCAAGCCGAAGCAGAAGGCCTTCACAGTTGGCTTACCCGCTCCCCCATAAGTGTAGCCAGGCAAATGATGCCATGCTTTTATGGCTTTTTAGTAAAAGGCAGTGACAATGTTTTGTTTAAGGTTCAAGAAGGATCATGGTTAAAGCAAAAAAAAGGGTAAGGTAAAGACAACGTAAAGGCAACTAAAACACTTCGGGAATAAGTACATTCACTTGAATACAGTTCTTCATATATTGATAAAAAAAAAACAAAAAAAACAATGACGTCATAGACCAGAGAAAATCTCCCAGGACCCCCATACCAAATGACAACATGAGAAATAAATAAACTGGGCTCTAAGAATGTGTTATGCCACGGTCAGCTGTAATGACCAAGATACATATTCTACTTAACCTCACCCATCAGGTTAAAGCTGGTCATTAAAGTCATGCCTTTATTGAATTGATTACAAATGTATTTGTGTGAATTCTTGAGCAGAATTAGATAAAAAATTGTTAATTACAGAAGAAATATATATATTTTTTAAGTAATCTAATGACTTGGCAGTACCTCCGTGTCCCCTAGTGGGCACCGTCCCAGTGGTTGAAAATATCAGTTTTAGCCAATAATGTCCTTTCCTTTTTTGAACAGTTCAAGGATGGCTCTTTACTTTCAACATAATAATGCCACCATGTAAAAAACATGTTCCATACATAAATTATAATGGTAGTACTTGACTGGCCTGCACTGAGCCCTGACCTCAACCCCATCCAACTCCTCTGGAGAGACATTTTGACTAAAAAAGAGATGGCTCTGTTGCATTTAGCCGCTTCATTTTCAGAGCCCTCGTATTGTGCGTGCTGCCCTCTGCCACATGTTTATGGCTTTCCTGGACACCTGAATGGAACCAATCCATTGTTAATGTTTAGTAGCACTTGTGCTTATTCTGCCACGTCTAAATGTTGCAGTAAAAGCCCTCTCACTGATGCTCTTGTGGCTAAATCAGAGTAAATATCTGCAGCCAAAATCCCAAAACAGTGGAGCATTGTGCAGCAAATGAATGGCTATGATTTTGGAATAACAAGTCCAAGAATCACATATTGGTGTGATGTAAAAACATGTACACATAATATATATATAGGATGTATACAGACAAGACAGTTAGTTTTAGGCAACAGAAAACACGTGGCCCTAAAATAACCTAAAAAAAACAAGCTATAAACAAACATTTTTTACCTGAATGTCATCTTTGTAGTATTTTCAGTATCTCCAGTAAACACTTTACAAATTCTATTTATTTCTGAATCACATTGCCGTCTTCTCTTTAATACCAATGTTAAAGAATGATACTGTCATTCGTGAATTACAGGGTCATAAAATAAATGCGTCGTCTCAAGCTTAATGCACTAATATTGAATCATTTGAATCATAAGTTTTCCATTTTCCACTCCGTATGCTCAAGGTTAAACATCTTGCTCTATTGAATACACCAATGTAGCATCTGTACAATATATTGTGTTTAAGCCTCTACATTGAGGCTATTTTAAAACTACATTGTGTGGATAGATGCTATTTAAATGTGGAATTGTTGTTGTACAGCAGAGAGACAGAAAACAGCAAGTTCAGTCCAGTTTGACAGATCAGTGCGTTTTTTTCATACAGGGCCCAAGTCAGCCTTTTGCTTTAAGGTACAGATTAATTAATTAATTTCCCTTGACTTTTTTCCACAAGGTTATTAGTTAATGCAGACTGGTTGGTATCCTGTGTGCTTCAAACTTAATTTACAGTCCTCTCTAGAGAGGTTGTAATGATGTGTCTGCTTTTTCCTTCTCTTCACAACCATGTATTGTCACCAATTATGCTGGAATAACCGATGTGATTTGAATTTCTGATACCGGTGCTGGCTAGAGGATGTAGGTTGAGTCCTCGACAGCGACATGGCTGTGATTACAATATGCAGCCTTTTGTTGAGTGCCATCCCCTCTCTCTCTCTCATCTCTTTCTTTTCAATCTCCAACTACACTTATATAGACAATAAAGGTCTTAAAATATACAGTGCTGTTGTGCACTTTGTGCATTTCATTCTGACTATACAGTCAGAGACAAATGCCAGGCGAAGGCAGCAATAAAACATGCTTCCTGTCAGCTTTCAGCATACGCCAGCAGATGACAATGAGAGTGAACATCTTCAGTTAAACATCAGAACAAATGCTCCGGCATTGAATATTCATAAACCGCAGAGCTCACAGCGCTTGCACATGTATATTGTTTGGCCAATAAAAGGGACACAAAGCCAGTTAACCAAGGTTGAGCATTACATGTCAGGGTTAAGACTCTAAAATCAGGTTAGGGTTGGCTGTTGGGTTGGTGGTAACGTGCTAGGTGTGTTTAGTTAGATAGAGCTATGCTGATGTTTACATGGAAGGACCAAACTACATAGCTGTGTTCAATTCTTCCACGTATTCTCGTGAAACGGCTCGTATGACTCTTTTTTTTCGTGCACCAGTCCACCAACACGATTAAATTTCCATTTGTTTCATACATGCAGTCTTTTCTAAAAAAGACTTCTGTGTTCACAGGAAACAACTTAGTTATCAGGGATTGGGTTCAGATAACTACAGAAGTGACATTACTGAAGTGCAGAAGTCATGTGACAAATAAATCAACATTGACAAACAAGCAATGATCTCCCGGGTGAAAGATCATTTTTTGTTTTATCCATTCACGTCCTCTTTTTGTGGTCAAATTGATTTTGTGGGATATCTAATTACAGAGCATTTTCGTAGTTACAAAGCGCTGTACTTTCTGAAGTTTTTCAGGTCAAAGTAGAACAATCCCAGGTGTAAATGTTAAAGTTAAAGATGGCTGTGTTCCATCTCGTTGCTTCAGTTTCAGGGTCTTGGTATCGTGCATGATGACGGCATGCCGTCAGCGTGTGTGGCTGCATGTTTCTGTCCCTGGCAACATGGGGTCCATGTGTCAGCACATGCACAAGCAGTCAGGATCATTTTTAGCTTGTGTTTTTGTGTTTATCATGAGGTATGTGTGTATATGTTTAAAAAGCTTATCATATCATGGACTCTCAAGCACTTCTCAGGTAGAATATGGTATGAGCACCAAAAGGGGGGAAAACATGGGTTGGCTTTTCTCTGCTGTCTCCTGAAGTATGACTGGACTCATTGACATAGTGGTTAAATAACCTTCATCTTAAATAGACTTGAAGGCTGATTCCAGCCCCCTCTGATGGCCATTCTATGTACATAACATGTAAAAAAAAAAGGAGGTTAATACATGAAGTACAACTGTGCTTCTGATTATAATAAGTATAACGTCCACTATGCAATTTTCTGTGTAAAATGAAATGTATTGTGTCCCTACTTTAGTGTGTGTAGGAGGGTGAAGTGCTTGAAGAAAAATCTATAAACTGAGTCCTGCAAGGAGTGTGATGTATAGAGTTTAGATAGGCATGTCTCACAGAGCAATGCAGAAATAATTAGGTGACAAGTTGGTGTTTAACATCATTCTTCTGCAGCAGCAAATGAGGCAAACCGAACAGTGTATTGTTTAAATACTTTATCTCAGCTGTCTGTATCCAGTTCTCCGGATAACACCTCTGTTTCTAGTAAATCTAACACTGTTTACACATTAATTTTCCCTGTCTGAAAGAAATTAATTAAAAAATGGTGTATTTTTTGTTCACCCTTTTAAGCACAGACACTCTGCCAACTATTCAGCTGAGCCAAAAATTTATTCTTGAACTTTTTTTTGGAACAAATCGAACTGAATATAATTTCTTTAATCTGCAACATTGCAAAAAAAACTTTTTCAGAGAACGAGTGGCCGGATCAATGCGACAGGGGACCAAGAACACGAGAGACGCATTTTGTGCAGTATTCCTTCCGTGTTTATGCAATTTGTCGCACAGCAAAAGGCAGTGGTATTAACGATAATATATTTCTTGAGTGCTGTACTCGTTGTATTCTCTTTTTTCTCCATTACATGAACACGACAGCTATAGTTTTACGTTTGAAAACAAATGTCATCTATGAAACAGTGTTATCGTTTATGCACAGTCTAATGGTCAAGTGTGGATCCACCTCATCTAGCAGCATTATTAAAAGGTTATACATTAAAGCATCATGAATAATAAGCCCACAATATAATACTAATGCAACACTCTGAAAGGGTCTATTCCACATGAGTTTTTTGTAATACTTTTAGCTGATTGGAATTCTGCACTTTTACTAAAGACAAATCAGTCCAAATTAGATTCAAGATTTAATTTGTGAAGCAGTTGGTGTACATGTTGTCGTTGTTGCTTTTACTGAAACATAGATTGTTGCGCACTTGGGGGCAGCAGAGCAAGCCGTGAGCAAAAACATTGACATATTATCTATTTAGAAATATGACTGGCGTGTTAGCAATTGATTACCACGCAGCAGTTACAGAGCAACATTATCATTCATTTGAAGTTTCCTCTCAGCTCTATCATGTATCAACTCCTGAGGGAAATATCTGTCTCCTTAGCTGCTGAATGCTCCACTGTGTTCTCTAGTTATAGTTTTTGGAACAGCTGGAACATAAGCTGTGATTTGCGATAAAGTACCGTCAAGCCAAAGAGAGCTGCCGATTCAGATGATAATTCACGTTAGGTCCATCACTACGAATGACCCCTTTTAATAATTAAAAAAGGTTGCCCTCCCGGTTCCCTCTGCTTGAAGTCAATGTGTTTTTTTCTTCTGCAATATAAAATATGAAAGTAGACACGCTTCTTATGATTTCTGGAACTTATACGTGTCTCAAAAAAAGACAATATTCTGCAATAATGCAGAATCCAATGGAAAAATCCTACTGGTGATGCTAAGTTCATATTTACATTATACAATTGCTATAGTGAATATATTGACGATAGCTGCTTTAAGTAGAGGATATGAAGAGTTCTTTAATCACTGCTGAGGATGACAAAGAAACACTAAATGTGAATATGACGACAAATCTGAACACGTACACGACTGTTCCTCTGCATATACTTTTTTTTAACGTGTGTGCAAAATATGCTCCACCCTAACACCTTCACAGATATACAGTAGGTACAGTGGCTTGGCTCCAGGTAGTTTGACTGGAGTCCCACAGAGATGTAACTTCTCTCCTCTGCATACAGTTTAGTTTAACCCTACACTCCAAGCAGTTCTTGAATGTGGCTCAATATCCCTTTGTTTGGAGAGATACTGTAATACTGTTCACTCAAAACCCTTCAGATAACAGACCAACACAGGTCATGTGCTCCAACAACATCCTGTTGAATTTTATACTTGTGTATCACTGGAAACAGCACTCTCAGCAATCTCGCCAGCTCCACTTACTTTGCTAATACAAGGTCATTTTCTTTTGGCCATCTTTTAGTTCAATTCAATTCAATTCAGTTTATTTTTTATAGCCCAATATCACAAATTACAAATTTGCCTCAGAGGGCTTTACAATCTGTACACATACGACATCCCTGTCCCAGGACCTCACATCGAATTAGGAAAAACTCCCCAAAAATAACCTTTCACAGGGAAAAAAGGGAAGAAACCTTCAGGAGAGCAACAGAGGAGGATCCCTCTCCCCGGATGGACAGAAGCAATAGATGTCATGTGTACAGAATGAACAGCATTACAAAGTTACATAAACACATTACATGAATATGACAATCCATGAAACAGAAGGAGGTAGAGAGGAGGGGGGGCGGGGCGCATCAGCAGGGCCAACGCGAGACCGGCTCACCAGGCATCAGACACCGCCAGGTCCAATGGACCCTATGAGACGTGAAGTCACAACGACTCCGGGGAGGAAGAAGAGTGAATAAGGTGCAATGGAGAGATGTAAATTCATCCATAAGGAGAGAGAGAAGAGGAGATAGGTGCTCAGTGTATCCTAAAACATCCCCCAGCAGCCTATAAGCCTATGGCAGCATATCAAGGGGCTCGACCAGGGCAAACCTGATTCAGCCCTAACTATAGGCACTATCAAACAGGAAAGTCTTAAGTCTATTCTTGAATGAGGTGACTGTGTCTGCCTCCCGGACTGAAAGTGGAAGCTGGTTCCATAAAAGAGGAGCTTGATAACTGAAGGCTCTTGCTCCCATCCTACTTTTTAGGACTCTGGGAACCACAAGTAGCCCCGCATTTAGTGAGCGCAGCTCTCTAGTGGGGCAATATGGTACTACAAGCTCATTAAGATATGATGGTGCATCACCAATCAAGGCTTTGTAGGTGAGGAGAAGAATTTTAAATGTGATTCTTGATTTTACAGGGAGCCAGTGCAGAGCAGCTAATACAGGAGTAATGTGATCTCTTTTCTTAGTTTTTGTGAGTACACGAGCTGCAGCATTCTGGATCAACTGGAGGGACTTAAGAGACTTATTAGAGCAGCCTGATAATAAGGAGTTGCAGTAATCTAGTCTGGAAGTAACAAATGCGTGAACCAGCTTTTCTGCATCTTTTTGGGACAAGATGTGCCTGATTTTTTAAATGTTACGTAGTTGAAAAAATGCAGTCCTTGAGATTTGCTTAACGTGGGAGTTAAAGGACAAGTGTCGGTCAAAGATAACGCCGAGATTCTTTACAGTGATGTTGGATGCCAGGGCAATACCAACTACAGAAACCACATCACCAGATAATTGATCTCTGAGGTGTTCAGGGCCCAGTAAAATAACTTCAGTTTTGTCTGAGTTTAACATCAGGAAGTTGCAGGTCATCCATGTTTTTATGTCTTTAAGACATTCTTGAATTTTAGCTCACTGGTTGGTCTCCTCTGGTTTGATCGATAGATATAATTGAGTATCATCTGCATAGCAATGAAAGTTTATGGAGTGTTTCCTGATAATGTTGCCCAAAGGAAGCATATATAAGGTAAATAAAATTGGTCCAAGCACAGAACCTTGTGGAACTCCGTGATTAACGTTGGTAGTCATTGAGGCTTCATCGTTTACAAATACAAATTGAGATCGATCTGATAAATAGGATTTAAACCAACTTAGTGCGGTACCTGAAATGCCAATCGACTGATCCAGTCTCTGTAATAGGATGTCATGATCAATGGTGTCGAACGCAGCACTAAGGTCTAATAATACAAGTACAGACATGAGTCCTTTTATCTGATGCAATTAGGAGGTCATTTGTAATTTTTACCAGTGCTGTCTCTGTGCTGTGGTGTTTTCTAAATCCTGACTGAAACTCCTCAAATAAACTATTCTGATGTAGAAAGTCACACAACTGATGAGTCATCATCACAACTAAGTTTCTACACCAGATGTCTAACTGACAGTGCTGTAGCTAAATTTATAGAAGCGATTCCTTCTGCATTTGATTCAATACCACGTCTCAATGTGACGGAGGACTCCTGTGCTAACTTTAGTCCGTCCCAGATTGATCATATTGTCGATAGTGCTACAGGCTCACTGAGAATGACACTAGACTTGATAGCCCCACTGAAGAAAAAGACAGTGAGGCAAAGGAGGTTTGCTCCTTGGTATAACCCTCAGACCC
This sequence comes from Cyclopterus lumpus, assembly GCF_009769545.1. Classification (NCBI taxonomy): domain Eukaryota; kingdom Metazoa; phylum Chordata; class Actinopteri; order Perciformes; family Cyclopteridae; genus Cyclopterus; species Cyclopterus lumpus. The sequence continues at coordinate 7,582,732 of NC_046980.1, read as the reverse complement.
GCGACCTAAAGCAAACTTCACGAAAGCTTGAAAGCATATGGCGTTCCACCAATCTGGAAGAATCACGCTTAGTTTGGCGAGATAGTCTTAAAACATATAAAAAGGCTCTCTGTAATGCCAGAGCAGCCTATTACTCATCAGTAATAGAGAAAAATAAGAGCAACCCCAGGGTTCTCTTTAGCACTGTAGCCAGGCTGACAGAGAGTCACAGCTCTGTGGAGCCGTGTATTCCTATAGACCTCAGTAGTAATGACTTCATGAACTTCTTCAATGAAAAGATTTTAACTATTAGAGGCAAGATTGATGCTCTCTTGCCCTTAACTACTACCGATCTGTCATCAAGAGGAGTGGCCTTGGAAACGGCTGTATGCCCTGGTGTATATTTGGATAGCTTTTCTCCCATTAACCTAGACGAATTGTCATCAATGGTTTCTACTTCTAAACCGTCTACCTGTCTCTTAGACCCCATCCCAACGAGGCTGCTTAAAGACGTGTTGCCTTTAATTGGCACCTCTCTGCTGGATATTGTTAATGTGTCTTTGCTAACAGGCCATGTAACACATTCCTTCTAAGTAGCTGTAATTAAACCTCTCCTGAAAAAGCCCACTTTTAATCCAGAGGTGTTGGCTAACTACAGACCAATCTCTAACCTTCCCTTCCTCTCTAAGATCCTTGAGAAAGTAGTCGCAAATCAGTCGTGCGACTTCCTACATCAGAATAGTTTATTTGAGGAGTTTCAGTCAGGATTTAGAAAACACCACAGCACAGAGACAGCACTGGTGAAAATTACAAATGACCTCCTAATTGCATCAGATAAAGGACTCATCTCCGTACTGGTATTATTAGACCTTAGTGCTGCGTTCGACACCATTGATCATGACATCCTATTACAGAGACTGGATCAGTCGATTGGCATTTCAGGTACCGCACTAAGTTGGTTTAAATCCTATTTATCAGATCGATCTCAATTTGTATTTGTAAACGATGAAGCCTCAATGACTACCAACGTTAATCACGGAGTTCCACAAGGTTCTGTGCTTGGACCAATTTTATTTACCTTATATATGCTTCCTTTGGGCAATATTATCAGGAAACACTGCATAAACTTTCATTGCTATGCAGACGATACTCAATTATATCTATCGATCAAACCAGAGGAGACCAACCAGCTCGCTAAAATTCAAGAATGTCTTAAAGACATAAAAACATGGATGACCTGCAACTTCCTGATGTTAAACTCAGACAAAACTGAAGTTATTTTACTGGGCCCTGAACACCTCAGAGATCAATTATCTGGTGATGTGGTTTCTGTAGATGGCATTTCCCTCGCATCCAACACCACTGTAAAGAATCTAGGCGTTATCTTTGACCGAGACTTGTCCTTTAACTCCCACGTTAAGCAAATCTCAAGGATTGCATTTTTTCATCTACGTAACATTTCAAAAATCAGGCACATCTTGTCTCAAAAAGATGCAGAAAAGCTGGTTCACGCGTTTGTTACTTCCAGACTAGATTACTGCAACTCCTTATTATCAGGCTGCCCTAATAAGTCTCTTAAATCCCTCCAGTTGATCCAGAATGCTGCAGCTCGTGTACTTACAAAAACTAAGAAAAGAGATCACATTACTCCTGTATTAGCTGCGCTGCACTGGCTCCCTGTAAAATCAAGAATCACATTTAAAATTCTTCTCCTCACCTACAAAGCCTTGATTGGTGATGCACCATCATATCTTAAGGAGCTTGTAGTACCATATTGCCCCACTAGAGAGCTGCGCTCACTAAATGCGGGGCTACTTGTGGTTCCTAGAGTCCTAAAAAGTAGGATGGGAGCAAGAGCCTTCAGTTATCAAGCTCCTCTTTTATGGAACCAGCTTCCACTTTCAGTCCGGGAGGCAGACACAGTCACCTCATTCAAGAATAGACTTAAGACTTTCCTGTTTGATAGTGCTTATAGTTAGGGCTGAATCAGGTTTGCCCTGGTCGAGCCCCTTGATATGCTGCTATAGGCTTATAGGCTGCTGGGGGATGTTTTAGGATACACTGAGCACCTCTCTCCTCTTCTCTCTCTCCTTATGGATACATTTACATCTCTCCATTGCACCTTATTAACTCTGCTTCCTCCCCGGAGTCGTTGTGACTTCACGTCTCATAGGGTCCATTGGACCTGGAGGTGTCTGATGCCTGGTGAGCCGGCCTCCCACCTTGGCCCTGCTGATGCCCCGCCCCCTCCTCTCTACCTCCTTCTGTTTCATGGATTGGAGTTCCATTCATACATTGTCATATTCATGTAATGTGTTTATGTAACTTTGTAAATGCTGTTCATTCTGTACACATGACATCTATTGCTTCTGTCCATCCGGGGAGAGGGATCCTCCTCTGTTGCTCTCCTGAAGGTTTCTTCCCTTTTTTCCCTGTGAAAGGTTATTTTTGGGGAGTTTTTCCTGATTCGATGTGAGGTCCTGGGACAGGGATGTCGTATGTGTACAGATTGTAAAGCCCTCTGAGGCAAATTTGTAATTTGTGATATTGGGCTATACAAAATAAACTGAATTGAATTGAATTGAATTGAATTGAATGTGCGACTACTTTCTCAAGGATCTTAGAGAGGAAGGGAAGGTTAGAGATCGGTCTGTAGTTAGCCAACACCTCTGGATTAAGAGTGGGCTTTTTCAGGAGAGGTTTAATTACAGCTACTTTGAAGGAATGTGGTACATGCCCTGTTAGCAAAGACACATTAACAATATCCAACAGAGAGGTGCCAATTAAAGGCAACACGTCTTTAAGCAGCCTCGTTGGGATGGGGTCCAAGAGACAGGTCGACGGTTTAGAAGTAGAAACCGTTGAGGACAATTGGTCTAGGTTAATGGGAGAAAAGCTATCCAAATATACACCAGGGCATACAGACGTTTCCAAGGCCACTCCTCTTGATGACAGATGGCAGTGGTTGAGGGCAAGAGATCATCAATCTTGCCTCTAATAGTTAAAACCTTTTATTGAAGAAGTTCATGAAGTCATTACTACTGAGGTCTATAGGAATACATGGCTCCACAGAGCTGTGACTCTGTCAGCCTGGCTATAGTTCTTATTTTTCTCTCTTACTGATGAGTAATAGGCTGCTCTGGCATTACGGAGAGCCTTTTTATATGTTTTAAGGCTATCTCGCCAAACTAAGCGTGATTCTTCCAGATTGGTGCTTTCGTGAAGTTTGCTTTAGGTCGCGGGTCTGAGGGTTATACCAGGGAGCAAACCTCCTTTGCCTCACTGTCTTTTTCTTCAGTGGGGCTATCAAGTCTAGTGTCATTCTCAGTGAGCCTGTAGCACTATCGACAAGATGATCAATCTGGGACGGACTAAAGTTAGCACAGGAGTCCTCTGTCACATTGAGACGTGGTATTGAATCAAATGCAGAAGGAATCGCTTCTTTAAATTTAGCTACAGCACTGTCAGTTAGACATCTGGTGTAGAAACTTTTGACTAACGTTGTACACTCCGGGAGTATAAACTCAAAAGTTATGAGGTAATGGTCTGACAGAAGAGGGTTCTGTGGGAAGACCTCCAAATGCTCAATGTCAATGCCATATGCAAGAACAAGGTCGAGGGTGTGGCCAAAGCAGTGAGTGGGTTTCTGTACTGACAGAAGCCAATCGAGTCCAACAATGAGATAAATGCAGCACTAAGGCAATCATTGTCAACATCCACATGAATATTAAAATCTCCTGCAATAATAACCGTATCAGTTTTAAGGACTAAACTTGATAGAAACTCAGAAAATTCAGATATAAATTCTGAATATGGACCGTATAACAACAGTATAACAAATAGAATTGGCTGTAATGTTTTCCAGGTTGGATGTGAAAGACTAAGAACAAGGCTTTCAAATGAGTTGTAGTTTAGTTTAGTTTAGGTTTAGGATTCATTAATAGGCTTGAGCCAAAGATGGCTGCTACTCCACCTCCTCGGCCGGTGCCTCGTGGAATGTGAGTATTAATATGACTTGGAGGAGTTGATTCATTTAGGCTGACATATTCTTCATGGCTCAGCCAGGTTTCAGTAAGACACAATAAATCAATGTGATTGTCTGATATTAAATCATTTACTAATACAGCTTTAGGTGACAGAGATCTAATATTTAGTCGACATTTAATTATCCTGTTTGTTGCACTGTTGCAGTAGTGATGTTAACCTGTACGAGGTTATTTTGTATGACTCCTCTTCTGGTTACTTTTGATTTAATTAATTTAAGTGGCAGTGGGGCAGACACAGTCTCTATAGAGTTAAGGTTAAGGGTGGGTAACTGCTCGGATGGAAGTGCAGAGAAGGGTGGAAGACTACAACTCTGCTTCTGCTTCCTGATCTGAACTCTGGGTCATGGATTAAGTCCGTTAATCAACTTGGCCATGTTTGCAGAGATGAGACGCGCTCCATCCCAAGTGGGATGGATGCCGTCTCGACTCATCAGATCAGGCTTTCCCCAGAAAGTCTGCCAGTTATCTATGTAGCCCACATTGTTTGCTGGGCACCACCTGGACAACCAGCGGTTGAATTTTGGGGAGTTTTTCCTGATTCGATGTGAGGTCCTGGGACAGGGATGTTGTATGTGTACAGATTGTAAAGCCCTCTGAGGCAAATTTGTAATTTGTGATATTGGGCTGTACAATATAAACTGAATTGAATTGAATTGAATTGAATGACGACATGTGGCTATACATGTCATCATTGATCAGATTGGGGAGAGGGCCAGAGAAAACTACGGTGTCCGACATTGTCTTGGCATAAGTACACACCGATTCCACATTAATTTTAGTGACCTCCGACCGCCGCAGTCGGGAGTCATTACCGCCGGCGTGTATTATAATCTTACTGTAACTACGCTCATCTTTAGCCAGCAATTTTAAACAAGATTCAATGTCGCCCGCTCTGGCCCCCGGGATGCATATGTCCCTGGCTTCCCTATCTTCACGTTTCTGACTATGGAGCTACCTATAACCAGAGTGGGTTTCTCAGCGGGTGCGTCGCTGAGTGGGGAAAACTGGTTCGAAACGCGAAGAGGTTGGTGGTGCTCAGTGGGCTTCTGTTTAGACTTAAAACTCCTTCGAACAGTTACCCAGTTTTGTGCATGGGTGTCTCTGGGTTGTTGCAGCACACACACACACACACACACACACACAGCAGCAGCACACACACATTCCCGGGCAGCATTGTCCTCTCTAACCCTAAAAGGAAGCGCTGCCCACATCTCATGTTCTCCGTCCTGTCGACGTGTGTCAACAGGCTGCCTTGTGTCTGATTGGAGCTGACAGTGAGGAGGGACAGAGAGCCTGATGGGAAGCCTTGTTATATTCCCACCAGGTAGCTAACGTCATTTTAGATTTAAACTCACTGTTGACACTTTTCTTATCCTTCAGCATGTCCGTCCCTTCTTCTCCATCAATTTGATTTCAGGTGTTATTTTTATTCGTTATTATTTTATAACAGCACTTTGATTTGTTAATTTTTACGTTTGGCAACATAATGATTTGAGTTACATTTGACCTTTATTTAAACTGTTAAATTATATTTATTTTGGGTACATTTTCAGAGAATCATTTTGTATTTGTGACTTAATAGTCACACACAAAAAAGAATAACCCTCATTCATTCTTTATCATGTATGTGTAACTTTATCATAATGTCAATGTTGTGTGACACATTCTGTGAAATAATTGTCTCATTAGTGATTCATTTACATTACACCTGTTAAATATATGACAGATAAAGACAATTACTGATATATCCATGTATATACCAGTATTCTCTGTGATCAGTTTAACAAATACAACACAAAACACAACAGGAAGTCAAGCTCATGCTTTAGAGCATTTTCACAATTGTGGGATCAGATTACCGGGTGATGCCATCAGCTACAGAGGTCAGCAGTCATTTCGTACAAGAAAACAACATGATGTCAGAGGGCCGAGAGCAAAGAGGAGCGACGGTGAAAAGGAGAGAGCTCTCGGAGAATATAATGATGGACAGAAGAGAGCGCAGGGACGTGCACAGACATTTTGAATGGCTGTAACGATGAATTCAATTAAAAATACAAAATTAGCATTGGATCTCACTTCTACAACAGCAAACATAAATACAAACGTCATCTCGAGAAGCAGCTTAGCCAAAGAGGGCAAATGGGCTTTAGCCCTAACGAACGTCCGTGGTAAAGAGAGAGCGAGATTGTGAGACGTTTCACTGAGCTCTAATAGTGTTCCCTGGAACATACACGCCGATATTGGAAAAACAACGACCAGTAGATATGAACACAAAGTGACTTAATGTGTTCCAGGAAGTGGCTTCGGGTAGTCTTTTCTAATCACCTACACGGCCAAGTTGCTGAGATGAGGGGTAATAATCCCCAAGCACGGTGACTCATTTTATTGATGAGTGCGTACACACACACACACACACACACACACACACACATACGCAAATGATGATAAACTCTTCTGTCTTTTCTTCTGCTGAGCTTCAATCAAAATGTTTTTTTTCTGCTCATTCCGAACCGCTGCAGTTTGAATCGATGTCCCTGCCTTATTATTGGTGAACACGTGTGACACTCGGCAACACAACTCCATCATTCCCTAATCTAACGGCAGCAATAACATTATGGCAATAACCTGCTTTGTGGTAATAAAATAAAACATTTAGAAACAAACACTGAGCTTCCTGGCAGTACCACCGAGACAGTCTTTGCTGAGAGACATTGCCAAGACACGGTTTATGTCTCAAGATTTTGATTCATTCATGGGAATTAAAAATACTTTTCTGATCTTTCTGATGTTATTCATCTGTTTCCAACAGATGAATAACATCCTTCATCTCAAGGTGTACAACCGTCATTCGCTGCATCAATGGGACATACCAATGAATGTTCCTTTATATCAAAAGGTTACGTCAACAGAAGATTATTGTCCCAGCATTGATATGCACCCACTTTTAAGTGGTCATTATTTATACTTTCATGTTTTGTTAAACAACTGTGTGATTAATAAATCTAATTTGTTGTTTGCACGAATCAGCTAAAATATTGAGTGAGTGTCTGTTACATTTTTGCACATTTTTTACATTTTAATATCTGCAACTGTGTTGTAGAGCTGAGTTGAGCTCAAGGTTTTCCTCTGTTCTGTGTTTAGAGGTGCTTGTGAAGAGGCACTGGAAGTGGAAGTATTGTGAGTTTATAACTGGGAAAGGTTTGTGACCTGTTAAAAAACACGGGAGCTACATTAGAACTGCACCGTTTCCATTACACTTAAAATGTAGTGCACATTTAACTCCATTCATGCTCTTCAGGTCCACTTATCTCAGATCTAACCAGAAAGGTGAAGATGCACAATTGAGTGAAATTGCACACGTCACCTTTCACTCTCGATTATGGGATTTTTCTGCACCCTGCACAGGTGAAGCTTTTTCACTCACCTGCACAGGACTCCACATGCAATGCTTATAGAAGGAAACGGTACAGAACAGGCAAATGGAGAATGTTCAAGACAGAAATAATCTCTGGGCAACGGGGTTTCCACGCAATTTTCTAATAAAGTTAACTAGAGGGGCAATGAGAGTTAGAGGTTGAATTTCACCATTTGCGCCTTCAAAAATCTGATCGTTAGTTCATTTATGATGTCATCGCTCCACCATCACTTAATGACTCATCAGAAAAATTTAAAATACTAAAAATAAATCTGAGGATCTGTTCAACCTCAAGATGACAGGAGGCACCAAGTGGTGGTTGAGAAAAACTTTCTATAAATAGTTACTTTATTGTGCACATATTCAGCATGGTTTAAAGGCTGTATTTATCATTTTGGGCAAGATGTTGTAATTTAATTTCTAACAAAATAAACGCAACCCCTTTTCCCTTGTGATTTATGGCTCCAGTTAGAGCCTTAATTGTATAACAATGAAGACCGACAAAACTCAGTACTTCTTCCATTAAATAACTCATTTTGCTCTGCGACTGGCTTCATTCACAATAAAATACCATTTGGACTATTTTTTTTCTATGTAGAAGAAGAGGCCCTAATATTACTTTGCAGCTTCCTTGGCGGCCTGACTAATGCCTGTTGGCCCACCACTGTAGTCCAGATGGAAAGATATCTGCAACTATTTGACGGATTGCTTTTCATGGTCTCCAGAGAATGATTCACAACAATTTATTGGGTAATCCCCTGACCAGCAGGTCCAAACGTTCACTTATCCTTTGAAATAGCTCAACATCGACCTCACTGATGGGCACATTATGTTGGTCCCCTGACGATTTTAGTTTTTCCCAGCGCCACCAGAAGGTTGATAAGTTTTGAGAGAAATGTCTCGTCAATTATTAGATAATTTGCCGTCCAATTTTCGGACGGGATGAATTGTAACTTTTCACCCGAGCATGATCATCAGGTGAAGAGTTTAATGTGTTCAATACTTTATGACGAATAGCAGAAAATATAATGACATTCCCTCAGCTGTAGTTGAATGCCAATTAGCTAATGGTAGCAGGCGAACACAGTACAGACGGCAGATAGTTTGATGCTTTGCAGAAAATGCAAGCTAATGGAAAAGTACAAGCAACACCCGTCACCACTCTTAGTGTCCCCTTGATACTTTGGTGCATCTCACAATCCACATCTGTAAATGTTAAGGAAAGGCTAACCGTTTTTACAAAGTAAAAAAAAAAAGAAAAAAAAAGTTCCTCCTCATGTTTGTGTTTATTCCTACAAAAGCCTGCAACGTGTGTCAAGTTCAAAATAAAAACTCAGTCAGGTTTAATCAATAAAAAACGTTTGGTTAGGTTTAGGAAAAGATCGTCGTTTGTGTTGAAATCCCCACGGGTTAGGGGGAGGGACGTTATTTAAATACGCAATCCACGTGACGGAAACAGCGTTGACTTGAGGAACGAACAGCGGTCCTGCAAATTACGGTGCATTATTTTTTTAATAGGTATTTCTACGAATGCTGGATGAGGCAGGTGGATAAACTGTTTCTCTCAACACTTACAAAAAATTGCATCTTGTTTTTTCCACATTACATTACTGCGTAGACACATTTACAACACGTTAATAAGTGAGCTTTAAGAATGCTGGTTCGCTCCGACCCACATAAGCAAAACATCTGGTGTTAAAAGAAGATCATTCCAGCCTAATGTGTTGTGAAGTGAGGCAAACGTCTACAGACCAACCCTTCTCCTCTGAGCTCCTGCTGGAAGCAGCAGACAGTGACGTGTGAAGTCTTCTGTGAGAATGTGGTTTTGACTGATTGGGCCTTTGGGGCCTTTGCAGCGACGAGGGGCCGCAGCTGGCCTCTGGGTGTGATTTATTCTATCTTTTGCAGGAGATGTTTTCCACATGAAGTAGTTAATTAGTTTGTTAGGATTTAAAGAGGTTGTTGGAGTTAATGCAGAGGCAGTCGTGATGCCAGCTGTCAATGTGGGTCCCTCTCCGGCTGGGGCTCGGAGTGAAGAGTCGGTTTGTCATCTCCCCTCCCTCTCTTTGCCCTGAGTGGGCAGACGAGACTCAGAGGAAGATCCTCCGTCTAGTTTTAATTAGGCTTTTTAATTGGAGAGAAGAGACACTTCATGGAGGTCACAGTTGAGCAGAGGCCATAGCGAAGGAAGTGTAACCATGTCGCCGTCAAAGAGTTCACGAATTTCATTTTGGTGATAGTAGAACATTGAATTCAAGGTAGGAATACGGTTTTCACAGAAAGGTAGAGAGGTCATTCTTTCACGTAATTTCTATTCTGCCTGTTTCAGAATTAACATTCCAGTAAAGAAAAGACCCTGAACGTCAAGGCTGGCAGTGCCACGGGCTTCAATTATGTTATTATTAATATTATTGTATTCAGTCATAGCTGTACAATTTGTTCCGATCCTGTAATAGCTGTAATAAACCGAGTAATTTAGTCTCCTCACATCAACATTTTTAGCAATTATAGCCTCCATCTTACTTTTCATGGATAGATAACTAACATCGATTTTCACAAATTGCTCTGTAACTTTTCTGATTTTCTTCACTTAAAACACAACTACGCCTAATTGCTATAAAAAGTATTTATTGTGATTGTCAGATTGTGGATCAGGGCGGGTTTAGATGCTTTGACAGATACTTAGTACGAAGTGTTCTTGACGTTGTCGTTCTTAATTGTTTGTTATTGAGACCGGATTGTGATCGCTTTCCAGCATAAAACTCAGCCACGGAACAAGAATCTTGTGTGACTTTCCTTTTCTCATATTAACAGTTCCTTTGGGTCTTGAGACCAGACAAGAAGACCTACAACCGTCACCTCCTCCCACCCGTTGTTCCTTTTTACACAAACGGAAGAGAGGAGCTAAGGGAGGAGAGGGTTGAAGGGAAGGAAACGGAAAAGAGGAGAAGATGGTGAAAGCAAATGCGGGAGAGACGATGAGATACGTAGAAGGTGGAAGTTGTGTTGAAAACGTGTGACACAATGTAATGAAGAAATGTGAATACCACCGAGGATTCAACTACGTCTCTGAATTCAGAACAAATATACAGATAGAAAACTCTGGACTCGACGAAAAGAATATTACAAAATAAAATAGCTCGCCTGCAAAATATAGTTTGACACTATAGACTGATTTAACATTATCGACGTACGAGCAGTATACGAGCAGTATAAAAACGATTTTTTGGATCCAATCATGGTTCAATGTTAAATATACACTGAGAACAGACTTTTAAGTGTCAAGCAGTTCAATTATTTAAATGAGGAAACTTATTCATAAACATAGATTATTGATTCATCAATGAGAGAAAAAGTCATTTTATAACTCATTCTCACTCCTAACTCGTCAAATATCGACGCTTGGTCACTGACTCTCGGCATGGAGATTGAAGCATTCAATATGTATGGAAACGAGATCAAACTGGATCAAACGCATGCCTCATTTCCTGTAAATCCCTCAAATGTGTGATGGCAATTTGAATCCAGCGCCTTAATGGTGGACTGCACCGCTAACAAGGAAAGAGAGGTAATTATGGCGAGTAGAAATAACATCAAAGATTATAACTTTAAGGTGATGGTATCTTCAAACTGGAATTAATTTGGACCAGGGGATCATGCGGCCAAATGATCAGAGGGTGATGGTGTGTGAAGAGTTCACCAGTCTTCACATGAAACCTTTGACACTAAGGACTTGCTCTGAATATGAACAAAAGGTCAAATAAATATAAAAAGAGCCTTAGGCTTTTATCCTGCAGGTGAAATATTGTAGGAGGAGCTGAGGAGGAGAGGAAAGGGGGAGAAACAAGAGGAAGAATTGAAGACAGGAACATGAGAGGAAGAGGAACGATAATAGGCAGAAAGAGGAGATGGAGAGAACCCTCCAGCTGGCGAGATAGACACAGGCGTAGCCATGGAAACCAACAAGTATATGAGTCATGGTTTATAACATTGGGATGGGGGAGGTGGGAAGAGATTGAATGACACTCAACTTATCATCACGTGGACCATAAGGGAAATGATTGTACTTAGAACCACAAGCACGGGATTTTCCCCCCCGAATGTTCAGGGCTTTTGATTCTGTTATCTAATATAGCCAACTGTGGCTCCAATTAAGTCTATTGTTTTTTTTAAATCTTATTTGACAAATAAATCTTTTAGTCAAAAGGTCAAATGAGTGACTTGAAAAAAATGTATTGGTTCCCCGTGGATAGAAAACAGCAGAAATCCAGCCTCAACCGCGCTGAGTTTATTTCAGTTTCACTTTATTCGTCAACAAAATGAGTAATGTCCGAACAAAGCGACTCAATCAAAATCTATTAAAAGGAAGAATTCAAATCAGTGTTTTGGCATTATACACATGGAAAGATCTATTAATAGAAAACATCATGGCACTCTCTGGTCTGCGGCAGCTTCACAGGACTTAATATGAAGTCATTCTCTTTCAGCATGGGATTATTTCTTTTTTCTTTTTTTCTTTTATTTAGTTGAAGATCATTTGTTGTGCGTGTGCAAGAAGTGCTGAACGACCAAAGCCAGTTTTTTCGTTGGGTTACTGTGACAATGTTGAATTTGTTGATTTGCAATTGTATTATTATTATTGATACGCACGCAGCGATGGGGTCTGTGGGACTTCGAACAAGTGTCATCAAAACCCAAAGTATTTCATTTCTATAACCGGAATTATTAACCATATGTGACCTTTAACACATTGGTGGTTGACATTATATTTCTTAAATTGTGATGATGTGTGTAGGTTAATGTCCAATATTGACTCTCTTTATGTGTGTCACACACACACACACACACACACAAACACACACCTACTGAAGTAAAACACACTGGATTTACAACACCGCACATGCACAGAAAACCTTTCTAGAACTAGTTTGACATTTTGGAAAATATAGTGATTTTCTTTCTCCATCCAAAGGTCTCGTGTCCCCCTGTTTTAATCCCACTGAATATCCACGTTTCTTTTCTCTTGGAAAAACGGGATACTACCGCCTCCCCCTGCTTTGTAATTATTATTTATCATTTACCCACAATGGCCCTAATACGTCGGTGTGGTTATGAGTGATAACAATGTGAACATTTAACTCTGTTTTTAATCAAATATCATCTTACAATTCCTAACACAGAGATCTGTGGATGAAAATATGTTTTATTTGTCTCTGAGGATCATGAGTGTTGGTAACAACTCAATTCAGGGAAGGCCGTCGTGAGTCTCACAGTTGCATGTCTAGAAAGTTTCATTCTTTAAAGTTAAAAAACTGCCAAGTTCATCAAAAAAAGTAATCTTCCAAATTTGGTAATCAGCCATGAGCAGATGGAAAGCCTCATTGTTTTGGGTAACTGCTGGGGAATATTTCCGAGTGTCTCTTGGCACACTCAATGAATGATGAATTTAAAGCGGAGCTTCAGAGCAATGAAGATGAATTATTTAATGTAGTTTTAAGGAGGTTTTGACAGAGAGCCTCAGAGAGAGAGAGAGTGAGGGCTAAACAAACAGAAATAGCATGTCAATATGTGTGTGTGTGTGTGTGTGTGTGTGTGTGTGTGTGTGTGTGTGTGTGTGTGTGCTTGCTCTGTAGTAGACAGGTTTTGACATTTCAAAGAAGCATGATGAGAGATGACAGCTCCAGAGAATCGGCTCATATCGTGCTTTACGATGGAACTGAACTTCAAGACTTCTCTGAAATCCTTCTGCTCCGCGGCGTAGCTGTATATCAATAATGTCAGATCAAAATGTCAACCCTTCACAAAAAACATACTTGTAATCCAAGAATGGCATCTAAAGTTATGTTATGGAAGGTTTTGGAGAGTTGAACCTCCAAAAGAGGTGTGTTCCTTTTAAATGTGTTGTTTTTAATCTTGCTCTAACTGGACCTTTTGATATCTCAGATATCACAATTAAGACATATGCAATCCCATTCCTTTAAATGAACTGCATATTTTGAAAGTTGACAGGCATGATTTTCTTCCTCCAATGGCAGGAATGAAAAAAAAAAAAGCTCAAGAACCACTGGGTTAAAATACGTAGTCTAAGTTTGTAATGTAACTTAAGTTTGTACCGTAGACTGTAAATAAGAGTAATCCCTGTGACATCACCCGTTGGTTCGTGAACTGGTATTTTCCTCACCTTCATATCTTATTTTATGGACTCATGAGTCTGGAATAAAAAGAAATAAATATTACACCCCCAGGGCAAATACATGCATTCACACATACCTGCACAACACTTCATTATAACTATACGTAACACTTTAATAACAGACTTATTTTAACACACTGTTGTATGGTTTGCTTGTTTATCATATTATATTGTAGATTTGATATTTTTAAATGACGTCTTATACTGTTGCACTGTGTTTATTGTCATGCACCAATCAACAAGCCAAATTGCTTGTATATGGGCAAATCAACTAGGCAAATAAAACATTTCTGATTAAATTTTGTCTGGGTTTTAATTAATTTCTACTTTATGCCTTGAAAAGGCTGCATTAAAACATAACAATACTACTCTTCCAACCTATGGGATTGAGCCAGTAAAGCATTGCAAGTACTGGGGAGTTCTTTGCTGATTATAACAATTAACCATCTGCTCCTTGGTGTCGTTTAAATGTTAGTATCACAATATGCTCCAGTTTTAATAATTTACTTTGTTTATCTCTGAAGCTGAAAGCCCAGGCTTTGTTCCCGCTGTATCTCTGCCAAAGACTGTGCTTGCTGCTACTTCATATTTTACACCATCAACTCTTACAAAGTAGAATCTTTTTTGGTCAAAGAATATTCACTGCAGGAGGACTGGAGGGTAAAATAGTGGTGAGAAAATGTTGCTCCGTTCCTATTTGGAAAAAGCCTGTGTTGTATACGATGAATTATTTTCATGTGCAAGACGAATACTGTAAATGTGTTGTAAGATACATCCGTAATGTAGGATGCATCATTTATTAAAGCCTCCTGCTAAAATATGGATTGTAGCAATATTCCACCAAGGTAGTGGATTGAGATTTCTTGGCAGCAGCAGAAATAAAAACATCCCCTATGAGCTCATTTGCCCTTTTCCTCATGGATATCACAGATGAAGTGATATCATACCACATCCATCTAGTATTGTATAGTAATATAGAATACCAGTAAAATTGCACCTGTATCCTGGCATGCGGAGGACAGCGGCGTGCAGACTGCAGGAGGTATAGCGTTGAAATGTGAAGGGGCAATTATAGAGCTGTCACGTCATCTCACCGAGATAAGATCCCCATCGGGAAACTGCAACAGTTCTTGCAAATATTACGAGGATATATAATAATATGCTTGGATTGATGTCATACACATTTTCTTTGCATTTTTTGTATTTTTCTACCTGTGGTAAAAACTCTAAAATCCCCAAATCCCATAAAACTGCCTTAGGACCGTACCTTCGAAGGAACATGAGGTACCTGGCGACGCCATTCCTTAGTCTTTAAACTTGCCATGCTTTGAGATAAATGCCAACACAATGCTGATGTTCAGCAAGTCTCATTCTTACCATGTTTACTACCATGTTTACTCTTACAAAAAAACACAAGGTACAGCTGAGGCTGATGGGAATGTCATCAGTTCTGCAGGAATAGTTGACCTCATGGTGGCGCTACACAGGAGGTGGACAGGCAAGGTCAGGGGACCACCAAAGTCCTTATGTCATTACACTGTCTGGGAAAGATTCATGTCAAATGTAATTACAATCCATCTCCTTGAGATATTTCAGTGTGGACTTATAGCCAAGTGATGGACAGATGGCAACGTAGGCCTAATAGTATCTTTCCCTCTCATGAAAAAGGTATGAACACTCGCCTTGGCAGACTTCATTTCCATCACTGAGAAGATGTGACTGAATGCATTACTGAACAGAAGCCTTCCAATTGGACAGGTTTGGTGAGAGGGAGCTCTTGCAATTTTAACCGCCATCTAATTTACGCTTCATGAGGCGTGTTATTTTTTTCAGTGTAAAGTTAAAATTGAAGATATTTTCTCACATTTCGCTGTATGGTCTTGTGTTTGTCTTGTGTGAGCTTTATTTAACATTGTGAGCATTAATATAGCAGCTATAACCACTGACCATGTGTGGGGTAATGTCTACCTGAGCAGAGAATGAGCTCACTCTCCCGCTGTGCGAGTTGTTATCCAAAATTTAAATGTATGTTTAAGTGGACACAAGAGACTCTCTTGTAACCCGTGATGCTTTTTGTAAATTTGAATTCGGCACTCATGATTTCTCTGTGAGACTTTCAGACAACCAGAAAGGTATGCGAGCTCCAACCAGCATCCCTGTCTGTCCATCTGTCTCTCTCCCTCTCTGTATCTCACGGACCCCCCCCCCCCCCCCCCCCCAACCCCCACCCACACACATACGGGAGTCACACTAATGAACGCCATGCAGGAAAAAAGCCCCAGAAGGCTGTCTGCAGAACTCTGCTTGATAAATCGCACAAAGACAATGAACAGAGGGTGAGAGTTATTAACTCCACAGGCAAAGATTGTGTCCTGGTCTGCAGGTTTAGGTGCTCTAGGGATGGCAATATCAGTCAGTTGAGCCACCACTTTGGTCCAGACTGAAATATCTCAACAACTGTTGGATGGATTGAGTTTCCAAAGCTGCCCCTTGATCTCATTTCCCCCTCTCTCTGTCTCTCAAACCAACACCCACATGTGCATACTGATTCCATTACAAACACACTGATTTTTGCCCACTCTCGTTTTGCTTAATCACAATCCCCTTGCGCATGCGGAGCATGATTTGAATCCGGATGCACAGACACACACTGTCATGTGTGTGGAGAAAACAGGATTTGATCCCAGACACTTCAGATCCCTTTTAATGAGCCAATGGTGTCAGGGAACATACACATGTTCCATCTTGGCTTCCTTGTCATGAACTTAGCCATGATCCTCCCACGGGTTCCTCACATCGAAATATTGATGCATAAAGAGGACACATTACCAAACACCAGATACATATAGTAAATGCATCAACTGCAGTACGGTTTTCATGCTAACCTCAGTTCCTCGAGTTTTTTTTAATTTATTTTTAACAGCTCTGCCTTCTAGCACCAATCCATGAGATTGTGGTCTATCTGCAACCCCGAAACCAAATGTGATATATGTCAGCTGAAAGCCTCTCACTGTCACTGTGGGTCATGTGTGTGTGTGTGTGCGTGTGTGTGTGTGCGTGTGTGTGTGTGTGTGCGTGTGTGTGTGTGTGTGTGTTTGTGTGGAAGGGAGAGAGAAAGAGGGTAAGAGGGAGAGAGAGAGAGAGAGAGCAGAGACTTGGTGCCCCCCTGTGTTAACGGGAGGAAAATATAGTTTGAACAGTCATCGCTGCTGAGGCGACTCTCACGCTGCAGATGCACATTGACTGAGTGGAACAATACAAATAAAAACCTGCGAGTCATTAATTCAAATAGTCTCAGAAAAAATGATTAATTTTGCAAAATAAATCATGTAAATAAGTTAACAAAACGATGGTCTGGAGCACTTTGTGTTAACATATTTCTAATAATATATAGATGAATGGATGAATAGACAAATTAATGAATGGATACATTAAGTCATGATTTAAATCAATCTTGCGCATGTCAGGAATTGGTGTTAGACTCAAATAGACCTTAACTGTCTCAGTGAATTACTGCACCGGTAAAAAAAAAAAATACATGTACACCCTTGCTGTCTGACCTCAGACAAAATGATTGCCCATTAAAAAGAGATCACAAAAATATGTTTTTGTAATTACACAGTCTCTTCCCAGTCTCTTCTTGTACGTATCCACAGCCCAGTGCAGTTTATTTTTACAGTTTCTACTCAATGTATGAAACTGTATTTTCATTTATGCTTGTACGGGAGAAGAATAGAAAGATAAAGAACAAGAAGAAAAAGAACACAAAGTGCTTTATTAATCCTTCAATGCATGGGGAAATTCCCTGGTTACACATTCACATACATGTCCACACACTTCCAGATAACTATCACAAAATAACCACATGTCTATATAACGCACTGTAGAACCATTATAGTGTACATATGGTATAAAATATCATGTATACATACATCATAAAAACACGTTATGGTCAAAACACACTGAATTGGCAAACTATAACAACATCAACAACAATAAAAGGCGAGAGGAGTAAAAGACAAAGATGACTCCCAATACTGCGGTGCTTTGATGTATAACACTTCAGGAGATTGTGTTTGCGAGTTTAAAGAGTATTTCTATATTATTTACTGGCTTATAACCTGAGGACACATTTCCTCTTGTATGAATAGGGGCCTTCTAAACTTTATTACCCACTTACTGTGGTTATCCACTCAGACAGACGATATTTTACGATCTCATTGCATTAGGAAAGACGGATTTATTCGTGTTGTGTTAACCCAAAGCAGCCTCGTGTTGAAGTGAAACCCCCGTGCGTTTGTTGGGAGTCGTTGTGCAGCGGGGTGGGGGGGCGGGGGTGCAACGTGACCCTCTGTGCATCACACACCGTATGCGGAGCACTCGCACAGTGCATCTCCTCGCCGACTGCAGCGGCCACACAGCAGCGGTGGCAGCGCGCCTGCGCAGTGCATCCAGGGGCTCGGCGGCGTTCGGTGCTGAAGTGGGGCGGATGGCAGAAAAAACAGCGGCGATGGACATTTCACCGCAGGATTCCCGTTTACGATGTCGTTCAACAAGCACCGGGACATCGCGTCGTTGAACCCACCGCCCTCGGACACTGACAGCCCGACACAGAAGAGGGTAAGATGCCGAATGTTCCGCGTTAATGCTCCGAACGGGGCTGGCTAGCTGACGTTAGCACGGCGCTAGCTGACACCTCCTCCTCTTCGTGGTGCCGAGAGATAGCGGATCTCCGGGCTGTTTGCTAAAGCTAGCGAGCAGAAAGTGGGTGGTGTTTGATTTCTGGGGGGGGGGGGGACGAAAAAAAACAGTCTGCGACAGTCTGCGCTGTGCACCCCCCCCCCCCCCCCCTTCCTCCCCAACCCCCCTCTCTCTAATCGGTGTATCACTCCGTGGTGTCAGCTGGGAGGGGATCTCCTCTCCGGGCCGGTCCGACCTGCAGCGGCTGATCGCCTCAGATGGTTCGGACCGTGTTCGAGACCCAGCGCGAGCAGCTAGCCAGCAGAGCTAGTGCACATAGAGGGAGGGGGGGGAGGAGGGAGAGGGGGAGCAGGGTCCGATGAGCCCGCTTACTTGTTATCTGGAGATATGCACAGGCCTTCAGGCGGACGCAACAGACCCGGTGCTGCGACAGCTCGGTCCACGCGTCCAGCAGAAACCGTGTTCTCCTCTTGAAAGTTCATTTCGCCACTGCCGTGACTTATTTCGACATTTTGTTGTTGTTGTTGTTGTTGTTTGTCTGTCTGTTAGTGTGCTCCTCTGCTGTCAGGCTCACGTCGTGCACAGCTGAGGGAGCACCCATGCTGCAGTCTCCCATGGGTGTGTTGAGTCAGAGGGAGGATGACCTCGATGAAGGCCACAACATAAAGTTGTTCTTTATTGTGCAAGTGTTGCGTAGTTGAGACCTCCATGGGGAGAAGAGCCCGGGTTTATGTTGCCACTACGTCCTGATTCATCTCATTCATCTTTTATAGTTTCATGCAATACCAGCTGTCTCACCAACACATTTGAGATGTGTGTTATGTGCTTGTAGGGTGAAGATATTATTTTATGATGCAAACGTCCGTTTCCCAAGTCAGAGTTAACAAGAGTGCGTATTCCTCTGGTGTTATGTGACGTGGAGTCTGGCCTTTAACGTCATCAATAAGATGATTTAATGTCTATTGGTCTAAACTGTTGACTGGTTTGTTTTAGGGACTGAAAATAACAGTTACCGTCATTATTTATTAATTAGCCGGTTATAGCCTAAGAGTGAAAAATCACCATCCCAGAGTCCAAGGTGACGTCTTCAAAGGTCTTGTTTTTGTCTGAAAAAAAATTGTGTTTAAAAATGTATTCATCACTTATCAAAAAAAAAAAAAAAAAAGATAATTTTTCTGTTAATGGCTTAATTGACTTATTTCAGCTCGAGCTCAGCGTGTCACTAAGTGACCGTGGCCATCTTGCTCTTGGGACATGCAGTTGAAACTCTCACAAGTACAACACAAACGCCTTCTCTTTGCACACAGCTAGGCAAAATCATTATAGACTTTTAATATATAAGGTAAAGTTGAGTTTTTAAGCCTCTCTTGCTAGGGAACTTTTTTTTTCTTTTTTTTTTTAGACATTATCAAACTAATTATTTAACATATCTCTTGGTTTTGATTTAAGCTATCAAAAAAAAAAAAACTAAAGTACATACAATGTAAGTTAATATGATAGGCTGTGAACCTACTATCAATAAGATTGTTTAATAATTTATATTTTTCAAAATCACTCAAGTGTTTCATTAACAAACATGTCTTTTACTGGCTGATTTTAGTCACTGAGTTGCAGTAGACTGGTGAAAGCTCATAAGATAGAGTCTCCATTGTTGAGGTCAACATGTGAACACTTCTTCTGTTATGAGGAAGCGAGTCGTTTTTGAACAGTAATTCCTGTATGAAAACATGTGGCATGAGAGCGACCCAGGAAGCTCCGTCGCCTTCGGGGCTCTGAGTCAGTTTCCGTCAGAGACCAAATCCAGCTAATGGCATCTGACTGTGATTGAGTGTTGGTTGTCGCAACACCACCGATGAGCTTAATCCTTTTTCACGACGAGTGGTAAAGTGACATGTGACGAAGATGAGGATGAACATGACACTGCATTTGGTTAATTTCCTCATCTTCCGTCTTGTTTTGACCACACCCCTGAGCATATCGCAAACCTATCGGCGTGCCGATGCAGTGCAGAGATGCCAAAGATGTGTTTATAACCAAATACTCACATTTTTGACTGGAAACTGATAACTGATTGGAAAATCAACTTTATTTTTGTTGTCGAAAGACTTTTTATTTATTTTTTATTCATCAGCTCAACGTTTACAGCCCTTAAACAGTGTGACCGTGACATCATTTATCCACCAGAGAGCACTGCCAAGTTTATTTGTCAACTTTAAAGTTCAGTCGAGTCACAAACCAAATTGAGAAGATTTTTAAATCAAAGATGTTTGTGTCAATAAATTGATATCAGCTGACAGAGTCGATATTAGATAATACATCTGCAGTGACACAGTATGTAGTGAATTGAAAATCAGGTCGCAGCATTGGCCAGTGTGCACTTACGTCATTACGTTAGCAACTGAGATATCTCCCTGCGGTTTCCCCCAAAAATGTATTCCTGCACTTGCTGAATAAACCGATGCCGTTGTGATTTTGACCGTTTTGCCCCGTTTGCTTTCCAGATGCTGAACCTTCACTGCTCCCTGTACTCTCGCGTCCATAAATGAGCCTTTCACCGAGTTCCGAGGAAGCCTAGGAGGGGACGGAGAGCGAGACGCAAGAGGAGCGGATCAAATAAGGACGCAAGGGGAGGAAGCCGTCGTATTTCACATCCGCTCTCGTGTCCCGATCGGCGCCGATCCATCAGGGATGGTGAGACCAGTCACCTCTCTTTCCAGCGAGCCAAACAGCCGGTCCGTTAGCCAAACAGACGCCCACACAGTCCACCAGCTTGGTCTCTCCCTCAATAAGCCTGCTATCGTCCAGCAACCTATTACCTCACGCCATGACTGCTCTGTCTGACCTGTTTTTAGGAACTCGCTAATTCATGGTAAGTTTGACTTCTGTCCGGTGTTATTGGGATGCTTCATTGTTATGGAGATAACACCTGGAGGAGACATTGGAGCTCCACGTGTACGTCGTTTGAATGAGAGGCCTTCGAGAGGGAAGTAATGATCACCTTTTCTGGTTGGAAATGTTTCAGATCAAGACAAAGGAAAGAAAAAAAAAAGTTTGATGAAGAATTGGGTTTAAATAATATCCTCTATGAGGCGCAAAAGTTTGGGATTGAGGTTTTGGAGGTTCATGGTTTTTGCAGAACAAACATTTCTTTAGCGTTCAGAGCTTTTACACTCCGGCCCAACTTATCAGATCAAAAAAAAAAAACTTAACTTCAGGTCCAATAAGTTGCTTTTTCTCGAGCTATCAACCACATCTCGTGGTCTACCTCAGTGGGTGGATGTCATCTCCATGACAACTAATTGTTGGCACGACAACTGAGCAAACTCCATCAACTAAGGAAGACCATGAGAGGGATTTGAAAGAGCCAAAAAAAGCGAAACAATTAATATTAAGTATTTGGACTCTTACAGCCTTTTATATCATTCCAGATGTTTAAGGCGGTATGGAGTCAAAGTACTTAGGTATAAGCTATGACATTATTGTTATGTTGTAATTATTGTGATCCAGATGATACGGGGTATTTCTAATATACCAAACAAAAATAGAAAATACACACACTTAGATGTTCACTTCTTGTCTGTGAGAGGAAACCAAGACATACATATGTGTGTTTAACTGGTAAACGTGTGAAGAGGCATTGAACACAGCAAAAGGGGATCAGACACACGCGATCTGAGGAGTATAAGATTAGAGGGACAGGTATCAGGGTCAAAATGGAAGATTTTTGCCTCCTGAAGCAATTTCGAGTTACGTCTACATTAATAGAATCTCCGAAAAGTGAGGTTTCCAAAAAACCTCTGCATTTCTGGCACATCTTGTAGACTCTCTTTGATGTCATCTCTTTTCTTTTCTTCCCACCACATCTGGGTGTATTTGTATTTCCACTCTATATTTGCATGTCGTGTCAATGCGGCCTACTTCTCCGGGTTCAGAACAAAGCCGGTGCCCTCGCTGTCGTTTGCATCGAGCTGCCTGTTTTTCCCACAGATGCTGCCTGGTCGCTGAATAACTGATGGCCACTCCACTGCATTTGCATATCAGGCAGGTCGCCACAGCCCTAACTGCTATGTACTGTCTCATCGTGGCAGTAAAAGGCATGTGCGCATCCAGAGTAGAGGGAACATGACAGACGGGGCTGCCCTGTCCGCACTCGTTTTTATTTGGATTTTTTAAAGTGTTTAATGAGTTTAATTTGAGCCATGGCTTTGCAGGTAAGAGTTTCTGGACTGCGGTTCATTAGTGCTTGTTTGAGCTTTACACCGGCTGGTCAAATTAAAATAACCCCCGAAGTGGAGTGGAGTCTGTGATCATTATTATCTCCTCTATCTGGTAACGGGAGAAGAATTCATTCCGACGTCTGTTTCCTGGTGTAGATTTTGGCCGCGATACTGATAGCGAGGTGAAGGTTTTCCCGGCCTATTTATTAGTGCGTTACAATCCAGCCAAGTGTTATCTTCTTCGTGGAGCAATATTAGACTATACTGGATGGTATTATCTCAGACATTAGAATAAGTTCTTTAGAGTGTGTGTGTGTGTGTGTGCTATTTTTATTTCGAGTAGCCTAAAGGGCCGTTGTGTTCTGTTTAAGTGGCTCTTCACACTCCTTCTACATGCAAGGCCGAAGGCACTTTCACCTTCAAAGGCCAGGGGGGAACCCGCGGTGGTGACCGGCACAGGATGAGTCCACAGTGGCTCTGAGTGAGAACAGACTGGAACTAGTGTGCAGTTCCGCGACAAAGGAAGGAACGTCTTGCTGTTTTTTTGGTAAACGCTGCTCGGTCTATAACTTTGTTTGTTGTAGTGAAGAAGCAGCCTTGATACAATTATATCAAGTAGTTTCTCTCTGTGCACATTTTAGTCTTGAAGAACAATACTGGCCCTCTTTTTGGGCCGTTGCACTCGATACATTTTTGTTTCCCTTCTTTTTCTGTGCTCTATTCAAAGCAACCAGACGAAACCAGTCATTTTTTACCTCGCAGAACACGGACGCTGTGAGTCTACGGCTGCCTTGATCATTTAGTTTGTATGGTTACTGTGTTCTAACCCTTTAAAAACACTAAAGTCAAGGCAACCACATCCTGTCTATTTTGATTTTGTGTCATCTACATTAAAAGACAAAAATATCACAAACATCAACATGGAAGCAAAACACCGGGCAAACTCTTCGTCTCTTTAAGAGAAATTCCCAATCTGCTCTGATTGGCTTGTGAGAAAAATATGGCGCACCTTTGGCAATGTAGTTCTCAAGGGTGGGGGTGAGGAGAATGCTCCAATGGTATATTCTAATGAGCCTGTATGTGACATAAGGGGAGCCACATCTGAATGGCGCTTCTTATTCCTCCGTTTGTGGGTTGGGACACAAGCACTGAGCGTAGTATGTCCCCTTTAAGTTGTTGTCGTCCCTGCTAAGATCCTCATCTACCGCCAGTGCAGAGGATGATGCACATTCTAAGGCAACAGCGGGTTAATATGAGTGTGTGTGCGCGTGTATATACTGCAAACACTTGTCTGTCTGCGTGTGATTTAAAGACGCTGTTTCTCCGTCCGAGTCCGCGGACATTGAAACGAATGTGTAGTGTCTTTCAAAGCCAAGAGAAAGACGTGGCTTAATGCCAGAAACCCTCGAACCGTACAAGGAAGGGAATCCTCTCGGTCCTGCTTGAGTGCTCTCTCTCGCTTCATCTCTCTTTCACACACACACAGTTCCTTTTATGTTTTCCCCTCTATTAAGACAATATTGCTCGCGAACCAAAAGTAAACATGGGGTCCAAATTCTCTGCACTCTCTGTTGTATTATTATTATTAATTTGAAGGGTATTTAACAGTGTTTGTTTTCTGTGTGTGTCCATCGCGAAGCCCCGAAGTGTGAGTGGAGTGGAGATGAGAAAAAGGCAGGCGGCGCACATCGAGGCCCCACCCCAGGCCCCCGGACAGCCCCGACCCAACACCTGCTGTCTCTGCTGGTGCGGCTGCTGCAAGTGTCTCTGGTAAGAAAATACTATACCATAATATACTATATCATACAATACTATAATATACTATACCATACTCTCTCATATTATATTATACTACACCATACAATTGTCATGACCGAACAAAGACTAGAATCCAAATACACGACTCAAAGCAAAGTAACAACAAAAATCTCAGTTTTAATTAACTGGAAACAAACAAACAGAAAATCTACATGAACAAAGTAACATAAAATCGTGACCTGGTGACTGATGAATTCCATGAGAATGGCCGGTTCTCTGGTACAAAAGACAAGACGGACTGGCCCAGGACAAAGGGAGACGCAGACAATATATACACAGGGTGAGGGCACAGGTGGAAACAATCAGGAGCGAGGCAGACAATCAGACCAGAGGAGGAACACACAGGGGAAGGAACAAGTTGCCTGAAACAAGAGGAGAGTTGACTTTCACAATAAAACAGGAAATCACGAGACAACATGGACACAAGACACAAAACTGATTAATTTAACATCACAGTTTCCTGGACATGATACTATACCATCCTATAATATACTATACTACATCATACAATACCATACTATAATATACTATACCATACTATACTACATCATACTCTACCATAATCTACCATACTATACCATACAATAATATAGCATACGATACCATACTATACCATCCTATAATATACTATACTATACTACACTATACCATACTATAATATACTATACTATGCTACACTATACCATACTATAATATACTATACTATGCTATATCATACTATGCCATACTATACTATATAATACAATACCATACTATAATATACTACACCATACTCTCCTCTATCATACTATACAATACCATATTATACCATACTATCCTATACTATATCATACTATACCATACTATACTATACTGTACCATCCTATAGTATAATATACTATACCATACTATGCTATACTACACTATACCATACTATACCATACTATACCGATGCTGCCTTTAAAAATAGAGTGGATGCTTAGAAGTCTAAATTTGACCACCTGGACAAAGCAACCTTATTTTACCAGTTTATTTAATAATTATGTAGGCCAAAATCTCAAACGGCTTCCTCTGTCTGTAGGAAAAAAGTCCCAAAATGATGGGGGAAGTTGTGATGGATCATGTCATTTCTAACACATAATACCAAATTATACATACGCTTTATTCTTTGTATTCCACTGTTTGTTGTTTTAGTATGTTTTCCTTGTCTCAGCTCGGTAATGGACAAGGTTGGGGTAGTACCATTATTAGTCATCATTGATCACCATCTACCCTTTGGATTCAAAGCCTGCGGGTTTAAATGTCCGTGCCAGATTTAGCAGAAAGCATCTTTTGTTAGTTCAATGTAGGAAACAGCTCCTGCGCGGCCAGCTTGTCTGTGGTAAAGGTGTGTTTGAAAGGTAATTATAGGAGTGTACACGATGATTTCATTTTTTTGCCGTTGATGTTTTCCTGTATACAAACGATACTGAAGCACAGAGGCTCTGTGACGTTCATTTCTAAGTGAAATGTTTCTTTGTTTTTCTGGGGGGGATAAATCAAATGCATAAAAGGTGGCGGCAGCAGCTCGCTTGGGAAAAATAGTCGATGTGCTGAATAGATTATGGAACCGCCTTTGCCGAATAAAGTCTGACGTAGCAAACATTTAACTCCCATGACCGATCAGACGTTTTTTGCTGTCGGAATCTTCTCTTTATTTTCCCATAACATGTGAGTGCTGGTCTTTGTCTCCGGACAACATTAAACATGGCCAATATTTCCTGACATGAAAGAACAATTATACACACTTCTAGAGCTGAAAGAATTAGATAATGAATCGATTAGTAGATATATATAATATTGATCTGTTGTCAATTTAGCAAAATTCTTCAGCAAAATGCCAAAGATGCTGTTGTTACAGCTTCTCAGAATGTGACTATTTGATGTTTTTGTAAACTTGTATCTTTGGCTTCTGGAAGCAAAACAAGCGATTTAGAGGCTTTGGGAAATTATCGTTGACATTTTGTAACATTTTCTAAAGCAAAGGATTTGTTGATTAATCTATTAAATAGTGGGCAGAACATAATCATTAGTAGCACCTTTTAATTCCTACCGTAAATGTTCAAATTGGAGAGAAGAGAACGGACAAGCCGCGCAACAAAACATGTGTGTGTGTGTGTGTGTGTGTGTGTGTGTGTGTGTGTGTGTGTGTGTGTGTGTGTGCTCACAGTTACAGGTTCCAAGCTTGCACTGACTGCCCCTGAGCAAGGCACCGGAACCAGTACGTGTTGTGCAGCTCCTGCCTGCCGCCTCACTGTGTGTGCACTCTTGCCTGGGAGAGGAGAGTGAATGAAACATTGTTTTCAGGCAGTGAATGGTGAATGTGCTGCTTCTTTCACACCACTTCATCTGGAGTGGTGGCAGCTTGTGGTCTTGGGCCCCGGCAGTGAGCGCTCTGTTGCTCAATCAAACGCCGGTGCTAGATATCCATGAAATGATCCTGGAAATGTGTCTTCAGTCCCACGACATGTTGGTTTTATTTTAGCGTGGAGGCTGGGAGGGACGATTTTCCTCTCTCTTTAGTGCAGGTTTGTGTCAGTAACGTGTAAATCACCATCATCTTTTAGTTTTTTACACTCGTATCACGATCTGTGAGAGTGTGAGAGAGTCACAGGAGAGGAGTTGAGGGACTGCAGGAGAACAAAGGTGTGAATGGGTCACAGGGCTGCGGAAATGACAAATATTGACGTTGAAATGAGGATTTACGTATTCGATACCTCCTCATTTCACGGTAAAAAACAAACAAATAAAGTGTCAGCCAGCTGGAGTGAGATCGCCTCAAAGTTGCTGTTTTCTAAATTGTGTGTAATTTCCAGTAAATATCCCATATGGCCTGTTTCCCTACAAGCAGATTGCCCTCACTCAATTAATCAATACGTGGGCCGACAGCACTTTTCTTCCCATGGAGCAGACATGAGAACTATTTTGGTCGGGTAAATGTCTGCTGTCAGTCAGCCTGGGGAAGGACTGGATGACAGAATGAACCGTTTCTCTGCCAGTGGGGATTCCCAGGAAAACTTTACATTTCATAAAGTCATAAAAGTGACACTGTTTGACTCCCATCATGCGGTGCATTCAGTGCGCGTGAGGCAGACAGCCTGCTGTACTGCTGTAAACAAAATGTATATATATATATATATATGATTATTACTTTTTTTCAACATTGTGCAACATTACTTTTAATATCATGCAGAACGTTTTCTTAATCTTATGATGTTGTAATAGTTTTTTCTTTTTAAGTTGCTTTTTTACTATATCTACCCTCACTCTTAATGCTACTATATTTTTGCACTGGTGTCAGTATTAGCTCTTATTCACTTTTACATTACATTACATTTAGCTGGCGCTTTTATCCAAAGCGACTTACAATCATGTTACATTCATACACTGTAGACACAGCTACAGGGTTAAGTGTCTTGCTCAAGGACACATCAACTAGGGCGGGGATTGAACCACCAACCCCCTGATTGAAAGACAGACCTGCTAACCACTGACCCACAGTCACCCACTTAATATGTATATATATATTTGTATTATGAATACATCTTTGATCAAACTCTGGCACAATAATTTCCTCCTGGATTAACAACGTTTTATCTTATTTCATCATATTTAAATTTACAATACAGTCGACAGCCCTGATTTTTTATTTTTTTTTATCCATCCTCTTTTTCTCTCTTCTCTCCCCTTCCTTTCTCCCCCTCCTCATCCGCCCTCAGACAAGGCCCTTATCTTGCTGGAGTGCTTTCTATTTCCATCCACACATCACATGCAAAACAGCTGTGAAGAACAGCCTGTATATTTAGCTGTATTGTGAGGGAGCTCGCGGGCTGTGGCTAGCTTAGCTTATTAGAACCGCACAATGGGGACTTTGACAAGAGGAAGGAAAGAGCCTCCGCGGTGTGACAGAAATAGACGTCTCCGAGGGTGCTGCATTGTGGCCTTGGCGTGTGTGACTGAGCCGCGATAGGCAGAGAGGCTACCGTGTGGGTTCCAAGTGTTGACACAAAGGTTTTCACTTTGTGGACTTTGAACACGTCGCTTCACGCTCACACTGCTGCTTCCGAGTGCTATTTATAGCCAGGAAGAGATGAACTCCGCATCTCTCAGGAGAGCCGCGTATAGCAGTCGCTTTCATTGTTGATCGGGGCCGCCCAATTGTTTTATTGATCCATCGATTCATTGTTTGGGCTATAAAATGTCCAGGAATTGTTAAACGTCATGACTATGACACAAATACAGGCAATACACCCTCAAAAGTGAGAAGTTGGGACGAGATCATCTTTGCAGATTTGTTTGAAAATAACAATCATCAAAATGGTTTAAGTTTCCATTCATCCTATAATTAATAGTTTCAGCTCCAGAAGAGAGATATCTTATGAAATAGTGTTAGATTACATTACATGTCATTTAGCTGACGCTTTTATCCAAAGCGACTTACAATCATGTTACATTCATACACTGTAGACACAGCTACAGGGAACAACTCAGGGTTAAGTGTCTTGCTCAAGGACACATCGACTAGGGTGGGGATTGAACCGCCAACCCCCTGATTGAAAGACAGACCTGCTAACCACTGACCCACTGTTGACTCCAGCCCCCCCCCCTGTGATGGGCTGCATACTCCAACAATTTTAAATTGCATTTTGATGAAGTTTAAAGAGTAAATAATCACAGATTTTAGAAGTTGCAGGTCGAGATATCTTCACTTTTAGCCTGAAAGATGGATCAAACTATTGATGAGACAAACCTACGTATTGATTATTACTGATGTTGCATATTTCTTTTCTTGGGTGGTAACAAAGGATGGTGAACGCTGATTCGTATGGGGATACATTTAGGCATTAAAAAAAATAAAATCCCGCTCTCTCTTTTCAGAAGTGACATTTTTCATCATAATCAATGTATTGTTGCAGCCCCCCGCGTATGCAAGATGTCACTCGGATCTCGCTGGAACTCTCCATCGACAAGTTAATCCAATACCAACTCAAACTCATCCATTTAAAGGGCCAGAAACGGGTCCAGACTTTTGTTTTGGCGAGCACATTTTCATTTCCTGTCTCCTTTCCAGGACTGAAGACAGGATGGAGAGGAGTGAACGACAGACCTGCACCAAGATGGACAGTATTGAAGCTGCAGATGAACAGTAAGTCCAGCCGTCATCCCTCCTTGCATGTTCGTGTCAGTGTGGTCGTGTGTCCGTCTTCACGTTTCTTTGCCACGTCCGCCTGTAGACAGCCCAGTCTAGACGAGGTGCTGTCGTGGGCACGGAGCTTCGAGATGATGCTGCGCTCGCTGGAGGGCCGGGAGGTCTTCCGGGAGTTCCTGCGCTCGGAGTACAGCGAGGACAACCTGCTTTTCTGGTTGGCCTGCGAGGAGCTGAAAAAGGAGACGGATCCCACGGTGGTGGAGGAGAAGTCCAGGATCATATACGAAGACTACGTGTCCATATTATCGCCCAAAGAGGTACCGGCTCCATTTGTGTTGAGTAAGCAGAAGTGAGCCCAGCGCCGCCACGCTAGTGGCTCCAGGGATGGCAGTGTCGTGTGTTGTTTGGCCTCTTTGGTTTGCTTTGAAATATGGTACAGACATTCATAGTCTGCAGATTATGTAGAAAGTCAAGGAGAGTCCAAGCACGCAACAAATATTCCTCTGTAAACATAAATAGTTCTGCTAAATTCATCCAATTATTTGTGTTAAATCTCCCAGCTTTAAGCCTTGATACTAATTTATAACACTAATAACTTTATTGCAAAATACCTCCGCTAATTAATTCCATGCTGTACTTTATAACTGCCATGGTTGTATCAAGCAGGGGACTAATGCGGCTATTTGGAAATTACCTCTTTTAAGTGTATTTTACAGAGTAATCCCGATTTGGATGTTTTTTTTCAGATTTAGTGGTTTAGGAGCCAAAACGCTGCCCAGCTTTACTTTTGACTCTTTCTCTAACTGGGAATGTTGGTATTGGCAGTGGCAGAGGGAGTACTCCAAATTATAGTTTCAAAAGTAAAACAATTAACCATAATTAATAACACGCAGTGAGTGAAAGAGAGACGACATGAACACAATGTGCTTAAATGTAATTAAATGATGATCTAATGCGATGCTGGATAGTTAAATGAGTAATAATGCACCATATCATTTTTTATTGTTATATTTTCTAAGTACTAGGCTCTACAGCTGAGTTGCCGTTTTTAAAGTGCTTTGGGGCCTTTTATTTCGAGGTATAACGAGAATAGAATAGTAACTTAGCTTTTCATATCAAACATAATAAATCGTTAGCTGTTTGAGGCCTTTCTAGTTGCAGGCCCAGGTCGCCGGCCTTTCAGCTGTGTTTTTTACTGTGTAGCCGCGAATTGGATGTGACGCAACTATGTCATGGCAACTATGTCATGGCAACTAGGTTCTTGACAAAGCTGCAAGCAGCAACACCACAGGCCAAGCACAAGTCATTTTGAGCACGCTAGCGTTAGCATTTTGCTAAAGCACAGCCCCACAGAGCTGTGGACTCTTTGTCTTGTTAAAAACACATTTAACTGGTTAATGTTGAGCACGTCTTCCTGTGGGTCATGTTTTAAAGGAGCCACTGGCACTCCACAGAGTCGCACAATAGGCGACTCTGGCGCAATCAAAGGATCGGCGGTTCGATCCCCGGCTGCGCTTGCCCATGTCGATGTGCCCCTTGGCAAGACACTTAACCCAGATTTCCCCCCGCAGGCTGTTTCTGTGATGTGTGAACGGTTAGGTAGTCCTGATGGGCAGGTGGCACCTTGCATGGTGGCCCCTGCCCATCTGTGTGTCAATGGGTGTGAATGTGAATGTTTGCGTGGTCGGAAGACTAGGAAAGTACAGTCCATTTATCATTTACCATTTACTTAAACTAAATATCATTTATTTTCCTCATCCCAGGTGAGTCTGGACTCGCGGGTCAGAGAAGGAATAAACCAGACCCTGGCGGAGCCCAGCAACCTGATGTACGAGGAGGCCCAGTTCCAGATCTACACCCTGATGCACCGCGATTCCTTCCCACGTTTCCTCAACTCCTCCGTTTACAGAGACCTCCTGGCCAACAGGAGGCGCGCCTGCCTCGACACCTAGACTCCTCCACCCTCGCTCATTGCAATCGTACGCCAACGAGACTACTACTTAAACTTCAAATACTACTATGGTGCCAGAAGTCGGGTTTGGAAAAGCTCTCCCTCTTTTTTGATTGAAAAGACTGAATGACATCCAAGATAGCTGGTTGTTTTTTTTGTTTTTTTATTTATATTTTTTAAGCAATTTTTATCCAGTTCTCCACTGGAGCCAGGTCGGCCTTTGCTGGTTGGTTATTGGTCAATTTAAGACCATTAATGCTGGCCAGAAGGACTCCTCAGTCGAGAGAGAGACTGAAAGGACAAGCCAACTGTTCCTGTACTGTAATATTTAGACCTCATGCTTTCTTCTCTCACGTTTAATATTATCTCTCTTTTACTCATTCTTACACATTGTTTTGTTTTTCTAATTCTGTCCCATTCCTCAGATGCGTAAAAGTTAGTTTTTAATTTAATTTTTTTTTTTTACTGTCCAAACATGACACCTTGTTGTTAGTGGGAGTTGTGGCGCCCCTGCCCATTTAACCAGTAGACGCACTGGCTCAGCATGTAACTCTCTCTCTCTCTCAACAGTAGCTTGACGATGTAAGCCGCGGACTGCAACCGTTTTTGAATATTGAGATGTATTAGGACGGGTGACCTGTCTCTTTGTATGGATGTCTACATTCAGTGAAGGGAAAAAGTACACTTCTGACAATTTTAAGCTTACTGCAGTTTTTTTTTTGAGTCGATTTGACGGCTTCTGGAGCAAAGGCAGAAGCACCGACTCATCCATCCATCCATCCGTCCATCCAAGCACTTTCCTTCTTTAGGATTCTTTAACTGGGAGAAGTAAGGGCTATAATTGTGGTTGTGCAGCTACATGTATTATTACTACTACCCCATGACCTTTAGACAAAAAAAAATCTCTCCACTGAGAAAATCACAACGCCTTTACATGTAAGAAAATGCAGCGCAAGCGCTGCTTGGAGTTTTTCTGGAAAGCAACCACAGTTTGTCCAACGATCCCTACCTCCCATCTTTTTTTTCTCCCTCCATCCTCCTCTTCCCTCCAACTCAGACCATCACAAGCACAGGTGCCAAATGTGGGGGGGGAAAAAACACTCCGGGTCTACATTATGAAATTCTCCCGCAGAAAAAGAGGGTTTACTTTTGGGTGTTTTATGAATCGAGCATTATGGAAAGCTGGTTCTACTCTGAGAACATAAGCAGATGACCTAATTTGAAAGGGTTACTAAGCCCTGGCTTTTGTCTGTGAGGCTTTAGCTTTAGGAATGTAGGTAACATGACGGTCCCTGAAGTTGGACGTCCGGTATCGCGCTGCAGCCACGTGACCCCGGGTGCCAAACATGATGTCAAAGATGCTGTGATGCGATATCAGATGCGACTTGTCTCCAGGCCGCAGAGTCTCGGTCTTTATGGTGCATGTGTGTGTGCTGGGAGAGTGTATGGAAGTCCTTCAGTTAGCTACTGCCCATTAACAACACTCTTTTTTTTATTTTTTTTAACCAGATCTAGAGAAGAGGGTTGCTATAATAATGCTAACCTGCTACCATACTGGGCTAGCGGAGACGTATGTGTATTCATGGTCCAAGCTAGCACTCTCAACAAGGCCAACTAGGTTCCAGCATGCTGTAGGCAAGCAGCCAGCATGCCTGTGCTAGCCAATGCTAATCCTCCATCCCACTGCCAGCCCTTACACACTCTGGTTTGTTTTTCTAATCCGACTTTGACAGCATGCGATGATAATGTGTGTGTATGGTACAGTTACACACTTAACAGAAAAATGTAGAGGAAAAAAAAACTTAAAGAGGGTCTTGCCAAATGTCCCATTAACATTTTGAAAAGGACACTTGTGTTTTTTTTTGATGATGTGAACATTTGTTCCTGGATGTGCAGTAGAAAGTGCATGAATGCAGTATATGCTGTTTTGTTTAATGAACTGGGCCTCCCAAGTATAATAGCTGACCTCTTGGTTTGGTGGCAGTATTAAAGTGTCAATGAAACGGTGCCATTCCTCACTGATAAATGTCAGCATCCATGTTGCCATCTCCTTTAACTACCTGAAGTTCACGTGCCAAGTTGGGTCTTGATTAAATGCAAGAGTAGACGGCGCAAGATGTCTAGCAGACTATTGAAGTGCAATTGGATGTAGTTAGTGATTTTAGAGTCTTTTTGAAGCTGTGTCCCACTATGTTAGATTGGTTTTGCCAGAAGTTTATCTTATGAATTACTAACTGCAACACCTTTCAGAATACTCTAAATGTTTTAAAGCCTCTGTTGGATTATTCTAGAGGCTAGCTGCCTCTAGTTAACATTTGCAAGTTTTACAAGAATATTTAAATATGAACGCAGATTATTAAATGTATCTTAAAAAAAGATTTGAGTTTTCCTCCAGACTTATATTCACTTACAGTGTTAACATGCTAACTCAGTGAAGCTGCCATGTCAAAACCAGGCTATTATATGACTACAAAAGATTAAAGTATTGGTTATAAATACGGCAAATGTAACACTGTAACGTCAAAAAGGCCAACAGTTTTGCAATGTTCCTTAGTGAAAATATGCTATATTGAAACCTTTGGCAATACAGTGCTCACATACAGACGACATTAATACCCATAAGGACTTGATTGATAACGCTTGGCTGCTGTAATGAAGAGCTGTGCATGCATGCGCTCAGTTGACCAGAAGCATAAGAATACAGTGTCATCAACCAATTCTAACACTGAAGGATCAGTTGTCGGATCAGTTGTACTCATTGGAGCAGTTTTAATTTCCCGGAAACATTTTAGATGTTGTATTTGGACAACGTTGTAACTTTTTGACTCGGTAGAAGAAAGCCTGCCACTCGTCAGGTTCTCTCTCTCTCCTGCAGACAAATCCCTCTTCTGCACAGTACAGCTGTGTTCCCCTGTTGCCGAGTCCACACAGTTCTTAACACGAGAATGTTTCACCAAGAACCACATGATGAAATCCTGGTGCAATTAAACCACGTTTACATTTATAAATTGTGAGATGCGTGTACCTTTTTATTAAATGCTCGCAGCCGTGGGGAGTTAACCGTCCCGTAAAGTGTGAGCAGAGCAGCCAGCAGGTCTCTCTGCCCAGTGCACTTTGCAGGGTTTACAGGGAGGACAGACACAGCAGAGACCCGGGTAATGGGGTTTTGCCGGGGAGGACGGGCGTACGTCCTTTCTTCTTAATTTATTGTGACTTTTACACGGTGGGGGAAAAAAAAGTACACTGTTGTTTATTTTTAATAACTGCATTTCAAATGTAGATTTTACAAGCAATGATGATGAAGATGTGAAGTGATGTAGTGTCATCGCTGAGTTTAGAGTTTTGTCTTTACATTTCCGTGGGTTCCAAGCGAGTGGGTTTCTGAAACGTGGCCGTGGTTTTAATCGACTGCACAAAGGTTGAGAGCTGAAGTGGAGGATTGAGAATTTTTGGCCTTAGTGACACGTTTTATTTTGTATTTCTTTGTATAAAAAAAAAAAAAAAAACACAACAACAAACGTCTCTGTAGGCTTTTCACTACCTCTCATGTTGGTTAATTTATTCCACATCTAGTTGTCAATGTAAAAGTTGTTTTTAGATCTACTTGAAGCCTAACACTGTAAACAAAAATGTGCACAGAAAAATGACTATGTATATGACCAGAGGGGTTAAAGAGAGCTTGGTCTAGTCAACATTATTTTTTTGTTTGTATGTATGTTTGGTTTTAATTGTGCTGAGCTGAACTAGATTTTGCATCTCTAAAGAATTCAGGAATCCACTGTCTAAGGGCTAATCCCATTTTTGCCTATGCAAATCTGTTACTGTGGGTGAGTTGGGAAAGGGCGAACTACCATACCTTTCACCTGTTTTAGATGGACCATGGTTTACAATGCCCTTTGCTGATATTCTTCAATCTTATTCGGCAAAAATGTACGCTTATTTTTGTTTCTATATAAATATTTTAGATATATATCTATATATAGAGAGAGAGAGATATATAGATATATATAACAAGTAATATACAGAGAAAAATAGTATATGCCTTCGTGATGATAAAAAAGAAACCTAGCTGAAAACAAATAAATGTGTTGTCTGACATTATGTGGCTGTGAGCTGGAGTCTTGGTGAGATGATATTTTAGACGACTGGAACTCAACTGACTGTTAAGCGACTGACTTAAAGGTTGACTGACTGTCAGGAAAGACTCTCACAGCTGACCCTGTGCAGTATTTCCTAACTGGAGGGGAGGGTGTATTTATTTAAGGGGCAACTTCATCATGACTTAATGTGACAGATATCGTTATCCACCCCAGCCTGTGAGGCAAATAAGGTATTCGGGCCACCCAGAACTTGTCCTTTTTTTTTTTTACCGTCACATTTAATAATTTTTAAAGCTAGACGGTAACTTTTGCTAAACAAAGGCCATTGTTGCCACTGGTGATAGTGATAAAAAAAAACATTGTTTAAAGTAGAACAAGTAGAGTCATAAAAGTCTGCAAACTGACCCAGTAATGTCATTTAAAGGGGCGGGATCTGAGCAAAGTGGGCTAGCATTAGCTAATATTAGTCACCAAAAGCTAGTGGTCGCACCAGACCAAAGTAAGGCTGCAAAGCAAAAACCTGTGAGAATATAAAATCGAACAAGCAAAGGTGCATTTTACTGCTTATGAATTCGACTTCTCATCGGAAAGATGGAGACATCTGGAAGATTCAAAAGTTGCATAGTCCAACTTTGAAGGGCTGAGTTGGAGCATGTGCACTGTCCATATTGTACGTGAGTCACATTTTACAATCGGTAATCCAATAATAAAAGAAGAAAAAATAAACCCTCTTAATGATATAAATTAAAATGTTATCGTTTTTCAGTGGACACACAGTGGCACAGTGTGGATTTGTAATTAAATGTGTACAGCACCACGTCGTCAGCAAACAACAGCAACTTATTTTTCTATTCATCAACTTCTTGTTCTTTTTGTAGCCACATCCAGTCAGACTATCACTGTGCTAAAAGAGTCGCGTTGAGGAGGAACACATCAGCAAAAGTGGGCGTACTGTTCAACTAACGCAAGACGTAAGAAAAGTCAGTAATACGTTACTTGCCAGACCATTCACTCAGCTCTCGAGGGCCACTTTTAGCTTTGAGTTAAGGGTTGATTTAAGTCTAATAATTCGTTTTTTAAATACTCTATAGAAAGCTCATGAAATGAGACTAGGAGGGTTGATGTATAGATTTATTTCTCCACAATTCCTCCCAGTGCACCAGGGCTAAAGAAACATAGGTTTATTGACTGATGTTGGTTTGAAACTCAACCTGCGTTGTGTGTTCCCTCAGTTGAATTTGGTGCCTCTTTAAGCTTCACAACAGACCTCAAGATCTCTTTCTGTCTTCTCCGTGTCTCTCCGTCTGTCTCACGTTCTCTCTCTGAAACGTCACACATAAAACAGTCGATAGCAGACGTTCCCCTTTTACAGCAAAAATGACACTGATCTCCTGCTGACACCCCCTCATATTGTCTTTTTTTTGTACCTCTTCCAGAGGTGTTTGTGCTACTTTAGGAAAGAGATTATATTTGTGCAGGTACCTGGTTGATGTTGGTTTCAACAGTTTTAGGCAATCACTTTTCTCTTTATTGATTTAGATGCCTAAGCCTCTTGGTTCTTGTCATGCCGTTGTAGATATCACCGTCGTCGAGAGATGATCGTCAGGTGACGAAATATAAAGAATTTTACTGTCACTTTACGCGGTTAAAAAAAGAAAGTGACATTTTTTCTATTCAGCATGCTTTTTGCTAAATAAATGAAATAATTCAGTTATTTGCTATAAACGATACTGTATGAGTATGTATTCAAGTACTGCAGTATGCAGACAATTAAAAATATCAGAAACTCTTTTGAGAGGTTCATATTTTTCTTCTAGTATGTTTCGCTAATATTGACGGTTATGATTCCTAATTCTTGTTTCGAGTGTCTCATGAATTGCCAGAATGATAAAATGACCCTCTTTGTATTAACAAATATTGACCATGGTGGGTTGTTTCCACAATACATGACTCACAGCAGTGATGGTGCAATGGGCTTTTTAATCAAAAGTTTTGTCAGTTGAACTCAACTTTTCACTATTTTTCACTGGTTGCTTGACAGCTCTTGATGACGACTGAGATCCTAATTGTTTTATTTACATCAAGGCCGGTAAAATAATGTCCTTGTGCTCACTGAGGGTCAACACGTTAGCGGGGAGTAAAATGTATTCTTTATTATTTTTGCCACATGAAGCAAATAGGACCTCAAGGTTACAGATGTAAAATGTTGAGATGAGAAAATGACAGTGTGTTGCCAAAAGATCAGATTTTCTCTTTTAAAGCGCCCTGAGATGCAGTACTCCCTTAACTGTAGCATTGAAATTACTTTCCTATCTTATCAGTCGGACATTGGTGAAACATCATCCTCTGTGAAACATCCTCCTCTTCACATCGAGCCTCATTTTACAGGAATCTGTAATTTAAGACAAGAGTTGGTACAAATTCAACAGCACTAAGCATTAAGTTATTTGTTGGCTACATTGTGAGAAACATTTAACTATGTTGGTGTTGGCAATCTGTGCATGATAATACAATACACATGTGACTGTTGACTGTGAGAACAGTAGAATCAAGATTAAAAGAAATATTTACACCAGAGTCTTGTTGAGAAAATGTGGATTTTTTTTTTCTTAAAGAACCAGCTTGCTTAACAAATTTACAGTAGCTGTGCAACATTGTAAAACACTTTCCTTGCCAAGAGTTTGATGAGAAGATCGATACCACTCTCATATCTGTGCGCTAACTATGAAGCTACAACCAGCAGTCAGTTAGCTTAGCTAGGACTAGCTAGCCAAGACTGAAGCTCACTGATTTATCTCCTTTGTTAAGTGCAAAAATATCTATTTATTGTTGTATGTGGGTGTCAGACTATCCCATAACGGTTCAAAGAAATATTTTGCTAAGCTAACCACTGCTGACTCTAGCTTCATATTTATTGACAGTGGCTTATAATGTAACTTTCTAGAAGGAAAGGGAATAAGGGTACTTCCCAAATGTCAAGCTATTCCTTTAAAAAAAAAAAAACACAAAAAAAACAATAAAATAAAAATAAATGAAAACAAGGACAACACACACTAGTCAATGAAACTGTCCCAGGATGCATCTTTGGTGGATAAAATGTGCCACAATTGTAATCAACCTTTTTGTTTCAATGTGAAGTTGTCTGAATATAAAATCTGTTGTTCTGTTGGACTCATAATGTTCCTTACGAAACACGTTTCATTTGTCCCTTTGCGTTGCTGTCGTGGTTTTTGTGTCATAGCTGAAAACTTTTTGGAAACGGGCATATTGAACACGTTGAAGCGTGGCTGATGTGGATTACAAGCAACTACCATCAGATGCAACTGAAATTGTTAGCATCATAAAAGAAAAGCTGTTCATTATTTCTAACATGTTTTGTTCTATTTGAATTCATTTTAATAACAGGTTTGTTTCAGTAATTGTTTTTAATTTCTTACTTTATCTCAAAAGACCCAAAAAATATAGTTGTTCGTCAGCCTCTCCGGTCACATGACTCACCGTCACGTTACCAGCGTGTTACGTTGTGGCACATTTTGATCTACGGTTCAGTCTCTCTCTTTGTTTACACAATGACATCTTGCATTAAGAGAAAACTCCCATCTACGGTAACTGCCCTTGAATATTTGTAATTGAAATAGTGCTGCTAGAGAAAGAAATCTTGATGTAACAACTTACAATAAATACTCAATAGATTTTTGCCAAATGTGAGTGTGTCTTTCTTTGACTGGAGGTGTGGAAGATAATCAGATGTCTCCCATTCACCTTCGTTGCCTTGGGGAGAAGCTCAGATTTCTAAATAGAGGCCAAATGGTCTCGGTGGTGGTCAAGAAGATTCAAATGAAATCGAAGAGTCTTCCTTTCGAAGACTCTGCAGCATGTAGGAAGCCTAACTTTCCACCACTTTCCTGTGTCTTTATCTGGTGTTAGTCCCCTCCCCTCGCCTATTGTCCAGGTAATAGATGACAGTCCAACCCCACGCCTGGCGTCCCATGCATGTGAATCCACTGATCCAGGCTCCCTTCCAGTTGATGGCGGTAATGTGCCAGGAGGTTGCTTCCAACTGCAATTAAATTCAAGGCCGAAAAAGAAGCAAGGAAAGAAGATGGCGACCTCATGAGAGCATAAAAACTCCTGTGTCTCCTGTGTCACGGTGCCCCAAATGGGTGTTCATGTACAAGTGGTCACATCAAGCTTAACCAACTGCTGCTGCTGTGTTGGGGAATCGATAACCAGTCCAACAGTGCATCTATTGTAGTCCAGCAGCAAAAGACAGACAGGGACCACATGCTGGCCTCAAACCATAAATGGATCATCCTGGAAAGCAAAAACATATACGTGTTGTCTGTTGGATATTGTCTGATGCTACATTGGAGGATTTTTAAGTCAAAAACGTAGAATTTTTATAGAGTGGGTAAAACCATGCAGGTAACACTTATATTATGGTGCCTTAAGAATTCAAGTAACAATAAGTCATTATCCGAAGTTTACCTCCCGTCATAACGCACACATATAAGCAATATATTTGACGTGAGCAGAGGCAGCCTCATTTAAAAACGTCTTTATTTCCTCAACCGGATCGAGAGATCATGTTTTCAGACTTGTTTACATTCAGACAACAAGGTGAGACCACATGCTGAGGACAGGAGAAGAGGCAGGTTTGTGTGCATGGGTGCTTTCTCATACAATCCTCTGTATGTTTGTGTATATGTGTAACTTTTCATACAGTCCTCTCTGTGTTTGGGCACACGAGTAATGGCACTCTCATATGCGCGCGCGTGTGTGTGTGTGTGTGTGTGTGTGTGTGTGTGTGTGTCTCTCTCAGACAGTCTTTTGGTCAGTCGCCTCCGGAGCTGTTGAGACCGATGCCGAGTCCTCCTGGGTCTCATCCAATCCCTGGTTGCAGCCTCGGTCACCTGACTGCACGCCGTCTTTCAACGTGATGGCTGCGTTGGAGTAGGTTGCGTCTATACTCTCATATGGCTCTGATGTCCACTGAGAAGGTAGAAAGAGAGGAGGCGAGGAACAGCCCCATTAGAGAAATATTCTTTGTTTATAGCCTATAGCCTACTGTTCTCACATCATTTTGCATCCCAAGTCAAATTAAAAGGGCAAGTAGGATTTCTATTTTCCCACGGTAAAAGAAACTATGTGTTTTATTCAAGATACTATATCATAAGAATGATTTTGCCTGAAGAATTTAAATCAACACTTGAAACCTCTTGTAAAAAAATCAAGTAAGATTTAGGGTCATTTTCTCATAGGCTTCCATACCATAGGACTTATTTTTGCAGAGGAGTCGCCCCCTGCTGGCCATTAAAAAGAATGCAAGTTTAAAGCTCTTCCTCATTAGGTTTTTCAGACTCGTTGGTTGCCAGCAGCAGACTACAGTAATATTTTGATATTATGGAGCATTTTACGAGTAGTAAGGCTAGAATACATTTTTTTTAAGGCTAGAAAGTGTTTTTGTCCAGAAGGTTGATGGCCTCTGCTAATTAGATTTTGAGCTACAGGCTTCATGCTACCTGCAGTTCTTTTACTGGGAAGCATAAATGTGCTTATAGTATATTTCATGATGATCTGTTCATTGTTTCAAATACTTATTAAAAGCAAAGTTTGACATTTTTGGAAACGCGCTCGTTTGCTTGCATGCTGAGTTACAATCAGACGATCAATATCACTCTTGTGTCTGTACTCTAAATATGAAGCTACGTGTTGTTCTGCACATGTTGTTCCGAGTGAATCTTCTACTGAAAAGTAGAAAGAGGCAGGGACTTTGCATGTCTACCGGTTGATTGGTTCCCTACCTGCGTGGCTCTGCTGCTGGACCTGTGCGAGGGCCCCATGGCGATGTTGACGCTCGAAGAGGACTGCGTGTCGGTGGTGTTGCCCCCTTCAGCAGCGGACAGCCCAGAGATGACCAGGCCACTGGAGAAACTACGCTTGCCAAACAGCAAGCTGAGAGTGGACGAAGACGAGGAGACCTGGGGAAAGACAGCTTTGTGTACAGTGATCCCTGAGATGGGAGCGCAACACACAAACAAAGCTCATGCACAAACAATTATCAGAGAGAGCAGGCTGTGTCTAAGAATAACTTGTATTCAATAATCACATGCTTCGGCCATCAGCTGTGAAATTGTTTCTTGGATGAATTTTTAAAACTAAGTAGTGGTAATAACATCAACTCAATTCATGAGTCCCATGTAATCAGGGGTTTTACTGCGAAACATAAAACGACTAAATTATAGTTACTTCTTGTTTCAGACGGGCGCTACATTTATAGAAACTTGGAAATGCAACTATTTGGCATGTACGGATGTTTTTTTTTTCTTCTTCCTAAATCTTGAATTTGAAAATGTCGCATCCAGTGTTTTCATTTAATGTGAATATTACCCTTTGTATGTCTCTCACAATTTCTAAGATGCCTTT
The DNA here is from genome assembly GCF_009769545.1 of Cyclopterus lumpus. Taxonomy (NCBI): domain Eukaryota; kingdom Metazoa; phylum Chordata; class Actinopteri; order Perciformes; family Cyclopteridae; genus Cyclopterus; species Cyclopterus lumpus. Next base: position 7,540,719 of record NC_046980.1, on the reverse strand, counting down.
TTTTGTGCAGTATGACCAGACTTGCCAGTGATGAGATCTTTACCTGTCCACCATGTGCTTTAGTGCGTTGGCTAACAGAAGGTGTGGATGCACAGAAGTGTAAGGAGCTCGTACCTGGCTGGAGCGCTGCTGATGCTGCGCTGCCTGGAGCTGAGAGCTGATCCCACCTGCTCCTGAGAGGCGAGGGACCTGACGAGGGAGAGACGTTGCTGTATTCTCCTTGTAAAGGCATGCTAAAGCTACACAGTGTGTGTGTGCGTGTGTGCGTGTGTGTGTGTGTGTGTGTGCGTGTGTTACCTGGGAGAATATAGAGGCTATGGATGTGTTAAAGGACAGCTGGCTGTTGGACAGACGCTGGACGAGCCCGTGGGTGGAGCCTGACTCCAGAATAGGCCCCGATTGGCTGGTGACGGGGGGGCGTTGACTGTGAGGTTGCACTGACCGACTGCGGTACTCTCTCCTGGCTGCGGAAACACACACAAACACTGTTTTATATACTTTCATAATCGGATATAAACATTACAAAAACCCTGACTGAACTAACACAATGTTTTTGAGCGAAGGTGCATTTTATTGCTAATGAAGTACACTTTTTCAGTTGAAAGACGAAGCATGTGTCATGTCGACAAGTTTTATTTAGTCTCACTTTATAAATAAAGATGAAAAAGCATTGAAAACAACCAAAACTATAACATCACTGTATATGTTATCGTATCTGTTTGTGTCTTCACAAGTTCAATTGGTTTTTTTTGGAAGTTGAGACTTAATTTTAGGATTACGGTTTGAATAAGGTTCTGGTTCAGGTTTCAGTACGGGACTCTGGAATCGATGTTGAGAATAGACATTTTCCACAAGCATAGTAAGACACGTTGGTGTGTGTGTGTGTGTGTGTGTGTGTGTGTGTGTGTGTGTGTGTGTGTGTGTGTGTACCTGCGTTGTGGTGTCTGTGGCTGTGTGTTGTCCTGGCTCTGTGTTGGTAGAGGCTCAGGCTGTTGGACGTGACGGAGGACGGGCGGTTTTGGCTCAGCGTGGACGAACCACCGGCTGCGCAGTCCACATCCTCCATGTTCACGCCACTGTTGCAGCTGGTCAGGTTGTCCTTACGCACCCTGCAGGACACACACACACACACACACACACACACACACACACGCAGCTTTGATTTATTTATTCATGTCCACATCAGTGCAAGGGACACAAACTGGCAAAGGGCCATCAAATATTTAGCAGGCCTCGACTATTCCAGCCGGTTAACCCCACATAAATAGAGAGATGTTACGTAACTGTGCTAGCATATGTGACACACACTCGCGCAGCCTCTTAAATTAGTTAAATGTGCTCTCGCTGGCAAGGCACAGCCCATCTCCTTGGCTCCTCGGCTACTTACTGAAATTAAGACACCTTTAACTCAAGGTCGAAGAACCAGGATTTACAAACTAATCTAATCTAAGGAAAACTCATCCTCTAAGAAGCTTAAGAGAGTGACTCTCTCTCACACACACACACACACACATTAGCTGATCTGCAAAGGTTAATGCAGAGCCGAGACAATAATCTATGCTGAAGGTAATGTGTAAAAGAGGGTCGGGATGATAAACAAAAGAGAGGATGGAGTCAAAGCTTTTGGCCGCCCTCCCACTCTGCAGTCCTCTTTCTCTCATGTATTTAAAACTTTAACTTTAAGTCTCTCCCCAGCGCTGACTTCAACAAAGTCAATATCTGTAAATCCACAGAGAAGCAAAACTTGTTTATAAATATGATGTTTTTTTGGGGTTTGTTTTTAACTGAGCAGCAGTGACAATTTGACACGCAGATATGCTCCAAAATGCTGGAAGTAATAAACTGAATGCAACCCATTTGTTGAGCATGAGATAGCAATATTGGTTTATAGACTCCAAAATGAAAATCATATCTCATAACATGATGTATCTTAGCTGCACAAGATGAAGGACTGAGCAATAACTCTCAGCTGAAAGTGATTACACATGTGACCTGAGGCTGGAAGAAGAATGTGAGTTGTTACTCCCAAGTGTGTGTGCTCGAACTGATGCCAAATAAATGTATCTTATCCCGAGTATCTTATTCAAGGACCCTCAGAGACTGATGGTTGTTCCAGGAACTGAAGCTCGGACCTTTTGTTTACAGCTTTGTCTTTTCACCCACGAGACAGAATTACATTTAAAAAGGGATTTAAGCATGTGATGACTGTTCCTTGAAGAGCACATCAAAAGGGGGAGTTTTAGGGAGGGAGGAGCTTGAGGAGGAAAAGAAACAGATTTTAAATATGCAAAATGGTGTTGATTAGAAACTGACCGTAACCATTTAGAGCAGAGCCAGGATCGAATGGCGTCCAGGCTTAGGGCTCCTCCCCCGATGCTGCGGAGCGTACGGTGTGTTCCTGCGTACGATGTTGTTAGTGGGGACACGTACCTGCAAGACAAAATAAAAGCCATGCTGTCAGCACAAGGACAACAATGTAAAGATCGGAAGTTAAAAGGTGCAGTGTGTGCTGGATTTGGCTGCATCTGGCGGTGAGGTTGCAGATTGCCGACGCGATCAAAAATGCGAATGGCCCTTTTCTAGAGCACCTGTTTGGTTTGTCCGCTCTGGGCCACTGTAGAAAGATCCTGCTCCGTACGTAGATATAGACGGCTCGTTTTAAGATTACAAAAACATTCCTGCAAATCGACTCCCCCTACACTGCTCCTTTTTTTAAAATACAAAAAGTTTGAATATTTGATTTAAAAAAACATTAAGTTCCATATAAAACCTGGTGATGTCAGCGGCCATGCTCTGAGCGACTCACATAGGGTAGCCCAGCGGCTGGTCGCAGGACGAGTTCACCATGTTCCTCAGCGCCTGCTTCGAGTTCTGGATGCTGCCTCGTTCCGGGTTTCGGTTCCGTAGGAACACCAACTCCTGCTGCTGGCCGGCCCACAGACCTCGCACACACTCCTTGTTGATCTGCAGATCATAAGACATATATATATATCACTATGAAATATAAATTATCTAAATAATTACTTTTTAATGGGCCATTATGTTTTATCATCCTCCATTACGTGGTCTCTTATGTATGAAATTAGAGATTCGGATACAGAGTTGGTTTCCTGTTTTTCCTGCAACCAAATGGAGCCATTTTGTCATCTGCTTTCTCCAGCTTCAACAAGGAGAGCACATGTTTTGAGTTATAATATCATCCTTCCATCGCTGAAGGGCGAAAACACTTTGTGGCTGCGTATTAAAAATAAACGAGTGCTCTTGACAAAGTGATTCCGCGGCGTCAAAAAGATTAATCAACATTATTGAAACCCAGAAAGATGAAAGCTTCCTGTCAGAAGCTGCATATGTAAAGGATATAAAAAGGACATTTTGGGAAAATACCCTTATTTGCTTTGCACAAAGTCTGGAAACTGCGAGCCTGGCGTTGTCCAAAGGAGGCAAAGTCTGCATCTCTGTAGTCTTTTTGTTTTTTAGCTGTTTCCAGTCTTTGTGCCTAATTGAGCTGGCAGTAGCTTCATATTTAGTGAGGGACATGAATGGTATTAATTTCCCAAAGTCTCGTCCAATATTAAAGCATGATGTCAAAGGAAAAGTTGAAACTTTTAAATTCTGTGAGTTAAGCCAAAATGTGAGCACTCACATGGATTCACCACTGTGGGGTCATTTGTCCCAAAATAATAAAGTAACTTTGATGGTTGTTTGGTACCACCCCACTCAGATGTACTATATATATATATATATATATATATATATATATATATATATATAGGCTCTGTCTGGCATTTGTCACCATCTCACAACACGTTCTCATCCTGGAAATGTAAATGCTTCTCGCACATCCACAGACGCCCTCTGCCCTTTTACCTTGATGACCTTGAAGCTGAGGTGGCGTTTGTACAGCATGATGATCTTGTACTCGTCCGTGCCGTCGTCGATCATGTGCCTCATCGTGAGCAGCGTGTCGCGGCTGGAGAGCACCGCCTTGCGCCAAGCGGGGTCGCTCTCGTGGCAGATGACCAGGCTGCTGCGGTAGTTTGTGATGGCTTCGTACAAGATGGAGGCCTCCTCTGTCTCCTCCAGGCAAGTGAAGTGGTCCTGAAAGGACAGGAAAGGCGTGATGGAGATACGAGGGTAGATGAAGAGAAGCGACCATCGTGGAGACATTTAGAAACTCGATAGGATGCACAGATGTTTGTCTGTGTGTTTACAGAATAGTAGAAATCAATCCCAGTTACAGACATTTAAAAGCAAAGCACACTTTACCTGATGCAGCTTGAGGCTCATTCGGACCGCAGGAGCCACAACCTTCTGCAGGAGGTCGAGATCAGCAAAAACCCACTCGTCTTTGGTGGCGATGCGGAAGTCTCCTTTAAACAGGGTGTTGAAACCGTACAGAAACGATTCCAGACTTGGTGGTGGAAGGAGGAGGTTTGAGAGGCGAGAGAGGGCGAGAGAGAGAGAGAGAGAGAGAGAGAGAGAGAGAGGAGGCGGGTTATGATCCAATGAAATATTTTTAGAATATAAACCACACAAAGACAACATGTCTTGAGTGCAGAGACCAATATCTGTTTTGTGCCTAGTTAAATATGTAGCTGCTCGTGCCCCCCTCTGGTGTATCTGTCACACTGCAGGTAAACATCGACTGCTACTGATATTACTTAGGAATCATTTCTCAGCACATTTTCAACCACTGAACTAAAAAACATGAAAGCGAGAAAAACTATCATCCTTAATGCAGCAAAACAGTATTACATTTCATGTGGTATATTGTAATTTTCCTGATGTCCTTTAAAATGTCGTGTGGGTGGTTTTGAGTTGTATTTTTAAATAATGAGTTATTCAATAAACTCATTGTTAAGCCAAACTTTCTATAAATCGAATCACAAATGAGGGCTTTCCAGAGTTGTGTACATTATGGTCAAGGAAGCTTTCGTTGCTTTCTGAAGAAGAAAACTGTTTTCTATTGAAGGGATTTCTGCATAAAAACATACATGTCAATATTCAATTAGACTCCATTGCAAGCAGAATCATTTTAGTTCAAAGTGAGAGTTCAACAAATGAGCCAATGAAATCCTCACGGCCCGACAGATAACTGACTGTTGACCCCGTGATCTTCTCACATGACTGTAATCAGAAAGGGATATCATGGATTTTATTCATATTCTTTGCGTTGCTCTTTGACCTAAACAAGGTGTACCTGTTGGACATGTTGTGTGACGCCGTGCCGAGGGATCTCCTCCCCAGGACGGAGAGCGCGTAGGAGAGGGTCACCAAAGGAGAGTCTTCATCACTGTCCACAGTCTGGACACAAACGCAAAGACAGGGAGACATGAAGCTACTGGCATATGGAACAAAGATCAAAAAATGATAATGAGCACAGATTCTGCTAAATTGTTGTGTTCTTCTTATGAGTTGTGTGACAATATTCCTTCTCACTGTTTTGCTTTCCTTTTACTCATTTCACATTAATGAAAACATTAAAGAAAATAGGAGAGCTGAGGGCTACTTCCCCCTCAAGTCTTTTACAGGTGTAGTTGTTGGATGTTGTTTCCAGCGTGCGTGTGCACAAAGCCGAGCAGCGGCCTGTTTAAGGGAGGGGCGAGTATGAATATTGACACATTTTAAACATATAATACTCCTAAGAAAAAAGTACATTATCCGTATCGGAATCTCGTTTCATCCGAGTTTTGGGCTCAGCCCTAAAAACAATGCATAATATTTAGATTCAATCTTGAATCTAGAAACGTAACATTTCTGTCAAGTAAATGTAGAACTCCATTGTTTCCCTCTGAAGTAGAAGAACACATTAAGTTATATACAGTTGCATGAGTTGCTTCTTTTTTTTAAGCGCTTTGGGCCTTTTGAAAGTTGTTTCTCGGTACAATGAGATATAACGCTAACATCGTTCAATATTTTCATATTTAAAAATCATAATAAATCTGTAGCAATTTAAATATGTCAGCGTGGGCTCTTGGACATTTGTATGGGCTTTTTTCCCCCCCTGTTATCTGATATTTTTTAAGTTTAATTTAAGTGAGAGAAATAAATGCTGTTTGTTGCTGAAGTTCGATAGAATAATCCTTAAGTGATGTACCGTCTCCATCTTCCCAGCACAGTGCTGGATCCACTCCAGGTAGACGTTGCAGAAGCTGGCACGTGTCACGCCCTGCAGGCAGTGCACGTAGTCTTCATCGATCTTCACACTAAAGACCTGAGGGTCGCGCTCGATGTGGTGCCACTTGGTGTAGGACTGCAGCGCCTCCTGGACGGCGGCGTCCTTGAGCCAGGTGCACAGTTTGGGAGAGTGGATCAGGTAGTAGATAATACTCTGAGGGGAGACGGGGAGGAAGAGATAGAAGAGGAAGGAAAACACCAGCAATGAACAAGAGAAATAATTGAGTGTGTAGCTGACGACCATATCTGGAGGCTGTCATTTGTAATAATGCACAAGACACTGGATTATCCATTTAAGAGTTTAACCTTTTGACAGGAACATCTTAAAGAGCCAGTTGAGACAAAGTGGAATATTCAATTCGATTGAATATAACTACGGTTGATGCCGTATCAACGCTGTACGAGGTGTCTTTCAATGCCAGTGATGCAGTATAATCAGAATATTTCAATAACAGCTTAAATAAACCAAAAAAGAGATTGTGTCGTATGCTCAGTTGGTCTAACAGTAAATCAGAAGAAAAGGAACAAACGACACATACAGTAATAAAAGGATTTTTCAGGAGTGATCATTTGCATCGACATAACACTATGCCAGAAAGAAAGAAAATTAATTAATACAAAATCCCGCACTGTTGAAACTTTCCTCAGAGAAGTCTGAGCATGAAACCACTTTGTGTTCATTTTGACAAACCGAGTTTGTGACAGAACCCCACAGACAAATGATGCATGTAAATATAAGTCATATAATTGAACGACTTCTGTCAAATGCACACACACACACACACACACACACACAAACAGATACAAATGAAACGCACTTTCAGGTAGTAGGTGATGAGTAGCTTTCGCAGATCGTACACTTGTAGCATTGTGGCGGCGTTGTTCTCACTGATGCTGTAACCCTCCAGCAGGTACTTGGTGGCCATCACCTCCCAGGCCAGCCAGCGGAGGTTGAAGGCCGCATTGCACGACAGCATGTGGGGCAAGTGTCCCGGCTCGCAGCAGCAGCACGCATCGTCTTCCTCCACTCCCTCGGTGATGGCCTCCACCTCTCGCTGCTGGCAGTATGTACCTGGGATGGAGAGAGAGATGGAGGTAATAAGTCAAACGGGGAGCGAGCGCAGAAGGATGGAGAATGGGATGGAGGTATGGAGGGACTGTGGGGTGGTCAAACTTCTTCACCTCTGAACTCCAGGCCCCTCAGCTGGAAAGTGACGAGCCCGTTGCCGATCTCGATGAGGTGGACCAGGGCATTGAGGTAGTCAGAAGCCAGGATGAAACAGTCTCCGGCGCTGTAGTTTCCCCATCGGCCCAGCATGAGGTCGCCACAGAGGGAGTGCTGCAGCGAGCGAGTCAGGTACTCGTAAAAGATGGAGTTCAGGTTGCTGTCGTCACATCCTGCGAGAAAAAAACAAACAGTCAGATGGACGAATGGGTTTCAGGAAAGGACCAAAATAAAAAGCCTGGCTGTTTTCTTCCCTTACTGAGTCTAAAGTACAAGAAGTTCATGTTGACACAGTGGCGATATCAATCAAACAAATTATCTTTATTCACAAGTAATCTTTCATACAATGACTGCTTGAGGACAATTATAAAAGATATAGTCTGTAACGGATGTTGGTTCAGTGAGAAAGAACTCACCCGTCTCTTTATCGACTTGGGACACCAGTCTGCTGTTAGAGTTGTCGATACGCTTTGTGCTGCAATGGACGGGAGATGAAAAACAGTCAAAACTATAAACTGCTGAGCCCAAGAAGAAGTCAAAAGGTACCCGTTTTGCTCTGATGAAAAGGTGTGTCATGTAGAATAGGGTGAATAAAGTGTTGCAGCTGCTTTGAGTCAATTCATTTTAAAATGATGGCTGTAATGTTGAAAACACTGAAATAGACATATATCATTTAGTGGACTATAATACCGTTGTAAAGATACTCAAAAGGAAAGCTTAAGATTGTACATATTCGTCCTCTTGAAGATCTTAAACTGCATCTTATTATATGCAGCCTCCTTACTCTAGAATTTTTATTTTTTTTAAACTCCACAGCCCCCAGAGAAACTTGAAACTAGATATTTTGAGACTATTCTGTTGTCTCATTTGTTGTCCATGTGGTATTTTTTTGTTGACTTGTTGTTTGGCTGAGGTTCACGTTGCCAAACCTGCACAACTACTCCCTAAAACACCAACATCAGTGATTTGAATGTTCTTTTTTCCAGACAACAATGTCTAAATATAATCACAGGCTGCTTCACTAAAAATGACTGAAGTTTGCACAACAAAGCCGCAGGAGTATTTTAAGAGTGCTCTCAGTGAGCTGAAGTACAAACAACCTCTCACATCAATAAGTAAAGAGGGGACAGAGGGGTCACGTTGTATAAAGGCATGAGGGTGTCCATCTGCTAATCTGCCGAGCTCAGCTCAAAAAGGATGGGATTGATTTTACTCTCGCTGTAAATACAAATGTTGATGAATTATTATGAAAGAAAACATTAGCCAATTTCTCAATACTTCCCTACCGTGTCCGTGGCTAGCAGCGCAATGCCATTTATTTCTACTGAAGCTGCAACACAAATACATGCTTTCATTTGATCTATTTTTTCTAAGGCCCAGTAAGCATTTGTTTGTGACTATTTTCAGCCGCGGATCAATATACATTTGCTGTGAGTATTAACAGCAGCAGGTGGATGTAAGCGAGATTAACTCAAACTAGTAATGAAGGAGCATGTAACTCAGTGCAACAGTGTGGCTCATTAAAGTATTTAATAGTCTTTTAACTACAATGGAAGTAAATAGCACCGAATAATAAGCAACTGTACATCAGGCTGTCGAAAAGTAATTGTGAGTACACTTAACTTTGCATTGTTGGTTTGAGTCTGCTCTTGGCATTCGTTGACAATTTAGCCTGTTCTTTAAGCAGCTTTCCAAGATGTTCCTCAATCTAGACTCACAATGCTACAGCAAACCATTTCCAGACACCTCCAGGCTGTTTGGGAAACTCACATCACACTCATTCGTCGGGGGCCTTACTTGTAGTTTCGCTCCCAGAACTTGATGGGCCTCGGATAGGAGGAAATGAAGATCGCGCTGCCCAGGAAGGGAGCCAGCGGGGTGTAGAACACGGTGGTGAGCAGAGTCTGGAGCAGCAGCATGGCGGAGTCTGTACACGCACACCAGTAAAAGAAAGAACAACCGGTACTGACACACACACACACACACACACACACACACACACACAGGTCTCAGAGAAAGGATACGAGGCACTGCAAACGGCTGAGCAAAGGCATGAAAAGCGCTGCCCCAGGCGATCTGCCACGGAGCGATGTAAACCAGGATGAAATGGAGCTTCAGCAAAAGCTCACGCATCTGCACAGAAACAAAAAAAAAAACAACACAGTCAGAGGCCAACAAACAGTTATCCAACTCAAACAACCTTTGTCACGTGATATCTATTACATCCCTCCACGGCACCGTAGAGGTTGATGAGCCTTCTGTGGTCAAATGCTGGCCTAAACAATTCAGCTCAAACACCTGATTACACCTGCGGTAACGTTTCAGTCGAGATCAGCGAGTTGTGCAAAGGACAAAAAGTCAAAGTAAAAATATGTTTATGTTGCTCTTAATACAAAGGAGTCGTCCTCTGTGATTAGGTGGAGCACTTCCATAAAGTTGAGGTACTCAGAAGAGACAGAATTAGGATTTAAATCCCTAGTAGTCAAACTGCCAAAATACCTGATCCTACAATTCCCATAATGCAACTGGGTAGCATCTTATTGTCAGACCCTCGGAGACTTTCTGTTCATGATGAACAGTCTTGCGCCAGAGAAGAAGTAACCTTGATGACATCACTAGATTTAACCAGCTCATCCAGCACACAACGACGAGTAAATGGACCTCTGCTTTTAAAATTGGGGGGAAAGAGTCCCTTTAAGTGCAATTGTTCAAATAATTTCAAATGTCAGTGGGAGAAATCTACAAATCAAGACTCAAAAAGAGGTCAAGACTTCTGATCGCCATCATGCTGATAGTCAAGGGATCTGTCAACCTGTCTGTAGTGCAGTGCAGCTGAGTGCGAGTGAGATTCTACCTTGTGGAAAACAATAGACATGACGAAGAAGTCCAGCAGGAAGCTCTCGGAGAAGTGTGGACAGTCGAAGTGGAAGAAGACGAGTGTGAAGAGCAGGGTGAGGAACTGGAAGCTGGGGTCGCAGAACGATGAACGCAGGAGTTTCAGTCCAGCAACCGTCGTCAGGAGAACATCGCAGCTGGAGACGACACACAGATTTAATAGGCGGTTCACACACACACGCACACACACACACACACTCTGGAAGGACAGGCAGACATATCTGTGTAATGTGATGCTGTGTGCGTGCGTCCACTCACTGGATTCCCAGCTTCTTGCGATGACTGAGGGCGAAGCCGTCGTTAGTGAGAGCGCTCAGCACGATGGCGGGGTACACCACGTACTTCTCAAAGCACAGGAGCCCCACGTACAGCCGCTCGAACCACATCAGCACCGCGTCCTCTGGGACACGAGCAAGAATAAAGAAGAAATAACAGGAGCGGATCAGAGTCACGGCTTTCTAGAGCAGAGGGAGATCTAGTTCAGGATTTCTCTCAGCACATATATGTGTTGTTATTAAATCACTACATTTAAGACATTTTCAAAAGTAAAAGCCTCCTTCTATTTTTCAATAAATGTATGGAGAAGAAAGTCAAGAAAGAAAGTACATCCCCAATTATTGTTAAGAACATAAACATATCGTATTTAACAGAGACAACAAACATGGCTATTCGAAATGAGTGAAATGATTGGACGGGCTTGTTAATGCCACTGATATCAGATGTTCTTCTTTTTTTTGCTGTCAGGATGTAATGACAATTTCAACCAAAATATCAAAAGTGGTTTTGAATTAGATAACCGACCATACCTTTAACATAATACCTCAATAGCTACTGGATATTCGACATTTTGAAGCGACACACTTAATTCCTGTTTTTACTCTGGACTATTTACATGCTGACCTCTGGGTTCAAACTGGTGGTACTCCTTGGTCTTGAGAACCGGATGAGAGATCCACAACCAGGGGTGGTGCTTCCTCAGCTGGGGGATCAGGTAGTGGGTCACAAAGCCCACCGTCCCCGCCAGAGCGTACAGCACGATGGTCACAAAGGGCTGAAGACAAGTTGTTCAAGGAAAGAAACGCGATGAAAATGGATAATTAGACTAAACACTTTAGAGTTAGTATTCCTGCGACGACCAAAGATGTAATAGCAAAAGACAGAAAGAATCCAGGATCCTACCTTGAGAGACAGAAACACGGTACTCGCAGTAATGGCGAAGGTGAGGATGTAAGCAACGGAGCACACGACGACATCCGACAGCAGAATCTCCTTCTGCAGAGCACAAGAGATCATTTATGATCCGCACCGGATGATGCATTTGTTTATGAGACTCGTTTAGGTGTGAGATTATTTCTGTCTGATCGTTCTGAGCCGTCAATATCTGGAGATCAAAGAAGCAGCAGCGTTGAGTAGATTTAAGGGCTTCATAATCCCCGTTAATACCGCAGGAGGCTTGTTTTCTCCGATTCATAATTCCCTGTAATCACACACAATGATCGACTTTTAGCATTGATGTATAATCTCGCCTGCAGCGCTGAGTTGCAGCCCTCTGCCCTCTCATGCACTGTATGTATGAGTTCCACAACTCGGTGCAAAGTGTTCATGAACATCCGATTTTCTGTTGCAATATAAAAAATAAAAACTGTTCAGTTACTGCACAGAGGAGTAAAAATGCCACTTATGGTCTTATCGGCTCATTTCTATAAAACCCTCTTTAGTTACCATGGAGTTCTGAAGTTTCTCAGGCAGTGGGTCTTTACTCTCTGCGTCTTCCTCCTCCTCTTCCTCAGTCTGCACCAAAGTGGGCATTATCTTTGACTTCACCAGAGATCTGAAAAGGAAAGTGTCACATGTGTAGTCGATGGTATTTGTCGAATAACATAAAGACATTGCGGTTACAAACCCTAAATCAACTGACAGCACAAATAAAAAGAGGAAAATACTTCTTATTTTATATTTCAAACGTATCTTTTCTTTGGCTTTTAACATCTAAAAACTAGTCTCCATTAGCAGAATGAGTTGTGAAAGTACTCAACAAATAATAAAGAGTCTAGTTTCAACATAAACCATCTGCTTTCGTTTCTACGGTGACTTCATTTTAAAGAAATATTAACAATCAAGTGTATAGCAACCAGGTCCGGTGTGGGCATGCAAACACACACACACACACGCACACACGCACACACACGCACACACACACACACACACACACACACACACACACAAACACACACACACTGATACTCACAGTAGCACGGACGGGTCGCTGCTTTGTCGGCTGAGGTGGTAAGAGAAGACCACCAAAAGGCCACAGAAACCAGAGAACAGGGCCGGGGTGTGCTGCTCATCCCACGGCTCCTGTAACACCACACACACACACACGCACACACACACACACACAAACACACACACACAGACACACACACACACACACACACACACACAGACACCATGAAAGCCAGAACTGCTGCTTTTAAGAGCTTCTTCCCTGCAGTTGCAGTCGTTCAGTCACTTTTGAAGGATGGCGAGCGACACTTTGAATGTTGCTGCAGCTCTTAGTTACATGAGTGGATTTGCCTGGCTGCACGCTATTCATAGCTGAACTCCTCGTTGTTCTTGTATTCCTATAGCCAAGAGAAGGACCCAACACAAAGAATGTCTCCTATATGTTCATTCGTACCTTGAGAGCTCCGAAGCAGAAACCGTAGAGCAGAGCCAGAGCGATCAGACTGCGTAGGATGCCATAAACTGCAGAGACGAGGCTCGTAGCGGCTGAGACACACAAATTAGAGCGAAGATGAAGATACACGCAGTTGTATTCGACAATGACAAATAAAGCTCAGCATGTACTGTAGTCTTAGTGGTATGTGTTGGTTTTTTTGTAATCACTAAGAAGATTCAACTTCACTTAGAGGTACTGAAAGTGTATTTTTAAGATACAAATACAACATAATCCTTTAGTCCCACAGCGGAGGAATTTGCATTGTTACAGCAGCAAAGGGGTGTAATAACAAAAAGCATCAGTAAAAAAAAAAGAACATACACACACACACACAGGCATCAAACCAGAGCCTCACATCCACAGATGCATCCAGAAATGACAGTTTACAGTAAATCTGATTGGTTCATTAACACAAGTATTACTGAAATTAAAAGTGTACCGACCTGTCCCTCCAAACAAGTGCATGTCAATCTGCTCCAGCAGGTAGATGGTGAATGTATTGATCTGAGGGAAAAGGCCCACCAGGAAGGTGATTGGGAAGCAGTAGGTAAAACCTGTTTTATGTATTAAACAAAAGAAAGTTCTTAGTAACAAATGACCGTTTTGAACAGGAATTAAATCAAATGACGTAATTGCGAATTGCGTGTCTCTCCTGGTACATTAATCCCTACCCACGAGCAGGTCTCGCAGGAAGCCCAGTGCGTCGTGGCACACGATGGTGACTCCGTACAAGGTGGAGACCGGCAGGTCTTTCCTCCTCAGCAGCTGCTCCAGCATCCAGATCAGAGCGCAGAAGATGCAGAAGTAAGCCGCTCGGCTGTAGGCCACCAGCTGGTTGTGACCCTGGAGGCACACAGGTGAACACATGCAGGTGAGGATGCTTTAAACTGCAACTCATACGGATGAATGTATATAAGTTTACCAAATATTGGTATCATCGCAATATGATTACTTTGAGAAGTTCGCGTGGTCTTTATTCTCATAATAATTCCTCTCAGACTCTGCGGTAAAAGTAACATTGAACTCACGTGTGTTGGTGAAGCTGCATCTGGTTGAACACTCTGGAAAACAAAACAACAGAAGAATCAGTCACGTGAAAACAATTGAAAACAGTATTGTTTCATGACACGTGTTCATCAAAGAGGAAGTGAGGGCGAGGAACTGGCAAGGCCACGGTCAGTTTTACTGTTCATCAGGTCACCGTGGGACACGTTTTGAGCTCACTCATCATTTCAAGTTGGTTAAAAAAGGGAAATGGTGTTCCTCAGAAACGGTAAAAGATTCCCCTAAATTGCTCAAAGCCATGGTTAAAGGACCTTACTCCAGAGATGTTGTATGTTTCTTACCTTCAGTAAGGAATACTGGCAGCTGGCGATGACCAGGCAGAACTGAAAGACCCAGAAGTCTTTGAAGCAGCCGTGGTTAAGAAGCACAAATCCCAGGAAGGAAACCAGGAAGGCCATGAAGACGGCAACTAGGTTCTCCACAACTTCTTGGTTTCTACAGAAAACCAGCACGCACAAAGGCCTCCAGAGGTTACACTGGTGCTTTCAGTAGCTTATCGGACACACAGTATACAGCACATTCCTGAGTTAAATCAATGCCAGGCAGACTTTCAAGGATGGATTTACTGCTCAACTGATGATTAAACTGAAAAGACACTTATTGATTCAATCGGAAAGATTTTATACAAAGAAATGTCCCAAAAGTGAAGTGAAATGGGAAGATGTTCTGAAGAGTTTCGAGTGTTTCAGATTTAAAGAGACTATAAAACAAATATCCAGTGACTGAGCTTTGTGTGGATGAAATCAACTTGTTTGCAATAGTTTTGATCACAAATGTCTCTAATTTCTATCATATTTAATGTGTACGATTTGATTTCTAGACGTGGGACTTCTGAACGCGTGGGCACCGGCAGTGGAAACAGTTTATCAAGCAGCTGTTGGTGGATTACCTGTCCAAAAGAGCAAGCAGGGTGAGTCGGTCATATAAAAGGTTGATCACCTTCCCAGGAAACAATTTTAGTTTGTAATAAATCTTCCTGGTCGGTTTCTCCTGAGTGGACGTCTCCGACGACTCGTCCAAAGAGTCCTCTTCCTGACACACGAGGAGAACAATGTATTTGTTCACGATGTGCAGAACACACAGGGCCGTGCATTAATGATGATGATGATTATTTAAACAAAAAAGAAAAATCTGGAATAATTTGAAACCTTCATTGTTGTCATCCATGTTCGCTTGCTAACAGCCCTTCTTGTTTACTCCCTTTGTTGGCACATTGCTACATTTCTTGGCACGTTACAACCACTAAGTATCGATTGGTGCCATAGCATGAAACAGTCCGAAGAACTGGGTATCAAGTCCCCCGCGTGCGTGCACACTCTAAAGAAAATTGCTCCCTTTGCACTTCTATGGAGTACTACTGGTCAAAAACCACAAAGTACCTCGAAATGACCATTTGGAAGAGCCCTGAGCATTAGTGTGCAGAGCAAGGAAGAAAAAGTGAAGGCAGATGGACACCTGAAATATCTCAGGGTGCGTCCTTCGTGGCCGAAGCCTGTGTGCAGGGATGATGCGTCGCTGGAAAGGGCAGTCAGCGTGACCGCCGACCACGCCGTCCTGACACTCCGAGTTGGAAGAAGTGGACAGCAGGTCACTGAAGACACACACACACACACACACGCACACACATGACACATGCTGATGTTAATCGGTGTAATAAACCTGATTACATTGCAGTGGTGATAGTGTGGGAGGAGATGGAAAAGAGACCGTACAGGTAGACGAAAGCGGTAAAAGGAAAGAAAAGGGGGTGAATATATGGTATTAGTTGTTAAAGGTCAAGGAAGAGGATGATGAAGAGGCGGAGGAAAAGAACAGCAGTACCACATGTTGCCCGTGATGAGCTCCGCTCCGAGCGGCAGGTTGAGAGCTCTCTCCGCATACAGCTTACGAGGTCGGTCTCCTGGTGAGCCAAACACACACATTCAACCCGTCAGACTATTTCTCTTTGCGTGTGCAACATCTGACATCCAGCTGATGAGTAACTAAATCTATTACGTGGGATTTAAAAAAAAAAAAAAAAAAACTGTTGGTGGTACAGATGGACATCTGAGAGACTGAACTGTAACTATTTAACTTACAACTAAAAAGCTGAACATCTTGCAGCCTTTTCCAGAGAAATTCAATTTTAAATCGAAAAGCTTTTGAGCTGATTCAAAAGTGGAGCCATCAGCTACTGGCACAGCCTTCCACACACACACTGTGTATTTGTTCAACGGATAAATACTATCAGGCTGTCGCAGCACAAATAGACTCCTAAATTATTGATGGTGTTTATTTACTGTTGTTTTGTTTGGATGTCCAAGGCCAATGTCTCACAGGGACTCTCACTCTTAAAACGTATCATGGATATATGGATGACTGAATCAACAGCACCTCATTGAGATGTGACTCCAACCAGTTTGTCTCCGAAGCTTAATAATTCAAGAGTGGCTGCTTACTGTGTACAGTATGGAAGGTGTAGGCATCTTCTTTGTTGGTAGCCTCTGGTCTACAGATGACCTGCAGCATGGAGCTCTCTGACTGAGAGGTTTGTGAAGGCAGGGAGTCATAGTCTGGATCCTTCTCTCTGTCTGTCTGTGGACTGCAAACAGGAAACGCAATCAACTGGACATCTTGGATGGATACGTGAATTCACCGATGTTGATATTTTTTTGAAGCACGTGGGTGTGCAGGCATGTGTACCTGTCAGGGGAGACTATTGGGATTTGTGTGGGTGCTATGGCCTTTAGTGTGTCGGTAGGCAGACTGGTGGGTGGTTTCGGTCTCACTGGTTTGTTATCCGTGTCGGTTTCTATTATCGTATCATCTTGTCTGGAATTCCCGCTCAGATTCTCTGCAAGCAAATCAAAAGGAAATGTTTCTTTTTACTAAAATAACAAACAGAAATGTGTTTTTATACCGGTCAATGTAAAGCCAGGATACCTATTTATTTACCATTTCACCAACATTCTTATGTTAATGATGGAAATAGTTGCTACGAGCGATCAACCCACAGAGAATTATCACCTGACTCAGCTCTACGAAAAGTTGTAGCTTTACTCTCAGCTCATTGTTTGGGTTTTGAGGCCCACGACCAGCTGTTCACAAAGAAAAGGCTCTGCATGCCACCGGCCCAGCACCAAAGCAAACACAGTTAGCGACGAGCTGGTGGACAAGCAAGCTAAGAGGCAAATGGAGTTGGTGGAGACCAACAACAGAGCTAAAAGGAGGGTGAACATTGGACTCATCAGGTGACCAGAATGCTAATTTTGCTACATGTCTGCTGGATGTGCAAATTGGCAACTTTTTGTCAACATGTTTGCCACATTATACTTGTAATAAGGCAATGCTGTGTTCACAGCTTGTTCAGTTGCCCCAGAGTAAAACTAAATCAATGCCAATTCAACCAGAGGAGTCACCAGTTAAACTAAATTAAGTCTGCGAGCCCTCCAGCTGCTTCTACAAGTGCTGCTTCATTTAGCCCATTTGACCAAAATGGATTATACCAACTGATTGACCTCCTGAACCACATTAACATCCTTCGAGCCCATTGGGGATAAAATCACCCTAGTAATTTGACATGTTATCAAAATGAATGCATCATGATGACATATCGACATTTGCATAGTATTAGTCTGGAGCTTTAACCTTAAATTGCTGATGCCACCATGCTCCAAAGAGCAAGAGATGGGAATCTATTTCATCTTATAAAACAATGTTGACATTGCACTCCTTTGTGCACTTACATATACACATCTGCATGCACTCTGACCCTATGAAACAGGCAGATAAAGGACGAGGAGGTAAAGAAACCAATCCTCTTGCTGAGATTCACCTTCCTCTGCAGCTCCCGCTTCCTCTTTGCGTTCTGGCCTCTCGTCGTCCTTTGTGCTGGCTCCTCCCCCTCTGGTACTGAGAGACCCCAACAAGGAAACAAACTCCAAGAAGTTGGATTCGTTGGGAATCTGGCCCTCCTTCGCCTCCAGGTCCGACTTGGAAGTGGTCATGGACTGATAAAGGGACAAATGTGTGTGTATATGAATGAGCAGATGGGTGGAGATAACTAGAAAAAGAGGAAAAGAGATCAACTGCCAACGTACTGTGATATGTGAGCGGTCTGGGAGCAGCACGGCATCTTTCCCACTGTCCATGCTCAGGCCGCGGATGTGAGTCCTTCCTCCGGGCCCGTACCGGCCCAAAGCTGGCGGCAGGCGCAGGAAACCCTGTGAATCCACATTAGGATCCAGAGGCTCGGTGTCATCGTGGTGGGAGTGGACATCGATGCCTGATGAGCTGTTATCATTTGTCAGCTGCGGACTCTGTGTGCTGTCATCAGTTATCTGAACACCAAGATGTTCCTGGTCTGGATCTGGACCCTCCAGTGTGGTGGACTCCGAAGCGGTTGTTTCTCTGCACAGGTGAAACTCCTCACTCTGGCTTGGTGTCTGTTGCTGTTTCAGGGTGGGGTCGTCCTCTGAGTCCGCCGCTTCCTCTCTCTCTTTCCCCTCCTGCTTCTCCTTCTCGGGGGAGTCAAAGGTGATGACGGGGATCTTGATGTGACACTCTCCTGCGTCCTTATGAGCCTCGTGGGACATACACACAAACTCAAATATGGCGGGGCAAATTTTGTGGAAATGTATATAACATTTACATTTGACGGGATGATTCAGCCATAAACTCAAGATAAACATCATGTAGCTTTAATAAAGTGCCGGAACAGGCTGATACATAACACACATGCGATACTGCTAGACTTTAAAAGATGGATTTTAACAGTCGAAAACAGGATGTTATAATCAAGTTAAAAGTGTTTTTATGTAGAACGTTAAAACTACCTGTGCATTTTCTAGAAGACTCTGCTTGACACTCTCCTCCAGCTGAGCAGCGGTCTGCGGGTCACAGCTCATGGTGATGATGATCTTGACTGTGTCACTGTCGTCCAGGTGAGCCGACGCCGGCCCCGGGCCTGAGCTGTCGACCAGAACCACCTCAATCTCATCAGAGCAGTACGTCTCCTCCACCGGCTCAGCCTGAGGGACCAGAGGGAAGAGGTTCAACCAATGATGTACGAAAACAATCACAATGCAATGAGAGCGGCATGACTTTCTATTAACATACTCTTCAAATTTAGACCTCCCGAATATATGGAAACTAACTCCAAGGAAGCCTACCTGTGCAGGAGAATCAGGGGTGTCGATGAAATCAAACTGGTGGTCCTGGGGAGTCCCGAGTGAGTTGTTGTTGGCATCTGGGGGCTCTTTTCGGCCCTCATTCTCCTCCTCGCTCTCATCTCCACTCCCCTTGGAGGGAGGCAGACCTTCATCAGCTGTTTCTCTGTCCGCACCATCTTTCTCCTCCCAGTCTTCTATTCTGTCCGGCTCTTTCTCCGTCGTTCTTTCCAGCTCTGATTGCTCTCTGTCGGTCAACGAGCTCTGAATGTCCACGCCTTCTTTCACAGCCACAGTTTCAATTATTTCCACGTCCATTTTCCCGGTCCCACTCGCAGATCCGGGCCGCCTCTCTTCCCTTTCAGCTCGGGATGGGGTCCTCTGCTGGGCCTGCAGCAGTGGGGCGGCCTGGTCTGGATTGGGGCTGGAGAGGTCATCTGGAGAAGGGCTTGGGTTCAGGCCTCCCTCCACAAGCCTCTCACCGTGTCCTGGAAGGAGATGAAATACCAATCCAAATTGTTGATTTTAAGTGTAACAATAATAAAACTGCTCGCAGAAATAGTGTATTCTTGTATTTGGCTGCAATGACAATACAAAAAAAAAAAACACGCTATTATCTACAGCAGTATTTGTCAGTGACACATAAATATCTTCCCATTGCAGTACAATGAAAAGCAGAAGGGGAGAAATCCTACTGCTTTTAAAAACGGATACATTTAGTCACGTCTGATGCAATACACCACAGTGTGTCGATATCCAGCTGACTTTGTTCTGTCTGTACATTAAATCGTACATTTACTGGAACTAGTCAGCTGGCCTTGTTGGCTGCTCTGTGCTTGCCCGAGCATATTCACAACAATGATGTGTTTGCAGAAAAGGAAGTTGTCAATCTACATTGTCTAAGGAGCCATCGTGTGCATTAGGGAAGAGGAACAGAGTTGGCTTCCAGCACGGATTGATTCTGACGCGACACAAAGCACTTGTTCCCCCAAATGACACGCGAGGCCTCGATAGTGACAACCAGACTCTTTCTTTCTTCATGCTGCCTCTATTCTATACTTCTCTCTTTGACACGTTGTCAGTGTAATGTTTAGCATTCCACAGAATCACTAGGAAGTCCTCTCTCTAGAAACTGATAACAACTGCTTTGTGTGCCAATCATTTGTACCTCGACGACAGGCTGAGGGAAATCTTTCTCCGGGTTATGGGGAATGTCAGCAGCCAAACTGACTTCACAAATGTCAGTAGACAATCAGCAACATGTAATCTGACGTTTAAAAATGCAAATGCCAATGAGAAGAATGTAGTTCCCTCGTTCTGTTGACTCCACTATTCTTTCTTATACCTCTCATCTCCACAGAAAACATTAAGCATAAAACTACAGTGTCACGCTTCACATGCGCCTAGTTAATTAAATCCCTACATTTAGAGAAGATTTGTTCAATTCCGCAGAATAGGGCAAATATAATCAAAATATATAGAGGGGAACGGTGTTGGGTTTCCCCCCTATATTCAGTGTTTATCAATGCTCACGTTTTCTCCTATTGTTTGATTAGCTTTATATTTGCTCAATCAAACAACAGCTGAATCACTGTTATCTGTATATGAAGCAAGCTGCATAGCACGTAAATAAAAAACCCTCAGCACACATTCAGCCAAACAAACCCCGATTAAGTTTCCACAGGCAGTAAAAACTGCTTTCGGATGTTGCAGATTTATAATTTCATTATAACGAGCCATACCGACTTCCAAAGACGTTTCATAGGAAACATTTTAGCCAAAGGAAACCGCCCTGAGCCTGATGAATTGGCAGAAATACTGCGGACTGCCACATTCGGAAGCCACAGCATCTTGGCCCGGCCTCAGATTGCCTCGTGGTGGCTTTTACGGACGCATCGGCATTTGCAAGGCTTCTCCACTCATTTATTCAGATTGTTTTCCTTTCATGGTTACCCATCTGTATCTCAGTCGGACCCAGAAAAACATCATCTTCACCTTCCACGGTCTTCCCGTCCTCATCTGACTTCGAACAGTCCTGCATGAAAGAGCACACAGGGACACTCGGTCAACATGAAGACACGATGTAGGTCAACACGGGGTTTCCTGTATCGTACATCCACATGCTGAATGCTCACTCACCACCCCGATCAGTCCCGGGTCAGTTTCAGTCTGTTTCACTGTCACCTGGATCACCGGACTGGTACGTTTCAGAGCCAACATCGTCATGGCAACACTGTCTGGGACTGTGCTGCTCTTTCTATAAGGCAAAGATAAGAGATGGGGGGGGGGGGGATAGGGATGCATCAACATGTCTCTTTCAGAGGAAATGATCTGACTTTCATTTACCAGCCTCTTGTGTTTCTCAAACTAAAATCAACTAATTCATAGGGAAGTGGTCATGGACTTTATGGAATTTAATATAGGGAATCTGTAAAAAGTACTTGTGTCTGGAGCCCTCATTAGCTAGCCCAGTCATCCCACTCTGAGACACTTGATCACGAAACCAATCTGACCTCAAAGAAAGAGACAACTGAGAAAAATAGTCATACAGAGAGAGAAATAGGAGACAATATATATATATATATATATATATATATATATATATATATATATATATATATAAGAGGACGTCAAGAATGGGACGACGTTCGGTTATGCTTAGTGGCATTATTCTAAAAGGAGGTCTCCGGCCCAAATTGTACAATTTCACATAAATAATTCAGTTGTATCATTAGTGATTTAGCCCTCTGGCCTAGAATATGTAATGACTAACCTGACAGAGAGCCGTTTGAGGCACAAAGAGCAAAAAAATCCTGTTTATTTAATGTCCATACGCTGTATACCTCTCTGAATGCCCTCCAATACATCCGTAAAGGTGAGACCACTTTGGCATTTTTTTCAGCTACTTATGATTAATCCCTCTGAATGTAGTTTTAGGATTATTCGTGTGTCTGTGTGTCTTTACCTGATGCTCGCGGGAAGGCAGGAGTCCGACGCATTGCTTTTCTTCTCTGGAGCCTTGGTGAGATCAGAGACGCTGCTCCGGACCACCGCCTCACCCTCGTCAAACATCAGGTGCAGCCGATAGTTAGCCAGCTTGATGAGGATGAAGAAGACGGTGATGGAGGTGCAGTAGATGCTCAAAGCCATGGTGGTAGGGGGCAGGGCCTGTGGAGAGGAGAGGAGAGGAGCTTCATCATATTCAAAACAACATCTCCAGAGACCTGACTCCACGAAAACAGCGTTTGGTTGAATGCTTCCCGCTGTGGTTATTTTTCTCATCTTATTATAAGGCAGAGGTAAAGCTTATTTGCAGCCACACACGCACATGTGTATTAAAGGATCAGCAAACCACAAGATCTCATTTGATTAACTGGTGGAATTATGAAGATTATTGATCCCCGGGGAAGGAATGGCCCATAACGAACAGGAAGATTAAAGAAGAAAAAATAAAATTACCTGATCTGGAGATATTGTTGCTGTGTTGAATATGAACATGTATCAATGTCTGAATATACAGTCCAGTGTCATTATACGCAATCATTCATCTGGTGCTGAGTGTTGGGTGCAAACTTTTTTCACATCTCTCCCAGACAGCTTGTGTCATTGTTAAAACTGTCGGCAACAGCCTTTTAATATCTAGCTTTGGTGTCAAAGCTCTTAGTTTGTCGGAGATGTCACTCTCACATCAGAATATGTTACTTTGCCTCACCAACTCACTGATTCATGAGTGGCTAATTTGGGGCTATCCTTCTGAACCCACAGTTCCTACAAAGTAGCCCCAGTTTAATGTGCAGAGTAGCATTCACATCGAATCATCATAATCTGCAATATATATGATCTAATAGATAAAAGTGGTTGATAATCATCTGTTCCTTAGAAATGTTATCAAAGTTATGGATTCACATACAACAACTTCCAGTGATCTGCCATCAGCTCATTCATTCATTATGGCTGTTGTTGCCATCATGTGTCCTCACAGCTAAGGTCAAGGTGTCTTTCCTTCATTCAAATACCACCATATCATATGTCTATGATGTATACTTGTTTATATTATCCAGATCCACTGATCTCCACATATCCTACAAGGTAAACATCTGTAACATATCCCAGAGTTCCTCAGTCAGGTTATTATCACTGGGAGTATTGTAGCTTGTGTTGCAGCCATATTTCCAAAGGCCATGACATGAAGATACCAGTGAACCATGGTTTCACGCCTCGTGCCACATCCAGGAGCAGCCATGCGTTCCGCCGCTGCATGCAGGGAAGTCAACTGCGACAGTGTTGTTTTTCTCTAGTGTGTATCTCAGCAGCAATCAGACAATGAGGGATGCTATACTTTCTCACAGAGCCACCGCACGTGCGTCCATGAAAGGATAAAAGGCGTGCATGAAGAAGAAGAAAAAAACGCTGAATAAAAACCCCGCTACCTGGTACCGTGAGCACCTCACACCCCCTTCTCGGCCTTGGACGTCATGTTCCCTCATAAAAACTCACCAGATGGAGAGACAGGGGTAACATCAGGAGAAATATCCACAGATAAAGGTGGCAGGAGTTGTTGAATTTGTTCTGGTCCGGGTCGTGGTACCAGCCCCCGGTCACAGATGCCCAGACTCCCTGACGCAGGGTCTGCACAACCTGGGAGACCATCTCTCCTTCTCTCTCCTCCTCTCCGCTCGGGTTGGACGGACGGATGATGCTGCTGCTGCTGCTGCTGCTGCTGCTAGGCTACAATGAGATGATCTCCTCTAATGCATGCTACCGTCGCTACGCCTCCATGTTGGGGCGATGCAGCACGTCTCCTGAGCCTTCTCTTTCATGCCTTATTCGTCTTCCTCGGCGCTGTCCTCTGGTCTGCCTTTTCCCATCCCAATGTCGATTCGTCCATTGCTGCTGCCGCGGTCCTCATCTTGTCCTGTTCGTCTCTCCCCTTCTCCCTCTCCTCTAGCTGCCTGCACAGATGCGCAGCTCGGACCGACTCCCCTCCCTCCCCCCCCCCCCCCCTCGCCTCCCTCCCTCTCCATCCTATTATATGATTCGCACCTTCAGCGTGTTTATCTGCGCACACGGCCGCTCTGTTTTCAGGGGAAATCAGTCGAACACTTTAAGACATGTTCATGATACTATACATACATAGGACTATACATATAACATAGCTTATACATCATGTAAACGCGACACATACATATCGTGCACAATGTGTCGCGTTTACAGGATGTATAAGCTATATGCACGCTGAGAGGAATTATGAGTACATGTTCATAGGTTTCAATACGCATACAATGAAATGAATAAAGAGAAGATCCGATTATAAATAATCTATTGCATAATATCATAATTATCATAATTATTAATAGTAGTAGTAGTAGTAGTAGTAGTAGTAGTATAGGCCTATGCTTATGTGCAGGGCTTTATGTGGATGTGTTTCTTTGTCTAGCAGCGTGTGTCTTCTTGTGGCCTACACTGAGAGCCACTTGACACCGGAGTCACATTCCTTGTGTGCATCAATACTTGTCCGAAACAGCAGCAGTATGCCAAGTAGTTGTATTTTCACTTGGAAATCACTTCTTTGTTTACATGGCTGGCGTTTGGAGAGGAGAGAGATTGTGTGTGTATGTGTGTGTGCTTTTATATGGTTTACTATTCCCATAATTTCCCTGAAGGCGCGCACTCCTCACACATTCCTATAGTAGCTCCTCCCTCCTCCCCCCCTACTGCTCCGGCGGTCACGTGTCCTCCAAGCCACCAATCAGAGGGCCCCACAGCCAGCAGCGAGACCAGCGGCAGCGTCCACCAGGTCCCTCTCACAGCCACTGCTGGGTCCGACTTCGACTGGCGAGAACGGCGATGGGGGTGTTGTTTTGATTGAAGTTGACGGGTTTTTGTTTTTTTTTTCCTTCACGTTTTTATTCCTCCCATTGCAACAACGTGGAATCCAGGATGTTTTATGTGCTTTCCGAGTGTTTCGTCTCGTCCAGGAAGGAGAAACACTCTCGGGAATGACCGATCTTAAACCGAGAGGAGCAACAGTTTTCCAACCAGTCAGTAGGCTGACCTATGCTAAGCTAACCTGCTAGCCAGTGCAGTTGAGACTTCGCTGTTAAAAGTCCGCAAAAAAACGAGAAAGTAAACGTCTCGGGGTGTCGGTGACTGGGTGAGCTTCACTGGCGTCTTCCCGTAGAGAAACCCGTCCCTCGGTGGCTTAACTTTGTCCCGGTCGGGGTGCACGGTGCAGGTGCATCTCTTGCGGCACCTGCGAAAACTTTGGGAACTCACGTTAGCTCCATCGGCGGAGAGCTAACTTTAGCGCGTTAGCTTAAAGCAGAAGCAGAGGAGTAGGACCCGTTTATTTTAATTGATACGTTAGTTTAAACTGCACGTTGCTATTTTAACCGTCAACCCGTAAAGTGGTGACATTAGTGTATAAGTATTTTGGCTGGCGGAGTAGTTGCCCCTCATACCGTTTCACCGCAGTGGCGACGTGGATAACGTTACGCTCTCACTCTCCCACGGGACTTTGGACGGCTTGATCCCGTCGTGGGAATGAACCTCTGTTCCCACCCGCTAGTCTCGTTGGTGTGACAGCATGAGGATTTCCAAAAGTTACATTTTATCGTTTTAAAGTTTTTTTATTTTATTGTTTTTGTTTCTGAAAGCTCTGCACCCTATGGTGCCGCTACGGCCACCGAGAAATGGATGTCTCGCAGGCCGCTTTCCCAAACGGTGAAGGGCGGCCGTGCGGCGGAGGGACGGGGGACCATGCCTGGACAGACTCCCCCACGGCCCGGGCGTGCGCTCACTCGGCCCCGTTGTGCCCGACACGGTCTCTGTGGACAGCCGCGTATGACTACGAGGCGAGCGGCGAGGATGAGCTCAGCCTCAGGCGAGGGGACGTGGTGGAGGTGCTGTCCAAAGACGCGACGATCTCCGGGGACGAGGGATGGTGGACGGGTAAAATCAACCACCGGGTCGGGATTTTCCCCTCAAACTATGTCACCTACCAGCCCGCTATTTACCGGCTCCCTGCGACCGGTGGGTCTGCGGGGACACAAGAGCAAGTCCCGAGCTCGCCCGTCCAGATCCCCTTCAGTGAACTGGTGCTCGAGGAGATCATAGGCGTGGGTGGATTTGGCAAAGTGTATCGGGGCACATGGAAAGACCAAGAGGTCGCCGTGAAGGCAGCTCGGCAAGATCCAGACGAGGACATAACAGCCACCGCCGGCGGTGTTAAACAAGAAGCGAAACTTTTCTCCATGCTCCAGCACCCCAACATTATTAAACTGGAGGGAGTGTGTTTGGAGGAGCCCAACCTGTGCCTGGTCATGGAGTATGCCCGAGGCGGGACACTGAACCGGGCGTTGACCGGAAGGCGCATCCCTCCGCACATCCTGGTCAACTGGGCCGTGCAGATTGCACGCGGGATGCTCTATCTACACAAGGAGGCCGTGGTACCCATTATCCACCGTGACCTGAAGTCTAGCAACAGTAAGCAAAGATTGATGTGTGTGTGTGTGTGTTTGAGACGGCTATATTAAGGTAAATAATCCAACTTTAGGAGAAAGTCCTCATGGGGGAACCTGTTGCACATGAAGCCCATCAATCTTTAGTTTTTTTTATAGTTCAGGTCTGCTTGAGAAACTGATTGTAGCACTTTTAGCTTCTTCTTGAGCAATTATTTTAAGGCCCATCTACTCCAGACATATGCACATGTCGACCTGTTGCACATATAGTAATTGTTCATTAATTTCATGGGGCATTGGGAAGTGTCTTCTGCATGCGTATAGGTTATCAGGGAAACATAGTTGTGTCTTTACAGCCTAAATTGAGGTGGCTAAAGACTGACAATTCAAATATATCTCCACTGCATCACTGCTGCAGTGCTGCCCTTTACCCAGGATGGATTTAAAGAGGTGTAAATGGTCTGTGGGTGTATGAAGTGGTGGGGGATACCATCAAGAGGATGTGAAATAAGGAGTTTGCTCAGCTGGGCTGCCCACCAGCCCCACCCTCCTCCACTCACCCTCCTCATAAAACACACACTTTCCCAGCCCCCTCTCCAATCCAAGCTGAAATGTTGATCAAATAAAGTCAGTGATTTACCAAACACATAACCAGACATACTCCAGTCCACACTGTCAGGCCATGTTCTTGGCCAACCAGAGCTAATGCCAGAGGTCGTAGGGTAAAAAGAAGAACACCATTCACTTCAGGGTTTTATGCAGTGCTGGAATGTTTGTTTATTCATCAGGGAATGTAGTGGTGCACTGGAGTGAGTGGAGAGGAATAGTTTCACAATTGCTGCAGGTGTTAATTTTTGGGGAAATAAAAGGTCTGACTTTTGAGTAGGGTCATGTAGTTAGAACCTGGTCCTAGTTCCTTCATGGACTGGTAATTGACAACAAGCCAGCACACGTTAGTTTCCCAGGACTGAATAATGAATGGACAGGTCTCGATGAGAAAACGAGTCAGTCATATACCCACAGACAGGCTACCCACTTCAACCCAGGTGTGTTTGTGTGTGTAATATGACTCCAAACACTATTTATTCCTTTGTGATCAGAGACTTATCATCCTGGGGCCATGTGGGGAGCAGCTTTGGTGTGATGCCTGCATATCTCCCAACTGTGAGAATCAATGTGTGAATGTTGAGACAAAGCATGTCAAATGTACACAGACCCGACCCTCCATGATCACCAGATAAAGACCCTTTGGAAGCATGACAAAGAGTTCCCAACCCGTCAACCCTTCTAACTCATTTTTATGCTCCACTTGCAGTATATTTACTTAAAATAGTATAAGTAAAAGGTGAATACACATAAGAATAAAATGGATCCACTCTCTTAGATTAAACTATCACATTATTATGAATGTGGACAATCAGCCGGTGTGTCTAAAGATGTTGATTTGAATTTTTTTAACAACTCTTAAACAATGCATTTTATGGTCCCGATGCGTTGTGGGATGAACTGTGTCGACGAGCCCAACCCTGGCAATATTTTAGATGAAAGATGTGTGTTAATTATAGGGCAGATGGAGAGAGAGGATTTAACTGCCATCTCGACTATTTAAAGTAATCGGATGTTTGGTGAACATACACAAACAAACTCCCCCGAACAGACACAGTGCTGTGAACACAAGTCAGTGTGTTTGTCCTGCCACTTCACTGTGACATAGAGACAGCATAAACTTTAATTAAAGAGGGAGCATTGGAAATTAAGCTTATGAGAGACCATTCATAATCTGCTTATTGTATTTCTAGGCTCCAGTGAAACCTGGGAAGTTGGCACATTTTACCTGATGATTGTAGGCTTGTTGAATATATATATATATATATATATATATATATATATATATATATCAGTTTTTCTGTATTGATTGATTTCCAGCGCAGAGCTGTTAACCACAAAATGAGACCAAGAAAGACAATGAATTCTACCAGCACTGTTTCTAGTAGCAGTTAGTTGCTCGTCCGAGGGCCAGAAGTCTGAACATCTGTGATCAATATACTGTCTTATCTAAATAAAGAGAGAATGAAAGAAGCTGTATTTGTTTGCTTTGAGGCAGTGCAGTTAGTTCACAAAAGACGCTCCTGCACATAAACACACAAATGGCACCCTGTGGTGTGTCGGGTTGTTTTCCCAGCAAAAACCTAGAATAATGCAGCTCAGAGATATTGTTGCGTCTGCTGTGGAGGGCCTGTTGTCTGTTTGTCTCGGCGTTGGGTGTGCGCCAGCCAGTCTGAGGATGAAAGGAGGGAGAATTATCCACACAGGGGGTACAAAAAATGGTTACAATCTGTCACGTTTTGAATAATTAATTAGCAAAATGTCTGTTGGTGTGGCTGTGCGTCTTTTCTATTTTGGTGTATACTGTGAATTTATTTCACTCCAGTATTTTTCCCAAACCAGGGCCCAGACAGGTACACAACAAAACTTTTCCACCTTCACTCTACTACTCAGACTTTCATTTATCAACTTGCAGTGTACACATGCTCCACGCAGACAAACATACAGCTATTTGATCAATGATTAGCCTGTAAAGTAATATGTTGGAAGTCAGCAAGATTTGTCCAATCTCTTTTGTGTTTTTCAACCTAATCTGTAAAATCCCGGCCTGCAGGGAGGAATGTTGCTAATGAGGGATAAAAGCTTAACATACGTTTGCACAATGGACTGGTCAAGCAGCGGTTGCTAGGCTACTGTGGCCAGAAGAATGGCTAGGACTCGGAGGGTCTCAAAGCCCCCGTTTTGTTTTGTTCAGTTCATATTTAATCTCCCAGAGAGCAGCGGTACTCTTTTATTGCCACAAACTGAGGGGGTTTCCCTTCTTACTTCGTTATTTCCCTCCTTACTTGTTCCTTTCGGCTCCCTCTTGCTCCTTGCTATTTTTCATGTCTACTTCTTGGCCAGTGCAATTTTGAAACTTTAAATACTGGAGTTATTTAAAAAAAATATGAATCAAAAAACTTCCTGAACACATCAAAACAATGAATTTATCCTGCTAACTATTGTCTGTACAGCTGCAGCCTTTGTGCCACAGAGATCCATTATCATCAGTAAACTACTGTTTACTAATACTGTTGTTTTGTTTTATTGACAAAGTCATTCATTAAAAAAAGTATGGGCAATATAATTAAGTCTAAAATAACTAGCCTAGCATTTGCAATTTCTGTGGCTCCATGTCCGGCAGACATCACTGTGCATGCTCAGAGTTGTGATTCCATGTTTAGAGCGCTTTGCTAACTTGACAAGCTCAGAATAATATACTACAACGCTATATTCTTACATTGTAATGAAGGAATATCAACCCTCAATGCAATACTATGTCAGCAAAATCCTATGGTGTGTGTGGATAAATAGGTTATGAGGTTCGTAGGATACATTTGTTGTTCATTTTGGTCTTAATTATTTACTTATTTACAAATTTTTGACAACTTCTTTGCCATCTTACAATTTTGATTTAAACTCTCCTGCAAGCTCGCAGTGGAAGTTTTTTCACAAGAGCAATAAATCACACTGAAACCTGGCGCTGAGCCAGCATGCACGGCTGACTTTGGAGTTTCGAAATCTGGATGCAAGCGATAGTATGCCAGGAATGTGTGCTTGAACGCCACGGAAACCGATTGAGTTGAGTTTGGAGCGTGTGCAACAGCATTCTCCCATCAATCTTAAGCCATTGTTCGACTTCATCACGCTGTATCTGTGTTTCCCTCCCTCCTCCCAGTGTCTTGATTCACCCACCCGTCACTCTGTAGATTTGTATGCCAAAAGTCAGAGAATCGGGGAAAAAGGATTTCCTTTCACGTCCGTACACTGAAATTAGTACAGATGAAGATAAAAAAAAATACTAAGTGGAGAGAGCTTGTGCCAACCATTGCAAGATACTATGACCTATTTGTTGCAGCTACCGGGGAAAGTGCTATGGCATGTGCAGATGAGAGCTGCACCTGTTATTTCCATCTATGTGTAGTACAATGCGCAAACATGGAAAGGACTGTCTAGACTGGATTCTTCAAGTAGCTGAATGATGTGTTGATTAGTTCGGTGGTTTTATTGTTTTCTTTTGCTCCTTTTGCAATTAGAAATATGCATTGTAAAGATGGGTACGGGTCTGGACTTGACAAAACTGTTGGTTTATAGATTTGTTTGAACAACCTTCTGTGGGAACAGCGTTGCAAAAGAGACCTTAAATCCTGTTTTTCATTACTGGGTCATAACAAGCTCACCACAGGAGAGTTTACAGTCCGTCTTGATGTGGCTCAAACAAGTAGAGGCTAATATTTAAAAATGTTCTGTAATAAGTAGGAAAGGTTACTAAAGCTTGACTAGGTGTTGCAGGGCAACTTTTCTCAGGCTTCCCACAATTACCCCTGGTGACACACAGACAGTTACTGCCTGTCTTTTCTCTGACGAGAGAATGGGCAGAGGGGAGAGAGGAGGAGTGGAGATGCTTTCACTGTTTTTTATGACCTCTCCCTGACTGCACCTATTGTTGGGAGGGCAGGGTGAAAAGGGAAAAAGGGCCCACAGCTGAGAAGAGCTGCTTGCCGAATCAACCAATCCCCTTCATAGCTCCTTTTTTTAGCACATTTGATAGACGCTAATACAGCGAAAAGGTACTGGCTGTACACTGTTTAACATTTGTCATGTTCTAACCAGCCTGGTTATGGGTTGATTTCAAGCTTAAACAGACACAAACTAGGAGAGGAAGAGGACAGACAAAGAGCAAGTGGTCCGGAGAGACGCGACCATGATAGATGGATTTAGCCAGCCATTAGCCCTGATCCTTTTCCCATCAAACCAGAATGCCTGGGGGCGCTCTCATTTCAGCCGGTAGAGACGGACCAGTCGGGGAATGTTTCGCAGCCTTGTTTCTGCTTACTACAGGAAGCCCTCTTACTCTCATGCTAAGTCTGTTGGCACAGTTAAGAAAATACTGCCACTGCAAGTTAGGAGGCTGCACTCAGAATCGTTACAGCGACCACGTTGCATCAGTGCTTAGTTACGCCACTAAAAGAAGCTTCGGGATTATGCCCGGATAATGTTTCATTTGAAAACCCTTGTATAGTCGTGGATTACCAGTTTACCAGTTCAACGTTTGTTTTTATGAGTTGTATCATAATGGAGAACAGTTTTTAGACGGCACTATCTGCTGCTCGACAGACAAAGAGATTAACAAACGGACCTGGCTTTGTGGTTTCAAATTCATTGATCAATACTGATTCAAAACAGGCTCTTCTTCGATGTGCGTATTTGATATATGTATCATGCATGGAATACTTTAGGTATAGATGCAGCTAAATTGAAAGTACTTAACACACAACTCAACCCAATGTAAGACTATTTAATGTCTACTGAATGGGGATATTGCAAATGTGCTGAGTATTCTAAAACTGGCTTTTAGTTTTAAATTTGTATTTAATAACAGTTTGTGAAATTTCAACTGCTGCAGAGTTGCAGGGAGTTAAACGTGAGGTGTTTTTAGTTTGTTGAAGAGAGAAGAAATGGTAATGGTTGCCCAAAAATTGTTTTTTCTTTTCTTATTTACCTTGAGGGGGAAACGGCAATGGGTAGAAGCGTGGGACCTGCTTTGAAGGCAGCAGCTCTGCTTCTGATCTGCCCTCCGCTCCACCCTGAAAGATGGGTCTGCCTCAAGATCTACGGCTGGAAAGGGAATCAAATGGGGGTTGGACTGAGGGTGGGGTCTGCCTCGGGGGCATCTCCATCTCCGATTGCGTTACACTGTTGTCCACTTCAAAACATTTTCTTTTCAAAAGAGTACGAAAATAGAGACTGAGAGAAAGCACGGAAAAACCACCTCCTGAGTTATAACCTTTTTCAGACGTGACGGGTGAATGTGACGGTGGCTGCAAAGTATCACAAGACATTTTGCAACTCGCAGTGGAAAAAAAGATTTTTAACTCAGACTTTGAGTAAAAGGTAATTAGAGCATCTAATTGATTTACACCCAACAGGTTTTACACATCACCTGTATAATGCAACTGGCAAACCTAATAGCCTAACAGTGATGATAACATTATAGACGACACAGCTTCATGTGAACAATAGTTTACTGTAAACAAGGTACATAAGCATTGGCCCTCCTCTAAGTACTTGAATCCTTTTTTAAATTTTTTTTAAATTTAGTAGCCCTTTCAAATATTTTGGTGAAGAGTACAGATTACAAGTTTTTTTGTGAATTTAGTGGTTTGATTGCTTTGCCCACATGATGTTTTTACCAACATCTAACCTTGTGGGTGTGCAGTTCTTAAAATGTAGTGACATGGCCTATATTTAGACGGAATTAAAATCATGAGATGCACAAGCAATAATTAGCGCGTCAATACCCCACCTCCACTTGTTCAACATGTCTTCCAACATTCAAAACAATACCCAAGACTGACAGCCTGATTTTGTGCATAAGTACGAACGCTTTAAAATGTGCTCTCTTTAGGGTAAGGCTTGGCCTTAGGCTTGACTTTTAGGATTACGCTAAATCAACAAGAACATCTTGTTCTGCTTTTTTTTTAAATACAATTCCATGTATTGTTACAAGGCTATTTGAGTATTTAAATAGGAATTTGGTCACGTGTAAATGTAGTTGACGTGTTTTTGATACAGAAGTCAAATGTAGAAATCGCCTGAAACAAGTGACACGTTTTAAGAATAACTTTAGTTATAATTTAGTTTGAAATTGTAGTAATTCTGCCGTTTAAACAGTGAAAGTTGATAGCGGATGTCAGTGGTGTCTCAGGGGATGTTTCAATGTTGAATGCATTCAAGTTCAGAAAACTGGAGCATAGATGCAGAGATTACTTGTTACTTAAATGTACATGATAATAAACTTAATTCATGCATACAGTGAATCACTAAGTAGCTCAAAGGCTTAAGTCAAAGTCCTTGTGGCTTTTTATAATCAATGATTGAATTGAGAAAATACCTGGCAGTTTAACCAATATTGTAAGTAATTATAATTGCAGCCCTATTTTGTCTATTTAATTTAGCGATAGTTTATTATCTTTTGATATGTATTTATTTCATAGTTCAGTCAGAAACAATAGATTGGTCTAGATTTCCATGGGCTGAACTGTATTTGTACACTAACCATGAAGACTCTTACAAGCAGAGTTTGCATTTGTATGCATGGGAAGGCAATGGGACACGCTCTTGTCATCAGACGCGTTCTGGCTTCTGTTTGTTGTCCTAATAGTAGTGACTAATCACTTTAGAACTGCCCTTGGTTGAATGCAGGTAAACAGTCAAACAAAATATCTGGCTGACTGAGGTTTGGAGGTGTTTTTGTAGCATCACGTCAGCGTGGACCCTTGTCTTTTATCAGACATTTCTAGAGGGCTGACACTGAAGTATCACGGCGCTACAAAGAAAGTATTTGGCTTGATATTCTATAGGCCAATCAATGCAGAAGGGGTTATCCCAAAACCACCGGTCTTCTAGGTTATGCAACTAACCTATCATATGTCATTATGAACCTACAGCCTGCTGAGAGGAATCTATGGAATCACTGAGAGAGAACTTGACAACAGGAAGTAGGAGTATATCATTGGTCTAGTGAAACCTGTTTGTAATGGAATTCCTATTGTTGCAGCCTGGGTAGAGGATCCCCTCCGTGCCGAAGGCTAGTAATGGCACCAATACCCCTGTTATTAGTGGCGACCCATAGGAGTCGCACTGCGGTGACAATACTACTTGAAACCATTTCACCCTCTGAAAATGTGTGTCAGGAAAATTCCCGACAATAATTTGCTGCTCACAGGAACTAGCCGCCCATTCGTGTGTTTTCTGTGCTCATTGAGATGATGGGTCAATTGAAATAGCTGCAAGTATGAACAAGAAATACACATTTAAGGACATATTTCGTATTGCAACATTAATTTTTACACTGTGCTCTTCGAATAATAAAGTGTACGTTGAATACAAAATTAAGCCGGATTTTGGGGATCAGAGATTATGTAGTCCGACTCAAAGAAAGTGGGTGAGTAACTACTCAATGATATATAGTATAGTAGGGCAACATATGGTATTAATTCAATTCAACTTATTTTGTTTAGCCCAAAATCACAAAGGCCTCAGAAGGCAATTTTAGCTATCTATTAGCTGTGTAGAATACTAGGCTTGTGTTGCATCCGGGGCTTCAAGTAATCATTCATATTTGTTAATTGGCAATCAATTGTTTGCTCTTTTAAAAAGCCATAACATTGTGAAAGGTTGTTGTTTTGTCTGAAAATCTTAAGACCCCTAAATATGTGTAGTATCACACAAAACAAAGACAAATAACTTTTTACGTTGCAGCTTGTAATGCCGAGCCAGCTGCTCCAAAGAAACAGGCTGCATTCACCTCGACTACTGGGCAAAAGAAAAATGATATGCAAAATGTGACCAAGCTGGTCAAACTAATACAGCTGTCTTATAATGATCATGTGTGGCGTCGGCCTTAATTAATGTTAACCATCTTCGTGTATGGTATCGTAGTTGAGCACCGGGGTCGAACATGTGTAACAGCAGCAACAGAAGGTCTGCTTTGGGGGGGCGGTCTGCCGGGATCGGACCGTCGGCGCTGGGCTTTGCGTTGGCTGGATTCCAGTTGACCGCTAACTCGGGGTTCGTCTCAAGAGCTGCAGGAGATGCGGCCTCCTGGCGGCAGCAAGTATGAGGCAAGGGTGCAAGTCGTTTTCTCATTTTTCCTACGTTGGGTTTAATCTGATACGGATCTTGGGCGTGTTATCCTCCGGACTGAGGGCAGACCAGTGACTCGCGTTGGCCTCCTCGAGGAACACGCATCATGAGAACGTACGGGCCGGATCTTACCTGATTGGCAGTACTTTTTAGTCAGAAGTGTTAGTTCATTTTCTGACAAGAAAAATAAATTAATCAACAAATCTTTTCCGCTCTGATTTCTTCTTAAACGGTGTCGAATTGCAACAGTAAACTTTAACGTGCAAACAATATGATTAAATTAAATGTACATTAGCCTCGATTTAGAATGCGTGTGTGAACATCTTCAATTAATAGTTAAGATGTCTCGTTACAGCCTTACTTAACAATAACTTCCACACAGTGAGTAAACACTCATAGAGTTCTCGGGAAGTTCAAGGTCAGTGAGAGATAATACAGCGTACACAGTGCAGCTACTCCTTTCTAGTAATACTTGCACACACGGATCACGGAGCCACGGCTGAAAACGGCTGTGGACAAGTCGCCTTTTAAGCTGAGTAACTTTGTCTTGTGTACACTGCGATGGAGCAGAAACTCAAACGGCTCGAGGGTTTAGTGCAACCCTTCCACTGTGTTACCTTCCCGTGGGAATATTACCACGGAGTGTCTGCGTCAGCAACTCACTCGCATGTTTTATTTACCCTAACACCCAAGTGCCTCTGTTCAAACCACTTTAACGGACATTTAGATGCTAGTTTAAGTTTCTCTGCTGGCTTTGGCCTTTCGGTGAAATCCACACGGCGGATGGGACATGCTCAGTGTTGGGGCCGCATGCAAATAATGAAATGGGACCGTTTGTGATGTGAGGAGATCTTGGCAGAGGCAAAAACACATCTTGGAAAATAATACCAAGAGGATCAAAGATTGTTGGCTTTGGCGGTTGATGCACACCACTTCATAGAAAAGGCTGCTTCTTGTTGTCAAAGAGATAACAGGAATATGTGTCAGTTTTGTCTTTTTAGAGTAGGGATTATTGAAAGGAAATATTGGACATTAAGAACATGTCACCTGGTCGGGGAACGTTGACTCGTGTGTGTATTAATAATATTGGTAAAGTGTTAATCCCTGTTTGCTATACTGGACTGAAAATGACTGGCTTGCTAGCCTTTTTTTGTTTGTTTTTAATGCGATTTATGTGCGTCTTACTTTAACATGGTTAACTCAATTTCTCTTGGTTACATTTCTATATTTTTCACTCCGATGTGTCCATTTTGCTTCAGCTGAAACAATTGATAAGTCAATTAAATTAATCTGGAACTAATTAAAGGAACAATACACTTTTCCTGGTTTCATAATCCTTATTTTGAGTATTCTCAGGTTTGGACTATTGGTCGGACAAAACAAGACATTTAAAGATGTCACGTTAGGAGATTTTATTGGAATCGATTAATTAGAATGATAAAAAAATGTTGGCAGATATTTTGTTACGGCCGTCTTTCTCCATGTCCCCCACTCTTTGTCTTTCTCCTCTACCCCCTCACATCTGCCACTTTCATCCCAGTCCTGTCTTTCCACTTTCCCTTTTCTCTCATCACTCAGCGCTCGTTATGCCCTTTCCCCTCACGTATCTTCCATGGCCTCACTCTAATGTGTCCCCCCTCTTCTCTTCTCAGTTTTATTATTCGAAACGATTGAGAATGACGACATCGGGAGGAAGACTTTGAAGATCACAGATTTCGGCCTGGCCAGGGAGTGGCACAAAACCACCAAGATGTCAGCTGCAGGCACCTACTCCTGGATGGCCCCCGAGGTGATCAAGTCCTCTCTCTTCTCCAAAGGCAGTGACGTCTGGAGGTACGACAAATTACACAGCAGAACATAAAATATGACCTCCTCTTACGCATTTGTCTATCATTGTTACTCATGCTTTTGTTAAATATATGTTCCTCTTTTTTATGTCAAACACCAGCTATGGAGTCTTGCTGTGGGAGCTGCTAACAGGGGAGGTGCCGTATCGTGGGATAGACGGCCTGGCTGTTGCTTATGGTGTAGCAGTCAATAAATTAACTCTACCGATCCCCTCCACCTGCCCCGAACCCTTCGCCAAGCTCATGGAAGGTAAATGTGTAACATCATAATAATAATAAAGCTGTAGGATGCAGGAAAGCATGTTTAAGAGCAGCAATTCTTTTTCTTTTTTTATTATTGTTTCCTTTACAATATAATGAAATCATTGGGAAATCTTATTCATTTGATTACTGTAAAAAGAACAATAATATAAGAGTTGTAAGTTACTTAAAGTTCCATAATGAAATCTTAATACAAGGAAGCCACAGTGTTATAGACAAAACAGAGTTCACACTCAACAATAAATTCTATCACAAAAAAGGTCTTTTAAAGACGACTCAAGTTTTGTATAATCATCCATTCAGAATAACTCTTCAGACATGAAGTTTATTTTACAAAAAAGTTTTTAAAAAACATCTTCAGTCTAAGCCAAATATTATGGGACGACCCTCAAACCTGCCTGCTCTACAGCCAGCGGTTATGCACCTTAACGTAACTGTAAACACGGTGATCTTTGTGTTTACAGTATGTGTGGTAGTGGATGTATCTGTCATGTTTACATTGCTGTGTGTGTGTGTGTGTGTGTGTGTCCAGAGTGCTGGGACCAGGACCCCCACGTGCGTCCCTCCTTCTCCTGCATCCTGGAGCAGCTGTCAGCCATCGAGGAGGCGGTGATGGCCACCATGCCCCAGGACTCTTTCCACAGCATGCAGGACGACTGGCGTGTGGAGATCCAGGAGATGTTTGATGAGCTCAGGAGCAAAGAGAAGGTAGGGCTGAGAAACACAAGCGGCAATATGTGGACCTGATATTAATTACACGATACTCCCAATATGACGGCTGGCAGGTGGTTAGAGTGGGAAGTTATAAACCTGACCTCCAGTTTATATAGCAGACTTTCTGTCCTCCTTGTACTATTCTCTATGTTTTTCTATTTTCCAGTGATTATTCATGTTGACTAATCTATTATTAAGATTATTTTAACCATGCAGAATCGCTTGGGGCAGCTTTTTATGGATTTAATTGTTTACTTTCAGTGGAAAAGCTAATCGCGCGTTAGACAAAAAGTGTAATTAATGCCAAGATGCTTTACCGTGGTTCCCCTTGTTAAGACCTTAATCTGCTTCCTGTTTAAGTCTCCCATTTCTGGCTTAAAGGGGTGGGGGGTAATTAGTGTTTGTAGAAACGGCAGGATCAGCACAAAGAGCTGAGTCAACGAATGGTGAACCGAATGACACAGACACTAAAAGGTTTTAAGAGACTTCATTTGTGGCTTTTATTTGACAATTATATCTATTTTTGTATTGTATATCAATGTATTTTAACTGTTCGGTTATGTTAAACTACATTGCCCTTGCGTTATGCAGCTTCCATTCATCCCAATAAATAAATGAAACACTCAACTTATGCAACCTGCTCTGACTCACCATGACATTAAAGCCCTACAAAGTTGGTTTGGTGTGTAAAGCCTTCGTAAATAACGAGACGAAAGAAAGAAATAGCTTATAAGAGCATTATCTGACATTTTCTCATTGCAAATTTCTTAAGATTTCCTGTAAACGTCCCACAGTAATCTGTGTCTAGGTGGGTGGCTGAAGTGGCTTGACTGTAAAGCTGCTTTATGTAAGTCATCCAGTAAGGATTATTAATACTCAGCAGAGAGCAATTAAAGAGAAAATAGGGGCACATGACTGGCTAGCTTTGTAATGCGGCCTGAAACAGCAGGCAGTAACCTCCTGAGACCAACTTGTTATGGAAGGAGTTATTTATTGGATGGCTAACACGCCTGCCTCCTTATTGTTGTCTATCCGCAAGAGCTTTTCCCCTTGTTATAAGGTAATTATGGGATGTATTTCTTGCAATGCATTCTCTTCGGTCATTTGGAGAAATACCGTTTATTAGAAAGTTTTACTTTTCAAAAAACCTGGCGCCTGCATTACCCACAATGCAACTTAACTGACACCAGTTTGGTCCGAGATTCCTTGTGTTTTAATGACGCCGTCGGCTATAACCTGTATTAGGCCTCAATGGAGCCAAAGGTGGTGCGTCTCACCTCTTTCTCTGCCCGGCTAATATCGAGGTTCAATTCCAGACGTCTTCACTTCGACGGTGTGTCGGTGTTCCCAAGGACATTGTGGCAACGGGAACTGTCTGCCCATTTAACCATGTATATGTATCTCCATACCTGGTTCCTCCAGGAGCTACGTTCCAGAGAAGAGGAGCTGACGCAGGCCACCCTCCAGCAGAAGTCTCAGGAGGAGCTTCTGAAGCGCCGGGAGCAGCAGCTGGCCGAGCGGGAGATCAACGTGCTGGAGAGGGAGCTCAACATCCTCATTTTCCAGCTCAACAAAGACAAGCCCAACGTGAAGAAGAGGAAAGGCAAATTCAAACGCTCCCGCCTTAAACTGAAGGACGGAAACCGCATCAGCCTGCCCTCAGGTGAGTGAACACGCTCAACAGTTTGTCTGGGAGAATCAAAGAATCCTGCTTTTGACTTTTATGGTCAAAATTGAAAGCCAATTTTTTTGATTTAGAAATATATATTGTGACACCCCCCCCCCCCCTGTTCTGAGATGGTCATGACCGTATCTGCATGTTGCATTTTGCAGACTTCCAGCATAAGATCACGGTGCAGGCGTCACCTTCCATGGACAAGAGGCGAAGCCTTCATAGCACCAGCTCCTCTCCTCCCAGCAGCCCCACACCCATCCCGCGGCTACGAGCCATTCAGCGTAAGTTCTGTTCAAGTTTTCCTCAAGTTCTCCTCAGTGTGAAGTTTGACTGTCTCCTCTACCTCTGTGTCAGTGTTCCTGTATTTCATGGGTATGGGAACAGTGTGACGAGAGCCGTGTGAACGAAAGCTCCACAAGCAGTCAGCCAGTTGTTTGAACAGCTCTGTGACGTTGTTAGTCACGCACGGACGCCCTTGCAATAACTGGAACAAATTCCTCTTGAGCGTTTTATGGTAAATGCTGATATTCAGACATATTGTTTCTCAGAATCACTGGATTTGTTCTGATTAACCTGAATGGAGATGATTGTTATGGATCAGTATTCTGCAAAATGGACCCAACTACGTGCGTGCGTGCGTGCGTGCGTGCGTGCGTGCGTGCGTGCGTGCGTGCGTGCGTGCGTGCGTGCGTGCGTGCGTGCGTGCGTGCGTGCGTGCGTGCGTGCGTGCGTGCGTGCGTGCGTGCGTGCGTGCGTGCGTGCGTGCGTGCGTGTACAGAAACCTACAGATGACCAAAAAACATTAAATTAAATGAAAAGCTAATTTCTAATCTAAATAACAGACTAAGATGTTCTTAGATCGAGAGCAGCCTGCACATTGATGTGTCGTAATAGAAATGGATACATGCAATGTATTCTAAAATTTTTATAGTGTAGTATATCATAAAAAAGCCGTATAGTTTGTCATAAATAAGTCATTAAAAAGTCAATATCACAGTGTGCCAAAAAGTCACAAAACTGTCACAGTATAGTATATCATAAAAACAAGTATAAGCATAGTATATGTTGTGTAGTTGTTTTATTAATTTTACACTGACCTCGACCTTTGTGTCTCACATAAAGTTGACTGGATCATAAAGCTCATGTGGATGAGAGGTAATGTGTACGTTTCCCTCCTCAGTGATGTCCTCCATGCAGAGGGACAGTTTGTTTGTTTACCAACAGGATGTTGATCTGACTGGCGAGCTCGCGACCTCCAGTGGGCTCTCGATGAAAGGCAAGCTACTGGCTTCCCACACAGAGCGCCGCGTGTGGCGTTTGGCTGCTTTTGGCTTCCCAATCAACGGGGATCATGTTTGATTGACACGTTTTTTTTCCTGATGTGTGGATTTTAACAAGACTTTGGTGTTCGCGGGTTTGCTTGCTGGTCGTTTCTCTGGTGCTCTTGTTAACAATGATGAGGTTTATGCCAGAGACGTGGGCCAGTCCTCTGTTCATATTTGGGTTTGAGTCTTCTTATATTATTTGGTTGGAATTAAGTAATTCTTTAGAAATAAAAACCTGGTAGTGCTCTTAGTCAGTTTGGCCCTCGTCTGTTGCCCTCACAACTTCCCAGTGGCTAACCCACAGCTCCGAGAAGCTTTCATAACTGCTTTATGGGTTTTGTTTTATGCTTTTTGGCTTTTTTTTTATTTCACTTTCAAAAGATTAATTTGCATTGGTGATATTTTTTAGGATGAAACAAAGTTAGTCACTTTGAATATTCCTGAACCAAAAGCAGTTATTCAATTAATTAAAGGTTTATACCAATCTTGTGGATAATGGCCTTGAATTAAATGTTAAAGAGGGAACACCCATGAGTTATTCTTTGCTTATTTCAGCATTTTTAAATACTCTGTCAACATAGTTGGAGACAGAGACATTTTTTAGACACAGATAATTACTGGGATTCTACAGGTGCCATAATACCTTTGTTTAATGATATTCCAAACATGTCTAGACCAAATTCCCTGTCAGGGTTGCGGTTTCGCTGGCAACACCCTCTTGCAGTTGTTTTGAGTCTTTGGTAACACTTATTGCTGGCTGTGTTGACAGTGACCCAAGATGAGAGCAACCGTACATGGGGCCGCAGCACCCCCTTCAGGCCAGAGGAGTTTGAGGATGTGAAAAAGGGAATCAAGAAGAAAGGCAGAACCTGGGGTCCCAGTTCGGTACAGAGCAAAGAAAGACCTGCTGCTGCTGAGAGGTAGATTGTATACACACACATGCACACACACACACACACACACACGCACACGCACACGCACATGCACACACACAAAAAAGATTTGTTTGTTTTTTCTATCATGATCTCAGCGTGGATACTATTTGGTTCCTGTTCCTAAACAACATAATCACAGCCTCAAATCTTAGTGTTGATGTTATTCTCGACTCTAATTTGTATACAGTGACAACATAACATCACACTTTTCTAACTTACATTTCATGTTTTCTTGTTCCTGTGCGTCATTTTCAGAGTGCGCCCTCTGTCAGATGGCAGTAACCCCTGGTCCACCAGCCTGGTCAAATGCCAGAAGTCGGTCCCCCTCTCCGCCCTGTTTGCTGAACAAAGTGAGCTGAATATCTATTGTGATGCTGTGCATTTTAAAATGTAATATACGTAAAGAGCTATTTGTTTATTTGAGTAAATAATGTGCTCAGCAGTTTTCGTTGACATTTTTTTTTAAAGTGACTAATAAATGTTGTTTTTCTGAACAGGTTTTTAAAATCTTTTAGTACAGATTTAAAATGGGGTTTAATATGCCTGATTTTCAATCAAGTCAATTGTTAAGTGGCGGATACTCTTAAATATCTAGTGATGCTCGTACCAGGAAGAGGAAAGGGGGGGGCTTGTTTGGTTCATTTGTTTATAATGTGTGTGTTTTCAGCGGGGGCCGGCAAAGATGAGGCTTTCTCCCAGGAATGTCCAGACAGCAGCTCCAAGCCAAAGCAGCTCAAGTTCCCCAACCAGGTGTACATCGATCTACCTCTGTGGAGGGACGAGCAGCAGCCTCAGAGCCCCGGTGGGCATTGTGGGTCGGGAGACTCTGGGGTCGGGGCAGCAGGTCAGGGTGGCCCACCAGAGACCCCAGAAGACACCACCACATCCACCTCGTCCACCTCCACCACCCCACAAGTCACCCCCACCAACAGCCTGAAGCGGATGTCGGCTCGCCGCAAGACCGACTCGGTGCTGTACGGCTGCGGCTCGTTGCTGGCTTCCGTTGTGCTCGGTTACGACATGAGGGAGGCTCTCAAAAACTCTGCTCCTGGGGAGGATTGTGAGCCGCAGCGCGACGAGAAAGAGAAGAAGAAGAAGGAGGGCCTGTTCCAGCGCGCGACCCGATTCCGCCGCAGCACCTCGCCGCCGGGCGGTCGCTCGCGCAAAGACGAGGCGTCGTCGAACCACGCGGCCACGCAACCTGTCAATCTCATCTCCATGTCAGCTATTATGGAATGCAACTCCACCAAGTGTCTCGTGCAGTCTGAGGCGGAGGTGTCGCCGTCTAGGTCCGGGAAGGTTGAGCTCGCGCCGGCCAATCCTCCCACAGAGTCATCCGGACCCAGCCCAGTAGCTGCTGCAGAAGGCCAGAATAACGGGACTGCAGCTAACACGCAGACGCCACCGCAAACCCAAAGCCAGCCACCCGAGCAGAACCAACACAACACGGGAACGCGCCTACGCAGAAAGAAATACCCCAGCAACCACATTAGTGAGTAACACAAAAAAAAACGGGGTGCGGGAAGTAAGCAATGTGTACGGTTTACAAAAATACTTATGCTCCAAAAATGTATCTCCCCCATCTGTTTCCAGCCAATGGCCCGCCCACTCTGCCTCCTCCGGCCTCGCAGAAGAAGCAAGAAAAGGATCAGGATGGACTGTCAGAGAAGCCCTCTGGCGGGGAGGCCTTCTCCAGACCGCGGCCAGTGTCGTTCCGGGCCAAGCCACACACCTGGGCCCTGCTGCGGGGACGCAACAAGAGCTACTCCCTGGGCCACTACTCCGGAGAGAAGACGGCCCAAAACCTGAGCGTGGTGCTGTCCTCGGAGGTGGGGATGGGCTGCTCCCTGCTGGACATGGACACAGAGGGCCAGAAACGGGACTGCACTGTGCCGCTCTGCCGCATTCAGAGTTCCCCGGGACGGACCTCTGTCTTTGAGCTGGAGAAAGAGTTTCTCTCTTAGGAGCCTTACAAAGTGATCTGCTGTGGTCATGCTTCCTCCCATACAACCGTTGAGTGTTTCAGAACATTCAGACCGAATATTTGGCCTTAAACTCCTGGAGGGTTTAGAACCAGACCAGACTGCCTCCCCCCCCCTCCTGTTTTCTATAACATAGAACCCAGCTTTGTCTTAGTTTGAGAACATAGTGATGTCAGTGTTCTAGGAGATGTTGAATGTGCGTCCGCATCTCAATTTTGAGAACGGTCACAAGCGCAGTTCAGACCAAAGATAATGTGAAACCCGCCAGTTTACACCAATGCGACTAAACGGGACTGTTCATTCTTGTCCCCCGAGTGCGCCAAAGAGTGGGAGGCCATGGGCGCACTTGACTGCGATCTGGCTGTGTTCATGAGCCCGCGATGAGACTAACCATCGACTTGTGAAGGCAAAGAGATAAAGATGAGCGCTCTGTGCTGAGAAAGTACTGCCGGCTACTGAACAGGATGCATGCTGGGGGGGGACACCACGAATTGGCCGAGTATTCAGCCTGTAATTTGTCTGGATGTTAAAGAATTTGTTTTCTTTTTTAGTTTTTCGTGT
The DNA here is from genome assembly GCF_009769545.1 of Cyclopterus lumpus. NCBI lineage: Eukaryota > Metazoa > Chordata > Actinopteri > Perciformes > Cyclopteridae > Cyclopterus > Cyclopterus lumpus. The sequence continues at coordinate 7,495,995 of NC_046980.1, read as the reverse complement.
TACAGGTTTAAATAACCTTCGACCGTATTGTTTATCCTGCTGTCGTAATATTTCCACACACGTTTCAGATCCAAAAGCCTCGATCAGTCATCGGCTATAAACTAGTTTTTCTCTGCGTGTGAGAGAGAGAGAGCGCGTCTCAAATGGTGAACGTAAGAGAGTGGGCAGAAAGAAAGGATACGGAACCGGCTGCGGTTATCTTCTCTTTTCCGCCATTTTTAAAACCAACTGACCGTTTGTAACCGACTTGACCAGCTGACTTTGCGACCAGCCCGCCGGCGACTTGACCAGCTGAGTCGCCGGCGACACGATGATCGGCCCGGCTTGAACCGAGCTGAGCCGGCCAGCCGCGACAGCTTAGTCTCGCCGCAAATCTTTGGTCCAGACTGTGATCGCCTACAGCGCCTCGACTCGTACTCGAACCCCCGGTTCCGAACCCGAGCGGGACACGCACGGAATCAGCAGCTCCGGTCACTCGATGCTCCTCTCTTCCTCCCCTTTTTTGTTACCTTCTTCCTTTCTGGTTCTGTCGGTGCAGCTAAACGTTGACCGCCGCTGCAGCTTTTCGCAACACAATACCCTCACCTTTTTATTTATATATATATTTTTATAGGTAATTTAATATGAAGAGACTTGACCTGACCTTAGCAACCAGCAGGACATACACATTCCATGTCAGTTTCAAAGCTGTGCGATCACACTTTTAGATTATTTTTGGACTTGAGAATCATGCATGCATGCACCCTTAAAATGTTGAACAAAAAAATAATAATAATAATCCCTGTCTTTTTTTTTTTTTTTTTTGTAAATATTTCTTTTTATCCCCATATCAGCCTAATGCTGACGGCAGTTTTGTATTGCATGTATATGCTGTTTTGTGTTTAAAAGCTGCAGTACCGTTTGTGTTCCAGGGACAGGTTACATCCTGGATCGTAGCAGGGATGGATGCAAATATGTTTTCTCCCAGAATGTCCTAAAGATTTTAGAGAAGAAAGTAGAAAAGAGACCTACAAAGCAAACGTTGGGTCGTTTCACTTCACTGTTGAAATGACTATTGTAGTCATGTGTTGAGAGTATTTATAGAGCATCATTTTTGGGGGTTGTCCTGCAGCAGAATGGGGGAACACCATGGCCACGAATGTCAGGAAAACCTGCCCCAAATGAATGAATTTATAATCTAATACCCCGATTGACAGCTGATTGGCTGCACCGACGCAGCACAATCTCAGATTTAAGTCGTGGAAAGATTAATACTTAGCCGGGAGTGGCCTGTTTAGAACATTGAGTGCACAAAATAGCAATACTTCTACTCTGAAACCGACTCCCCTTTGTTTAAATTCATATTCTCATCTTTATTATGTGCACACAATTATGTACAAATGAGGGGTTTTTTTATCTCCTCTTTTGTGTAAAGCCCAAATGATGACAGAAGTAATCTGCGTCTCAGATGCCATTATCTGTTTTTTTTATATAACAAATTGCGCTCTTGGTTTTGTTGAGTCAGGTTTTCGGTTTTGGTTTATTTCTAAGCTACACGTCTTATGCAGCATTAAGCGAACAGTTTCCCCAGGAAGCCAATGTCCATCACATCAAGCTCAGGAAGGTCTGGAGCCAATCAGAGCACAGCATTTAGTTAAAGACACAGCATCATTATCATAATGTAAACGGAGATTGAAAACTAGTTTGTTATCCTGATGTGTTTTCTCTGGATCTCTCTGAACTTGACAGTATGGAGGTCTGGCTGTAGGATACATGCTGCACCTCGTGCCATGGCCACTCCCGGCCCTCTCGGAAAGTCGAACAACTCAACTTAAAACTGTTACTTTTGACTGATGGTCTCCCCCCCCGACAAACTTTTTATCGCTGTCTCACATCAGTTTTTTGAGACGTTCGTTAGAAATTGTGTCCCCCTTTTTGAAGGACGCTGCAAAGCTCATTTACAGTGAGATATGAATTCTCCAATGGTGTAAATATAATTGTAATTCCGGATGTGTGTATCACTGTGGCATCTTATGATGATTTAGAATGGGAAGTATCCCACGTTCTGTATTTTATGACCACTGACTGTCAAACAACACTGTAAAAGCCTTACTAATAATCAAGCTGTTAAAGGGGCAGTTTACAAGCCAATATATCACACTGGATTTACTTTTTTTTAATGAATTAAGGTTATCTGTAAATACCATAATGCACTGGTGCTGTATATTCCCCTCAAAATCATGTATTTCTGTTTGAAGCTGAAGTCTGCAGTTTGTCGTCGTTGGCTAGCAGCTAACGAAAAGGTGTTGTCTATGAAGGTAAACGATAACCACAACATTCCCCTACGTTTGACGAACTGCAGCAGGAATATTGGTGATGCCGGTTATCAACAAGGTGCATTCAGGCTTCGGACCAAATCGAACTCTACCAGCACGACGGCCTCGATGTCCTCAGGACCAAAACCACTCAACGAAGCAGCTGCTAGTGAGGAGCTCTCACAAAGAAAGCTCGTCCGTACGAAGCCTTCGCAGAGCCGTCGCCTTCTGTTCACGCCCTTCCCTCGAAGCCCTGGATGCCTCGGTCACACCGAAGGTGTCTGATGGAGGTTTGAGTGCATCTGTTTCAGTGGACGTTTTTTGTTATCATTACAGTATTGGTTATTTCACGCCTAATTGATCAAGAGTATCAACGTTTTGAATAAAGTCTAAATCATGACTTATGTTGACAGTCTGTTTTTTTTTTCTGGAGTTACTACAATTATTTGATGTTGTGTTCTTACATTTCCAGCTAGCACACCAAATGTGTATCACTGCTAAAAATCCTATATATATTTATATAAGTCTTTTTATTTATATATATATATATATATATATATATATATATATATATATATATATATATATATATATATACATACACATACAAAGTCATAGTATTGTATTTGAAAAAAAGGTTGTTTTAAAAGTAAGTCAGTTTTTTATGTAAATAGTCATAAAACAAAATACAAAATTCATAGTATAGTATCTATAACAAAAGTCGGAACAGAATTTGAAAAAGTTATAGCTTGGCATTGTAAAAAAAAAAAAGTAATTAAAAAGTACTTCCATTGCAGGTTGATGAAAAAATGGTATAGTATGTCTACAATAAATCATGAAAACAATGTATAACATACTATGTTGAAAGAAGTCCTAGTATATTGTATCAAAAAAGTAAAAATATAGTGCGTTAAGTCAGTTTACATTAAAAAAAAAAGCATAGTCATGTATAATATGTTGAAAAAGGCAACTAAAAGTCATCGTATATTACGTGGAAAAGTCCTAAATATTCAGATAAAAGCATGTCAATAAAAGAACAAAGCTAAAATCATATATTTGAAAAGATTCATAGTATATTATGTTGAAAAAAGTCATAAACATTCAAGTATTTTGTGAAGAAATTCACGAAAAGTCTTACGTATTTAAAAAGAAAAGTTATGCTATATTATATTGAAACAAGTAATCGTATGACAGATAGCACAGAATATACCAGTATAGTCAAATATTGTGACTTTTATTTGGAATATGACACATTCAACAAATACACGTATTGAGTTTCATATAGAGGTGTAAGCTCATGATATTTATCGAGCGTTGCTGAGAAAACGTACAAATTGAGGTCACAATATTAAGACAGTATAAACTTCATCCTTCCCGTCCCTGAACAAATGATTATTTTTGTTCTCCATTCAAAGGAAACAAAGAGAAATGTTAAGACAAAAAGAACAAACATATGCTCGTCATCAGATTTTTGGTTACTGGAGTCAGTTGGAAGAATCAGTTATAACATAAACTACTTCATTGTGCTTGTAGTGTGTCTATAATGAAAAGATATGAACAACATCATCTTTACTCAAGGTCGATGAACCGCATGTCACATCATGATCAGCGCATGGAATCAACTGAGGGGGAAACCCTGAAAAGTGGACCTTGAGTTAAGATGATCTTATAACTATTTCAAAACAATATTTATTTATTTGTGCCCTGTGGGCGAAAGTCAAAAGTGAACTCCACAATTAAATATGTCAGATTATTTCATGCTCTTGAGAATAAAGTGCAGCACTTTTTACTGGAACGGTTATTTACGGCTGCTGGTCGTCGAGGTAGCGAAGGATAAGTAAAGCCGGACTCACGGAGGGAAAGTCCAGCTTTGGTTAGTCTGCGGCAAAGAGAAAGAAAAACAAGATGAATGAATCTCAAAAACGGAAACACCTGCCCACGGTCACATCACCGGCGCGTCGCACGTCCGCTGCGGATCTAAAAATAGTGCAAAGGGTAATAAGAGGTAATAATCTTCAATGAGGGGAAACTCTGCTGCTAAAGAGTTCTCCTCCAGGAGCGTCATGGTCCCGCCCTCTTTCCGCCCCCCGCCCCCCCCCACGTGCCTCCGGGCCAATCAATGCCGAGCGACAGCTGATACTCGACTTCTCATTGGGTGATCCTCTGTTACAGCGTGAGAGGTTTCCTTTCGCTCTCTGCGTGCGTGCGTGCGTATGCGCGTGCATGCGCGTGTATATATATATACCTGTGGGATCAGAGCGTAGTGACACATTTGACGGGGCTGCGCGCGCTGCTCTTGGCCTGCAGGGGGATCAGGGTCTGGGCTTGCAGGCAGTATTTGTCCTTGTGGGTCAGCTTCTTCAGAGTGAGCTTGTTGGAGCAGCAGTTCAGCCTAAACGCCTCCTGGAGAGGAGAGAACGCACAACGCTGCAGGCTCATTCATGGAAAGATATGACATCAGGGTGAAGTTGCTTTTCTTCATGTTCCGTTGTGGTTCTTTAATATTTATTGTTGTTGTTGTTGATTTTCTGATGTTGTTCTTCTGCTTCCGCTTCTATATCGTACGATTAGTCGTGGTCGTTCATATGTTTACAGTGTATACATTTAATTATTGTATTATTATCCAGAAAAAAATTATATCAAATCTATGTTCGTGACTTAATGGTTATTCTTTTGGTGCTGAAAAGTGAATCGATTAGTTGAGCGACTCGACTATATTTGTGTTTTTATTGATGAGCATTATTTCACATGCTCATCTGTAGCATTACAGTACATTTATTTTTGCAAACAATACGTTCAATAAAAGCTCAGTTTAAACCTCATTCGATATTCATGAATAACTATTAAAGAGAGATTATTTACCTCCTGTCCACTGGGGTGAAGCAGGTAGATCTCGTAGTGCAGAATGCTGTGCATCTTACGGACCATCTGCCTGGGGGGCTTCACGCGGACCACAATCCCTTGCTCCGTGAGGTTCAGCCTCAACACAGGAGAGCTGATTTTGGCTGCAGATGCAACACAAGGATTTTATTTAGGTCTTTTTTTTCCAACATAGAAGAAGGAGAAGAGGAGGAGGAGGAGGGTAAACTCACTGTCCCAGCGCGGGCTGAACCTCGGGGAGAGGGCCCAGGCTGATTTGCTGGAGGGCAGGGAGGAAGCGTGCACTCTGGCGTAATACCACTCTCTGGGGTCGGAGGTCACGACACTGAGGTCACACTGCGGCTTCTTGATCCCCTGACAGCCGTCCACGTCCAACCACTGAGGCTCGCCATAACTGAGGAGCAGAGACTTTATTTCACTCTATGCAACATGAATCATAGTAACATGTCTTACTGGCAGTGATGGAAGAATTCTACTATATATACTGTGTATATATATATATATATATATATATATATATATATATATATATATATATATATATATATATACACAGTATATGTGTGTGTGCGTGTGTGTGTGTGTGTGTGTGTGTGTGTAATGGCTCACATCTTCCACTGGACGTAGAACTGCAGTGAGCTTCTGTTGGTTGGTGGAGTCCAGTTCACAATGTTTTTATAGTCCACAGAGTCAAACCTCACCTGGGTGGGTGGAGCGAGCATCACTGGAACTGTGGAGTTATTGATTACATGACGGTTTATGAAGAGATAGAAGCATCAATTACCTTTTTCTTTTTTTAAAGGAGAAAATATTGATTGATTGTTGCTTCGTAAAACAATAATGGTGATTATTAGACAGCGACTCTTAAGTCAAGAAGAACAACTGATTTACAAACAGAATGCTAAAACATGGTAGTAGTAGTAGTAGTACTAGTAGTAGTGGTAGTAGTGGTGGAAGTAGTAGTACTAGTAGTAGTAGTAGTAGTAGTGGTGGTGGTGGTAGTAGTAGTACTAGTAGTAGTGGTAGTAGTGGTAGTAGTAGTACTAGTAGTAGTGGTAGTAGTGGTAGCAGAAGTACATACAAATAAAAACTGTGGTCTTGGTCATTTGTCTTATATTATGATTAAATCGAGAAGAAATAAAAGTGTTGTGTCTACATTATAATACTGCAGTTTCTATTGTGTATTATATTTAAGACAAAAAAGAGAGAATGAAAATTAGTTTTCTTGCAAATGTTTTTCAATAATTCAGTCATTTACCTGTTTCATCAATGTGTGCTTCCTGAAAACTCCTGAGAGCGGTTTAATGTTGTTGTTCCTTGAAATCTCAGAACCAGAACATTTTTGTTCTTGTCTTGTTGGCGATTGATATCTTTTGAAATAATTATTACTGATATCTGGGAAAGATTTAGAGTTAGAGAACGTGTGTTGTGCTAAACACTCATAACATAATCAGAATAAAGTCCTATTCTGTTGCTTCTCACATTGCTATATTTTATAAGAGTGCGTCCTATTAGGGAGTTATGTTGATAGTTGGTTTGTTGTATCAGAGAACAATACATTTAAAGGTACACTCCTTGATCTTGTGACCTTTAAACCGGTTCAGTTCCTCTCAGCGCTTCTGAGAAAGAAACGTGTGTGACGTTGAAGTCAAATCAGTCCGACAAGAACAATCCATAAGTCATAGAACATGTCAATAAATCTACCTTGAGCGGTGACGCGGACACACAGGTTCCCCAGCAGCACGGCTCCGAGCAGCAGATCAGTCATGGCGCCGAGGCAGTTTGAGAACGACGGACACGCTGGACTGATGCTGCGGACGACTCGGCCAACCTTTAACATGCCATCAACTTCCTGTTTTTTTAAATCCCATTATGCATATGGACCATTTATGGCGTTTCTGACACTCTGTGCAATACACGCGACAGGTTTCCTTACAAAGCCGTGAGCAATGTTCCGGGGCCTTATCAGCGCTGACCTTTACTTTGTCTACACACGACAAGTGAATGCATCGTTTATGTTTACTGACTGGAGAGTAACAATAAAAAGAGTGGCTCTCAATGAGATGGTTTAGAATTCTTGGAGCTGATTGGACACCATCATTTTAGAAAACAAAGAGCACTGACATGTTGACACACAATGGCGTACATTTTCTTTTTTAATTGGCAAGTAAAAAATGTCAAAAGTAAATAAATCCACCCCACACTTACAATATACCACGTATGAGTAAAACTAGTAATAAAACAAGCTCACTTCAAATAAAAAAACATGCATTTTTCTTGTCATAATTCTATCTCACAAGTGTCCGTGATGTGCAAATGAGATTTGTTTGACATTGGCCCAATTTGCCATATTTTCTGGACACAAAGCTGAATTGCTTTGCTGAGGGAACCGTACACACTTTGGATTTGACCGTCATCTGAACACTATTCTTCTCAAATGTCCCAGAATACACGGCGGTGTGACGGTGAGCCGGCCCGCACGACACCAGGACCCTGAACTGAAGCAGCTAAATGGAATTCAGCCATCATTTGTTTCATATTTTCATTTTAATACATTCTTTAAATGAAGCTCGGTGAGGAAGTATTCCTCTCAACAGTCGTTTGTTTTTTCCTGCGTCAGGTCGACAGTTACAGTTATTTGCTGAATAACCGATAATTATCAATCATTTTAAGTTTACTGGAAATGTGTTGCATCATGACTCAGTGACAACAGAGAGAGGGACAGAAAGGAGGGGGGGTGACATCTTTTCTACTTCTTTTCTCACACTTCGTGGTTCCACTTTGTGTTAATCATTCATTATGTTGTGAATGGGTTTGTAAATATCTATAGGCGGCTGAAATTATAGAACGACTGTTCTGCAAAACCTAAAAATAAACCATGACTGTACAAATTGAAATTCAGATTTTCTCATTACAGTTGGACTGAACTTTATCGAGTGTACATTTGTTTTTTAATCTCATTTTTCAAATTTTAACAAATTTATTTATATTCCTGTCATGTTAATTCAGTGTAACTTTGGAGCACTATTAAACTGCGTTAATAAAACGTGTACATCCTTGTTTGGGGACTTTTAATCACCCAAAGGATCTGCACCACACCAGGATTAGTGATTACCATCCCGGGGCACAGAAGTAGCCAGAGGGTACATATTCATTTTCAAAACATGGAAATTACCATTTGATTAAGAAATATGTCCACATATGGTGGACCTAAAACACACAATTATGTAATAACAGCACTCAATGGGACCCTTGTTGCACAATGTAGACCTCTCTCACACAGACTTGTAGAATAACAAATAACGGGCCAACAAATAGTGTGAAAAATAAAAATTAAAAAAATAGTGTGAATGACAATTCACCAAGTGAGCAGAGAAATCTAACAGCTTAAATGGGTGAAATTGATAGCTAGAGTAATGGATAAACAAATCTATATGTTGATTGTACACATGAACAGTGAAGCTGAAATAGCTCAAAGTAACAGACAAACTGAGCTGAACATTAAAGTTCAAATGGGAAAGAAATTATTTTAACATTATCCACCTTTGTATGAATATAAGATCTAAGTATGTATGTATATACACATACATACAGTATATGTATATATACATATACTGTATATATATATACACATACGTAGATCCATACATACACACATATGTGTGTGTGTATGTATACATATGCATACAGTATATGTATATATACGTATACATATATATTTATACACATTTATGTGTATGTATATACATACACATACATACAGTATATGTATATATACACATACGTAGATCCATACATACACACATATGTGTGTGTATGTATACATATGCATACAGTATATGTATATATACGTATACATATATATTTATACACATATATGTGTATGTATATACATACACATAAATGTGCACATATGTAATAGATATATATATATATATATATATACACACACGTCTATATATAAGTATATACATATATATATATATATATATATATATGTATATATATATATATACACATATATACATATATATAGACGTATAATTGTAAAAAGGTTGAACTGCTGTAGATTACCAGAAACCTTTCCATCTGCAAACCAGATACCAAGGATGTTGTTACTGGAAACAGACTTTGTAGGCCTCCCTACTCCCACACACACAGCAAAGAGGAAGGAAACATCCCTCACACACACACACACACACACACACACATAAAAGAGGTCTCCCTTGTCACTCAAATGACTGGTTTCAGAAGAAGGAACAACATGGCTATTGAAACATGACATTTGTGCTTGGTGGTGATTTACACAACAACAATAACTCCGCTGTAATGCGGCCGGTTCACTGAACCGATTTACCAACTTCCCTTCCTTAATGGTTTGCAGTATACACGATAATTTGGTGATGGCAACATGAGATTTTAGACGTAGATGTAAACTGAAGTTTGCGTACAACAGAAGTATTCAGATCCTTCACTTGGGGTAAAAGTAGTACCCACACTGTGAAAGTCCTTCATTTAAAGCCGTACTTTAGTCAAAGTATTATCAGCAAGATGTACAATACATAAACAATACTGTATTTAGCTTTAGTTGGAGAATTTTCTCAACACATGAAGTAACACATGATGCTTCAGTTTATCCTAAATCTGGAGATGCATGATTTACACTTGTCATGAAGGGCATGGGACATTGTGAGTAAAAAGTACAAACAAATACCGTAATCAGATTTTTTTAAATAGAAAATATGTACTGCCAAATACCAATGACAGAAGATAAACATATAACAGCAGTTTACAGACAGAAAAGGAAACATTACGCATTGAGATACAGAGACAGGGTAACGAACAACTAGGGAGATCAATTATTAGAGAATCAAGTGCTTGAGTTTAATAAACTGGTATTTTATCCAAATAACACATTCAAACACCGTCACATCAAAATCAAATCAGTTATTTCCGATTTTAAATTGGCGGACTGTAAAAAAAAAGTACAAATTCCCCCTTTTCAGTCAGTTTCACTTAAATGTGTTGCGAGTTCCCTTCAGCCAGAAAATAAATATATATATATATATATATATATATATATATATATATATATATATATATATATATGCACAACATGAAGTATAAACAGGTCACTTCACCGGTTTAAGGTCGCAACTCATTTCATGAGAAAATTATTTGCGGTTCTCAAAACTGCATAATTGGACTTAAAGGCCGAGTGAAACATAAAATTAAGTATTTTTCGACCGCTCACTCAACTGCAGGGTTTCTTTCTAAATTCAAAGATAAATATTTAATTTCACTTCGATAAAAATGTCACATTACAGAAGTTAAAGATGCGCTAACTTCCCTTTAAAGAAGGTGCTACGAGCTTAATGACAATCAAAAGGATTCGATTTAGGTTAAAAAAAAAAACACAAAGTGCAATAAGTTAAAAGTACATTCTCAGTATTCAGAGGCGTAACTATTCCACAGAGATTACGGTGTTGTATAGCAATGCCTGTGTGCATGCATCGCAGGCAAATGGATGATAATGCATAATTAACACACGTTTATGAAACAGTCTGTAAATGTCCTCATTGATTAGTATTTGCGTCGTATATCAGCGGCTCACAGGAGAAGCAGCACAGTGAAGTCCCTTTGAGTCGCTGTGTGGGATAAAGATAGTGTGTAAACAGCAAAGATAAGTGGTGGTTGTTGTTTTTAGCAACGGTTTAAAAAGTCCTGTAGTAATAACTGGAAGTGAGCTTGACGTCTCTTTTTTAAAAACAAGATTTTAAAATCCTGTCCCCGTTTGGACGAGAGTAATTAATCCCGTTTGTATGAAGCTCTTTCCCAGTGATAGGAAGGCACCGTTTGTGACGACAGCAGCATTAAAATCACAGGCTGCAAAGGATGAAACGCAAATATCAGAAATTAAATTGAAAAAAAACACATAATGAATGCATTAGAATCAATTATTGTTCTGCTAACAATCTGGTGACAGATGCGATTTGGCATTTATTTGATTTATTCCATCTCACAACTTCAAAGAAATATTTCACATATTTGTCACTAAGGCTGCTTTGTGGTGCTGCTTTGGCATCATAATGGAAATGTAACTAATATTAAAAAGGTGCACGAGCAAGGAGGACATCTCTTATTCCACTTTCACCGGGCATTGGGACGGTTTGACCGGAGCAAACCAATCTGTAACCAAGACCGCAAGTTCGGTCTCATTTGCGCCAATGACGAACATTCAAGACCAGAGGCCCCGCCTTCAGCCCCGGTACCCCTCGGTCAGTTCGTCTGGCGCCAACTCAACCAGCATCAGGCGTTTCTCATAACCAGAGGTGCTCTCCTCTTCTTCCAGGTGTTGGCCTTGCACGTACCCGGGTTCTTCAGCCATCGCTCCATCCTCGTCGTCACCACACAGACCTTCATCCCCACTCGACGGCCTGATGGGCAGATGGAGCTCGGGCTCAGTAGCGCAAGGAACAAACGCTGTAAATTCCTTCTCCTCTGCCGACAGTAGAGGCGTGGGCGAGCTCGGCGCCACTTCTGGCACAAAGCACGTCTCCCTAACCACTTTCGAGATCAACTGCGTCGGGGAATTCGGGATATCCTTCAAGACACAAAGAGGAATTCTTAAGATATGGGTTGAAATAAAAACATTTTTTTTAAAAAGAGAGAAATTGTTTTTTTCAGCAGGGTTCAGCAGAATTCATGGAGCATATTCAAACCAACTAATTCCCATTTAAAATGATCAAATAAACCCAGAGTTGGGAGGACGAACATACCATAGACTTTGGTGAAGGAGTATTCGGTGAGGTCTGTTTCCGGTACACCATGTAGAGGACAAAACAAAGCGCACTCAGGGCTGACAGGCCGCAAATGACGTAGATGGGGATGAGATCTAGATGAAACAGATGTACATTAACAAAATGATTCTTTGACACACACACACACACACACACACACACACACACACTATTCGAGGGGGCTTTGTGACTTTAGCAGAATAAAAGCATGACCAAGTTTGTGAAAGGACCGAGTTACACCGACCAATGATGAGGCTCGATACGGACTGTAGAATAAAAAGGGTCAAACCATTCAGCCTGGTGTCAGATGTTTGGGAACCACTTCACTTTAAATCTGAGATCACTTTCAAAATAGCAACTGCTTATTTCCAGCAGACTCCATAAATCCCGGCGGTTTACGGTTCTAAAAGTTATTAAAAGAAAAAAATCCACCTTGAACAGTCATTTGTGACATACAGGGTTGGGAGTTATTTTAAAAAATCAGAAACATAACCTACTATTAATTATTACGATTATGTTTATTTTTTTGGGATAAACTAAATACAAAACTTTATAATTTTCCATGTAAAGCGTTGCACAAACCATCTGGACTTTCCCCCTTTTTTTTCCAACCAAGAGGCCACATTTTAAGAATGTAGCTCAAGGCTTTGCCAGGACATCGTGAACATGGGATGGATGCAAGGTCACAGTAACCTTGACCTTTGACCCCAAAAAATTGGATCAGTTCATCCTCCAATCCAGTGGGACGTTCGGGGCCAAATGTCCATCCAGGCGCTCCGTAGATATCGTATTCTTGAATAAGCGCCAGACTGCGTTCAGACGTACGAGAGAGAGACACCCAGAATAAAAACGTTACTCAACAGCTCGGCGTGTCTTCCCGTGGCGAGACGCAGTAGTCTTGTGTGGCTTGAACTGAGATTTTCTCCAGCTCTCCCTTCATGTTCAAACAGTGTTTCTTCTGCGCAGCATCCACTGAAATCGTCTCCTGGCACACACTCGTCTCACAGTGAAAGCTGTGGTGTCGCCCCTTCTGCACAAACAACAAACAGGGACCTTTTCAGTGAGGAGTCATTTGTACAGAAGCTGGGTGCACCACCCATATGACTGGAAGCAGTTGTACAAGTACTAATAAATGATAAAACTACACCAACAGAAGTATTTTGTGCTGGACCAACTATCATTGTTTGACTAGAAACTGACAGGTCTTCAGTAACTTTAGAAGACGTTTAAACAGAGTCTGACCTGGTGGATGAGCACGACGTCGTAACGAAACCCAGGTAGCTCTTGGTGGCTTTTCTTCTTCCTTGTTCTTTTAATTGGACCGCTTGGCAAATTATGGAAGTACACCAGCGAGGGATGTGTGAAGCGGACTAGGACAGCGCCATCATGTTGGGTAGTGACGTTAACTGATGGGAAGTCCAAATGACCTGGAAGCATGAAAATGGCTTCATCGTAATCTCGATTTCATGAGAGAGACGGGGGCATGCCGAGATGATGAACAGTCAACCATTTAGTGGGAAACTGTCAGAATGTGCATCACTATTTGTTTGCTTGTGGAGTTTGACAACAAACAAAATATTGTTTTTATATAATTCTTTTAATCTACGTAGAAATGAATGGGATATTTTTATAAAATCAATAAAAATGCTGTATTTAACAAAACAGTAATGACATATGTATTTGTATTTCAAAGAAGAAGAAAAAAGAAAACCTTTCTACTCATTCAAGTATAGTTTTCAGAGTTTACGTGGTGCACCTGAATGCATCATGAGGTCCCTGATGGTTCCTACACACTTTACCGTATTCATTCGTGTTGAGATTGTAACTGGCGGCACCAATGAGTGCATCTATTCCTCTACCACCTTCTCCTTCACACATCAGTTTCAGTCTGTGTATGACGCGCCAGGTGACAGCCAATCAGAAGGCCCGTTACATCCCATGTGGCTTGCATAGTTGTATCTTGTTTTACCATCACGAGGTGTCACGGATTGGCTAAATGCAGAGGCTAAAAAGGAGAAGCTAGCTGACTTAGCAAAAGCTGGCAGGTAACATGAAGCTGGGAAATGGACATGAAAATGGGAAGGGAAGTTATAAGCTGCAATTTGTATTTAATTTGTGAATCCAGTTATCAATTTATGTATTTTAAACTGCATTTTCCAATAGATTAGATTTAAATGAATTAATTATGGTATTAATATTGTATGAATGCATTTAGGATAAAGGATGTACTTATTCACTGTTTTATGGTGTTTTTGATTATCCTATTACTATTATTTTGTTTATACTATTTATTAATAACCTATAAGTAATTATTTTTGTATAGCTCCTCTTTTTTGACAACTAATTCATTACTTTGTAATTAATTAAATGTATTCATAGATTGAAAAATGATCTTGTAAACAAATGCATCAAGGCCTATTTTCTTTATTTTATCAACCAATGAGATGCTTTACTACCATTTCAGGTACTCGTTCCAGATGATGCATCCCAAATGACTCCTGATGTCCTGACTTATCCTCCAGCGACAACATGAGGTTGACATTGGACGGATTGCCTGACATTCATTACTCAAAAGCATGTCGGTCTCGTTATCGACTCCAAAAGTAACCGGTATTGTTTTCAGGAATGTTTACCATATTTTTCTCCCGCTGGCTCGGAGGTGCATTAGTGTGTGAACTCATTAATTCAGGTTTATCATTACTACAAAGTCAAATATGACAACAATACTCACATTTGTGATCGGCTGGAGAGTCCTTGAAATAGCTGAAAGAAAGTCCTTCTTCAGGAGCAGACTCGTTCTGTCCAATCACGGCAGTTACGTCAAGATAGTACGCATTCTTTGGGTCACGTAGAAATGACACGTCTGCATGCAGTTGAGCTGATGAGTTCACCCAAATCACATCAGGATACCTGGGGAAACAAATAAGACGAGACCGACATTGTAAAGAGAAAATAACGAGCAAACAACTGAAAGACTAAAAGCACTTGCTATAATCATATGTCTCTCCAGAAGTTTTAAACACATTAACAATAAATATAATATGAAATATCCTGTTCAGTATATAATAATGTCGAAGCCCAAACCTAAAGTTTTTTTTACATGAACATAATGGAAATTGTGATACGCTGCTGTAAAAATATATGTAATTAAATTAAGGACAAGTGTGTAGAATTTTGTGATGCGAGGATGCAGATGAAAACCTCCTCTCAACCCTTTCTTTCTACGCGTGTCAGATATAATTGGCTCATTGCAGACCATAATAAATGCAGTTTAAAGCAGAGATCAAATACTTCTAAAAACAGGCACATTGACGTTTAGCAGGTTGTGTGTACAAAGTAAATCACTAACCCATCTTCTGCTTCTGTTCGGCCAATGTTGACTCTGAATCTCAGCCCCGGGGGAAATTGTGTGTAACTCCACTTCAGAACGTTGTGCATATTGCGGCATTGCAGGGTCACGTTGATCGGCGGCTCCACTGTGGAAACGGAGACACGAAACGTCAAGGCTGCAGAAACCACGAGGCATTCGCCTTTCACACTGAACGTCTTCAAAACACCTAAACAAAACCAGGAAATGAATATCGCACACATAATTTTTATGCCACAGGTGGCGCTCCCTTTATCCAACAGCATTCTTTGGTTTGAGAAAATCCCCCTCTCTAACACTTTCATTAACATTAAAGTAATTTACAGACTCTCAGCTTAATTAACCCTCCCACCACCTTCCTCCTCCATTAGTCTGGTAGAAGCATTTGTACAAGCTTTGTGTCTCCCACTAGAGGGCGCTGCTTGCAAACTGCTACAGAATACAACCCCCACTTGTTTTTACACACACACACACACACACACACACGCACGCACACACACACACACACGAGTTTTAGAGTATTGTCAGAAAATAGTTGGGCTTTTATTAACAGACAGTCTACGTATATTTCTTTAAACCACAACTTCACTCAATGTACCGGGTTCTTTCAACCTAATCTACCAGACACTTTGTGCAATGTTCTATCCCGACATCAAGGAACCCAGAAATAGGACACTTCCCAACAGCACGCACACAAACACACACTTCCTCAAATTAAAAATAGTACAAACCAGACCCCCTCCCCCTCCCCCGTTAACTGACCCTCACTTCAGTGCCGTGACTTACAGATGACCGTCTACTCAGGCCGTCACAAGACCACCAAATGATTTCAAGAACAGTGCTGATGAGCTCTGGAAACCAGATTTATATTTATCCAGTGAGTGTTTACACAAGCATGACGAGTTACCTCAAGCTACAGGAAGCAGCCATGCCACACACACAAAGATTAAAGTAAAAAAATAAGTTGTGTTTTGAAGTTTGACTTGAAAAAGTTTGTGTTAAAAAAAGGTCAATAAAAAAAAAAGTCACGCTTTTTTGGGGCAAGTTACTGAACACACACCTTCCAAAACCTGTATGAGTCACCTATGTTATCACACAAATTAAGAGATTAAAAGAGTACGTTTCAGTTTCAATTCCTCTGGACTAAACGTGTGCACGCATGCACGTGATAATGCACACCCACGCAAAGACAGAGAGGCTCAGAAAAAAACTGAGGCGTGAAAGAGAACGAGAAATCACAGATGAAAGGAAATGTGCTGACATAAAAGCGTCAACCGCAACCATCACGTTGGTCGCCGAGGGCGTTTACCACAAGGTCGTGAACCACACCATTTCAGAATTTAGGCTTCCGTTTTCCCTTCTTGCTGTTCGATAGCTTTTTGAATGCCATCTGAAAATGTAAAAGACTGAATGAAATCACTCTGAACTCATTTTCACTAATACGTTTTACGTGTTAAATCAGAGTAATAATGTATCGCTAATAGAAAAAAAACATTCCTGGCACAATGATTTACAGCTCGGACAAATACATACTCCCAACTTTAACTACAGTAAAACAATATACAAAATTGTTCTAAAGTTAGTTTTTATGTGAAGTTTAGCTATTTAAAGTACATTTGGAGGACAGATTTCAATCAATTACAAAAAGGTCAGAATGTCAACCCAGCTGAGGAAAAGTAGAAATGATTCACTAAACACTGCATGTTTAGAAGTTTATATGAGAGAGGCAGATTGCAAGAGTCACCTCACGAGGAAAGAGAAAACAGAAGCAACACGGCTGACAGATTGTGCACAAAAAGCAAAAATCATCTTTCCCGAAGCAGGAAGAGAGAGAGACGCTATCAGAGATTAAAAAGGTCACTGGTGAAAATATGAGCATTCAAGTACAATATGTTTCTATTACTTCATATTTATTGTTAAACGTGTTGATATTGTATAGCTTCATATATATGAATCTTCTACTAGTGCATATTTGTGTGCTTTTATTTATTTATTGTTTTCTTTATATCTCCGACTGATTTTGCAACCAATTGGGAGTTTTGTGGAGAAATTGAGCATTAAGATCTCTTCAGTTTAACCACAACGACGTACAAATGCTTCACAGAAGATAATAGAATCATACACATCAAGGAAACTTTAAAACGTCACTTGACAAAGTGTAACTAATGCATCAATTATTCACACCGCAGAACAGTGAGCTGAAGGGTTGGACACACAACCCACAAGGCTTCCTGCAGAGCCTCATTAAATTAAATGAGTGAGCCGAGGATGGTTTTCACTGCAGACATTTGGATTTGTAGCATGAAAATCATCAAGTGTAACTACTAACATCAATAAAGGCTGCATTCCATTTAGGTGTATGAACACTAGACCAGCTGGGATGATGATGGCACTGCTCAGATATGAATGCACTGTTAAGTAACAAGGAAAGTATTGACATGTTTAAATGTTTGTTATTGATATTATTGTTATTGGTTTGAAAATACCAATAATTATTTTGTTTTGATCTATGTTTTTCATGTAAAAGATGAAACCCAACGTTCTCTCAAACAGATAAAATTAGAATCAGGAACTCTCATCAAAGAGTCACAGCACCGACAAGAAGATGAACCCAACCAGACCAGAGCTTTCAGCAATTGACAGTTGGGCTGCAATTGGTTTTAATAAATCAGTCAACTTGATGATTATTTTACCGATTAATCTTTGGTCACCAAATGCACAGAAATAAATGTCCATGACCTTTTAAAAAGCACAAGCTGACATATTATTTCACTTTCTTAAAAACAATACTATTCTAAATCAAAAAGGATTGAGAAGAGTCACATCAGTTAATCTGTTATCATAAAAGTTGCCGTTTCATTTTCAGTCATTGGACTAATCGTTTCAGCACCAGGGAAGCCGTTCCAGTTTGACTGGACACACTTCAGTCTTTACTAAAAAAAAAACGTAGAGAAGTTTGATTCCGAGCCTTAATAATTAAAGCCCGGTCAGGCTGGTGAACTCATAACATCTCAATATGCTGTTAGTGCTTTCTTTTTTTTTTGGGTGAGACGACACAGTGGGAAAATAAATTCCATGGTATGAATGAAACTCCAAAGGTAGGGTTTATATTCTCTTGGAAAGCCCCACTCAGTGCCACAAGTTGTACTCTTATATACGATGACTCATCAATCTCTCACACACACACACACACACACGCACACAAAGAGGACAAGAGGGAGAAAAAACCCAAACATCAGTCACCTCTCCCCTTTTATGCATTCAATCTGTCAGTATGAAAAAACAAACTGCGGCAGTTTAAAACCCCGCTGCTGTGAATTAAGGAATTAATGTCAAACATTCCTCGAACTTGCGGTCATTATTTACTAAAACTGTTCTTTACTTTGCTATTATGGTCTTATGAGAGATGATGAAAGAAATCTGACAGACACAAAACACACACACAAAGGCCAACAAAGTTAGCAGGACTACAACTGAATATTAACTTGGACAACGATTACCATGGAAACGGTCCTTTGGAGCAATATGGACAGCCAATGTACACCAACACCTCAATACACAGCAGCATGTCTCGGAATGACAGATGTTAATGATGTACAATGTAGCCACACGTGTGTGTGTGTGTGTGTGTGTGTGTGTGTGTGTGTGTGTGTGCACGCAGGAGCATTTTTTAACAAAGGTATTTATAGTAGGAAAGCTTCCTAAGAAATCACTTATGATCGACCGAAATTGTGTGCGAAACATTTTGTTCATACTTTTAAGATTATGATGAGTAAAAGCAATATATACAAAGAAAATCCCTCTTATTTTGGACACACTTTAAGAGAGCGTTGACTTAGTTAAAACAGGTGTAACATTCAGCTTAAATGACATGTTTGTACATTTCAATTCATTTCGTAATATGTTTTTTGCATAACCATGGTGAGTTTTTTGCCTAAACCCATGCAATCTACACTATCTATTTAAACACCGTTTATAAATCCAACATGATAATAATAAAAAATACAGGTTACACTCCCTAACTCACGTATGCCTATTAAATCTTGATTTAACAAGTTTGGAATTTGCACATTCAACTAAACTGATGAACAAATTACCTAAATAGTTCATGTTTACAAAAGATAACGAGCGACCAGGCTGATCGCATCACCAATAATGCATTAAGCATCAGGTGTGTGGCAGCAGTTCCCTCAGACTGCAGAGGGTCGATGAACGTTTGCTCGATGCCTTGTGAAATGATGTTTGGTGAAGATCCAGAAATGGTCTTAAGAGTCCCCCCCTCCTATCTCTCTGCAATGACCATAATTAACATCTAACAGTAAGCATTAACATCTAATCTGAGAGGACAGAGCTGATGGAAGGTAATATGGTGAACATTTACAGGTGTACGCAGCACACAATATCCCAGTTCGTAGGTTTGGCTTCTGCATGGTTTGATTCATGCATGTGGTACTTTGTAAACGGTCTGTTCAGGTCTAATTATTAAAAAAGTGCAGAAATACATTACACAAACAAAGAGTATTGGGTAATACTGAAAAGTATAAAGAGGAAATAAAGAAACCACCAGACGGCAGTTCTCAAGACACATTTGAACCGAGATGAACCCATTCAATATATCTACGAATATGATGTTTTGGTGGTTAATTTATTATTGAGCAGCACGTTTAAAAGCCGCCTGGGGTCAAATGTAACGTTACACAGCCCATTTAAGCTAAGATGTATAACGTTAGCCGTTTCCATGCTCAGACAGTGAGCCAGGTGCAGCTTCACAATACCAGTCTCTCTGACGTTAAAAATGGTAAAACAATATATTATTGTAAGGATAAAAGTACCATTTAATTCACAGAATAGTGGCCCCAATTGCTGATTAGGGGAATGGATAACAGGCAGAGGGCTTTTTAGCTCGCAGGGTGTTTGTGCTCGCGAGCGCTGCGGCCTCATTTCACCTCTCCACGCTAAACGGTCACGGCACCCCGGCCCTCGGTTTGAAACGCCATTTATCAACTTGTGTGACACGTCAGTGTCAATTCGTTGAACCGGGCGGACGTTTTTAACGTATTAACGCCATCTGATGCACATGTGCGTACGCTAGTGACTGGTGTAACTTAACTCACCGAAGGAGAGCGACGCTGGTAGCCAGCCGAGGCAGAAGAAAACGGAAAGAAACGCAGACGAATCCATCCTCAACTGGCGGTCCAGTGCTCGGGGTTTTCTTTCTTCAAAGTAAGTATGAAACGGAGACGCTAACTAATCTAAAGTTTCCCTCTGAAGCTGCGGGGAAAACCAACCGTTTGAGTAGTGGCACGGCTCCCACATTTAGTAAAGCGGATGCTGCGTCCCATTTCCGGTATTGCTGCCTTCCTAAACCTCGGAAATCGACCCTTCCAAATAATAAATGTGACAGTTGTGCTTGTTGCTTGATTTAAGAAATAAAGTGCTTCAAATAAAGAGACAGATGCACACAATTCACGTTATATGTGTTCTTTTTGTTTTTTGTTTATTTTGTGTGTCAAATAATATCCTCAAATAATGTTTAAACCGACCCCTCCAGATACCCAAGCCCCGTTGTACAGGGTCGCTACACTTTGTATATGCTTATTATCAAATGAAGCCCCTCAATCGTATACCTTCATCCATGAAATACGACCTAACAGAGCAAAACAATGTAATGCTGAAGGAGAAAATAGACGTCGGTATCAATTATTACGGTCAATGTTGCTCTAATAAATCTTAAAGTCCGATGGTGTTTTTCAAGTTCTAATGTTATTATTTCCGACAGCACCTGAATGCAGCAAACGGTGGCTCGTGTTTTTGTCACGTTACTGGGAAATGACCTGTTTGTTTTCTTCTTCTTGAATACCTCCTTTATTATTTTTGACAGCAAATTAATAATCTAATGTGTTAAGCCCACTGATAGAAAAAAAATCTGCCTTTACGTAACTTAAGTTTTATAATACAATTTATAAAATAAAGCCTATACTTTTGACAGTGAGACCGGCCATAGATATATGTATATTACATCTTAGATTAAATGAGTAAATACATATTAATAAACCTAGTCGTACCTTTATCTGGTTTAAAATGGCCTAAAAATAGACCAAGAAAATGATATGTGGGATTCTCTTTGGTTCAAGTCCGTTGTGATAAGAACATTTGTCTGCAGTACTTGAGGCTGAACTCAGCCTGCACAAGTGAGTTACAGCTTCTTCTGTGGGATACTTCCCCCATCCTGACGTCAGCTTCATGTGTGATTTTTCCTCCCCATCCCAGTCTCAAACTGACGCATTCACATATCAGCTCTTCAGCAGCGACTCGGGGTAAGTCACACATGAGAAAACTGGGAGACTTACTATGCTTGTATGACATTGATGACCATTTAGGGTGGGCTTCTTTAACAGCTGTTAAAATGTACGTTTGTGCCCTGTAGTTGGTCCGTACGAGGAAGAGAAAACCGAGCCTTGCTTTCCACTATATTCTCATGTTACATTACATTCCTGTGTGTGTGTGTGTGTGTGTGTGTGTGTGTGTGTGTGTGTGTGTGTGTGTGTGTGTGTGTGTGTGTGTGTGATGTAATAGAAGCATTCCTTGCAAATCGGTTGAGATGGAAAACTGTAAAATATGTCCCAGATAAACACTGCAACTGCTTATGATGCTGGATTCACTTGTAGGATGTCACTTGTCATCCTGTGAAACTTCTGACCTAAAAAACTGATTCTTAAGCCTAATGTTGGAGGTCCCAGTCAACGACTCCTAAGCCAGACATGCGGTCAGACACTCATTCATTTTTATCTGAGTGGGTGGATGTCTGTACAGCCGGGACACAGAAAGTATGTCCTACTCCTGACAACAGGAAGTGTGGCGTTGACAAACTTTGGTCCTGCGGGAAAAGCAAAGAGCGGCACTCTGAATCTACCATCTGCATACATTTCCTCCGAGCTGGGCTGAGCAAGTTGGTCGTGACAGTGAGCTTGAACTGTTGGATGTTGTCACTCGCTGTGTTTTAACGCTGGCCGTCATCTTCCTGTCTGCCCTTTGCTCTCAGCAATCGTTGGCATAACAACAAAGCATCATATCCATGAGCAAAATAGTTCCATTTAATGAAAAGGAGTCAACTAATCGTTAAGAACTTGTCTTGTCATGCCTTGTCTTGGATGTCTTCTCTCCTACTGCTGCAGTGCGATAACTAAGCTCCAGTTTGTTTGAGCTTAGCATTTCTGGGTCTCGTGTTTCTTGGCTGGCAGCAGCTGAATTCTCTTTACATTTTGTACACTTTGTTTATCTGTACAGATTAAATATCTGTTATTAGTGAGCTTCGGAGGTGCTGGTAGGACAGAAGACAGAGCCAGGCTAGCTGTTTACAGTCTTTGTGCTAAGCTAAGCTAATTGTCTCCGGCGCAGCTTATTCAACGTACGCATCTGATGGATATCTCTTCTTATCTAATTCAGAGCGAGACAGCAAAGAAGTTTGTTTCCCAAAATCTCAAACTATTGCTTTAAAGTAACTTTTAAGACAAGTCTTCTAAGAACGAAGTAGGCCGTTTGTTCAGGCCCAGTTCACATTATTCAGCGTTGAAAAATACATCCGTTTTTGGGATGTGACGATATGGTTACGGTTAGGCTAAGATTATATTTGGCTGAAAAATGACTACTTCTTTATGACATGGGGACCTTTGTGAACATGGATACAATATTAAAGCACATGGTTAGGGTGCTGTCTCTTGAGCTTAAACACATGTTGTTTTACTACTACAGTATATTCAATTGAAAGGGTTTTCCACCAAAAATCTAAATTTTTAAAATCAAAAGCTTCCTGTCAGTACGCCTGAAAGACGTGACTTGCTTCATCGCAGAGGATGGCAGCTGTAGTGACACAGGTAGGGCAAAACAAAAGAAAAAACTGAACTGTTACTGTAACATAATCCATCTAGTTACTCCAGGTATTGCAAAATACATTTTTGAAGGCAGTGAATTCATCTGTTTAAAGGAATGGAATGGCAATATTGTATATGTTGGAGACCAAACCAACAAAGTATTAGTTTACAACTTTTTCTGTGGCACTTCGACTATTCATTCCTATTGAAGTCCTATAAAAATGGGTCACAAATGTTATTCAAATTCATAAATATAACAGTTGTATTCATATTTGGTAATCAAGTGAGTATTTAAGCAAGAATGGTGGATGTGGTATTGTCTGAAAATAAACTATACATGTTTGGCTCAATCGAGTTCTAAATCATTTTGGGGAACAATGGACGTCAATGGCACAGAGATTACTTTTGGCTTCAGGGACAATATGTGCCAGTAAGATCATTGATGATTTGGTGTTTTCATAGAATTTATTAGCGTTGCTAAATTGGAAAATGCGGAGCATGTCTTCAGCCGTCCATGTACTAACGACGAGAACAGTACAAACAGTGTTCACCTGAGGGGGGTGAAGGGCGGGCCGTGCCCACCATGTGAGCTCACCAGTGGGGCACGCAGGGCGATGGAAAGAAGTCACAGAGCAGCTTAGATTTCAACACTCACAGAGGCAGAGCGACGTCCTGCTCTGCTCAGGCACTCCACTATAGCTTCACCCAGGAAACAAAAAAGTGTTTTTATTTGATGCTCCGTATGTCAAAAAGAGAACATTTAAGCTCAGCTGGTCAAATGTTATTAGCTTAACAGACTCTTTTTCAACAGGGAAAAAAAACAAAAAACTTTCTTCCGAGAAATTTGACGAGCAAAGCAAAATTCAGAAAAGTAAAGAAACCGAAGAAGCGCGGATAAACTTCACTGACCTGCTGCTGGGTCATGAAGGAGGACCTCATGCTGTGCAGCCAAACAAAGTTCAAACCCGCAAAACTGTTTTAAACTGGAGATCCATCGACAATATTTCCATTTCATTGAATCTCCAATTCAAGAGCCCTCTTGGGTTTGAATATTTCACTCAGTGTTAACATTATATAGCTTCAGTGATGAGCTGAAATAAACATACTGAATACATATGATACTGTCTGGATGTTAAATATACTGTAGATGATAATTCACATAAGGCCAAAGGAAGAATGTAGCGGTCAACTCTGTGCTGGCTTCACAATGAGGCAGAGAGTATTTTTCTTGCCTTCATATTATTGCCAAACCAGAAAATCTACCCAGACTTTCGTAAAGGTCAATTCAAAACAATGTTTTCCCTGGAATCTTGAAGCAATCTCCACAGTTATAATTTTCTAAATGTGTGTCTGTGTGTTTTGTGAAATTCAATGTGTGCTCTCAGTGCCAAACAATGTATCCCTAATTGCAGGCAGACCACACCCATCACTGTGTGTGTGTGTGTGTGTGTGTGTGTGTGTGGTGTGACAAAATACCAAACCAGCTGTCATTATGTCATTATGTCCACATCCACTCTCTCCAAGACAATACTTAATGGATTAGAGACACATGGGGGTGCGACCTCAGAACATTTAACTCCAATAACAGGAATCTCCGTATGAAAGTGGAACTGAAAGAATGAAAGACGGCTTGGTTAGTCTTCATGGGCCAAGCCTTTTATTTTCAGAATATAATAGTCTTGCTTGATTTAACTGTCAATTTGGACTTTTCCCTCAACAATGTCAAGAATGTTAAGTTAACTAATGTCAAGCTCCTTTTCAGCAAAAAGGGTTCACAGCAGCTCTGAGGTTAGTCAGAAGTTGTTGAGATTAACTGAAGTAAAAGAAGCTGAGACAAAGAGGACAAATGTGTTACTGAATTACATAAAAACCCTCATAATGCGACAAACAAGCAATGGAAGGCATATTAAGATGTTACACTTTAAAGTCTGTTTACAGTTCTTGGGTAGTACTACAGCATAAAAGAAAGTTGTATCAAGCCCTTTGTGCGAAATCTGAAATGATGCCTTACGTGAGTCAGCGTCGGTTGGGGAAGTTATATAATAATATCATATAATTACATAATATGTAAAGTTATGAATTAAACTACCCAACTGGATACAAAGTAAGCAAAATCAGCTATGCCAATCAAATGCTACTTACACATTAATGCATCATTAACAAAAATCTATTAATAAATATATATATATATATATATATATATATATATATATATATATATATTGTAGTGTCACGGGCTGTCGCTAGGACAGGCTAGCCTGGGGCGGTGCAAAGAGAGAGATGAACACAGGCACGTCCAAGGGTATTTAACAAAAAGTCCAGGTTTATTTCCCATCCCACCAGCAAGGTAACATCCAAAAACAACAAAGTATCAAAAAAAGGTCCAGTTAGGTAACACAAAACATCCCGGAGGAGAAAGTGGTTAATTAACCAAACAAAAACTCAATCCTGGTGAATCCAGGCTACGAGGTCCTCTCCCTTGTTGTCCTCTTCCAGGTGCTCGTGGGTTCACCTTCCGCTCTCCTTTCTCCTTCCCAGGTGCTCTCCCTTAAGTCTCCCAGCCCTGCCTCAATCAGGTGCCTTAAGCAGCTGCAGCTGGGTGAGCGGTGAGGCAGGCTGGGAGATGTAGTTTTTGCACTGGTGGCCACTCTGTAGCGTCCCTCCACTACCTGTCCCCTTGTGATGCCACAATATATATATATATATATATATATATATATATATATATATATATATATATATATATATATATATATATATAGTGCGCATTAATCAACATTGGCATGAAGAAAATCAACCTAAAATGTATTACACAACACAAAATGATAAAAGTCAATGAAACTAAGAGATTCAACACATTTTTCCAATATATCTGTACTTTTACCAAAGTATAATTCTAAATGCAGGACCGTTACTTCTAACGGACTATTTAAACATTGTTTCACGGCTCCTTTTTCTTACTATTACGAGTACTTCCTTCACCACTAGTTGTCTTTTTATTCGCAGTCCGTTGTCAAATCGTCTGATATTGAATGTTTTCTCTTCAGTAGGCTCAGGTATATGCATCTGAACGCCTCACATCCACACATGAACAGCAGTCAGAATGCTGCCTGAGCCTCTCCTCCAGCAGTGATGCCGGCCCTCGGCCCTCCCACGCCTCTCCTCTGGGTGCTGCTCTGTGTGTCGGTGGCTCTGCAGCGCTCCGACCTGCGTCTGGCCTACGTGACCCACAACGGCTTCTTCTACTACTCCTGCAGCCAGGACCCGCAGCCCTGCAGCGTGCCGTCGCTCACGGAGTGCAGATGCAATCACATCCAGGCGTCCACGCACTCGTCTCCCGTCTTCCGGATGAGACGCTTGACGGTTTGGTTCACGTCGCCGTTGAACACGGCTCGCCTGCTCAACAACTCGGAGGTGAGACACCTCACTCTGATTCACTGTGGCCCTGGAGGAGCTGAGACGGCCTCTTCTTCCCCGGAGGGACACTTTGCTGTGCAGCACCTGGAGAGGCTGACAGTGGTGAACCTGGAGAAGAGGCCGCTTCACCACTGTCCAGATGCGAACAGAGCCAGGAACGCAGACTCAAACAGTGACCCCGGTGGAGATAATGGCGCTCACCTGGACATAAACAGATTCAAGAAGGACAAAGACACACACCTGGACATGATCATGAAGAGAGATTCCTTGGCTTTGTCCTCACTCCAGTGCCAAGACATATTCCTGGGCAAGGAGCTTGGAGCAGCATTTCACGAACAGGCCAGGCTGGGAATCATCCACAGCTCGGTGCTGGAGTGGGGAGCGGTGGTCAAAGCGTACACGGTTCAGACACACATTGACAACGACGGCGCGCTGCCGTTCCCCGATCTCCACCTGCCAAAACTACCAGAGACATCTGTCATATATGTCAGCTTTGTGTACTGATGAGTTACTTTTAGAGGAAGATGATTGACTGTGCAGGACAACAGGGATCCTACATTTTGGATAATAATGTGGGTCTTTTTTTGTTGCAGGCCTTCGATTTACTAAATAAATGGATCACTCCAATGTAAACCCAAAGCAAAACTGAATTAGATATTTCCTACCCTATTGCTTTAACCATCATGTTCTCAAGTGTACTATATTAACTTTGCACAGCTGTTTATCAGCATGTTAAAACAACAATATACTAACTGATGTGAAATGAGTTGTGAAATGGTCGGGTGTCTCTGTTAACCAGCATTTATTCGCCACTTGTTTTCCCTCTCTAAGCGTCCGACATGAAGTGCATCCCACTCGAGCTCTGGGCCGGCTGCTGAATTCACACT
Organism: Cyclopterus lumpus; assembly: GCF_009769545.1. Classification (NCBI taxonomy): domain Eukaryota; kingdom Metazoa; phylum Chordata; class Actinopteri; order Perciformes; family Cyclopteridae; genus Cyclopterus; species Cyclopterus lumpus. The sequence goes on along the minus strand of NC_046980.1, from coordinate 7,468,479 downwards.
GAATGATGTGTTCGTCAGATGTTGTTCACTTGTAAGGCCAAGATGTCATCACCAGAGGGAGGACATTGACCTAATTTGGAGTTTGCGCAGCATAAATTCCACCCAGCTCTGCTCTGGTATTCCAACAGCTGACCTCCGACCTCTGTGTGAAAGAAAGGAGAGACTTTCTCCTCTGGGATGACTGAATCATCTCAAATGTGAAATGCATGTTTGGTTCCAGGATTAAACCACAAGATGGCAGCAGATACATGTGAGTCACAGAGGAAGACTCAAACTGGAGTGTTTAGGACGTTTAGCAAATGTCTCAGCAATTTAATAGCCTGTGAGGAATATTGTTTGTTAGGATAGAGGTATAAGAGTTAGTAAATTATGCCATGATATTTATTTGTTTACAAAAAAAATGAAATGAACAATGCCATCACTAGCATTTGTTTAAAACAGAAATAAATTATTTACTGCGCTTAGGAATTTAACATTATTAAGTGGCATCTCCTAATAAATGTGGTGTTTACAATATGAGGTAGAAATCCACCTAAAGTCCCTTTAAAAAAAAAAAGTGGGACCAGAAATACAATTTGAATAGGTTTTAATTTAATTTAATTTCTATATGCGTTTGACATGGTGAGGTCCAGCTGCATTTGTCAGCTTAAAGCCTCACGCCCCTCGTCAGACTGATAATGAGTGCCGCTTTCTACGTGCGTGCGTGCGTGCGTGCGTGCGTGCGTGTGGAGTGCGCGCTGACACCTGCTAGAGAGCCTCGCGCTTATTTGCATGACAAAAAAAACGTCGCGGCGCATCTTATTAAAGCGGCCCCCGTGAATGCAAACTGATGTCGCCTGTTGATCCCGCACCTGAGAGGTCAGCGCCCACTCCGACACACACGACGGGGGCCAATTACCGGAGGAATCACCGGCGAGGCAGCCGGGCCGCTCTCCTTATGGGGAACCCTGAAGGTTTTGGTGTGAACCGTGACCTCCCACTTGGGCTAATCGGGACACACACTAACAACAACAATAACCGTGTACATGTTTAGTCTGATGCTCGTGATGTATTGAGCACCCAGAATGCACACTGTTATTAATATTTATGTCAGTCTAAAAAAAAAAGTGGACAGGCCGAGAGTCAATGGGATTGATCCACTGCGCCCCTCCAACCGAGTCTCCCACCGCGCTGCCGCCGTCTCCTCACCGGCAGTTTAACGGTGAAACGTTTTTTATAATCAGACGTTATTGTTCGCCGCCTCCTTGTGGGAGATGCGCCCATGTTCATTTTTTAAAAGGGCAAATCAGCCATAATTCAGTTTATAAACTGCCGCGCGCCGGGGCGAAATGCCGGGATGAATATTCATTAGAGAGCGCCACGAACTGCCACCGCCTCGGTGATTCATTGGCCATGTGTAAATATCACTCACTTTAATTGCCCCTAAACTGACTCAACATAATGTTGTCATTAGCAAATTATTACTTATTTGTGATCCTAATGGTACGGTATGGCGCTCCGTGCCCAAGCTCCACATATATGATTGCAATTACAGCTCTTTTTATTCACATGGGCGACCGCGGAGTCTGATGGATCTGATGCTTGCGCGTGTGTGCGTGTGTGTGCGTGCGTGTGTGTGTGCGTGTGTGCGTGTGTGTGTGTGTGTGTGTGTGTGTGTGTGCGTGTGTGTGTGTGCGTGTGTGGTTAAGGTGCCAACAATTAATTTCACTGACACATGCACGGGCGACTCCAGTCATTAGACACAAACACGACACGCGCACATCACATACAAACTGAACTCAGGACGGTTTATGGAGATTTTAATGTATTTTCTTTAGCTCTCTGTATCATCTGGACTGACTTCCGGATTCACATTAAATTGTTTCCTCCCCCCCTCAAACTTCTTAAATCTAAATGTAGTTTATTATTCAGTAATTCGATCACCATTCGAACGCAATGAATAGACAAAACATAAAAATAAATGTATCTTAACATATATTTGTGTGTAGGCCTTTATGGTGTGAAAAAGAAAACAAACTAAGTGCATTGTGTGTTGTGTTTATTGTGTGTAAATAATCAAATGTAATTAATAGCATGATAAAAATTAAATAATGTTCTCAAAGATGTGTGCAAAAAGAATGGGCAATCAAAATTTATTTTTATTTCATAAATGACCATCACTGAAGATTTCTATATATCATTTTGAATACCCACTTTCTAAATTATTCAGAAAATGATGTTGATTGGGTTCCTTTAAAAGTACAGTTCAATAGCATTTAGCTTAGAAGTAGAAATATAATATATAATAATATATAATAGAAATCTGCATTAAAAAACTAAAATAAATGACTTCCAAAGAGGAACAATCAACATTTTGATCATGCAAAGAATTATTTGATCCTTTGATATTTGCGGTTCAATCTTAATGTTTAATTTTTTACAAAACATTTGGACCATATAATATCACAAATCTAAAGTCCTCCCCCCGGTCCGATCCTGATATTACTTGTCAGCCAGTTGTGATAAAAATGTACCAATATGGAAGAAATCCTAAATACGCTGCTGTCTAAACATTTTTTGCATTCGTCTCAACTCTCCTCAAATGATCCCCTAAAAACAAAAGTGACTAATTTTATGTTAATCTGAACAACAATGCTCAGGGATTAATGATACTTTGTGGAATTACAGTTGATTTATTCCTTTAAACACAAAGAAAGTTAAGTTTCAGAAAATAAAGTTCGCCGTCAGCTCGGCTTTAAAACAAAAAACAAAAATATTTATATATATATATATATATATATATATATATATATATATATATATTGTTGTATTTTTTAAGAAAAAAACCTCCCTGCTTGTCACAGTCTGCACAACACGACACGGTGTGGAGTCGTTTTATAGAGGCAGCAGCAGTTTAAAACAACAACCATGACAAAACAGGCCCACAAAACAGAGGGAGAGAGAGAGGGACAGGCAGGGAGAAATAATGATGCGTGTGTGTGTGTGTGTGTGTGTGTGTGTGTGTGTGTGTGTGTGTGTGTGTGTGTGTGTGTGAGTGTGTGTGTGTGTGCGTGCGCTTATGTGTGCATCTGTGAAAGAGTGTGAGGGAGCTAATAAAGTAATGTGATGGATGATCTCCTTTCTCCCAGAGGGACCAGCACCATGTAAATTGGCCCACACAATGCATTATGGATAAGGCAGTTGAGATTATAGCTTGTTAATGTGTCCCTCCCTCGTCCCCTCCCTCTCCTCTCTCCCCTCTCTTCTTGCATCTCTCTCCCTCCCTCCCTCTCTCCATCCCTCTGCTTCGGCTCGGGCAGAGACATGGTCACCTCATTGTCGGGGCGCGTGTGTCTTTTTAGGTGCAGATGGAGAGGAGCTGTGCTGCAGGGATCTGCCAGGCTTAGTGGACTAAATGTGTGTATCTGTGTGTGGAACTTATATTACTGACAATGTGGGGATTCAGTCACATCATCACCGCAAAGAGCTGGTCCCCACAACGTAAACTGAGGGTTAAGATTAGTTTTTTGGTTACAGTTAGGATAAGGTTTAATATGTTGTCTTCAATGTAACAAAAGCAAGTTATTGTGTGGTTTTGTGAGTGTGAGAGACAGACAGCTAGCCGGGCAGTCAGCAGAGACAGTCCGTCGACAGGGGCCAGGGCTGTGGACATATGTCTCCTCCCTCCCTCACCCACCCCACACCCCCGCCAGTCCTCCTAAGGGGTTGCAAATCCCCAGAAACCTGCCTCCGTCCCCCTTTGACTCCCTGATCCTCCAACACTCCCCTCCCTCCATCTTGCAGGCCTATCCAGGGACCTGTCGGGCCATCTGTTGAAGCAGGACCAGAGGAGTTGGTCTGGAGTGATACTGTAACATGGCGATCTGGCTAGTCTTACTAGCAGGGGTATTGTGTGTGTGTGTGTGTGTGTGTGTGTGTCAGGGCATCCCAGGGTAGATGTTCTCTTGCATATTTGTCCAACAAAAACAAATTGTTGTGTATTTTGGGACTTTCATCATTATGCTCGGTCGTAAAGCACCATACCATTAAAAACTGAGCTTATATAAAATATTAATGAGAATATATATATATATATATATATATATATATATATATATATATATATATATATATAAATACAAGCCTAATTTATAAGCCATTAAAGACCCATTTAAATGTGTAAATTGTGTAGAGTTGAATGGCGTCAGATTACCATAAAGGCTGCTGAGGAACCATGTAAAGGGATTCTTCTCATTCGCCAACGTTAGGGATGCTGTGAATTTAGTGATGACTTGCATCACATCTGAGATAGCTGCATTAGCATGTGACCAAACAGAAAGGGGACACCATTTTACTGCGATGGACCATCTTTTTCAAGTAAGTTTTTAAGTCAAAGCGTTCATAGTTTAACTATCGACCAGGGAAGTAAAACATATGCAATCTGAACTCAGCGTTCACAACCAGCTGCATGGTCCTTTACGCAGTCTAATAAACAAGTGTACAGGAACCAGCAGGAAGATGGCTGAACGGGCCCACTGAGAGCTCAACACCTGCACACATTCAGCTCACCAACACAGCTGCTCTCATACACTGTGGTGTTTTGGAGATCTGCTGGTCTTTGTTTACTCTTTGTGACTTCAATGATCCGTGGGGCTCAGAAACCTTTTGAATGCCTTTTCATGGGGATATATAAGTATAGCTGTGGCATTGAACAGGCCATCCATTTCTAGACATGTAGATGTGTTTTCTATTAAAAACGTTCTCACGTGCCACACAACCTGCAGAGATTTAAACCCTTGCACGCTGAAGTTGCAACAATTACTCTTAATATAGATGAATCTGTCGAATTATCTCCCATCTGTAATGTGTCTGAAAATAATAATAAAAATATACAAATTGCATGTTTTTCTGTCCAAAATTCAAAGACATTGCATTTGTATGATGTGAATCAGAGAAAAACGGCAAATCCTCACATTCTAGACGCGGCAACCAGAGAACCTACAACCGAGCTGTCAATTGACTAATCAATTAATCAGCTAACTGCTTCAGCACCAGACAAGTGTTTTGACTGTCCTTGTTGACAAAGCAGGCCAGATTCCCCACAACCTTGAAATGGGTTATAATGGGGGTTTGAATCACATAGCGTGTTCCCGGCTCAGTGCGTCTTATTCGGTCTAGAGCCAAGCGAGCTTAGCGAGGTCTGGTGTGTGTGTGTGTGTGTGTGTGTGTGTGTGTGTGTGTGTGGACCCTCCGCGTCTGTGAGTGTGGGTGGTTGCCTCCACCCATTAGAACGGGTCATCTCTCTCTCATGGAGAGTTTTCACGGCTGTGGAGCGGATTAGGAGGAGGAGGGGGGAGAGAGAGGAGGAGAGATTATTGGGCAGGCTGGAAGAAGGAAGGAGAGAGTGACAAAAAGAGAGCATTAGCATCTACACTTCAGCATTTGTTTGTGGTATGTAGCCGACACTCATCCGGGTTTACAGTGGGTACAAATGGAGGAACAAGTGAATGCTGGCATCTCATCACAAGTGGCCTTTTGACAAAGAGGAGAGGAGTTTGTTGGGTTAAAGAGAGACTATCCTAACGCAGTTATAATTACATATTTATACCGCGACTCTTAAAAAGAGAGGAAATACAACTGTTTCCATCCCACTGTCAGGTTAATTCAATGCAAACATACGTTTGTGACCAAGAGCAGATCTTAAGTTGTGCATGTTCTTGATGATTTATGCTTTGATTCAATGTTGAAAGCCAAAGAAATGCAGCGAACAATCATCTACTTGTCTCACTCTCACGGATATCTGTGTGTCCATGATATCTGTGAGGGTGAGACGCACATGTTCTTCAAACTGTGAACAATTGCACATTTTCTAGTGAACATTTTTAACATTCCAACAGTGTTTAAAGTGCTGAGATATTTTCATTCTAAAACATGTATTTTACATATTTTCATCTTAAATTTCATATTCACGATTCTTGACATTTTGCTGTACTATTTGTATTTCTTTTCTCTTGCTATAATTGTTGTAACCGTTATGCACCAACATACCTTGAAAGATCACTTGCATGTAGTGAACTTTATTTAGAAAGCTGCTTTGCCTGATGACGGTCTAAAGACAGAAACGTATCATAACGTTCATGGACATAAAGGACGATGTCTTCTCTTGCCTCCCTACAACAACTCAACCGAAAGAAAGATTCCTCGTATTGTATGTAAAGCATACACTTTGTAATAAACCTGTGTCTGATTTAGATTCTGAATCAGATATTTGACAGGTTATACATGATCAAAACGTCATTTATTGTTGTGAAATAAACTTTTCTTCAGGCCATCGGCTCATCTGAAGCCAATGTTCTGCTATTTGTTAAATACATTCTTCAATTTCAGTGACAATTGAGTAACACTTACTGAGATTGCTGAATTTTGCTACTGTTTTTTTTTTTTTTACATTTTGATTCAAAAACGCACTTTGATCTTTCCATTTTACTTTCTTTTATACTGTTTTTCGCCCAGATTTTTTAAACATTTATTTTGATTTTTAAAATCAACATAACAACACTGACACAAAAAACATAATCCTTAAGGGAGAACAAAATAGTATATACTTGGATGATCAGAAATGAACGGTATTGGTGTTACTTTCTGAGAGTATATGTACTGTACATATCCATATCATACTTTATACATACAGTACCTACCATACTTTCTTTTATACTGCTATAAAATCATCACATGCATAATAAACACTCGTTACTCAAAACAAGCCCTAGTGACTTTATCAAGGCTTTAGGTGGAGATCCACCTGTATTATCAGTGCATGTACGCTGAACCATTTGCAGGTGCACCCTAGAAAGCTAATTACTGAGCTGACTTTGGGGCTGAACATCCCATCTGAAAACACCAGAAGATAAGTTAAATATTTTAGGTTAAAACATAAATCACACAAGTTACCATATAACTATAAGTCCTTTGAATCTCGAAAAAAAAAAAAGAGTACAGATAATAGAATTAGGCCTAATCTGTTGTGGTTGTCATGAACTAATATGTCAAAATGTGTCTAATGCATTCTCAAATCTGAGTGAGTTGGTTTAGAGTTATAACCTTTAGCTGTATCTTAACAACGTGTGTAAAACACCTGTCAACATGCCACGATATGTCACTGTAAAACAGCCCTAAAGTGTCATCGTGTCCCATCCCATATTCATAATGAATTGCTGCTTTGACAGTCAGAGATGCTTTTAATGAGAAAATATTAACTTTCTTTATGGAATGTTTGCTTTACATCTTAGTGGCTTTCTGAATGCAGCCTGAAGGCGATTAAAACGTAAAGTCAACCAAACATTAAACCAGACAAAGTTTCTCATTTACAATTAGAGTTTCTTAACTGCTGTCTTCCTCATTCACACACACACACACACACACACACACACGCACACACACCCACACACACACACGAGGAACACCAGTCGCCAGTTGGTCTTAAAGAGGCAAATTCCTCCGCAGCATTTTCTCAACATCGTAAAGCGTCTGCCGTTAAAGCGATGTTTTTTCAATCCGTCTGCTCTCCCTGACACTTCCGGATAACGTTGGCGTTAGGTTGATTTGGGGGAATTTGCACACCATATGCTGCTGTGTCAAACACCTTCATTTAAGCGGGCTATGGCTCTGCATTCCCTAATAGCAGCATCATTGGAGCTTGTTTATCTAATGCGCCTGTTAATGTTATTTATTGAGAGTCTGCCCGCTATCCAGTTCCTCCATGCATGCTAAGGAGACAGACATAAGATATGCAAATGCTAACGTCGGCCCAACTTCACGGCAGTAAAACGGAGCATTTGCATTTGATGTAGCACATAATAAACTGGTTATTAGCATTTTAAATGCGTCAAACAAACTTGAAAAATGTGGCCTGTGCTGGTGTGTTTTTTATTATTGCTGCGTGCAGTCAAAACACACATACACATGCCGCACATGCCTTCAAACACCAACAGGAAAGTGTGCATGAGCAGACACATAAATATAAAATGTTCTGTACCACAGGAGCAAACGGGGGTGTCACGAGGCGAAGCGTCACAGGACAGATGAAGCGTTTGATGAAGTTGTTTCTCTGTCTCTTTCTCTCTCTCTCATGCCATAAAGTTTCTTTCAGAGCATAAAAATATGCAGACGATTCATTTCATCGACGATTCATCCTCCAGGCTCCCAGAAAAGGAGGTCTGGTTTCAACTTTGACAGTTCCTACTATGGTCTCTGCACCGGGCCGGCTGGTGATTCATTAATGGAGAAATGTTGACCTTTGAACGTATTCGAAACTCAAGGTCAACCCCCTGAAAAACTGATTCAAGGACGTATGACACATTCTGAAATGGTACCATGGAAAGGCAGAGCAAAGATACTTTTTACACATTGGATTTTATAGTCAAATCAATTACATTTTATTAATTTTTTAAAACACAAATTTCCAATCTGTAAAGAATCTGACGCCCTCTGTCTTCAGACCCCTGATCAAAATAAGATCAAACTAAATGTGCAATAGATGTCGTGTGTACAGAATAGACCAACGCAGTACAGCATGGATGCTTTTTGAAAAAACGATAGCCGTTTAATAATGTTTGTATTTATACCAGCGTCATTATGGCTACACAAACACATACAGCGGTTGTTGTGGACAACCTGAGAGACGGAAGCAAATGAGCGGTGAGAGAATCTGAGCGAGGGAGAGCGAGCACAGGGCGCAGGAGGAGAGCTGAGCTGCCTGAATTGGTTTTTCATTAGCGGTTAATGATGTGATAATCTCCCTAACAGTAAGCAGGCCTCACACCGTGCAGGCTGCAACGCTCCTCTAATGGAGTGTGTGTGTGTGTGTGTGTGCGTTTTTTTTTCTTCTTCTTCTTCTTTCCCTCGTGCATCTGCATTCCCACATACATTGTGTGTTTGTGTTAGAACACTGTATTTGTGAATGTGTGCGATGATCTTGTTCCATTAAGATTGAGATGGATGGGCACACACACACACACACACACACACACACACACACACACAACCATAACCACACACGTGCATCAGCCAGACCTTGATTCGAACTTTCCTCTCTACATGTAACCTCGCTCACACACACCCTCACCCCCATCACACCATCCTAAATCCTACATGTTAATCTCTCTCCTTCTCTCTCCCCCTCTCTCTTTCTCTAAAACGTACGCAAACGTACTCGCTTTCATTCTCCGCTCGCAGAGACCCCTGCTTCATTTTCTGGTCATGTGCACCCATTGCGAGGGGGCGAAGCGGACACAAAGTGACACAGGGCGCAGCATGGGGAGGAGAGGGGGGCGAGGCTGGTGCTGCAGCCTGAAAGGAGGCGATGGGAGGTGTCCGATTGTCCCGCGCTGAAAGGGACAGTTAAAAGGAGAACCTTGTTGCGAAAGCTGGTGGGCCGGGCTGGAGGCTAGTTAAGTGCTGGTGGTGTGTGTGTGTGTGTGTGTGTGTGTGTGTGTCTTTGTCTGCTTGTGTCTGAGTGAATCCACTGAGGAGGAGGAGGGTGACTGATGACCGAGGTGAGGATGATCCTGGAGATGATGGGTACGAACGTGAGAGGAATAGTTTGACATTTTGGGAAAATATTGATACCACTCTCTTATATATGTCCGTTTAATGTGATAAAGCAGGAAGCTCTCTGGCTGGTTAGCTTAGCTTAGCATAAAGACTGGAAACAGGGGGAACAGCTAGCTTGGCTCTGTCCAAAGACAACACAATCTGCGTCTCAAGCTCACTAATCTACATGTTATTATTGTGTGTTTAATTTGCATATAAATGACAAAAAGAAGTGTAGAAAACACGACAATAAGCCGTTTTACAGGGTTTAAGTTCAAAACTATTTTGGAGGCTCCGAGCAGTTGCCAGGCAACCGGTGGCGAATCCAGAAAGTTTGGAGCCGTGGCCGACACATAACCTCCTGTGAAATGGCGAAACGACGTTCTTACACTTCAGTTTTTGTTCAGATTAAACAAACAAGATACGAGTTAGCTATTTCCTTTTGTTTCCAGTCTTTGTGCGAAGCTGAGCTAACCAACTGCTGCCATCGGTGTCGTGTTTAACAGTCAAGAGTGGCGTCGATCGTCTCGTCTTATACGAGAGTTTACATCATACTTATATGTGATGAATAAGCGAACCTTTGTGTGAAAAAAGAAAACGATTCTAGCTGAAGAGAGACATTTATCTTTGACCTAAATGTGTCAAATCCAACATGATCTCACCGAATTTGCGTAAAATGACCACAACCTCACTTATTTCTGAGCTCTGGCGGGTCGAAAAAGTGACCTTGAATCTGGATGTAAGAGCTCTTGCATCTAAAGGTGACAAAGCAAAGATTAAAATCTAAACTAAAAACAAAACATTTCTCCTTTCAAAAGAGCCTATTTTGGAAATACACACCTCGAGCAGTGCATCCAGATGAAAAAACAAACCAAGACAGAAAACTTGTTTCTGTTTGATAAAACTCATCATCAACATGCTTCAGAAAGCTTTGAGATCCCAAATTGGTATCAGAGCGCGTTCAGACAGAGAGCAATAAGAACTTGAAGGTATGTTTCTTCATTACGGAAATGTTAATTTGACTTGTTTTTTGCCTAATTAACGCCAATGTCTTCCAAGAACAAAACAGCCCTGCAAATAATAATTAGGAACTCAATATTCATGTTGGTGGAGATGGTTGTGAGGCCTTTAATTAATGAGCTTTTAATTGTTTGATCGTCTCCTTAATTAAAAGGCTCGCTATAATTTGAAGGTTTGTTTACTTTTCACAAAAAGAAAAGGAATAAGAAAAGACAGAAATCTTATTGATATTCTCTTTTACACAGAATGTACCCAAGGAAGGAAAAATCTGACTTTTCAAAGTTAACCAACCATTTCTGAGAGGTGCAGTACATCTTCTTACTTTTCACTGCTTTATTTGAAAAATAAATGAATCTCAGAGCTACTTTTGACGAAGGCTGGAGCGTCTACTCGTGTTGCTGTCTTCCATCTGCCGTTAGGATGCTTCAACCTTTGTGAAATCTCTTTTGGTGACACTTCAAACTGGTTTGATGGCATCTTTGACGGGCAAAATTAAAGGAGTACAGATCAACTGTTACACATGCATTTGGCATAATATACTGTATAACTAGATTAGAAAAAAAGGCGTCATATTCATATTTTATATCATCTTAAAATAAACAAACAGAACTCCCTGCACAAACAAAAATACAATAGGACAATAGAAAAATAAATGCATATTTCTGAGCTGGGACTTATTGACTTTATTCCATGACATAGTTACACATAGAAAAAACTAAATAAGCACAAATAAAGTACTTAGACAGCAAATTCAACTCAATAAAGTGATGAGTAAACAAATATCAGAATAAATAATAAGCATTTTATGTCTCCTCGCCTGTCAATACAATGTTTCTGTTGTTCTGCTTCTCTGCTCCTATTGGTTCCTCAGTTATTACAATCATCGCTCAAACTTTTTTTTAATTCATAAGTTAATGAGACCATCTTAAAAGATTATGACGATGGGATTTAAAGCCACTATTTTTTTGGACTTGAGTCCTCCATATTGTCTTTATTGTCTCTAAAACACCAGCATTTAGTTGATGGTCAAAACAGAAAGAATCATGTCTCATCGACTTTTCATGTACTTTTAACAAAATTGCCTGCAATTTTAAGAACAATGCTTTTTAGAATAGTATTTTAATGACTCTGAGATGATCAAAAACAGTAACTGAAATGAACCACATTTTCTCTAGATTTTACAATCATTTCCAAAATATGCGTAAATGCAATAAATAACATTTGACTTTAAAAAGCAACCTTGACACCTTTCTGCTGCCACCTTGACCTTGTGACCTCTGAGTGGTGGCGAGACCGCCGCCTACTGTCTTCACATGCTGGTGGAGGGACGCATCCATTGACTGTTTACTGCCCTGAACGTGTTAGAGGGGGTCTAGTGCCCCCACAGGAGAGAGAGAGACGGAGAAGAGATTGGTTTTGGAGAGCGTTGGTTCACCTCTCTGATATATTAAAACCATAAATATACAGATGTTTCGCTAAAGGTGTATACTGTCTTTTAAATCCTGTGAGTGTTGTGGACTGAGATATAAATTACATAAAGAAGACAGAGTCTAACTCTATAATAGTCACTCTCTTTTAGCTCTGTTTTTGGTCTCCACCAACTCCTCATTGAAATATCTGTCTCTCTGCTAAATGCTCCGCTATGTTCACCTGCTACCAGTCAAAGACAGCGAGTCACTTGTACCAGTGAAAAACTAAAGGCTGCACGAGATTTTATTAAAAGCTATGGTCGCTGACTTGTCATTGAAGTGTTAATCAAGCACAACTGAAACTCAATATAAAGCTGCATTAAGCTGAGGGGAGGCGGGCTCTAAAGACTCAAGGTTTGCATTATGTAAAGAGTAACTTTCAGGAGTTAATAAGGTTTCTCGTGAGTCGTATGAAGACGACAGGTCCTTACGACGTTACTGTGAAAGTGAATCGCGCAATGAATATTTAATCTTAACATGTGTTTTACCCTAATTATCAATCAGTAAAATTAGCAACTGTAATAACAAGCCAATGAGGACGTGGTAATAACAGCCTATCGCCACTTTAAGTATTTCTCTAAAGGAAGACAACATTTCCCAGGCAACCATTCACTTTCTGTCAAGAACACTTTGCTGCTTGATTCATTTGTGCTGAAAGAATATCTCCTTGTCAAATCAACGGCGTCAGGACCTCCCCAAGGGGGACTACACCAATCTGAAGGGTTGGGAGATGTTAAAAAGATTAGGAAAGTGGTGAAAAACCTTTATGCTGTCCCTAATAAAATGTTTTTTTTGGTGTAATCTTTGTTTATTCAACTGAATAGTGACAAATTATCATTGCAAGTAGACATTGCTGGGTCAAAAAGTCAAAAATGATGGTAACAAACGTTATAAATTACAGTATTTAGCCTGAACTAATATAAAGTATTTAGCCTAATAGTTAATTACATCTTGGAAGAGCACAAGACATTCCATCAGCAATCAGTAACAAATAGTGAGATGTTTTAAAAGGGCTTGGTTATTAACAGTTTTCCACCATAATAACACTTCGACTGAGTCAAAACAACCCATTGAGTTGGGTGGTGTTCTTCTCATGGGTGTGTGTAGGTAAACCCAGTTTTGACTCAAATTCTGGCCCATATATAGCTGTTCTTTTGCTGCCCAGGAAACTGATGTGAGAGGGCATGCGAGCCACTTATGAAAGAGAGAAAGATTGATAAAAGAGACAAGAGAAGAAGCAGGAAGAAACTGGAAAGAAGAGACAGTGAGCGAGAAAAAGTGTGAGAGGACAAGAGCGGGGAATAGATAAAAAAAATTTAAAAAAAGAAGATAAAAACAGAGGAATAAAAGGAAAGCGAGGAGCTTACGCGGTGAAAAGAGCACATTAGGGGCGACCTGCTGCGACAGTAGTGTGGAGGACGGTGAATAACTGCTTCCACTTAGACCAGTGTCCCAGTGGTGTGGAGCCAGGGGCCTCGGACGGACTCACACACTAAAAAAAACCCACCAGAAATACATAAATAAAGCAACACATGAATTCAAAGGCATGTTTTCCTGCACAAACTGATACCTGACACACACACACACACACACACACACACACACATGCTCACATACCTCCTCTGTGAGCTCTCCTCTGTCCCTCTCATTCACACATTTCTCCACATTGGCCGGATTAGGAACACTTTCTCTTGGGTGTGCGAGGCTGCCCCACGCACAAAGAAACACTTGGGGACAGGATTAGTAGGCTTACAGCGGATTCACATATGTCCAGTTCAAGCAATTGGTATTCAAAGCTTTACACGTTCAAATGCCACCAAGAGAGAGCAAAGCCGACCGGCGCTTTCCTTTGCATTGGCTGCACCTTTATGAGAAGGGCTCTTTTGCAGGGGGCCAACAATGAGGCCGTGAATACACATTTTTACTGTTCTACCAGGGGGATCTCATTGGAGAAGGATAGAGCGGCGAGCAGAGTTTGAGACAGACTTTATTATCCGAGTTTGAAGTGCTGTGTGTGTGTGTGTGTGTGTGTGTGTGTGTGTGTGTGTGTGTGTGTGTGTGTGTGTGTGTGTGTGTGTGTGTGTGTGTGTGTGTGTGTGTGTGTGTGTGGATAGACGGATAGACAGATGGATGGATGGAGGGAGGGATGCTGAGGTGCTGGTCAGGGGAAGAGTGCTTCAGTTACTTCCACATGTTATTGTTTAGCTCTCTAGTTCCTCCACTCCACCTCCACACAATAGATCTGGAGGAGACTCTTCAGAGTGGAGAAAGCGCTCTCAGCAGCTCAATATAGACAATACTGAGTCAATCTAATGTATTCTCCCAATATGTTAACACAAAAAAACACACCTTCTGAGATCTGTCTGTTTGCGTGATGAATCAATAAAATATGATATAGTTATATGATAGATATATGTTTCTAATTGGTTTATTCTCATGTTTAAATACTTTAAACTAGTCCTTGTTTAGTATTTTTAGACGTGAATGAAGGGTTTACAACACATTTCCCCTTGAGGAACAAGTAAATTATTTAGCTTTAAATTCGTGAAATTATATAATGACTGCATGTATTGTGAGTCGTTTTTTATACAATATTGTCATTGTCATCTATTTTTCAGAATAAATTTTGTTTAAGCTATATCCTATATTTAATTTAATCTTTAGGGATAACATTTAAATTACAGGCTGACACATCACATATTTAATAATGATGAAGAAATGAAATGAAGGATGACCCTTCTGTCAGACATGGAAGCGGTGAGAAGTTGCGTGAAGGACCAGACGTGAGGCCCGCATGCTGCCATATGGACAGCAGAGTGCGGAGTGATCGGAGCGGGCATGTTACCTCTGTCCCAGCGGAGGCCGCGCACCCCTGTGGCCGCGGGGAGCCGCTGAATGGGAAAGCAATTTCCTTCCCATTCCTCCCAGTTCTCTCCGGCAACAGCGGCCGAACCGAGACTTTGGCTTTCCGATTCGACTGTCCGATAAACACCCACAAAATGAGCACTGTGGAGGAGACTGGAAGATCACAGTCTCTCCTCCTCGTGGTGCATTTCATCTATTTTAAAACATGTGAAATTATCAAACATACTGCGCGAGGTTATAACAATGATTGTTGTGCGTAAATGTCACATTGCGCAGCGAGGCAACGGCCGGGCACAACCGATATAGTGTGTCACTTTTTAAATATTAAGTGTACAGGAGGCTCTCCAAAGAACTTCTATAGGTTTGACACACACAAAAATGCTATAAAAGAAGCAATTTTCAAACTGACCAGTTTCTTCCAGGAAGAGCAACTTTTCTGATCCGCGAGAGGAGAGGGGAAGAGAAAAAGAAGAAGAGGAGGAGGAGAGAAAAAGAAGAGAAGAAGAAGAAGAGGCGCACTGTGCCCCCCAACGGTGTCCTGACAATAGCAGTGAATGGTTGCGCACCGCGGTCACTGGGACAGTCAAAGCACACCGCCCCCTTTCTAACGGGCACGTCATCCTACTAACTAGGCGTTATGAATAGGAAAGCCGCTTTTGTTTTCCCCGCATATATAAAAAGCCTCTATCGGTGTCCTCCTCGCCGCAGACACGCAGAGACACAAGAGGAGATGAGATAGAGAGAAAAGAGAGAAAGGAGAGCGAGTCGGCTGAGGCAAAGTGGACACCGGTGTGATAAGAGGGACAGAAGCGTGGGACAGGAGGGGTACGGACAACATCAGGGGACCAGAAGGACTGAGGGCTCCAGAAAGAGAGAGAGGGAAAAGAGAGAGAGTGGGAGTAGGAGAAAGAGAGAGAGAGAGAGAGAGAGAGAGAGAGAGAGAGAAAGAGGGGGTTGAGAGAGAGGGGGGGTGGGGGGAACCAGCAGCAACCTCCTACAACAACCTCGAAAACGAACCCATAAAATGAATTCAGACTCCAGCCAAAGCAGCAGAGCCTCTTCCCCGGACATGGACGTCATGTCTCTCCGAGAGCACCACCCACACCACCATCACCACCTCGTAGGCTCCTCCGTGTCCTCATCTACGCAGAGCGCAGAGCTGCGCCAGAAGCTGAGCGCCAGTGATCTCCTGAGGTCTGGAGACCCCAAGTCAGTCGAGAGCAGCAGCAGTAGCAGCAGCAGCAGCAGCAGTAGCAACAACTTCAAACTGAAGAAGCAAGTCACCGAGGAGGAAATGTACCATCTCCGTCTCAAGATCAACGGCCGGGAGCGCAAGCGCATGCACGACCTCAACCTGGCCATGGACGGTTTGCGCGAGGTGATGCCCTACGCGCACGGGCCCTCGGTGCGCAAGTTGTCCAAGATCGCCACGCTGCTTCTCGCCAGGAACTACATCCTGATGCTCAACAGCTCCTTGGACGAGATGAAGCGGCTGGTGGGGGACATTTACGGAGGGCACAACTCAGCTTTCCACTGCGGCACCGTGGGGCACGCCGCCGGGCCCGGTGGACACCCCGGAGGCCCCGTGGCTGCAGCCGCTGCCGCAGCCGCAGCCGCAGCCGCCGCTCACCAGGTGCACCAGGTGCACCCTCTCCTCGGGAGCGCGCTGACCACCTCCACGTCCTCCACGCTGACGAGCTCGCTACCGGGGCTCACGTCCATCCGAGCCCCCCACGCACTGATGAAGAGCTCCCCGTCTGTGCCCCTGCAGCTGGGCCCCGGCTTCCAGCATTGGGCCGGACTGCCGTGTCCCTGCACCATCTGCCAGGTGCCCCCTGCACCACACATCCCCATCACCACTGCCGGCCTCACGAGACTCACAATGGAGGGCAAGGACCTGATGAAATGATGCCTGACACACACGCGGAGACTGAGAGATATAGCGATGTTTGTAAATAGAGAATTCTGGGCATGAGGGTGGATTTGGCATCACTTGTGCATGTTGTTGTTTAGTCTGTTTTCTTGTTGGGCGTATGGGAAGAAAAAAAAACACGTTATTTTCCTCCTTGTAACAAGGACTTTATAAAGACTGATGAATTTGCCAATTGAAGGTAAAAAATAAAAAGTAGTGTGTCATGCAACAAGATGCCACGACCCTCTCGTGTCTGACTCATAGTGTCACACCCCGGTGTGAGAGGTGAAGGAGGCTGCATGGACGTGTTGATTTCATTTGACCTTCTTCTTTTGTTTTTGTATCAGGCATCATTTTTGTGAAAACGAAGAATGCTCTCTGTGCCTTGTACCAAGGATTTTAAAACTTGAGTTGTAAATGAAAATAATGACATTCATGTGTTATTGGCTAAAATGACTGCGCGGAAATTTGTTTTAAAATTTAGATTTATTTTCATTTCGTGGCTCACTGTATGTCCACTTGCTTTTGTTATTTCTTCTCTCTTTTCTTTTTTTGTTTGCATGATGGTATAATTATCACAGCATGATTGTTTTTGCTGAACTGAATTTGTTATGCCCAGAGACCCCGTGTCTTTATTTTTGTAAATTGTTGATTGATGAAATATTTATTATCGCCCAGCGTCCCTGGATGACATTTCAATAAAACTGAAATTATGGATCATATCTCACTGTCTTCTCCTCTTCATTTTAAGTAACTCTTAAACACTTAATAATAATATGTGTCATATCAATAGTTTACATTTCCTGACGTCTAGTATAGGTACATTTTAACTATTAATTTACTTTTATTTGAATATTTGCATCGTGACAGCATACACACTTGGTTTATTTTCCAGATAAAAATCAACGTTTATACCCAAAAATATATTCATTTATTTCAGTCAAAGCATATTAAATTATCTCACATTTTCAGTAGTAAAAACAATTTCGAATTAAAGCCATCAGTGTATAAAAAAGTAACGATGTGCTAACGTTCACAAAAGATAATTCCATTTAGCAGAATACATCATTTTACAAGAATTCGCACTAAATATGTAAAAGGAAAACTATACAAGCGTGTGCACACATTTAACCTTGTTTTCTTTCTTTAAATTATTCGAACCACAATATAATTGTTCTTGGGTATGAATGAGAATAGCAGAGCTTTAAAGATGCGTGTCCCTCTATTAGAATTAATATTTTGGACACAGCTCTAAAATTAAATTGATGGACCCCGAAAGCTGCACAGGGTCGATCCCTCCACAAGCATGCACTTCAAAACTATTTTAAATCTGACGTTATGTCAACACGTATTTCTCCTCTGCGCACCTTCACTTTGCACAAAAACACCAGCCGATGACATTTATTGAACATGTCCGAGCAGCCATGCACACATGTTAAAGAGAGCTGGAATGAGGATGAAACGAGGGGACGTGGCTGCAGCCTCACGGAGCCCAGTCGAAAGCGCTCCGCCTCGGGGAGCGCAGAGCGGTTTGTCCGCCGGGTCCCTCGGGTGTTCCTCCGTCTCATCTCCGCAGCGACAGAATGTATGTTTGTGGAGATTACAAGTTAATTGTTCATGGGGGACCAAGAGGAGAACATCACATCACAGAAAGGCGTCGGGATTACAGGCTACTAAATGCGAGAAGATTATACATTCAGCAACCCCCCCCCCCCCCCCCCCCCCGCCCCCCACCTCCTCCTCCTCCTCCTCCTCGGCCTCGGCGCATGCAAATGAGCGCGTGGATTAAATAAAAAAAAGAAAGAAATCGAGAAAGAGAGGAAAAAGAAAAGGAGAAGAAGAACCCCCACCCCCTTTGTAACTTATTTCGGAGGGAAGAAAAACACACGTTCTGTGGCTAAATTGAGAAAGAGTGAAAGAGTTCATTTTACACTTCTTGTTTTTGTTTTTTTTTGTCTTTAGGAATGAGCATGGCCTGTCTGTCCCGCGCAGGCTGCCAGATGGGATGTAAATAGCTGGGTAGCTGCAATGGCCTTTTAAGCACACAACACTGGAGGAGGATGTTGTCAAGGGAAGCTGGCAGTTTGCGAGTTAATAGTCATGAGTTGAGGTAATTACTTAAGGTTTATTATGCTCCCATTTCAAAGGAAATGGACTCTTCAATGGGCCGAGAAATACTTCTTAATTCTGGCTAATTAGAAGCCGAGCAAAGCAGAGACAACTGCTGCTGCCATAAAGCACCGTCACATTCATGGAGGGGAATGATTTGTAAGTATAAAGCACAACATAATGCACAAAACACTCATGCACATGCAAATAACATGCACATAAGACACACGCAAAAGCACAGTTGAATGTTAAAGAGGTAAATGTAAATCACTGCCATGTTCTGTTTTTATTCCCGGGGTGTACATCTAGTTTGGTCGGTGGCCATATGGTAACAGGAGTATTTATTGCTACTGGCTTGCACTCTGACATTTAGGATTTCTCTACTGTAATTAAGCTTAAAGCCGACAAGTAAATTATCAAATAATCAAACTCTTGCAAACAATGATTGAATGATGTCTTTTCCTTCTTCTGCCACTGTGTTTATTATAATGACAGGGATTTTCTTCCAGGCAGGGTTCACAAAATGATACTCATTAGTCTCTTGTTTACTTTGAGCTAAAATCCCTCTGAGAATCAGATTATTCTTTTTCAAAAGGGATGCCAAGCGAAGACAGAAAGTTGGTCATAATGATGCAACGTAACAAATGAAACCGAGTACAAAACAGCCTCTATTTCCTTTTTTTTTTTAAATAAAAATATTCAGTGAAAAATAGCTATTGAATGCAGGGATGTGTTGTTGTTTCACAGGTATTTGAGAAACCCTTTATTACCAGTGGCAGTTTAACAGAAGAAGCATTAGAACACGTATTTTGACACTTTTTCTCTGTCTCATTCTGCTTTGTAAAAGTCTGCAGCGAGCATCAACACCTCAAAGATGGATCACGAGTGAATACATGAATAAATAAGACCAAATAAATGAGTTGAGTTAACTTTTTGTTGCCATTTCAACACCTGCCTTGCTGAGCTCATTGTGCAACGAGACAACAAAACCATCACAGACATAAGAACATCACACAATACATACAGTAGCGTAATGAAAACAATACACACAGGAGTGTGAAGGATTTGCAAAACAGAAGTAAAACATGCAAAACACCATCAATAATTATAAAAAGACAACCGTGAACTAAAAATAGGACCCTGTAAAGTGTCAGTTGTTTGACATTCAAGAGTCGATAGCCTCAGGTTAATGTGCTTCTCTTCCTAAACTGTTCAGATTCAAAACGGAGCTGTCTATACTTCCAAATGATGCTGACAGACATATTTAATTTCTCTGGAGATTCGGTGTGTTCAGCGGCGACTGAACATCAGCTTTTCATGAGGCTTGACAAACGACAGAGCACACACACCTGTTACTGAGCCACTCGAGGTCACTTAGAGCAGCACTGATTCGTGCAGCCTCCGCACACACACACACACACACACACACACACCCACACACACACACACACACACACACACACACACACACACACACACACACACACACACACACTGCCCTTTCCAAAAATCTGACTTCAAAACCTAAAAATCTGAGAAGTTGTTTTAATTAAAACACTCCGATATGGTTGCCAGCTCCATCACACATTACAAAGCAGGCAAACACAAGACTTTTAGTCACATATGCACACGCAGTAGGGGCATTTAATGCTTCTATAACGACGACTTTGTGCACACATCTCATTTGGCAAACGCCGACTGATGCTTCAATCTTCAATCTGAAGAGTCCTGCCTGAAGTGCGTGTAGCGGTGAAACTGCTGGTTTGTTTATCTGCTCGGTCAATGTGCTTCAGCGGGGCCCGGACCCTGAGGGCAGCAATTGAAAATAAATTTCCGTTGAATAAGGGGCAGCGGCCGCATCAGCCGAGCTGCTGCTAGAACAAAAGCAGTTGAGGGGATAAGTTATTGACCGGGATGACAGCCTGAACGAGGCTGATTATAACTGCCTGGTCGTGCTCTGTGTGTGTGTGTGTGTGTGTGTGTGTGTGTGTGTGTGTGTGTGTGTGTGTGCGTTGTGGCTTCATAGTCATTGAAGCAGGTGCACAGGCCATTCCCTCTCTGTGTGTAGCTCTCTCTATCACTCTCTCTCTCTCTCTCTCTCTCCCACAGGGAAGCCCCGGGGCCCTCTGCCCTCCTGTCCTCAGCTGATTCCACAGACTAATGTTTAACCCGTACTGCCAAAACAGAAAGCATATTTCCATCATAAGAGCGCTTTGCCATCGCCATTAGCGACGGAGCTCATTTGCATGTTAATTGTGCATTTAGAGAGGTGGTGTTGACACTTCCCTTTGTCCACGCAGGGTCGCGGGAAGTGAGAGGACGGGGCTGCAGAATGACATCCATGTGCGTTATTGTTTGAGGATGGTTGTGTCATCTGTCATGATGGGACTCTTAACACAATAGAAAAAAATTAGGTTGATTTAATAGGGTGTTATTCGTACCGTCAAATTATAATAAAGCTCCCATCTGTGAAAGTTATTAAGTAATTTCAGACTTAAAAAATCAAGTATATTTTCTCAAGTACTGTATTTAAGTACAATTCTGAGGTACTTAACCTAAATATTTAATATTATTATACTATTATACTACATTTCAAAGGTAAATAGTATACTTTTTATTCCGATTCATACTTAGTTATATTCCACCGCTGCCTCACAGTTTCTAAAAACAGGTGGAACGACCTCCTTGATCAACTGCAGCCTTACAATAATATAAATATGAATAATAATCACTAATAAAAACTTGAATTGGTCAGTTATAAGAATACTTATTAACAACACTTTTTCACAGCTTCTTATTTGTGGTTATTTGGTGCTTTTTGATTTTTAGACAATTATTATTACTTTCATGTTTTGTACTTTTTGTTACATTTTTATATAAAAAAGAAATGAACAAACTAATTTAAAAATACAGAAGATTCATCAGAAAAGAAAATATAAATGAGGTGCATTTCTAAATATCATATTTCTAATAATGTATTATTGTGAAATTTGCTGATACAAGACTGTAACTAATACAAGATTGAATACAAGACTTTTACTAAAAGTAACTTTTACTAGGAAACATCTGAGTTCTTCCTCCAGTAAATTACCACGTGAGCAGGATCACTGTCAATATTATTAATTATGGGCATGTAAAATGAAGAAAATGCAACACACAGACAACCTTCCTGACAAAACGGACATGCTGTGTTTACACAGCAGGCAAAATGTGCACAAGAAGACAAACTGGTGCACACACAAATACACACACTTGCACTTTCATTTTTAACTCAACACACACACACACAAGCCAGTTTCGGTGTGAAATGTGTGTAATAAACACAGATTCAGCCAGACAGAAAGTGCCGGCATGCGTGTGTGTGTGTGTGTGTGTGTGTGAGCAGAGTAATATCCTCCTACAGTGACTGACAGATGGCGTTCAGTGTTTGGCCGTAAATGTGCTCTCTGAGTGTTTGTCTGCGTGCCAGTCGCCTGTAGTTTGGAGACTCCCCGTGAGAGTCTAACTGTCCTGACGCTGCTCAAAACCAACTGTCCTTGATTGTCTCCCATGGATGAACCGCAGCGCGCGCATGTGCACGTGCGCGTGTATATATATATATATATATATATATATGTGTATGTGTGGGTGTGCGGTGGCCTTCTGGCAAGAGAAGAGCAGGCCAGGGGAGCAGATGTTAATGGGAGATATGTCTATCTAAATCTCTGGCCACCACATGCTTCAAATCTGCCCGGAGGAACGAGTCTCTCAGCAAGATGACATGGGGAAAAACTGAGCGGGAGAACTTTTTTTTCCCATACACGGGAGACGTGTGTGTGTGTGTGTGTCAGCTCAGGGCCTGGCACAGTGCTGGGTGACAGTCCCCTCTCAGCGGGTGGGGGGGAGTCATCTCAAAGTGAAACATGGTCGTGAGGAGAAAGAGAGCTGAAGCCAAGAACAGACAACACAAATAGAGAGATCAGACCACCTCTTTGTACGGTCCAGTCCAGAATGAAATAAAAAAAACCTGTTTGATTGTGTTCCTTCCTCCACTGACGAGTTCTGGAACGAAGGGAGTTTGAATGTGGACCAAGTTGTTTTGCCTTTGAAGGCAACGTGCCGTCGTCCTGTGGTCGATACACTAAATGTTTTTAGAGGTTGATGATCATTAATAAACAGACGGATCTCACTCGGCCTTCGCCTGCCGTGACCCTACTTCCATTGTTGACCCTGTCAAACAACTTGAGAATGAATTGAACCATCTGGGTTTTTCATGGGCCATAATATGTGATGAGGTGCGAGAGATAAGGAGGAGAAGAGTTCATTATTTTCTATAGTACGACATGTCAGAGTGTGTTATCAGGATTATATCACAGGCAAAGGCAAAAAAAGGAAGTCTGTGATTCAATCATCATCATTATCTTCATTTAAGGGTGTGTGTCCTCAGTTCTACCAGTGAGAGTTTAAGGATGAATCTGCTTATTTACAACTTATTTTTGTTGTAGTTTTTGTCATAATTTATTTCTGTTTGAATAATATTGTATATACCAGCATTTAAGACATATGGTATACTGTACACTAAACCACTTTACCTGTAAAGCTAAAAGAAAACACTCCTGTAATGTCCGTAGCCTTTATTGCAGTGATTCAGAATGCAAATATTTCAGAATAAAAGCATCTTTTCAACGAATGAAGGGAAACAAATCAGAGGGCTTTTATTTTTTAAACGGAAAGAGCACACGTTCAAAAATAAATATGATATATGTCTGTGACATGTTCTGCATATATAGACATCAAAATTGTAGTAATGTTGCTAGTAAGATGTATTGTAAAATACTGTAAAAAAATAAACGTTTTCTTTGTCTATTCTTGCAGTGAACATTACGCACGCTGCTGCTGCAGGCGACGAGATAAAAAGCAAACACACACATGTGCTCAAGCAGGCAGTCTGGCCGGGGGTCAGCTGGCAAAGCAAAGTGGAGGCGCTACTGTTGCTCTGGCACTGCAATTTAATATATACCTGCAAGACAATTAGGAAATATAAAAAAATCTGTGTCCATAAACTTTAGCATAAAAGCATCCACACGTTACTTCTTTGATTTCAAATGATCTCGCAGCACAAACACTGTATTCAAAGTGAATGACGCAACCCTTCTTTTTAGCTTTTCTTTCTTTTGTAACCGAACTGAAATGGAAGAGGGACTCAATCGGGCCTTTGGGAATTGCACTAACATCTCCGTTGGCAGCAGTGTGAAAGCAGACATTACACCCCTCCGACTGGAGGTACGTGGCTTGGCATCGGCCCACGTTTACACCCTCCAACCTTCTTGTCTATGGAGCATCAGTTGGCAGCAGAAGTAAGGTATAGATCACTCCCTCGGTCCAGATGTCACACTTCCACCTGCCAGCTGACCTGATGAAATTATAACTGCAGAGATCTCTAACAAAGAAACTTAATCACCTTTAAGGTTTCTCGGAGGATTCCAAACCATTTTGATTACACTTCCTCAGGTCCGTCTCCGAGCATGTGATCTGGCAGCGCTGTTAACCCAGGCGTTAGCCCGCTACCTAACCCGCTCTGTGAGCTGGCGGTGGTGTTAAAGCAGACATTAGCCTCCTCCCTCTGGCCTGGATTCAGCTGGCACGTTCGGACCTCATTGATGGCGCTGCCAGGCCGACTCCATCGCAGTTGGTGATTTTGATCAATATCAATGTTAACAACACCCAGACAGCTTGTCGGAGAACAAACAAACATGTAAATAATGCGTCAACACGTTCTGACGTTCTGGACGTTCACCTCAGAGATGTGTGTGTGTGTGTGTGTGTGACATGTACACCGCCATACTCTTCTGATAAAAATAGTGTCTCTTCACTTCATGTTATGTTCTCTCTCAGGGAAACTTACCTTTTAGGCGCCCATAAAATAAGATAAGAGACATTGAAATATTGTATATGCATGCAAAAAATACAAATAAACATACAGGCGACGAAAAACAAACAAGAACTATAGAGACACAAACACCTGATAACATTTATTATTTGATGTTCAATTTTTTCCCAGTATTTCTTAGGTCAGACAGGAATCTCTCCTTCTAGAGGTCATTTATATCTATATTGCCATATATATATATATATATATATATTGCCGGAAGACAACAGTGCGAGAGTCCCATGAGTGAGAGTTTGATGGAGGCATGTGTTGTGTTTGAGTAGCTTTTTAAGGAAACGCACAGTATTACCACTTTATCTCTGTACAATAAATGTTTAAAAATTGAACATGATGATGAACACAATTGCTCAAAGTTGAAACGGTTGACTGTGGCTCAGTTGATCACACCAGAAAGTGGCACAACAAAATGAATCCATATATCTTCGTGAAACATTGGAGAAGGTGAGTAAGGAACTACTCATATGAAGAGTTGGAAAACAAAAGCTGGTGAGTTAACTGCTAACATGATTACCATGCGGGAACATGCTAAAACTGATCAGTCATTACAGCTTTCAGCTTCTTTCTGTTCTCTCGGCTTCATTAAGCCATTTAGACTCTCACATTCAGTCCCTTCTTTCAATCTAGAAACTGACGTTGGGTTTAGAGACTTTCTCTCGCTACATTACGTCTAATAATACCAGACAATAAGTTTCTTGCTGCTGCCAGAGCAGGATCAGAACAGAAGCCCTGCAGCTGGAAAGACATCTGTGCAAAGCAAAAGCAAAAGCAAAAGCAGAAATTTAAGATTCACCAAAAAGCATCTCACAAAGATCATTGTCTCACCATGTTGCCGTGAAGACGGCCGGCGCCGGCCGATTGGCGAGGCACCGCGGTGTGAACGCAGCAGCGGCGCGGTGATGGAAACATGGGAGGAAAGCAGCTCTAATTATAAACAGGCATTATCATGGGTGTGAAACCAGAAGTGACAGCAGCAGTGGGCACTCACACACACACACACACACACACACACACACACACACACACACACACACACACACACACACTGGGCCAGAGTCATCATATGGACAAATCAAAACTGCTCTGGCTCAGTAATGTCTGGCAGATGTTAACGCTTTGTACTTAATGACTCCCTCGAGACCTCACCCAATCAGACAAGACACAGCGATAGGCCTGGGGATGTGTGTGAGCGTGTGTGTGTGTGTGTGTGTGTGTGTGTGTGTGTGTGTGTGTGTGTGCATTGCAGTAGGTAGTTGTTTTCTGTAAACGATGATCTTCAAATTCATACATGTCATTAAACCTTGTTGAACATCTGCAATATTTGAATCTTTTGTGTCTCACTTTAATAGGATGTTTTAGATAAACCATTTAAAATGTGTGATGGTGTATGTGTGTGTGTGTGTGTGTGTGTGCGTGTGTGTGTGTGTGTGTGTGTGTGTGTGTGTGTGTGTGTGTGTGTGTGTGTGTGTGTGTGTGTGTGTGCGTGCGTGCGAGAGAGGAACCCTTCTGTTACCAGAGAGTAATTTCATGCTTGACTACGGCCTGTTTCAAAGAATAACTAGATTTTTACAGCACATCACAGCAGAGTTCTGTAAAATAAAATCAAACCAAACAAGGCGGGACAAAAACACATTTACAAATCTACTCACAGATTATTAAAGCAACAACAAGCTTGATTATTTTATAGAGGTTTCTTGAAGATCATTTTTGAGTTAGCTCTCCCTGAACGAATCTGAAGTTTTTAGTATTTAGTATATTTAGTTTGCTTCTTTATGATGAGTGTCGCTTTACAGGAGAGTGTGCGTAGTCCTTTCTCCTTTTAATAGGGTTGTTGTTTTATTCCTTATAAATTATGATAATAATGAGAACAATAATGATGTTTTTTATGATGTTGCTGTTAGGTAGTTGTTGAAACAAGTCTGAATAAAGCAAATATCGACGGTCATTTTACTTCTTTAATTTCTCTTTATCTATTTCTGTCAGCAATGCCCTTTTCTGATTTTAATAAAAGAGAGAGAGAATGTTGTGTGTCATATATCTGAAATATGTGCCTCGAGACACACTCATATGCTTCGGAGTCGCTTTTATTCATTAGTTTAATGATAAGTCAAGAAAAATGCAAAGTGCAAAACGAATAGTGAATTCTAAGAAATCATTTTTCAAGGTTTTAATTACGATCGAAAAGTGACAGCCGTAGCACATATACATGTACAATTCCATAATAAAAACAGTATCAATAAAAGATTAAAGCCATATTTCTACACGTGGATCTAAATGATGAAGAATACATATACTGTTAACAGGTCAGTTTGAAGATAAAGTCGAGCTCTGTAAAAAAATAAGTGAAAATAGCTTCTTTGCAGATATCCTTTTCTCTGGTACAAAGTGTCACAAAGCAGCACTGCTCTGATTTGCTATATTGAAAATGTCAGCAACAACAGATGCTGTGCTAATAACCACTGGATGCTGCGCTGGAATCTAGCAGCTGGTAACCATGACACTAACTACCACCAGGGAGGATGGCCAAGCTATCCACAACCCCGTTGCAGTCGAGGAGCAGTGCACAACACTTCGTCACAGATTTTCTTGGGGGGAAATGCAATACATATGCAAAGCCTCAGTTTATACTTACTGAGCAAAATGGCTTAATGGAAAGCAGAAACACAGGGTTTGTTATAGGATTGCCAACAAATATTAAACAAATAAATCAACAACAACCGTAATGTTGGCAAAGAACTCCAGAGAGCGTGACACCGAGTCCGAACAGCGAGCGTTTTGTTACGTCGTGAGAATAAACCCGGTACCAATCAGCCGTGAGCTCCACACCAGACTGGAGACGTGACCCGCTGACATTTGTACTCTTTCAACAGAAAATACACATTTAATATTGTGATATTTATTGGAGATTAAACACAAAAGCATGTAGGAAACTTTTAGGCGATCTCCCTGCAGCCAGCTGCCACCTATTTTAGATTTTTGTAGTGAAATGAGGAGGTATTGTTTACATAAAAACAACGAGCTGCAGAGTGCTGCGTGTGTCGTGGACATGAAATACACAAAAATAGGTATTTTAACATTTTGTGACATCACTGGAGGCATTTATCTGACTTTGCACAGCTCTCTCTGGAGCCACTAATGGCTTTTTACAACTTTTTCTCATATACAGTGTGTGCGTATTGGTGAAGCCGTACCAACTGTAAAGTGCACCTCGCTCTAGGTTTTAAGTGCAATAACCATAAACACAACACAAGAGGATCCACTGCAACTTGTTGCCTTTGAATAGCAAAACGAATGCAACATTTAGATATAAAAAATTAAAAACTTTGCCTTTTAAAGAAGGCTGTAATCATATGTATGAGAGGGATTTCGCCACAGTTTCAAATAACCGCTAAGTCAGTGTCTGATGACCACAAGGATCATTTAAACTGGGTTTGAGTTCAGATCAGATGGAGGTCTGCTCTGTGGGGGTCTGATGAGCAGTATGTTGTAAGTTTGAGCCGGTGACCGGCAGGATCCTACCACAAAGCAAATGGGAATGGGTTAATTAAGAGATTTAACAAAGTTATCATAACTGTAGTGTTTTTAGGTATAACAGAATTAAACGCTTCGATAGTCAATATATCAAGTGTTAATAACTTATATTCAAATTTGGATTTCAATTTGTTTTTTTATAGAATACAAAAATCACCAAATCGTCCGTTGTGGGCTTTACGATCTGTACAACATTCAGCATCCTCTGTCCTTGGGAGGAAAAACTCCCCAATACAATATTATTATACTCTGTTTGTTACATTGGGTTGCATAAGAAATGCAAACAGACTTGGATGTCAGTGGAGTTCTGCTTTAACTCTTGATCCCGTTGGGAAAAGGCACATTTAAAGCCTAAAGAGATCAAAGGAAAACTCAAGCAGATAACTGTAAACACTAACATAAAGGCCCTTTGCAAATGCAGTGTATTCCCCCCCCCCCCCCCCCCCCATTTGAAGCAGAACCAGCATGCAAACTTCTCAAAAGTCTGAATTATAACTTCAACTTGTAAAATATCCCCCGAACATGTATTCAAATCATCGGTGCCACAGAAAGGAAAGGTTTCCCTCAACAAACACACCGACACAAGAGCACTGTCGCTTTCTGGTGCCCCACCAAGACCTGTCACTCAACCCCAGTTCATCACCACCTTTCTCCGTCTGTCCGTCAAACAGGACAGAGAGACTCCCCCACCCCCCACCCACCCACCGCTCCATCTGTTATCATCTCTCCTTCTCCACAAGTTGCTAGGGGGTCGGCGGGGGCCGTCCACGGGCCGGTCATCCCGTTAGAGGCCTATTAACAGTCCCCGGGCCCTCTGCTGGGGCCGACTGCCGAGAAATCCATATCAATACCTATCTGTTATGCCTCCCACTAGACACAGCCGGGCTGCCTGCCTGGCACAGGCAGCACTGCATGGGCCTCCTGTCGAGACAGAGAGGGGATGGGGTTTCAATGCAAGCGAGGCAACTTCAGTACGGACCTCCTGTCAGTCCTCCTGTTGCATTGATGGACCCAAGTAGACAATGCAGAGTTTGAAAAGGCACACTTCCTAGTTCTGTCGGTGTCTTTAATACCATCAGTTGTCTCTTTGGATCACATCTGGCCTGCAGAGTTTACAGCATGCCGCTTCCTCCAACACGCTGAGAGAAAGGAGGCTATGCAGAGGTGAAGAGAAAGTGTGTGCGTGGGGTTCAAGACACATGGGAAACAACTGTGATGTTGAGGGAGTTCGTAGAATACGCAGTGATTCGCAATATGCTCTCTGGAAACACTTTTCTCTCTCTCTCTCTCTCTCTCTCTCTCTTTTCATCCTTTCCTTTATTACATCTTGTTTTCATCCTGAAACGTGTCTTGGTTCAAAGAATGCTGCTCACATTCACTCAGTTTTACACTTTCATCCTTGTTGGTGCATGCTCGGGCTTTTCTTTTTCTCATCAACACTGGCTGATGGGATAAAAAAGACAACCATGATGTGTAAAAGGTGCTAACAGCAACACTGGTTCTAAATTGTGCAGCTAGAGAAATGAGAAAACATTAAGAAAGACCACACAATGATATTGCTTTTTTCCTTTTCATAAAAATACAGTTACTTTAATTATTGGTAATGGTACACTCTAATACCTCCAGCTACTGGGAGCAATCAGGGCCTTTCTGTCGTCTGATCCGTCATATCAGTAGGACGTTTAAAACCAACATGTCGTGTGCGTCCATCTGTCTTGATGTTAGCAGAGAATGGAGGTCTGTTTCCTCATTAGCAGCTTATTAACAGCCCCAGCTCAGCAGAGAGCCCTCTCCCTGGAGGACAGGGGACCAGGGGGAGGGCTTTCGAATGGCAGAGAGTGCTTTGTTTCTGGGTCTGGCCTCCCAGACCGGCCCCCTGTCCAGGTCTGCCCAGGGGACGCTGTGTTATGCATGGAGAGGATAAGGAGAGCCAGAGGAGAGGGACGGAGAGAGGAGGAGAAGGAAGGATGGAGAGCAGAGGAGATGGAGAAGGAGAGTTAAATGGAGGTCATTCATCAAACCTGCTGTCAATTTTCCGCTGTCCTGCGGAGACACAGAGAGAAGGACAGAGAGACATTAAATACCGGTCGAATTAAGTCAAACTAAAATGTTTAATTATTTTTCATTTAGAGGTAGAAATCTGCATATCTTTTGTGTTTGTTTTGACTTTTTTCCGAAATTGAAGTTTTTATTTCATAGCGTTTTAAAAAATGGCAGAAAGTCAAAACAGAGCACTACATTGTGAATGGGAAATTATTTTCAGCACAGCCTGAGTGTGTGAGGCCTGCCGATGACGAAGCAGCTGTAGAAAATAACTCGAACCAGGAGTAACTGTGTCTGGTAATCAGCACTAATGTACAGTAACTGATTTCACCCTCTTTTGATAAATGACGATTACTTACTCTAAAAGGGAGGAGAATTCAAATTTCAGTTTGCCTTAAAGGATTTACTTACTCCAGTAGCCACTTTCAAACAGAAAACAAGACTTTTTCTATCTGTCCCCAGGTTTGCAGAACACATCTGTTCAGTGTGTGTTTGTGCCAGCACAGACATGTGTTGACCTTAGACCAAAGCTGGACCCTGCAGGTCTCATGGTATTTGTTGGGTTTGTACTGGAGATCAGGACAACGGGGTTCAGGTCTCCGTTGATCACACCCGTGCAGCGCCCATCTGTCCGGCGTGCGATGTGAGCCGTGCTTGTAAGAACACCGATGAATACATAAAGTATACGGCAAAAGCAAATTAACATTTTCTCGCACAAGTTCAGGAACACAAAATGTGGGCAAGCTTCCCAAGACGCACACACCGTAACAAGGAAAACACCACAATCCAGTAATTAACCAGTCTAATTATACAGTCGCCGGCGTATTTACAGTATTGTTGAAGTGAAAGGCAGATGACGTGAGCTGGCAGTTCCTCACAATGCTTTACTCGGCTCTGTGAGGCAGCTGGTTAGCAGAGGGCCCGAGTAGGAGGAGGGAACTGGCAACAGCTGTTGGATTGAATGCGAGTAGTTCAAAACACAAGTCCTCCAGAGGCTTCATGTGCGGGAGCGATCACCTGAAACTTTATATTCCTGCGCGATAAAGAGACTAACGTGGAGCCGTGGGAGGAAAAGATGACCCACAATAGTCGCTAAAACAATTCCTCCAAATTGAAATAGAAATACATCATTTGTGTGAACTTTGTTTGAAGATTTTATCGCTCTACGGCAATGCCACCTGACCTTTGCTCGCGTCGCCATGACTTGAACTTCCACTGATGCCCTCGTGAAATAGTTTGTGTACGTCGAGTAAATAACAGTTTCAAAGAAGCAGAGTATCAGTCTATCGTTATTTGTGTTCCTGCTCTCCTGATTCTTGATATTGGCTGCTTCTATTCCCGGCCTCTCGCTAACCGCTCTCCTCCTCCTCCTTCCCCACTGTCCTGAGAGCCACCCTTCCCTTCCCAGCCTGCCTTGCAGTCCCGGAGGCGCCAGCCGCACCCTGTCCCGTGCAGTCTCCTGCCGTCTCGCTGAAGACCGTGAAATCGGCATGATTAATAATTATAATTATTGGCAAACGTGCCAGCTGCTCTGTGGCAATGGGCACCTCTGATTTATGGTTCTGTAAACGCAAACAGTCATTGTCCATATTCAGAGAAGAAAGGAGGGAAGGCGGGAGGGCAGACGGAGGCAGACGGGGGAGTTTTGGAAGCCTGCCCTCGAAATATGATTTTATCTTCGGAAGTCAGCAGCCCTGTCCTGCAGGCATTGTCCTCCGTCCCTCCCTCCTTTCGTCCAGCCCTTCGTCTCTTGTTCTGCCCCTACTCCTCACCTAGTCTGTGCTCCATGGAGCATTGCTTTTTGATCTCAGTGGGCTTCAAAGGAGTCTGAGGCCACAGGGTTTCAAGCATTGTGCACAGGCCGCCGGCTTTATGGACAGCCTATCGTTAGCATTGTATTACCACAGCCTATCGTTAGCATTGTATTACCACGGTCTTCGCTGCCAGTGTCGAGGTGTATGTCCACAAAGCTGCGTGAATGTGGCGAGAGGCAATTAATGCTTCAGAGGAAAAGTAGAACTAGCTGTCCGTTTAAGATAAATCATCAATTATCCGGGCATAATATGATTTTTCTGATCCAATAATAAACTGGAGGACAACCAGGAGTCTGTCACAAAGTGTGTGCACTTCATATTTGTGTTACCTGCACATGTGTGTGTGTGTGTGTGTGTGTGTGTGTGTGTGTGTGTGTGTGTGTGTGTGTGTGTGTGTGTGTGTGTGTGTGCGTGTGTGTGTGTGTGTGCGCGTGCTCTGACTGATGGAGCTGCACAGTCTGTTCATCAGGCTCTGGGGGTCTGCTGATGTGTCTATCACTGACAGAACGAGACTATGGATTACCTCGCTCATTAATCACCATCAACGGGGCAGCCTGTGTGCACTCCCTCACATAGACTTGCGTATCACATACGTGCACTAATGTGAGCTCACACAAGTATGCCTTCATGCAAACGCACACACACACACACACACACACACACATATTAATCTCTCCACACACAGACAGAGCAGTTGTGACAGCTACTGGCCACCAACCTGTCCGAGGACTAATCTCATTAGGGTCCTTCTGGCATCTGGGCCGGTTCTGCTGAGGGATGGTCTCTGATGGAGTGAAGAAGACAAGGCGTTCAAGCGTATAATAGATGTCTAAATCATCTGGCCTCAGCCAGCGGGGTCCTCTTGCTCTTTCATGTGATGCTCTGGAAGTATGTATGGGAAACTATCGGAAGCACATAAAGGGAGATGGAGGGAGGAAGGAATGAAAACAGATCTTGAATTTGTGTAATTCTGCAAAGTTTATATTCCAGCTGGTTAAACAAGGCAGCAACCACTTGGCAACAGTAATAACATGTAACAGTGGTTGGTGGTGGCACGGTGACACTCGTCACACCTGCCTGCCACTCTGCAGTCTGCTGCAGGCCTTACCTGTCCTGTCTGCTCCCGGAGTGCAGTGTTGTACCTGTCAGTGTTGTGCAGATGGGCTCCAGCTCCCCCAGGTACTTGGGCTAAATACCCGTCATTAATCACCACATAAAGCCTCCCCAGCGGGAGATGCCCCAGGTTAGACCACATCAAGAAATAAATTGGCTGAAAAATGGCTCTGGACGAAAGCTCCGTCCCTGGAGAGAAGAGGAGAATCTGAAAGCAGCCTTCTGAAGCTCACTAAGTGATCTGTCAGCGAGCTAAGCGACATCATCATTCACTTGGCCCCTATCAAGTTCCCGCGGTGCTGACAATCTCAGCTGTTTGCTTTCAGATTTGTACAAATTCATCTTCTTTATTTTGCCAAAGTGGCTATGTTTAGCAGGAAGGCTGAGCTTTGAGTGTGCGAGCCTTTGAATAAACACTTGTGAAAGATAGGAAGATGAAAGCATCAGGAGAGGAAACGCAGATGGAAGAAATATGACAGAATAGTAATGGGACAGGAAGTTCCCAACTTTATCTAAGCTCCAAACTCTTTGATCTGTTTCTTTGCTTATTAAACTTAAAAAGAAATATTCTGACATTGGCCTCTTTCGACAACATAAAAAAAACCAACGTGTTTGGTTGCAGCTCCAGATAGCAAAACCGCTCTAAAATAATCCATATTAATCTTCCTGTGACCCACCTTGAGGTCACGACCCAATCTCAGTAGAACTTTGCTTTAGGGCTCCCACTGATTTAGGGGCCAATAACATCAGAAAAGCTAAAGTGGGCCCCTGCCCTGTGTCATCCAGGGTCCTATCAACAGAAGAAAGGCCTGTCTTCTTTGAGCAGTTCATCAAACAATCAAAATGTATCCACGCTACATGTTTTATTCATGAGGACACAAGAAAATGACCAAGAAAGTGCTACAATCACGGGCGTAAAGTGAAAAATAAAAGTCTAAAAAAATCTGAAAAACAAAGAAAGAAGATGAAAGAATAGATAAGGTCAAGGACATGTTGCAGTACAGTGGCCCAGACCTGTCCACCTGTGTGTGATGCTGTCCAGTCCTATATGATTAATGACCACTGAACCTCTGGTCCACTTTACATTTGTGATATTCCGCAGCACCTCAGGGCCTCACTGGGACCTCAACAGTGTACAGAGCTCCTCGGACATCCCCCAGATTAAACATGTTATGGTAGGCATCAGAGCTAAAGTGTTACCTCTTTTTATGGAACTAATGCTTCCAGGAGTTTTATGATGTGCTGATATGTACGTGTTTTGTTGTGATGGCACTTTATAACAGCTAACTACTTTCTGCTGATTAAAATCATCTTGGCTGTAGTGGGAAGTTCATTTTAGTACCATAAGTACATTTTCTAGGTAGTTGTACTTTAATTGTGTATTATCACATTATACTTGTACTCCACCACATTTATGAAGGAAATATTGTACTTTCCATAGCACTACATTTATCTGACAACTATGTATTGGTAAATCTATTTTGTTTATATCAGCTTCTGAAACATGATGCATAGTTCAGAGAAAAACATAAATCTTAAATATATATTTTTAAAAAAAAATACAGTGTGATGTTTAATTTACTACGATATGATTTAATATACTCAGTGTCTATCAATTTTATTTTTCTTCAGAATTGTAGTACAGTAACCAACAATGTCATCTCAAAAACATCTTGATTTAAATAACACAAACTGTAGTCATGGGTGGTGAGTGCCAAGGACTCAAATGCAGAGAGACTCAAGTGGGAGTCGGGTGGGTGGAGCAGGTGGGGAATCTGATGGGCAGCTTCACGGTGCAGCTACAGACACAATAGTATCAGAAACAGAAGCAGTTTATCATCAATAAACCATGAGCAGTTTAATTCAAAAACATCTCAGCACACCTTTATCTACTGTCAGAGATTTAGAAAACACTGGCATGCAGTAAGAGCACCTCATTAAGGAAGCGTTATAGCATCTACTGCACACACTTTACACATCTCTACAACTTAGTGCAGTTTGAGTTTCAGATTTTTAAAATGAATGTTATTTCAAGCTGGTCATGCATGAGGAACTTCGACGTTTTAATCGTAGATGTTAAATGAATTCAAACTCAGATTCGGGACAATATTCCCTGAACTCCATAAATACACAACATGCGTATTGTATTTATTATTTTGCAGAGGTTTTAGAAGCTCATTTGTTTGTTTGTCACAGTTAATGTTGCATTTTCATCCGCAGGCAACTGTTTTGAGTGTCGTGGAATAGTGACGCGCATACAAGCAAATAAACTGTTACATTAATATCAATGAAAGCAGCG
This sequence comes from Cyclopterus lumpus, assembly GCF_009769545.1. Lineage (NCBI taxonomy): Eukaryota > Metazoa > Chordata > Actinopteri > Perciformes > Cyclopteridae > Cyclopterus > Cyclopterus lumpus. The sequence goes on along the minus strand of NC_046980.1, from coordinate 7,432,808 downwards.
CTCTCTAAAATTGTTGAGCGATTGAACAATATGTTTCAAACTTCATACGTCTGTGCCGACTTTGATTTGCGAAACCTTTACTTCTCCATCTCTACACATCACACTTTAACACAACACACCCTCAAAGGCATCGCTGAGGACCACGGGGGCCATTATGTATCTTAAAAAGAGGGGTGCATGGTGAGCGGCCAGGTTGTGCTCCTCTATTCTTCTTATTCTTCCCTCACCAGAGCGGTCGCTGTCAGTCGGAGATGGCAGGACAATGGAGGTGATCTCTCTGATCTCAGTGCTCCCATTGTGGCCCGTCATATTATTAATGTTCATCTCTGAGAAAAGCCACGGCCTCTGCCTCGCCGCGTTCTGCATCGCTCTGTCATTTTGACTCTCTGCTGGACTTTGTCTCTTCTCTCGGTCGTGTATATACTTTCATCTCCACGCAGCTCACGCCGTCTCCACGCGGGTATTCACCCTCTCAGTCAAACACACAGGCGCACAACTCAAATCACCAAAAGGAAATTAAAAGTCTTTATCCGGGTCAGTTGCATGCAGAAAAAAAACATCCCTTTCTCCAAGCCACATGCATCAGTTGTTATAATATAAGGGCAAATGTGTCCGCTCTATAGGCGTATCAGAAGGACACTGATGCCAACAAGCAGTGTAGAACCGTGATGCTGCGGAGAAGTACAGTTTTCTTTAAACTCCTTCCCCCAGTGCGCCTTTGCTTACAAGCCTTCATTCAGACATGCCCACTCATTCCCACCAACGTCTTTGTGCTCGGACAATTGCACGGAAAAACAAGAACACTGCGAAAGGTATGTTGCCCACCCTCCTTTCAAGACACATAAAAAACGAGAGAAGGCCACGGTGGCTGTCGGTCATTCATCACCGTTGTGTCCCGCGGGCTGCCCACGCCTTGCTGTGCCGTGCTTGGGGTCAGGCTTCCTTCACTGTGCACTGGGAGTAATTATTAACCCACTGGGATTGTCCCGCAGTCCTCTGGTCATCTGGGACTGCTGAGTGTCAATCTGCAAAGGTCATGATGACAAGGCAACACGGTGGTGAAGAAGGAGCCGGAGAGGGAGAATAGACACACGGGGAGAGACTGACTGATGAATTAAAATCCAACTGGAAAATTAGACCACTTTCATAACAAGAGGCGTGGATCATTGATTACACACTCCTTTTCTCCGCGCAAACACTTAAAGGATAATCTGGTTATATTTTTCTTATTCTCGAGGATATAAACAGATCGGTGCAGGGGTGTGGATGGCGATGTTTTAGGAGACTGTCTTTTTGTGGAGTTTTGTGCAGCGAGTTACAAAAGTAAAGAGTTACGTATCTTATTTTTTTGGATCGTTATTACTTTTTAACGTGGTAATATGTATAGGGCTGCCTCCTCTTGGTCGATTATTCCACTAATTAGTCCGCTTCTGTGTGATTCTTTGTGGAGAAACTCATATAAGTGAACACGCATAGTTTGTTTTGAGTCAAACCCACAGATACACGCCACCCTGCTGTTGTAAATACTCTCTCGCGACTTATTAATTTCACTTTCAGATTTTCTAATGCTCCTCCTCAAAACCCTGTCCTCACACCCAAATAGCCCCCTGCTTGCACTCGGGTTTGATTTGCTTCTGCTCAAACGGTGTATTTGCACTCAAGATTTATTGTTGCTTGCAAATATATACGATGCTTTGCTCAGATATATTGCTGCATGATTCAGCACTTTTCCTTCAACTCAGGATGCTTCTGTGTGCTTGTGAAATGTCCGTTCTCAGGGTTTCTCCTCTGCTCTTGAATTTTCTTCTGCAATAACTCATATTGCAGCAACAAATAGAATACCAGGTGATTAATGAAATGATCCCTGCCTTCTTGCAGGTGCATTCGTTTTTACTTCCGAGAGCATCCCTGTCCAGGAGAACCGGGTTCATCCACTTCCGTCACCCCAGGCTTAATGATGTAGCCTGGTGCTTTCATTGTGACTTTTAGAATAAGATTAGTTTGTACTTTTTTTTTTTACGACAATAACTACACCGTCTACCATTATATGAACCAACTTTTAACGTAAGCTGACAAAGATGCCGTGAATCAAGCGCTCCAGCTAGCTCTATTGGTTGAGGTATTTTAACAGGGTTATTGCACACAAAAAATCAAAGAGCAGAGGAGAAATTTTGAGAGCAGACGTTTCACAAGCACACAGAAGCAGCCTGTCAGAGGAGAAGGGCTGAAACTGTGACGCAGGAAATCTGTGCAAGCGACAATATATCAGAGTTCAAAAGAAGAAACATGTTTTAGAGACTGGCTATCATGAAATGTTGTTTTTTACTGCTTTATTTTATTCATATAATTTTATTTCACTTTAATTCATTTATTTTATTTCCTACTTTGTTTTATCGAATGGATTGGTTTCATTGTTTCATCTATTTTACTGTTTTATCATGTTTATCATATTGTCTTTGTCCGTCAAGTGTGGAAATGGCTCTTACTGATAGCACTTTGTAGTTTAACTTTATTGAAGAAATTGTACTTGCTTGATTCTTGTTGTTCTGAGTTTGGACTCATGGTTTAATGCACTTATTGTAAGTCGCTTTGGAAAAAAGCGTCAGCTAAATGACATGTAATGTAATGTAATGTAATTTGTTGCCAAAAACTAAAATATAGAATATCCTTTAAGCATTAAAACAAGCAGCGGTAGCTATCTTTCCCATATAGCTAGATAAATCGATTCACAGAAAATGTATCTGCAATTCTTTTTGATTAAAAGATTTTTCATGCCAATCAAAGCTCATCAATTGTGATGATTTGGGATACCAAGAAATGTAAAGCCATCAAGCTGGACTTTCTAAAATGATTATGCTTTTTTTGTTGTTGATATTACCTAATCCTTTAAAGACAAATAGATTTAGATTAATCAATAAAATCAAATATAATGAATCATCTCAAAACCTTGGTTCTTGGTAGCATTTATATATTCAAGTTTACTTCGTCAATTTTTAGGTTTGCATAAACTTAATCTTTCTCTATAATAGTTTCTGATAATCACTCAGCTTTACCCCCTGTGTGTCATATAACCTGGGAAAAAGTGTTTCTCTTTTTCTTTTTTTATCATGGGAACTCAAGCATGGTGTGGACGTCCTCTACATAAAACCCACCACCTCAAACTGAAGGTAATTTATGCTGCTGCTGTGGCATTGTTGCCCACAGAGCCATTGTGAGGCAGTGCACAACACATCTTCTAAAGATGTTTGCATTTTGTGAGGAATAAATAGTGCTGTTGGTCTGCGGTCCAGCTCTATATCATATTCGGCTGGCTTGTCGGTGCCAGTTGGGGTGGTGAATGGGCCGCCAGAGGCCCAGCCACTAGCGGGTGGTCTGACACAGAAAGGTTAAATATGGTTCAGCCACGGACGCTCTCAAAGAGCCTTGCTGTTAAAAAAATAAGTTATGTGGGTTGTATGTCTTCATGCAGTCAGGAAATTGACAATACTGGCGCAGTGAGGCACAAGGCTGTCCCAGGGCTGAACTTCATGCTTGACCGTCCAAATTGAAAAAAAAGAGTCACAAGATCACTTGTTTCTGTTGGATTTATTGACGGCTCATCAAAGCCCTGGCTAGACGAGAGGTGTAGAATCAACACAATGACCATGCGTATATAATTCTTATATTCATCTTCAAGTTCTTTGAACTCAAAACTCTTCAGTGACAAGAAAATAGAGGGAAACAAAGATGCTGCAGTTACATCAAATAAATGGTTAAAACATTGACGTAGTACAAGGATTACAGGTTTTAGATAGTTTTGGGATTATGGCCCTGCACACACACTACTATATTGATCTATTGTAATGCTTGTATGGTTAATTGATCATTTATTTAGGCTTTGTGTTGAAGGGTGAGTTTACTAGAATTTCAGAAAAGCACATCTTCGCATGACCATATTTCATAGGGATGGTTTCTTTCATTTTAACCTGTTTAACTAATCACTGCACTGAACAGCACTGAGAGCATTTTTAAATGAATAATTTCTGACTGTGATGGAGGCCAGTTTCCTCCAATCTCTGCACAGAAAGGTTCAAATGTGTAGAAAGAAATCCCGGGACTGATTTTAAGAGGAGCTATTCTTTAATCTCCCAGATGCAGGTCAGCGGCAAGTTGCTCATGCTTTACCTGTTCGGACACGGAAAACAATCTGATATGTACTTTTCTGTATTGCTCTTCTGCTTAGTCATTTACCACCATTAAACATTATTTTCTTCTCTATAAATAAGGATAAAAGTGGTGGAAACAAACCTTTACGCATGGTTTCCGTCCTGTAGCGGCCGGTTTCAACCAAGTCCTTGTAGTTGGCTTTGGGGTTGGTCTTCATGCTTTTGAAGGTGGACGTCTCCACAACATGATCAATGACTTCATCTGTCAAATCTCTTTCCAGGAAAGCACAAAGCTTCACAACTTCCCCTCTGAGGTCCTGTCAATCACAGATGTGTATACAAGATGTGTATAATAATATTTAACATTGTGTCCCAAACCGAAAGGCCCATGAATACAAAATCTTTGAATATCACATCTTCTCAGTGGTGTTACCTCATGGATGTTACGTGCATCCACATTAGTTAACCATTGCTGCAGTACTCAACTCATTTATATATTTGTATCATGGTAAAATGTTCTAATACAAAAATACAGGAGGGGTCGTATTCTCCTGATGTTGTACAGCATGTACCTACAGGAGCGTGTTATTGCGGTAATGTTGGCAGTCAGGGAGAGTTGACTGTCGAGTGTCACACCGAGGTTTCTGGCAGTCAGAGTCGGAGCCAACACTGAGTTGTTGAAGGTGATAGACAGGTCGTGGGTGGGAGAGCCTTTTCCTGGAAGGAGGAGAAGTTCAGTCTTGTCCGGGTAACGCAACAGCCCCATGAAATACATCTTCCAAAGTGATCATAAAGTTAAATCAGCAGCTCTTCTAAACAGGTTCAAACCGTCATTTTACATGACAATCTGGCCTGTCAACGTTTGAGGGGCGGGGCTTAGTAACGGTTGACTTGAGACAACATGCTTGCTATTCCTTTGAAATTGCCCGAAGGCTCTATAACGAGCCATAAACGAGCAGAAACCAAATCATCTAATCGGTTTTATTTTATAACTTTCATTACAAAAGATTTGGAAAAGATGTAATTTTGCAGATAAACACCTTTTTAAGTGCCATCTGTTTATAATTCACACGTATGTAATCGGGTCACAGTTTGAGTTTGCATAGTCAGACGTTAACTTTCTTCATTTTAAAAACCAAAGTATTGTAGTCGATTGAACTTCATCCAAAGGAGTCATTTGCACCAGAGTAAGGACATGTTCAAAGCACGCATGCTATACAGCATTTTCATTCACCTCATTAACTAATGCTTGATATAAAAAAGCGGTAAAAGTGTTGCTCTAACATGTATAGAAAACAACTGACCTGACTTGGGGTACGTGACGAGGAAGATATCAGTAGGACGGATCTCAAAATGCTGCAAAGCATCAAGGTCCGCAGGTCGCAATTTGTCCTTGACCAGAAAGTTCTTATTTTTGTGGTTGAACAAGCAAGGGCTCACTAGGTCCAGAGAATCCATGGATGCTAACATTAAAAGTAAATAAGAGTGAATTCACAACCTTTCTAAAGCAGGTGAACGCGTCAAGAGAAGCACTTGAAGGAATCCACTGCGGTCTTTCCTCCACTGCTGAATGAAGAGATAAACCAGATGTTAAACTATTTACAATGTAAGGTGTTGAAGTCACAGCTTCATGTTTTAGTTCAGAACTTGTTCAATCTTGGTTTAAAGACAAGACATATTAGTACATACACAGTCATGTACTTAAATTGTACTAAGTATACTTTAAATTGTTCCAATTTAGCACAAAAAAATTTACTAAATACACTTCAAATTGTACTTAAGTACTATTTAATCAAAACTTAAATATATTAAGTACCAAATTAATTGTTAAAAAATAGCACACTTTAAGTATACTTATGATTAGTAGGGCGTCAAGTATACTCAAGTAAGCTAAGATTAAATATACTTAGCATAATCATTTTTCACCTGGGTGTCGGTGCCAGTGGGGTGGTGAATGGGCCACCAGAGGCCCAGCCACTAGCGGGTGATCTGATACAGAATGGTTAAATATGGTTCAGCCACGGACGCTCTCAAAAAGAGCCTTGGCTGTTAAAGGCAGTGAGGCACAAGGCTGTCCCAAGGCTGAACTTCATGCTTGACCGTCCAATTGAAAAAAAGAGTCACAAGATCACTTGTTTCTGTTGGATTTATTGACGGTCATCAAAGCCCTGGCTAGACGAGAGGTGTAGAATCAACACAATGACCATGCGTATATAATTCTTATATTCATCTTCAAGTTCTTTGAACTCAAAACTCTTCAGTGACAAGAAAATAGAGGGAAACGAAGATGCTGCAGTTACATCTGATTTTAAGAGGAGCTATTCTTTAATCTCCCAGATGCAGGTCAGCGGCAAGTTGCTCATCTTCTCCTTGAACACGTTGTCAAAATGTTCATTCTGGGCCACCGTGAAGAAATTCTTCCAGTCACCTGCTTTACCTGTTCGGACACGGAAAACAATCTGAGATGTACTTTTCTGTTGCTCTTCTGCTTAGTCATTTACCACCATTAAACATTATTTTCTTCTCTATAAATAAGGATAAAAGTGGTGGAAACAAACCTTTACGCATGGTTTCCGTCCTGTAGCGGCCGGTTTCAACCAAGTCCTTGTAGTTGGCTTTGGGGTTGGTCTTCATGCTTTTGAAGGTGGACGTCTCCACAACATGATCAATGACTTCATCTGTCAAATCTCTTTCCAGGAAAGCACAAAGCTTCACAACTTCCCCTCTGAGGTCCTGTCAATCACAGATGTGTATACAAGATGTGTATAATAATATTTAACATTGTGTCCCAAACCGAAAGGCCCATGAATACAAAATCTTTGAACATCACATCTTCTCAGTGGTGTTACCTCATGGATGTTACGTGCATCCACATTAGTTAACCATTGCTGCAGTACTCAACTAATTTATATATTTGTATCATGGTAAAATGTTCTAATACAAAAATACAATAGAAATAAGAAGATTCTCAACCTTCAACATGTTCTCATATTGCACAAAATGGATGTTCAGTTGGTCTCGTGCGTTCTGATACTCTTGGACGTGATCAAACCAGGATCCCATGTAAACTGTTGGAGAACATATGGTTGTCTTAGCTGGTATTGTGTGAGGTTAATGTTTGTTTTATCAAACTTTAATCAGAGGACCCTCCACAAGTAGATACAAATACAGAGTTGCAAAATAAATATTCAGTTTTTTTGTGCTGTATTCTTACTCTGTTATACTTAACTAACCTCATAATACTGAACCTACCATTACCATCCAGGAACTGCTGAAAGAAATCCTCAAAGCTCTGAGGGATGTCCAGTAACACCCAACTGTGGGCAAAGTGATAGAACGACACCAGGATATCCTTGGGGTTCCTCCAAACATACACGACCTAAAGCAAAAAAACACATATGTACTTTGGGAATTCAGCTTGAATCCATAGTTGAATATTGGATATTGTAAATTACCTTGATTTGTTTGGCTTTCACTCCCAGAGGTAACATGTTGGGGGGAAGATGCGAGCCAAAAATTCGAGGATCTGGCCTTTCTCTGGAAGGGTTGTCCATAGTTCTCTCCTCCAGCCAAGGAACTGTTGTCCTGTTGGTAGCATCTTCTGCCCAGTCAGGGTTTGCAGCATCCATGATCTGAACCAGGATCTGCTGCATCCAGGCTGTGCCTGCACAGTCAAATAAAATATAGGATGTTTCAAATACAACAGAGGAAAACGAACATACCAGACCAGACCAGCCTGTTTCTGTTATTTAATTGGTCATTATTGGAAATAATAAAAAGTAGAAACACCTGTCAGTATAACGCAACAGCCCCATGAAATACATCTTCCAAAGTGATCATAAAGTTAAATCAGCAGCTCTTCTAAACAGGTTCAAACCGTCATTTTACATGACAATCTGGCAAGTCAACGTTTGAGGGGCGGGGCTTAGTAACGGTTGACTTGAGACAACATGCTTGCCATTCCTTTGAAATTGCCCGAAGGCTTTATAACGAGCCATAAACGAGCAGAAACCAAATCATCTAATCGGTTTTATTTTATAACTTTCATTACAAAAGATTTGGAAAATATGTAATTTTGCAGATAAACACCTTTTTAAGTGCCATCTGTTTATAATTCACACGTATGTAATCGGGTCACAGTTTGAGTTTGCATAGTCAGACGTTAACTTTCTTCATTTTAAAAACCAAAGTATTGTAGTCGATTGAACTTCATCCAAAGGAGTCATTTGCACCAGAGTAAGGACATGTTCAAAGCACGCATGCTATACAGCATTTTCATTCACCTCATTAACTAATGCTTGATATAAAAAAAGCGGTAAAAGTGTTGCTCTAACATGTATAGAAAACAACTGACCTGACTTGGGGTACGTGACGAGGAAGATATCAGTAGGATGGATTTCAAAATGCTGCAAAGCATCAAGGTCCGCAGGTCGCAATTTGTCCTTGACCAGAAAGTTCTTATTTTGATACTTGAACAAGCAAGGGCTCACTAGGTCCAGAGAATCCATTGATGCTAACATTAAAAGTAAATAAGAGTGAATTCAGGAAAGTATTCTTATATTAAAATTGTTCTAAAGCAGGTGAACGCGTCAAGAGAAGCACTTGAAGGAATCCACTGCGGTCTTTCCTCCACTGCTGAATGAAGAGATAAACCAGGTGTTGAACTATTTACAATGTAATGTGTTGACGTCACAGCTTCATGTTTTAGTTCAGAACTTGTTCAATCTTGGTTTAAAGACAAGACTAAACAAGGCCAAGGTGGTTGAACATGTGGCCAAAACGACTGTCTGAAAACATTTCATACTGTATATCTCACGCTGTTGCTTCCCAGATGTCAGATAATTGCACATCCAAATAATAGAGGTCGTAGGTGTGTGCTTGTGCCAGCTGATGATAGACAAGTATTTTAAATTGTGTATATTAGGATTGTTTGCCTCTGAAATGACAAAGTAAAAGACAATGTCTTTTGAAATTTTCCACGGCGTACTGGGGCTGGAAGAGGGTGGAAGAGTGTGTGTGTGTGTGTGTGTGTGTGTGTGTGTGTGTGTGTGTGTGTGTGTGTTTGTGTCCGGTTGTGGGGGGGTCCACAGGATGTGAAGGAGCTTGAAAGCCCGGGGAAGAGGTCCCTGGCCCCCCACTGCAGCCTTGTTCACATGAGAATCAATCTGGTGCCAGTGTTTGATGTGAACCGCGGATAAAAGAAAAGAAACAAAGAAGGACAGCGGGGAGATATGGAAAGATGGGGCACGAAACAGACAGGGAGATTAATGGTTAAGGCCAATAAAAACGTTGCGAGGTATGAAGAGTTGCGGGGACGGTATGTGAAACAAGACCAGACAAGCCAAAGTACAGACATGCAAAGAAGGAGTCATGAAGAAGAAATGGAAACACACACGAGGGATCAAACCCACTGATTGGCAGAAACATGCCAGTAGAAGGACAAAGTGAAAGACACAGTGTTTCAGTCAGACAGTCAGACGTGGAAGGTTCAAAGCCAGCGTGGACGACGCAAGTGCAGCGTCTCCTCGCACATTCTCCCTCGCATTAGCATCACAATGCAAACTGCATTATCATCATCGCCGTCACCGTTGTCGTGAAATAAATGGAAATCATATCGAGTTTCCGAAGCAAAGCCCTCAGACGGGCAGCTCGGCGATGAAAGATTCGCCCCTCTGGAATGTGGAGGCTATCTCTCTCCGCCTCTCATAGAGATGCGTACTCACGGAAAACACACTCAATGCTAACACAGTGTGTCAATGTAAATCAGAAACGTCCTTTTTAAATGGCGCGATCAGAGCCGAGGACTCCGCCCCCGCCCCCCTTTGCTGGTCCATCGGTCGGTCGTCATGCTCCTCATGGAACAGTGCAGGAATGTTGTTTTATTTGTACTAAGTTGAACAGAAAAGTCAGAGCTCCCGTTATCACGGGCCGCACAGGGACAATGAGAGGCGGAGAGAGCGGCTTTTGGATCTTTTCTTGTTTTTATTTCAGTCGAAACAGGCTCTGACATTGTCATTCTTTCTGCTAATTAAGCTGTTAGGGAGAGGGGCTGGTCTGACAGGGCCCTGCTTGGCAGGGAGGCAAAGAGTCAATGGGCCGAAGCCGAACAGGAGACATTTATGGGCTGCCTTAAGCCATTGTTTCCCCCCACCGAGGATCTTTTCAGGCTGACCGCCTCTGTCTCGGTGACCTGTACAATGAGAAGAATGCCACTCCGAGAACCCAGAGACGGCCACAAAGAACACCCTCGCCAAATGAGGATTTCATGGCACTGGGCCGAATCCGGACGCTGCCAAGATTCCACGGATAGTTTTCGCTTCTTCTGATCATCAGACGATCTGAGTAACCGTGTGTGTGTGTGTGTGTGTGTGTGTGTGTGTGAGTGTGTGTGTGTGTGTGCGTGTGCGTGTCTGTATGTGTGTGTGTGTGTGTGTGTGTGTGTGTGTACATACGAAGGTGGACAAATGCACTGGATGTATAGTTTTTGCATAGATTCGACGACACAGTTCAACAAATGGAAAGTGAAAAGCTCACTCAAAGCCCGGTTCATAAACGTATAGTCCGTAATGATGAAACGGAGACAAACTTCCTGCTAAAGAACTAAGAAGCGCGAAAAGTTTCTTTTTCATTCAAAGTATACATTCCCAATTAATATGCTAAAAAAAAATCTGATCAGAGCTTTAATCAATGTTTCCAGAACGGCGTCTCTAAGTTTGTCCAGCAGCAGTTGTTTGAGCCACCTGTTCCTGTTACAGAAGCTGTCGCCCAACCTTGCAGATTAAACAGGTGATATTAAGCTACAAACACCCCTTCTGTGTGTGTGTGTGTGTGTGTGTGTGTGTGTGTGTGTGTGTGTGTGTGTGTGTGTGTGTGTGTGTGTGTGTGTGTGTGTGTGTGGTTGTGTGTGTGTGTGTTTGATGGTCATCCAGGCGTCTCCGTGAGTTTATACTTGGCCTGCGGATCCTTTCCTCTCTTGCAGAGTCACACAGCTCTGTCGCTGGCCTGGAGATGAATTTGTGATCTGCTTAGTTGTCGCAGAAAACTCTTTCTTTCAAATTGTGGTTTTCTAGTGACTTAAAACAAACCATTTCTGTGTCAACACCACCTGCTTATGTCTTATCAGTGTGCCAGTTTCTGCTCCTTTAGCAACTGCCATGTGTTGTCGTAATGCAACTCCATTCACCACAAAGTGTAGAACGGCACTTTCCGACGAGCCAGCACCACGCACAACAAAGCGGCCCAATTATAGAGCCATTTATGTATTTGTCGGGGGCTTCAAATGGGCACTGGTTTCTCGGGGTAGCCATATTGGCGAGGTCAGGCACAGCATCTGAAAAGGCAGCTTTATTACAGGGTGAGCCATCCCTCTCTCAGATGAACACCCAAGAAGAAGAAGAAGAAGAAGAAAAATGACCAAAAGAGGGAAGAAATAAAAAATGACAACTTTGTTCTTTACAACAGTTTGGCTGGGCGTGCCTGTCTGGCTGCTCTGCGGAGCGCAGCAGCATGTGTTTCAGGGATTGTTCTGGAAGCGGGAGTGCAGAAACAGCAGGGAGCAGAAGACAAACAGGCAATTCGTGACTCATTAAACACGGCGACGGTGGCCAGCACAGTGGAGGGGTGTGAGGACCCGCGTTCCAACCGGGGCGATAAACCCCCCCCCCTGTACCAGCTGGAGCAGGCATCTGTCAGCCGCACGCCGCACCACGCCACGCCACCGATTATCAGCAACAAGCCATATATATACGACTGGCCGACCATGGCCATTTTCAAACACCCTGCACTTACATAACAGCCCTGATTGGCTCACATGGGACCCGTAGGTCCACCGACAGGCCTTATGTTGGAAAGTTGGTGCAGGCCGAACCGTGGAGTGATGTCTCTCTCTCTCTCTCTCTGCTATACAAGAGGTCAAAACATGTCATTTTGGTCATTTTGTTATGAGCATCAGGTTGGCAGTTTTGGTTAGGATGTCCATCTGCTAACAGCGGCCCATAACAACAAAGCAAAGAAAGGACACCAAGTCCAGAATAACTACCTGCTCCCAGGACAAGGGTTGAAGTCCAGGTAATTTTAACTTCACATTTATGGCACATTCAACTGAGAGCTACTTGACCATTTGCTTCTATCTGACCTTGACACACTACAAGGAATTCATATCCATATTTTTATGTGAGTGCAAACTATCTTCAATGGAGCTGTACTCAATAATTTCACCGCGACGTGAAGCATTTTAGCATCTTTCAGCTCGTTTTTAATTTTTCCTGCACAAACTCTGCACTGCAGGCAAAGTTAGCTACTAACACGTTAAATCTTTTTTTTACACAACTCTTACTGCCATTTTGAGTTGTGCCATTCTACTCAGACCATTTTTGCTTGCCCCTACATAAATAGTTTTATTCATTAGTGGTTATCAAATACCAACATCATGTATATAATGTTTTATCCGCCTTGTTTTCAAATTCGCAGCAAATTGCAAATCCATCGGACACGTTGGGGTCCTCCTTAACCCCACCCGACTGAACGTTCATACGCTCCGCCATTTTCTCCCGAGTGCCCGATCCAAACTACGCATGTGCGACAAACCCATCTGAGATGAGAAGGTGGCGATACGGCTCAAGTTTCAAGTTTAGTTTGTTTGATCGAGCATAACAACAACACAATATGATATAAGTGAGCAAGTGAGTTTTACGGGCAACCCTTAATGCTGAGCCCTGGTTGGTGAACATTGTGGAGCACATGGCTGCTAATGAGCCGGATATTTCCCACAAGAGTGGGTGGAGAACTAGAAGGAGAATGAATAGTACGTACATCTATCAGGTGGACACAACCTACTACTAACAACAACTGTTTGCTCACAATTTTAAAAGATGATAATATGTCAGTGTTGTGTTCACAGCATATTTCTGCTGCCCCCAAGTGGCAAAAAAACAATCCTTTTATAGCTGATTTGGTGATTGCAAAAATTCTTGCTTGTTGTACTTGAGACTCCGGTTTAATACATATTCATTTCTCCGTCTGTCTTAATAAGAAGCGAGAAATGTCAGCGGAGAATATTCTCCCTGGAAGAAAAAAAGCCGAGGCGATAAAACAACAAAGATGGCATAACTCAATAATAACTTATGACGCTGTGGATGCAAGGTAATCAAAACCCTGCATCGGCTTGGAAAAGCTCGACATCAGCACAACTTTGCAACGAGGTAAAAGTTTGCTCTCAATAGAATTTAACGAGCTGCTAACTGCCTAATTAAACGCTGAGAGCAGATAAAAGCATGAAATATAGATAAGCTGGAAACGCTGCCTATAGCTCTATGGGCCCCGTGCTGAGGAAGACAGGGATGTCTCCTAAAGCCACAATCAGCAGAGCAGCCAAACCACGCGCGCGTCCTCCACCCGGTTGTGAATGTTTAATAAGAACGAGAAGCTAAACATGCTGCCTCACGAGCCGTGAATTAGACCGAATCACCTGCCAACGGAGCGACGTAAAAACATGTCCAACTTTCGGTGAAACGCCAGCGTTAATGTGGTACTTCAGGAGCCCGTGGCACTTTCTAGGACTGAGGGATTGGGGCTTTAACAGCGCTCGAGGTGTGACAGAAGGGGCCTCTCCCTCTCCTCACCAGTGGTAGCCAGGGTTGTAATTCTGACTTTAGCCGTCTTTACGACTCCCCCTCCTCCTTTCTCTGGAATATGAAAACATCAGCATATGGCCGCCGACAGCACCGAGGCTAAGGAGTCAATTTCCCCTAAGTAACATTGGGACAGGGGTGACATTCATTTCGATACCGCCCCCCCTGGCTCAAAAAGAGGACAGAGACGAGACAGAAAGAGAGACTGAGCTGCAGAGCGAGAGGAGACAGATGGTGAGACGTACACAATGATGGAGAAATTCGAACGGAGAGAAAGAGAAAGACAAAGATCTCTCATTTTCTTCTTCCAGCAGGTCTTCATCGCCTCCCTGGCTCAGTGTGTTCAGTGTGCAGTTCACAGAGTTTCATGTGACTACCAGGGACAGAAAATCTGTCCGTCAGCTGCCAAAGGTTCCTGCTCCGCTCCGTTCCTCTGAGCGCTCTTAAAAACCCGCTGTTTCACACCCATGAATTACACTATTTATGGCCCCGGTTAAAATGGGCAGTTTCTGGGCACGCTGCATGTGTGTCCTTCTGTGTCTGTGTGTTTGTGTGTGTGTGTGTGTGTGTGTGTGTGTGTGTGTGTGTGTGTGTGTGTGTGTGTGTGTGAATGTGTGTGTGTGTGTGTGTGGCAGATGGGAAGCAATATGGCACACCTCTGCCTGGACAGATGTGGCACAGCACATCACAGTGAGTTGGGAGAGGGATCAGAAACCTCGGGAACATCTGGACCTGTGGCAACCTTCACCCTCAGCCAACAAGCTAACTTTACTTAGCTGCTAAGGACCTGGGAGGAGAGGAGGAAACACTGTCTCGTAACATGTCACCAGTCCCCGCCATCCCTCACATCGCATCTTCATCTCCAGCGGCCGCTTTACAGACAGATGAGGAATCCCACCTCCCTCAGTGAGGGCTGTCAATCAATTGCTCTGTGGAGTGGAGCGCTGAGGCCTGTCCCAACATGGGCCTGTCATGGCCTGCTGCACAGGAGCACATTCCCACCACTCAGGGGGCCGCCTTGCGGGGACAGACTTCTACGAGGGCCGGGGCAGTGAGCCGGTTGAGACTTGGGAAGATACTGGAAGTGTATTCATGCTGATGCTCGTGTCTAGTGGTGTAAAAATACAATATTTAATTTCCTAATCAGGAAAAAAAAATACAAATGACAATAATAAAGAAAAAGGATAACATATATAACTTGTGATGGCCTACACTGACTATCTTTCCCTGGTAACGGACCCAGCCTTTCTGAAATTATAAGTTTGTTTTGTGAGTTTTCTTCACATCGGGGCGAAGTAACCTGCTTTCTGAAACAGAGTCCAGGACATGAGCAGCAATCTGCGTGGAAGAACTTCTGGTTTTGATTCCCAGCGTACTTGTCGTGTGAACAAGAATCTGAGCTGGGGCTAAAGATGTTGCATTGGACAGGAATCGGTATATGGTGGAACTCACTGACAACCAATGAAATTGCAGCATTATTAATGCTGTCCAAGGTGCTGAAAGTCCACTCTGTTTTCAGCACCTTTAGACTCAAATATTCTCTTGTTCTATTCTCGTCTTGTATTTGAGTCTCAGTTATCAATGATAAAGAGCTATTTATGAATCAAGACAAGTGTATCCCACTTTGCTGTTTACTGATTGTCACTAGATTGTACTTGACTTATTTATGGCTATTAACCTATTACATTACAGTGTTCCTACTTATAAACATTTGAATTGCAATTACTTAACTACCTAAATTACTATTACTATTACTATTTACTACAATTATTCACTTTAATGAGACATGTAGACATTAGTCCATGACATATTTATTAAACACAACAGGGACCGTAAATATTGAACACAGAGGTCACACGCAAATATGTAAAACAAATATAATCATTTATATAATAAAGAATTATGTAATATATATATATATATATATATATATATATATATATACATGACAAAACACTCCCAATATCACAATATGTAATTACAATAATGTATAGTATTTTTACACTGCAGTCCTAAAATGTGGAAATGCAAAGTTTGTAAAAGTTACAATTTGATTACAAGAATAAGTTAGTAAGCCATTTTGAAAACAAGTTCCCCTCCTGCCAAGGCTGTGATGAAAAAGTATTTAGTGCAGTGTGTTTCATAGATTATGTTCAACATTAGGTAGATCATAATAACACACTGAAGCTGAATTAAACAATCAGAGAACAATTTCACACTAGAGCAGATAACAGGTAATTAAAATAAACTGACTTCCCAGGAAAAAGCAAACAATTGTATTTTGTCTATTGTATGCTGCGACATAACAGGACTTAGAGACAGGGACCGCAGTGTGAGGAGGACAGAACAAGTCCTTATGTTACATTACATCATTATAATTACTGAAAGAACTGTTGCATTATTTGCGTTGGTTATTGCATGTTATGTGCTACCAAACCAATATGGGTGCTATGATGTGTCACCAGCATTGTGTTGTACTTACTTCTTGATTGTTGGTGATGCAGTTGGGGAGCTTTTTGTTATAATGTCTTTCGTTGTGGTTGACAGTTAACTCATTAATTAACTAAGTAACTAACGGTACATTCGAGTAGCAGTGCTAGAATATGATTTTCAAAATGTCCTGGACACTGTTGAAATGAACTCTTGAAATGCCTTAACTTGAGAAAATGGTGAAAAGTATCTTTTAGTTATGGTTGAAAATTCCTATGGAATAAAATTTTTTAAGAAAATGCCTCGACTGCAACGGTAAAACATGAAAGGCGCACACTCTAGACAGTTATTTGTTATATGTCTCCTTAAAGTGTGGCTCTTTGAGTTGGTGAGCTCTGAAAGTGTTTATTTAACCCGGCAGGAGTCGAAGCAAACACAGATTGTTTAGATGTCCTGCTGACCTTTCTGACTGCTCTTGCCCTCTTTTCATCCGCGACCTCTACATCGGGGCAGCGGTCAGAGATCACGTAATTCACATCATTCTCCGGTGGGAATAAGAACAGGCATATGCTGGACAGAGGTGTGCTGATGCCCCTCGACTGTAGCCCAGATGTCCTCCTGCTCACACAAAGCTCGGTCAATATGGATCACTTCCCCTCTCGCTTCAAAACAAAAACATCCCAAACTTCAAGGACTGTTTTCTCTGTGCTCCTCAAAAGCAGACAAATAAAACATCGTGGCAGAAATCTTTTCATAAACAATATACACAGGTTTTTTTTTCATCAGTTTATAACCCTCTGTGCTTCATTGGTGAAAACACTGAGCATTTTTTTTATTTCCAGAATCATAACTTTAAATCAGGGATTTACAGGGATTGTTGACTCTTTCAATAAAAAAGACATTGAGTTGGAATAAAATCACTTAGCTTGTAAATAGACTGCATTATAGCTTGATGCGTGCTGAATCTGTGTGTATAAAACGGTGAAACAATATTTTTTACGAGCCAGTACTGAATTTGATTGTTTCTATAGGCGCATGTGTCATTTTTGTGATGTATTTTGGGGTTTCCTGGCAGCTTTATACTTTGCTAAGTTGACAAAAATAAGAAATCAGGCTGATATCTGAGTTTGTGATCCCATGTGGGCTAAAGACAGTTAAAAAGGTGCTGAACAGAGTGACAAATGAATGAAGCTAAATCAGCCTGGACGAGCCCCTTTCCTCTCGGTCTCACATCTCACATCACAGAGAGAGAGAAAACCATCCGGTATAGACTCCTTCCTCAGCTCCCTCTCCCTCTCAGCTCTTTGAATAATTAGTGATGTGTGTCAATATTGTGGCCCATAGTAACCATATGGTGGGTGCAGGCAGACAGGCCATTGTTTGGAGCTGTGAAATATTGTGTATCCCTGCGAGGGCTGGAGCCAGCGGAGGCAGGAAGTGTTGTCGGGACTGACAGGGACATTGTGAGCTTGAATGGGCGAGTCCTCGGTGGCAGGGAGCACCGCGGACCCAGACAGAAAGTCTTGACCCTGGCGAGAAAGGCTGATTAGGCATGGTGCTGCAGGCCTCTCCTTCATCCACCCCCACCACCACCACCACACACACACACACACACACACACACACTGGAAGCCGTTAGAGCCCGAGGAGAATACAACAAGGCCACTTAACTCAGCGGCGCCTTTTCACTGCACACATAAAAACACTCATATATTCATGTCAGGGGTGGAGAGGAGAGGAGCGGGGCGGGGCTGCACCGTCAGTGTGTGAACCCCGGGATGATTAGGGTGTGTGTGATTTGTGGGAATGACAGTGTAACGTGAGAGAGCGTGAACCCGACCGCTGATCTAATGCCTCTTTAGGTGGAACGGAACAGAAACGAACGAAGTTGCTTTTGAGCGTTTTTTCTTTCAGCACTTTTATTTTATTTTTTTAAACATGCATCAAAACTAAATGATGTCATTAGCGTGTTGTGCAGAGGACAGATTGGAAATGATGCTCAGCTTTTTTGTTTTACAGTCCTCATATTGCCACAGTATAATCAGACAAACACATTAGTTCAGATGTAATCGAAGGAGGCCAACATTATCCTGCCACATTAACAAGCTGTGGCGCGCGGGAAAACTGAGCAGCTAGTGCATCCTGACATTACAGACATCCTTAAAATACACATATAACACCCCAGCAAGTATCCGACTCTTAACTCTGCAAACATTTAAATTCAGGAAATCCTTCAAAATGTCGAGGAGAGACATTTAAATTGCGATGCTTCTTCGGTAAACATCCGAGCTTCACAGCAAACATTTAATCTGTTAATGAAGCGTGTAACAAATTGAATATCAAAACTTTATGCTGCTCGGGGAAAAAAACTCACAAGATGACTGAACGCATCAATTTTAGAACTATGTTTTGTAAAACTGAGCACTGAACTTTTTCCCACAATATTGATAATATATCATTTCTGCCAAAGCTTCAACCGGAAGGAGCTGGTTCATCTGGTTCAGTTTCATTTCACCGTCCTCCGCTCCTCTCTGCTCCTCTCTGCTCCTCTCTGCCTGATCAAACACGCCTCCATCCACATCCCTTCTCTTCCCCCGTCTCTCCATCCTTCTCCTCTTTCATCCCGTCCTCCTTTCCCCTCTCTGCCAATTATCTCTCCGTCAGTCTGTCACACTTTGTAGTCTAATAAAGGCGTCCTAAATTGATGCCCATCCCGCCTTTATCCCCCTGATAAAGCACAACAATTAAGGCTCATGTCTCTTTGCTCAGGGCCTTTTGATGGCACACAAAGCTGCACCCAGAAAGAGGAGGAGGTGGTGTCTCTCTCTCTCTCTCTCTCTCTAAACCAGTGCACGCCACATCATGCAGGTATGAAACCAGATTCATCTGTGCACTGCGATGCATCTCAGAGGACTCGTGAATACTGATGACTTTAAACAGGACACAATTACAAAACACTTCTTGACTTTAACACCAGTGACTCTGGACCACACTTGAACTTTAAACCCTTTGATTTAGAATCATTTTCCAATCTTAAGTGGGCCACTTTCTGCAAGGGAACAGATTATTAGTGCAGGACCAAACCACAATAATGTTGTTTGGGGGGTTTCTGGTCTCATTCACTGGCCGACGACTGTGGAACGAATACCTGTAATGAGAAAAGCACCACAGGTGTGACGACAGCCATGAGCAAGAAGCCATATGAACAAAACTAAAGTGTAATTTGTTTATGGAAACTAAATGTGTTTACATATAAGAGCAAGACACACAATAGAGACTCAATATATGAATAATAAATACCATCGAGATAAAGTCGAAACACTTACGCTGCCACTCAACAATTCTGCCTCCTCAATCCGCAAAACGTACAAATCTACAATTTTGTTTGTATTATTTTTTCACTTTTCTTCCAAATGCGGAAAGCTGTAGAAGAAAAATATTCAGTACGAGATTCAAAACTAGATTCAGATTTTTTCAAAAGGCTGTTGAACCTCCAAACCATCGTCACAAGAATAACGCCTAAACATTTTAGTTTGAACCAACAAACAAAAGTTTCTGTTTCCTGAGGAAAAGAGAACATTGTTTGCAAATGATTGATAAGAATCTTGAAACAGCTAAATGTGGTAAACAATCATCAGGCCGTGAGAATTAAAGCGTCGATAATTACTGAGTAAATGGCAAAAAAAAAACATTTCGAAACCAAAACGAGAACATTTAAAAAACACAGCGTGATTCCTGCAAGAATGTTCAACGTGTTACCTCTTTGTTTATTGACTTGTTGTTTTTTTTTGCTATGTGCCGCGACGCCAGGGGGTAGGCAGGAAATGTGAATCGTCAGTGGAAGTAAATGGAAAGAAAAGCAGAAGACACAACATCGTTAAAATCCATCTTCGGTCTGTGAAGGATTCAGGTGCACAATCTGTTATTATAGCAGAGACACGTCTCAGGGGAAGTGAACTCTTTATTTTACAATAGTCTGAGTCATTATTGTGCTTTGCTCTGTTTATGCACTGCCCGCATCGAATGAAATATCTCATTGTTTTGTCAAATTATTTTGGTCGATACTCGTAGTATTGAATCTCACGTGCCTCTTGATTTGATGGCTTTTATTACAATAAAATCAAAGTTATTTTCAACATGTTACAAGCCATTTCCTTGTTTATATTTGTAATAAGACAGCATAGGGCTGCACCTGAGGTCTTCTACCTAAAGGCACAATTTACTGTTTTAGCGTTTAGCATGTTTCTTTCAAACGTGTCTGAATATTTAGCTTGAAACTGAATGTGTTTAGATTATTTGGTCAACAAAATGTTTTTAGTTCCTGTTCCATCAAGCCGTCGGAATGCAAATACCAGAAGAAGAAAAATAACATTATCAGAATGAACTTTATGGAGGTTCAGCGTCACGCTCAAGGACACTTCAACATGCATGCCGGAGGAGCCGGGGATCGAACCGCCAACCTTGGAGTTAAAAGACGACCAGCTGTGGGGTGATAAGTTATTTTATATGAATACAGTCTGTGGCTTATGTGATGGCATGTGATAGGGGGGAAAAACAGTTGTTGTGTGTGGTTGTTTTGGTGAGGAGAGGAGAGGTTTTAAAGAGTCCTTTATTCCACTATCACGAGAACAGCAAAACACTCTACAACATCATTGATAAACAAGTAAATAATAGTCAAACAAACAAAACAGCAAAATATAGCCAAATAAACAATCCTAATGTTTTAAAAAAAGTCTTTCACTGAGCATAACATGCTCCCAGTAGTCCATGTGTCCCTGAAAGCCTGGACATTGTCCACAGCCTGGTAATTTCTTAAGAAGGGCCAAGTCACCCTTCTTGGGCAGCAAGGAGAGGGGAGGAGAGGAAAGGGAGGAGAGGAGAGGAGAGGAGAAGGATGTGGTGAGTCTGTTTCCTGATTGTGAAGGTGTTCAGTCCTGCAAGTTGTTTTTATTGTGAAAATGATTTTGGTAAAGAACTTGCAGTTTTCCTCAGATTCCTCAAGCGGTTAATGCGTTTTTATTCTTTCTTCTTTGGCTATCGTTGGGTCGATCCACATTTCGTGCAGCCTGAGGCCGATTGGGTACCGTCCCTCCCACCAGCAGCACCAGCTCAGCAGAGCAGTTACCTGGGAGGCCGGGCCTTGAGAGTGAGTAATGCTGCTGAAACAAAAGCCCTGACAGCAGAAGTGTGGAGAGAGTGATGAGACCCCCTACTGGCGTGTTAGCTAGCCTGGCCTCGGAGTCTCCTCCCTGGCTTTCCCTTTCAGACTCCTGCCCCCCCCCCCCACCCCCTCGAAGGCTCGGAGCCCTGGAGACACCGGGATCCCGGAGAGACCCGGGTCCATTGGTCGCCTCTTATCCAAACGGTGTAGCCTTCTGGTGCTCAAATCCAAAAGAACAACTTTTATAACTAGTATGGAGGCAGTGTGAGGGGTTTGAAAGCTGCTGCAGAAGCATTTCAGTCAAACACTCAAAGGCTGTTTTACTTTGAAAGTATCAAAAAGTATCTATTAACAGCTTTGAGGTGTTTTAATGTTCTGCTATTTTTTACTTCTATTCCACTTTAAAAGATGATCATTGGATGTTTTACTCCACTACAATAATTAACATAATAGCGTCTTTATTTACTAGTTGTTTACTACAGATTAAGATTGTACATACAGAAGGATAATGATTATCTTATAAAATGATGCTGTATAGATTTAAATACTTAAAATGATGTAAAATAGTAATGATCTCCACCTTAACATAAACATTTGAAAGCGATATATATGACATATATAGTATTTTCAGTAGGATACTGCTACTTTTACTACGTCTTTCACAACTGAGTAGTATAAAATAAGAAGACACCTGATTTTAGAGGGGAAATTAAGATTAAAAATAAATTACATTAAGCGTCACAGTGATAAATACTGTATACGATGTTGGTTGCTTTGTATCATCAATAGTGTTGCCATCATCTTACACACTGTCAAAACTACACCTTGAGAACAGAGAACAGATTTATTTGTAATTGTTAATGTTTATGCTTTGTTCAATGAGAATGAGAAGATAAGAGGAAACTCACCCAGTTTACTTTGATGATGAAACATGACGCGGTGTGTGTTTCTAGACTTGTAAAGAAACATAGAGACATTTATCAACTGCCTCCAAATACTGAACTCAATGGGAATGTCTTCAAAAATCACTTTTAGCGTGTGTGTTTAAAGACTTCACATGGGAGACTTATGGTGACACAACACCACCAACTCCCCCCCCCCCCCTCCCCTCTTGTGGTTGCCAAGGTAAACGTCATGGCGACCATGGGATCGGCTGCAGGCTCAGAGGGATGTCTGGCCGTGATGGGGTGCGTGCACATGATACGCGACAATCAGACACCATGACAACCTGGCCGCAATGCTGTTTATTTAGCAACCAAACTGTATGAGGAGTTGGAGAGAAAGGGCAATACACATGTTGCAGAGTGGAGGAAACACCGCGAGGTGTTCACGGGCTGCAGAGGAATAACAGGAGCTGAATGAGGGAAAATGTGCTTTATGTCCTTTTGTCTGTTTCTCGCTCATGCACAAATAGGCTTTTACATTCAGAAAGTATTATATGAAGTTTTTTAATGTATTCAGCTTTTGTCTTTGCAGCGATGTTAAACTCCTGTCCTGGAGGTGTAAATAAAATGGGAAATCTCAGTTACTTTTTTGGAGGATGTTGTCTCCCTTCCACATTTTATTTATTTAGCTAATGATTGTGTCCAAAGCGACTTGAAATATCTGCATTCAACCCCAAAAAGTGCAAGAAAACATGCAAGTAGGCCTACATCAATTTCCTCAGATATGGTGATCTACTTCAAGCGCTCCATTTATAGATAATTGTCGTTGTATTTTATGGGCCAGGGTACAGTCTGAACAGAGAGACGATGAGTTTGTGCTCTCCTGAGGTCAATGGGGAGTTTATTCCACCATTGTGGAGCCAGGACAGCAAACAGTCGTGACTTTAAATGATCGATTTAATAGAGGAACAAAAGATGGAAAATCAATTATTTGCCAAAGTTCTCACAATGCACATGTAAAAAGGGAACCCATGCTCACATGTAGAGCAGGTGAACTTTAACC
The DNA here is from genome assembly GCF_009769545.1 of Cyclopterus lumpus. Classification (NCBI taxonomy): domain Eukaryota; kingdom Metazoa; phylum Chordata; class Actinopteri; order Perciformes; family Cyclopteridae; genus Cyclopterus; species Cyclopterus lumpus. Next base: position 7,409,497 of record NC_046980.1, on the reverse strand, counting down.
CTGGAAGACTTTCCTCCAATGACATGAGGGGATCTGTGTGATGGTCAGAGACAGCTAAATATATGTTGATGGGGTACAGCGGTCGTATTGTTTTTTTATGTTTTATCTAAATATGTCATTGTGAAATGGAATGAAGCTCTTTATCGTAATGCGCAGTCTCATTGGCCTTGTTTTGTGTTGACTCGTGCAATAAGTGGTGCATTACTTCAAAATAAACCATTACGCTGATGATATATTTGACCCAGTGTCATTTAAAATCATGTGCTCTCAATGTCGTGAAAGGATTTGGAAAGTTTTGTGGGAATAAAGTAAACTATAATAAGAATAAAGCGATCACCTTTGGAAAACATAAGGTTATGTATATGGAATTAATATTACATCAGCGATATACAAGAAGTTTCACAATAACACTGCAGGCCTTTTTAAAACAATAAGGAAAGAGCCCCTTGGGTCATTATAATGTGTGCGTTAAATGTAACGTCATGTCACTTATTGTCTGTAAAAATCTGAAAATATAAATAATAAAATACAGTAATAATGTTAATGTTTATAGTAATTCTCCATATCTTTACATCAAATGCATGAGTCATTATTTTGAGAAATGAATAGGTGAAATATTTCCACAAGTTCTGCTGTAATCATTCAAACACAAATGCTATCAACAATTTATCAAAAAGATCTGGCATATTGTAAAATGACTCATTGAAGTTGATTCCTGTTTTTTAAGACAAGGCAACTTAATTTAAAGCACCCTCTCAAACACACAATAAAATGGAAGATAAAATAGAAATAGACAAACAGCATACAGTTATAGAGAAGTTACAGTGCAGCAACACATTATAAGTTGCTCCAAATTTGATAAAGTAAAAAAAAGTACAGTAGAGAAATAAATCAACTGATGACATGGAGGTAGAGTTTTTAATTTAGATTGTAAAGGTTCGCAGCATCGTAGCTAAAAGCAGCTTCACCCTGTGTGGTTCCCTAAAGGATCACGAGACCTTCTGGGTCTCTGTTTATCATCCAGATCAGAGATGTATTTATGGTCTAGGTCGTTAAGCTATTTAATAAGCCAGCTTCACCACTAAAATATATTCTTTAACTCACTGGAAGCCTTTGCAAAGATTTAATAACAGGAGTAATGGCTTGTTAAAATATTTTGACTGAGCTGAAGTTTGTCTTTTTGCGTTTCAATAGTGCACACTGCTAGAGTCATGAAGGAGTTCCTCGTCATCTTGTCTGGACACGAGAGCTCCGATTCCTTCAATGTTTATGACAAAGTCTGGTCGAACCTATAAATATTAATGTAAGTGTTCCAGATCAAAATAATAACGACCTTTACCCTCTACGAGCTAAGAGTAACTCTGATCTGCCTCTCAGTTCTAACTCAACTAGGCCTACACTGCCACCGTGTGGTAGCAGTGGGAACCAGAAAGGTCCTGGATATATTCTTCCTCGTGTTGCATATTACCAATTATCCACAAATCCACATATGATGGGGGAGCGTAGAGGTATCCGCAACCATCAGTGTCATGGCGTTGGTACACATCCGGATGCTTTCTGTGACCTCAGGGGCAAGAACACGCCTCCACGTCACTCCTCAGACCACACAAGGCCTTCACCAGGGGAGAAACGTCTTCATTTGAGGGAGGAACGTCATTGCTCCTGCTGACTGGCTCCCACATGTGAAGACCTCCGGGTCCTGGTGTAGATTATTTGGAGGGTCCAGATTCAGGTGGCGAGGAGGAGATACAGTCCGGCTCAGAGCTTTTGTTAGATTACATGGAGCGTGATCATTATCGTCATCACTTTTTAAAGTGTTCAGGCGAAAGACATACAAGCTCACAAAACAGCGATCAACTGTTCAAATTGAACATTTCTTGATTTTGTTATTGTTCCTTATTTCTACCTTTTCGCCAAATATTCTTACAGCTCACTAATGATGTTTGCAACTTAGCAGTAGAGGAAGAGTTATTCAGATTCTTCATTTAAAATGTCAAAGTGACATAATGTAAAAAAAAAAGTTATACATTACAAGTAAAGGTTTTCTGTTGTACACTGTTGGATAGTTCAATTATGCTCATATTTTGTTTTATCGTGTCAAATCTGTATCTGCAATGTTCAATATGTGCCACTGAAATATTGGAAAAGAAGTGTAAAGTGTCATAGAATTGAAAAACTCAAGTAAAGTACCTCCGAATTGTTCTTAACTGAAGTAATGTTACAGTACCGTTAAATCTAGGATGTGGGGGCAGTATTGGACGGTGACAAATTCAGAGATACTATTTGTAAATCTGGTATTCAGACTAAAATTTTAAATATAAAAAAAAACCTTAAGTTTAAAATTGTATTATTTAACAAATTTGCGAGCTGGCATCCATAAATATTCTAGATAACAATTCTCCTTACTGATTCAAAATAGGTGTCTGAAATGTCTTAATTGGTATCAGAATCCAAATTCATTTATGGGCCAAGTACGTTGCACACACAAGGAATTTGACTGAGTGAAAGGTGCATATTAATAAAAACATTATTTCTCCATCCTTTTGACTCCGACTGCAATTGCTGCTTTCCCGGTTAGTAAATGTCACCTGAACAAAAAGAATTGTTTTCTGCTTAAGTTCTGTTCTTAAAACTGAACATTGTGACATTCGTAGAACTGAATCACTCTGGAACTCTCTATATATAATGTTGTGTTCTGTTAAATACAAATACTGATACTAAAAACCACACATTCCCAAAAATATAGTCACAAAACTATATTACCCACTTGTACTGTACTTTGTAATTGAGATTTTGTTTCATGAAAACTAACAAACAATATCTGGAACTTGCGGTTATTATTCAACAATGTTTTCTGTTTGTCTTTCAATGTATCTGTCCATTTGTTGTGGGGATATTAAATCATAATCAACTTGTGCTGTAAAGGTTCTTGTCCGCCTGGGATAAGTGGGGTCCAAGAGTGTGTTTTACGTGGCAGCACTAGAGGGAGCCCTCTTCTCAGGCTCCACCATCTCCTGAGCTCAAATAAATGAAGTGACTGCAACATGAGGCCGAGGGACTGGTATTCAAAGAAGACGTGAGTTGTGTTACGAGTGGGGGGAGAAAAAGGTACATTTAGAATAACTCTTCAGAAAGTGTCCCAGGCCGAGTACAGCTCCTCCATAGCATAAAAACACATACTGTACGGTCCACACATCTGGGCTCTGTCCCTGTTCTCTGACCCTCTCTCTAAATTTACCAGGACTTGTGTCATCACACGTGTCTCTCATATTTCTGCTGGCCGATGGGACAGACTAAGAATAGAAGAGCACTGACACAGATTAACACGGCCGGTCTCTCCCTCTCACTCTTTTCTAAAAACTAATTATTTTCCATCTGTCGCTCATACGACCATGAACCTCCGCCTTCTCGGCGTGTTTGACGAGTGACCTCGTCCAATGTAGCGTGTGGAAGACGGGGGCAAGAGAGCAGGCCGAGGTTTGATCTGTATCAGTGAGATGTTTGGTGAGTCCTTCAGTGACACCTAAATGTCACATCTAATCCCGGGATGGAGCAGGATCTCAAGGAAATGTGGGGTTGTCCCTCAGAGAGAGAGAGAGAGTCGATCCAGCACTCGACAGCCAATCACTGCGAGCCAACTAAAGCCTGATTGGCTGATGTCCAGGGTTCCTTAAGGTGAGCTTCGAATGTAAATATAAAGTCACCATGTTGATGTGAGTGTGTGTGTCCGGGTTACACGAATCAGAGTTTAGAGTTGGAACATTTTTTTGATTGCTTTCTCCAAACAGCAGCTGTGTTAGTTCAGGTAGCATTGAGATGATCTAAATGCCAACGCGAACACACCTAAAGGCTGCGGCTAATGCAAACAGACCAAGCCGAGGCTGCTGACTAAAACACACCTGTTGAAGACACATATTCAAATTAACTATTTAAGTACTCGTCACTAAATGGTGCATTTAGTTGTTGTTGTATTATTTGAGGTCTTATCACATTAAAATGGACTATACACAGATTTGGATCTGTAGATGATTCAATTTACATTTTTCTGAGCATTAAATTACTTATTGTGCAGGGGTGCTGGTAGGTAAAAGAATAAAAACTACTCTTTTAAGTCCTCTTTTAAGCCACATGTTGGCTCTAAAAACTACCGAACTGACAAGAGCAGCAACTCAAAATTAATAGCCCACATCATAGTTACAGGAATTACAGGAATAACACTCTTTCCAGTTTCCAGTTACTGTCTGAGTATAACGAAGTATAAAACCTCTTCAAAGATACTAAGTGATACATAGTGATACCAATAGATAACGAATGACATGACAATTTATTCAACATTTTACCCCCAGAGGTTGAAGTCTAATCTACCTTTAATGATGCCTGACACCATGAGGTTGACATCTGCGTTTTTTATTATTTCTCCGCTATTGAATGGAATGCAAAGAAATGTTGTTCCCTCAAATTGAATCTGTTCTTATTACGAGTTGTACTTTGAGTTCAATGCTAATTAGCAAACACGCTAAACTAAGACGTTTCACATGGTAACATCTGGCCTGCTTAACATCAGCATTGCATGTTCGCATGCTGCTGTTAACATTTAGCTCGCAGAGCCAAACATGGCTGCAGACTTTTGTCTCATTCATATAAAAATATACACACACATACTTCATTGTGAATATCTATTAAAGCATATGTATTGGTTTTAAACAGATATTTTCCCCATGCAGCAGCAAACTGAGCACCAAATCTCAACAGCCAACTGTAATCTGGCCTAGAATTACAAGGCTTGACGTAAATCTCTGTCCGCATCTCTGACAGCAGATAGTCTTTTCACAATGACAGAACATAATGCTGGACAGCTGCGTAAACACATGAAGTCAGTTTACCCACTGAGGTGAAGAGCTTTTACGACCTTTTTGTTCAGCAGACATCATCGCTGAGAGTATAGTTAAAACGCCATAAAGTGAGCAAGTGGAGAACAACATGTCACGCACTTCATCCCGGATATCTGGCTAAACTCAGGAGATAAGTCTTATCTTGGCCGTCCGCCTCTGAGAGCAGAATGAACCTTCATCGGGGTACCAAGGGAGGAAGTGTTGTACAGTGTGTAGACATTAAAGCACGTCTGCTAGTGACCTCACGGCTGATGGGTAACAGTGAGTGAGTGAAGGAATTGATAACTATTAAAATCCACATTTAAACTGGCATGCTAAGGACAATGCTAGTTTATTAATGTTTAGCAGGTACAATATTACTGTGTTGACCATTGTACTGTAAGCATAGTAACATTAGTTAACTAGCAGTAAACCTGAAGTACAGTTGAGGCTGACGCAAATCAGTTTTGCAGCTATTTCATTACAAACCAAAGTAATGGACATTTGCAATGTGGACCTGATTATAGTTACAATTCATAGTAATCTAATAGTTCTTGAGATATCTCACTCAAAAGCCCAAATGTCAACCTTAACCCGAAGTTACTTGAAAAGTCGACGTCACCCTCGGGAGACCATGAATGTCTGTATTCAATTCAATTCAATTCAGTTTATTTTGTAAAGCCCAATATCACAAATGACAAATTTGCCTCAGAGGGCTTTACAATCTGTACACATACGACATCCCTGTCCCAGGACCTCACATCGGATCAGGAAAAACTCCCCAAAAATAACCTTTGACAGGGAAAAAAGGGAAGAAACCTTCAGGAGAGCAACAGAGGAGGATCCCTCTCCCCGGATGGACAGAAGCAATAGATGTCATGTGTTCAGAATGAACAGCATTTACAAAGTTACATAAACACATTACATGAATATGACAATGTATGAATGGAACTCCAATCCATGAAACAGAAGGAGGTAGAGAGGAGGGGGGGCGGGGCGCATCAGCAGGGCCAACGCCCTGTATGAAATGTCTTGATTTGAAATGAATGCTCATGTGTGTTATGCCGAAACCCAAACAAAGCAGAACAACGTGAGTGTGGCGCGCTGCTGGCAGTCCAGAAAAACAAGATTCCTCTCACATTCTTGGGATGGATACATATAGTGTTGATGATGACGTCATTAGTGGATGACAAAAGAAACAAACAAATTGGTCATACGGCCCAGTAGTCAACAGAAAAAGACAAAGTAAAGTTCCACCCTACCTGTGAATGTGTATCAGGCATCTTCTATAGCGCCAAATAGAAAGGAAGGTGATCATTCAATAACACCAAAACTACCGGAGATTAAAAAAAAACGATAAATCAAATGACAGACACACTGTGGTTGGTTTGTGGTGTTTGTGTCACCAGGGAGACACAACTATCAATCCAACTGTATCAATCCACATACACACAGCCCTGATGATGACACATTAGCTGAAATTGTGAGTGTTAAACTTTGATTATGGTATGACTTATTTATTTGATGGGTTTTTTTTGCCACACCACATGAAGATTTTTTTATTTTCTTGAGTTTCCTTTTATACTGTATTTATTTTCCTTTAACTGAGCTTGACCTATGTGCAACTTATTCTACATCTTCGTAAACACTGATCTTGAGAATTATTGAACATAATGTAGTTAAAGTTCTGTGAGTTTGAATCAGGGCTGGAAATTAGCTGTAGCTGAGAACACAATAACTAGTAACAATGTTTATCACTATATGGTCCCTGGTAAATAAACATGTTTCCCATTCCGCACTGCCAGAAATATTACAAATATTAAAAAATACAAATATTCTGAAATACAATTCAAATATTAAAAAATACAAATATTCTGAAATACAATTCAGGTGTGAGTTTGAATCAGGGCTGGAAATTAGCTGTAGCTGAGAACACAATAACTAGTAACAATGTTTATCACTATATGGTCCCTGGTAAATAAACATGTTTCCCATTCCGCACTGCCAGAAATATTACAAATATTAAAAAATACAAATATTCTGAAATACAATTCAGGTGGAAAATTACTTAATCCCTTTTTCCTTTGGCCTAAAAGCTGTAAATAGAGGAACACATGTGTAGTTCTCATTGTATGCTACTTACACAGAAATAAACATACAGCTAAGAACAAGGACAACAACGATGAAAGAGATAGGTCAAATAAACATTTAACTGCCTACAAGTGAGTAAAAAAAGATAATAACATAATAGGCCAATGAATAAACAACATGCAATGTCAGCTTTCTCTAAATTGTAAACAAGAATACATTTGTGCAAAGAGTGCTGGAATATTGATTGATTAATGTAACAGGTTGTTTCATACACCTGAAACAACAAAAAACTGCTGTATACTTGATACTTTAAAAAGAACTCGAAAACAAATGTATAGTTTCGATTCTGCGAAATGAAATAAATAGTGTGCATGCTGACTCGTGCGGATTGCGCTCTTGACCCAGCAGCCGCAGCAGCGGCAGACAGCGTGAGAAGGAAAAAAAAGAAAATAATCTCCTTTGACGTCAGTCACGTTAGATTTCAGTAGTCCAAGATGGCGGAGGTGAGCGGGTTGAGGAGCAGAAATCACTTCGAGCCCAACTGCAAAAGCCGAGTCACCGACGAAGGTAAACCGTAGTTGGTCTTGTCGAGTAGATGTGTGACAGTGAGCCGATTGAGGAGCGAGGAGCTGAGAAACGGGGGATTAAAAAGTGTTTGTTTTTGCTTTGGTCTCCTTTGTTTTTCTGAAGGGGTGAACTCGCTTTTGTTTCCCCCCCGTTAGCTTCTGTTGTCAGTCGGAGACCTGCGGTGTCCCGGAAAATATGGTTCCTCGCGCCAGAATGTGCCTCCTCCAACGGTTAGCTAGTTCTTAAACAACGGTGTCAAACGCAGTCGTAACATGTCGTCGGCGAGTGTTTTCTTCGCTTTTGTCATAACGTGTTTGTTTCCCTTTTTGTAACTTGAGCTAAGGGGGAGAAAGGAAGAAAAAAAAAAGAAACAGTCTTGTGTGAAAGCGATTCTGGTTCGGCTACATAATTCACCCGCGACACCTGTCGTCTCATTCGTCCGGGGCCGTCACTTTCACCTGGCTCCGCAGAGAGCCGGCCGGCTCAACCGGCCTGGAGCCGCGCGGGGCACCCGGGTCACTGGCGTCGAAGTGCGGAGGAAGTTTCTGGAGTTTGAAGCAGCCCGCCGCTTCCCCCAAGCTTTCTGTCCCACACGGCACGTTTTAATCTTCTCGCATGTATTTAAAAAGCACTATTATTATTATTATTATTATTATTATTATTATTATTATTGTTATTGTTATTAGTCTGCTCGGAGACTTATCGACGTAAATGCGAGGCTAATGTTATCTTCTTGAACATGACTCGCCACAGTGTTGCAGCATTTTATTCGAATTACGTTATATGATGTATGATATGAATTACAAATGTGACTCCTTCTCAGGCTTTTTAAAGTAAATTATTTATTTGGTCACGGTTCTTAAGCTTAACTGTTAACTGTCAGCACCTTGTTTATAATGATTGACTGAAAAGTTGGCAGCATAAACATACACACTCATTTTGATAAGCAATCATCAATGAGTTGTAAACTAGGCAGAAAGCTTCATGTCATTTCCAACAGCTTTGGGTTTTGGACTGCTAGAATAAAATAAAATATCACCACGGGCTCTGAGAGCTTGTGACAGGTGTTTCTTTGAAAGAAAAACAAAACAAAAATCTCTTGACATTTTTATACACCGGGCAAATAATTGATTTAAGGAAATAATTTAACAGATTATGTTTTACCATCCTAAAAGAAAGAAACAATAATATCCTCTGCTAATATGAAGACTAAATAATAATAATAAAAACGCTCATAGCCGATTCCCAGCCCACCCTCTGTTAACGTGACCTTTCTCTCAACCTTGTTCAGACTCGTAAGCAAACAGTAAATTGTCGGCCTCCCCAAGGTTCATCACTGAGATATGGGCACAAACTCTTTTATCACGATAACCTTTATGCCTACTTTCATACAGACCGGCTGATTCTGTGGCAACTCTGCTCTCAATCTGCACTTTGTCCCCACGGCCTCCAAAATTGTTCCGCTTGCTGCAATTGAACATTTGTCCTCCTTGACTCTTGTCCAGGGAGGCCGTGCCACGTCTCCTATTGGTGCTGGTGTGCGTGGAGGTCCGTGTACCTGCGTCTTAACGGGCTACACTGGACAGATCGTTCGCTTTCATTCACTCCGACTCTGCGCTGTTGTTGTCTTGAAGATTTTTTTCCCCCCTCAAATAATACAAAATGCATCGTCGTGATGTGACGAGAGGGTGTTGAAACCCTGCTTAAAAAGCACTTGTATTATTTAATAGGTCTTGCAACAGTAGAGAAACAACTTTAGCATGAATTTCTCAACACTTAAACTGTGTTCTCTCTTGGGATCCAAATATGAAATGACTAAGAAAAGAAAAAACGGCATCAGCAAATATGTCACATCTTGCTTGCAGAGTATTAGTCACTGTCTTCATTCCTCCACCAAATCTCTTGTTAAAAGCCAACAAGCTTTGTCCCTTTTATGAAAGTGTGAAGGCTCCTATTTTTAAACGGCGGGTTAAGTTAAGTGGTCCATGAACTTATCAAAGTCTTCCTCGGATATAGTGCAGGAGTCCAGGGAAGGGAGCGCTGAGATGTAGAACTAGCCTGCACTCTATTCCTGCCATGCAAAGTTAAAGATAGACCCACACGTGTGTGTCTGTGTGTGTGTGTGTGTGTGTGTGTTTGTGTGCGACGCTTCATGCTCTGTGTGTGTGTGTGATGCACTATACAAACTGATCTTATCCCTTGACAACTTTGTGAGTGTACGCTGTGCAGAAAAAATATAAAATATATATATATATATATATATATAGGCCTGTTGACATCGACTCTGTGTCTCCATAAGATAAGAGGTAATGCAGCTAATTTTAGTTCTGCCCTCGTTTGCTGCAAGCTGAGGACTGTTCCACTTTATTTTAGTGGAGCTGTGAAGGCGCATAACGGCAAAGATAATGAGTTTTTTTGTTTTTTTACATGCTGTTGTGCTTCCTTGCATGCTTATTGTGTTTCAGTCTCACACACGTGTATACACACACACACACACACACACACACACACACACACACACACACACACACACACACACACACACACACACCACAGTCCCAGCAGAATAGTGTCTTTGTCCCCTCGGTGGCTGCAGGCTGTGCCACTTCATCCTGCTGAGAGCTGCTCTGGACTCGCCGTGATCCTGCACCGCCTCAGACCGATGAAATCTGCTGGGCTAATTTGTGTGCGGAGCAGATTACTGTAACCGCTCCGTGCTATCGGCACAGCAGAGCATTGCTGCTTTCGTTTGAGGATTTGTGGCGCCACCAAGTTTATCTTGCGGATGCCCCATTACCAGTTGTCCTATTCAGGAACTCGCAACGGCCCTCCTACTTCCTTAAAATGTGCTGGTCCCTGGATTTAGACGAGCCATCATGACCACCACTTAACAAAAACAAAGCACATAAAACCAAAACGCAGCATAACAACTAAGATGTATAACCGACCTTGAGGTATGGGAGAAAATAACACGAAATGAGTGTTGGAAAAACGATCAAGGTCATCGGCTGGTTCTTGAACATCACCTAAATCATGACGTTGGTTTGGTAGTTGAGGCAGCTATCTATCGATAGTAAGTAAAAGTAAGATTGTATGTTATTGATTCGGTTTGTTATTGATCCGTTTTGTTGTTTTTTCTCCCCCGTCACTGGTTCCTTAGCTTAGACCAGCAGATAGTCGGCGTGCAGCACAGTGAGGCCCATTTATTTTGGTTGGATATGCTCATTTTAAATGTACTTGTGTGGAAAAAGGTGTTTTCTAGCTGTGTAATCTATTTTGTGTGTTTACTGCTGGTGTTGCTCTCTACCTGGGACCATGTTTGCAATAAAGTGCTTTGTGAAGCATAAACTGTCTCTTGGTGCCCTCAACACTGTTGTTGCTCTCTGTGGTAAACGATGGAGACGTTTGGCTTTGATGTCTAAACCAGTCAAATAAAAGAACCCGTGACTTTCATATCTAGTGCTTCCTATTTAGATAATTACCAACATCAAAGCGGAAACGATTAGTTGATTTTATTCTGAATTGTTCAACTTGAAGGTGTCAGCTTGGGCTTTAGGAAATGAATAAATCGATTAGCCAAGACAACAATCGGCAGGTTAATCCATCATTATACAGTTATTGTTAGTGCAGCCCTAATCCAGTATTTGTGTGGCTAATTGGTGATGGTTAAATGATTGTTCTCTTACGAGTCTGAGTGCCTGTTACGGTTTGTGTTCAGTGAAGGCCGTCTTGATGTGCCATGAGAATTTAGTTTTGCTTGAATTCTCAAAGTTTATTCTCTGCTGTGTTAGGTTTCTTCCTGTTGGAAACAGGTGGAGTGTCCAGGGTGTGTCTTTTGTCTCTTCCTCCAGATGAGTAATTGAATGTGTTGTGGACGTCAGCGACTTGCACTCAGGTCCTGTGTGATCGTCAAGGCTCGCAATGAAATTGGAAGGGTTGGGTCTTGTGTATTTGAATGTGGTGAGAGACACTGTGGTGCGGCAACAACTTGGTACAGTTGAATGGCTATTCATTAATATTTGAATGAGCAATGATTAATGCTAGTTGTCCTACCTGTTCAGTGTCAGGTTTATGACCAATGGATCGCCACTTTTAGTTTGAGCTCCAGGGAGTGCCATCTTAATCCTGCACCAGGGATTCCAATGTCTTTACCTGGAAAAGAGCGGGGGAAAAACATTTACTTATGCCTAGGAAACTGGAATGATTGTAAATGTTTGTTCAAGCAGCAACGCAGTTTTGGCTATAAAAGGTTAACAACACTTTATTTCAAAAAGATTAGTTCAACCATTCTTTACTTCTTTTTCAATTCAGTTCATTACTTAAAATAAGTTGATTATCGATTAACAGAAAATGAAAACTGTTTTAAATGCCAAATAATCCTTTTGTGTTTTATTTGAAACTATAAGCTTCCCAAATAATAGTGTAGTTCCCTCGAAAAGGTCTCGTATCAACTGAATATATTTTGAGTGTTTGACAAAACGAGACTTTTTAAGAAGTCGCCGTGGACTTTGGGTAAAACTAACGTCCCTAAAAGACGAGCTACTCGTCTGCCTGCATCAGTTTGTGGTTCAGCACACTGCAGTTGTGTTACTGCGGCGGGAAGGAAGTTATCGTGCAGTTTGAGGCAACAGGTAAAGGAAAGACTGAAGAAGAATGTGAAAACGCTGGCCTCCCTAACTTATTATTATTCAGTCTTTTTTTTTTCTTCTTTGCCTCCCCTTTGTGATCATTTTCAGCACAAGGCTATTTTTGAGCTTGACCTAGATGGGCAGACCAGAAGTGGATGACAGTATTTAGAGCCCAGCACAGAAAACTGGAAAGATCGACGATATAACCGCATAAAGGGGCATTTCTCCTTCTCTTAAACTTCTCGAAACATATGACGATGAAATCCTGTTTTTTTTTTTTTTCTTTCATCTCGCCACATAAACCTGCCTCCTCCTCGCTCGTTGTCTGTACATTAACATGCGGCATGATGTTATCTAACCAGTGTAATTTAATCTGTTTCTTTCTTCTTTGTCCGGTCATCTAAAGGCTTGAGTGCTGTGCAAGATGTCCCCATTTTTCGGCATAAGCAGAAGTCTCCTTTAGCCAGGCCCGAACACCTGGAGGATGAATTGCTCCCCAGGACCACCGCCTCAAACCTCGCCCCCTCATCAGACAAGCTTCTGGAAAGAGAGGTAAAGTGTTCCTGTATGTCTACTGACCAGCTTGTTTACCGCATTACGCTAAGACTGATCTACAATCAAAAAGTTTAGTTTTTTTGATTTTGTGGACAATAATTCTGCCGTTTTTACATTTGAAAATGGTAGACTTTTAGCCACGTCTTTGCTGTGCGTCAGGCTCCTGAATGTGTTCACCTTATTTTCTCCCCAGACGCTTTGATTGCTGAGCTCAGCGTTGTAATTTTCAGTTCCCCGTTTCCTCCGTGAAACCTGCCTCGTCAGCATTGTAACGACCTAAATGCTTTCTCGATGCCGGAGGGAAAGCCACTGATTGATTGCAAACTCATGTCTTCAGGCTGTGGAAGAGGAGAAGGAGGAGGAGAAGGAGAAGGTGGTGAAGGCCAAGCCCATCCAGATCGTCTTGGCCAATGAGGACGAGCACAGCTTTGAGCTGGACGCTGCGGCGCTGGAGAAGATCCTGCTACAGGATCACGTGAAGGACCTGAATGTGGTGGTGGTGTCCGTGGCCGGGGCCTTCCGCAAGGGCAAGTCCTTCCTGCTGGACTTCATGCTGCGCTACATGCTCAGTCAGGTGAGATTCAATAATGTGTTTTCATTCCGTTTCAACGCACACACACGCCTGTGGAGATTAAAAGAGAGTTATTCAGTCAAGTATTTAATACATGATTTATGTGATGCTGCATATATTATTAGGCTTATAATCTGGACAAAACAATCTTTAACATCACGGGTGCACTGTTACTTATCTGACATATAAATAGTTTACACAGGCTGCAGTGTGTTATCTTTTTTCACACTTCACATTGTTGTTGACTTAGGTCAGATATTGCTTCATTATAGAAGTTGCATTATTGACATTTATCGTGTAAAATATGGTTCGTTATGTTTAATCGATATCTAAAAGGTGAAAGTGGATTGCAAAGATAGTTTAAATCTGAACTTTAATCAGTTTTTAAAAGAAGCCAGGGATGGTCTTGTTTACATAGAAATAGGTTAAAATGCACTCCTCTGCAGTTGCTCTTCAATGAATCACCCTTAAGGCAAACTGGCTGGATGCGTTTGGCGTATCAGTGATCAACTGGGGCACAGTTTCATTGAGATCAGGAAAAGGAATTGTTCACACTTGTCCTGATCGTGAAAGGCTTCCTGCTGACGGTGCAGTAAACACAAAACTGCTACATTTTCCTCCGGCACTTAAAATGTTGTGCAAGGTTCACAGGCGGTGGAGATTCTGAAATCGTGTCGGCTGGATAAATACGTACAGCAGATACGATTACAACACAGCACTGGCTTGTGTATCCTGGTTTCATCCTGAGAAACTTACTCAACAAGTTGATCTTAGACGTGCAGCAAGTTGCATCAATACGGCAGGGTGGTTGAACTGGTCTCCACCTTCTGGGAAGGTGAGCTCCACCATGTTTAGGTTTCATAATAAGAGTTTGGGAACTTTTTAATATAATAATAATAATATATGAGTTTCGGTCCAACACACCTACTTTTCCTGTGTGGTTACTGTCCTTTTGAATAACACCAATTAGTACATTACACACACACACACACACACACACACTCGTCCATCCAACAACTGTGACTCAATAACAACTAGTCCTTCAGAAGCAGCCAAGATCACCTTACACTCAGTTGCACATACTCTCTAACACATACACACACACACACACACACACACACACACACTGTAACACGCACAACTGTTTCTCTCTCACAGCTGTTATGAACGTGGGCATTCATGTAAGTCGGACCAGATCTGCACATGCTCACATTTTTCTCTGAATACTGTTATTGTTTCTTCAGACTGTGGTTCTTGATATTCAGTTACATCCAGAAGTTAATGTTCTCAACTGTCACAGCCGTGTTGTTGTTGGACTGCAGCTCTATGTTCTCACCAAATGACATACTACATTCCGTCTCTGTCGTAAGATGGTGATGAGGCCCTCAGCACAGACGTCGTATTGTACGCACACAAGAATCAGTGTTCATGCATACTTTGCCTTGCAAATAAGGTATTTGCTTGTCAGGTGAGGCTTGTTTACGCATTTCCTATTTGTGGGCAGTGGATCTCCTCGCATGTTGGCTAGAAGGTCACAATGTGCTGCTTTAATTTCACCGTTTTGTGTTTGTTTTTGGGATGAGGTGCCGTTAATGATCCGTAAATCAAAAGACTCTGACGAGATGAGCAATACAGCCAATGCTGTGTTTTGGGTCTTCGGTCTCGAGTTGAGGCGCATGGTTTCTGTGAGTGTCTCCCAGAGTGATTGGTTCACACCTGTCACTGTGTACACTGTCAAAACAAGAGGACGGTGGCATAACTTGTGATGAGTGTGATGCTGCAGTGTCCCGTGTTGGATTAAGTTCTCAAGAAGGAGCAGAGGAGTTCAGACCTTTACTGGGGTGTAATATTCATCCCAGTTAGCCTCTGTCAACGTTGTACTGGTTAGTTATTAAGGCTGGTCAAAATGTGGCCTGGTGCTTGGTATTCTTCTCTGCATTTGACCCATCCTTAGTCATTAAGGAGCAGTGGGCTGCGGTGAAGCACCTGGGGAGCACCTGGGGGTTCAGTGTCTTGCTCAAGGACACTTCAACATGCAACTATGGGGGGAGCGGGGATCGAACCGGGTACCTTGTGGTTACATGACGACCACTCTCCCCCATGAGATGTGCAAATCAAATTTCACAATCTTGAATTATACACAGACACATGAAACAAACTTTCTCTCTGGTAATTAAAAGATACTGAATCTCTCTGTACTACAAGCCATTAACATGTACCCTTTTGTTTTTTTAGCCCCTCACTCTCCCTTTCTGTCCCAACCATTTTAATTTCTCCTTCTGTTCCTCTTTCCTCATCTTGTCTCCTCCTTACCTTTCGGCAACAGGGCAAGTCATGGATGGGAGGCGACGATGAGCCCCTCACAGGGTTCACCTGGAGAGGAGGCTGCGAGAGGGAAACCACAGGAATTCAGATCTGGAGCGAAGTCTTTGTGGTCGACAAGCCGGATGGCACCAAGGTAGCCGGTTATCAAACAAACAGTCCAATAAGTCCCGATGAGCTTCATGTGGAAATGAAGCTCATATGGAACCTGTTGCATATCGGTATAAACATTTATAGCAGAAAAACAAATGCCCTGCGTGGCCTCCAGTACTTTACATCCATTGCATCTCTTCTCAACAGGTTGCTGTGCTCCTCGTTGACACTCAGGGGGCGTTTGACAGTCAGTCCACCATAAAGGACTGTGCTACCGTGTTCGCCCTCAGCACAATGACCAGCTCTGTACAGGTGAGACTTGAAAGTGTGTGTGTGTGTGTGTGGTCTGGTGGAAAGCATGCTGTCACTTTTCTTTCTCTTAACACGTCTCACCATTATGTCATGTTTCTTTTGTTTTCAGGTGTACAACCTCTCCCAGAACATTCAGGAAGACGACCTGCAGCATCTGCAGGTTGGTGTCACTTCTTCTTCTCCTCCTCCTGAGGGGGAAAAAAGCACCAAAGTTCCAGTAACTCCCGTTCCCGGATCATCATTTGTTTTCCTCTCTCATTTAGCTGTTCACAGAATATGGCCGTCTGGCAATGGAAGAGATCTACCTAAAACCTTTCCAGGTAACTACTGGGACCGGGAACAAGCACGTAGTCTGCATGCTATATGGTGTTGAACATTGCATCATGTCCATAGAATTATTTGATATTAAGAAAGTAGTTTTATAATATTAGGAGATTATTAACATATCTGTAGAATTGTGAAAACGGGTATCGTATAAGTACAATTTGTATTAATGTTGTTCCCATAACCATAAAGTTATCTGCTGGGTTACTTTTCCTCACTGTCCGTGATGTTTGATGGTGTGTTTCAGTCCCTGATGTTTCTGATTCGGGACTGGTGTTATCCTTATGAACACAACTACGGACTGGAAGGAGGCAACAACTTCCTGAATAAGAGACTACAAGTGAGAATTATTTTTGTTATCCATTTTTAAATGCAGATTCTTTTTTTTCTTGGAAATATTTTTCTACCCTGATATTGCTACACGTTGTTTACGATATTTATTCTGCCGGTCTCACACTCACTGCTCCTGTCAGACGCACGTCGCACCTCTTTTTCATAACCACTTATCTCATCGTCTGTTCAGGTGTGCGCAAATTTGCTTATCGCGACGTGCGTGTGCGTGTGCGTGTGTGTACACATTCCACACATCAGTCAATGACGAGAAAAGCACACACTTTCACTGAGTCCATTGTTGTCTGCTGGCTCAGGTGAAACAGAATCAACACGAAGAGCTGCAGAATGTGAGGAAGCACATCCACTCCTGCTTCTCCAACATCGGCTGCTTCCTGCTGCCACATCCGGGCCTCAAGGTGGCCACCAACCCGAACTTTGACGGCAGGCTGAAGGGTGAGGAAACTGGGAACATGGACTGATAATGAAGACTAGCTGACGCATGCTGGGCGGTAATGTCACGTTTCAGAGGACAAGCAAGGTGTGCTTTTGTGCGTTTCAGACATCGATGGTGATTTTAAGACTGCGCTGGCTAAGCTGGTGCCTCTCCTCCTGGCCCCAGACCGACTGGTGGAAAAGGAGATCGGAGGCAACAAAGTCACCTGCAGAGATCTCCTGGAGTACTTCAAGGTCCTGCATGGTTTTATTTAAGTTTTAACACTGATGATGAAGAAAAAAAGAAGAAAAGAAACTGACAAACTAAAGCTTGAGGGTACATAAACGTCACAATATAGTTGTTTTGCCACAGACATGTCAACAACGGTGTTCCGTAGATTAAAAGAAACAATCCAGGTGAAGACGCACCGTAAAAACAGGGTTCAGTTTTTCTGCCATCCGATTTTGGCCAAGCGTTAAACTTTCCATTCAGTCGCTGCATGTACACACGTGGACATAAGACAGGTGTGTCTAATCTTTCAATGTTTAGCAGTATTAAGTCCAGTTTGTCTTGAGTACTCACCGGGCTGTAGAATTCATCGGACAGGAAACACTGGTGTGTTAAAGTGTGTTATTGTATTTTCCTGCAGGCTTACATAAAGATCTACCAGGGGGAGGAACTGCCTCACCCAAAGTCCATGCTGCAGGTTGGTTACCGTCTGAGGGCTCTTATTAATTATGGGTCACACCTTTTTGTTTCATCTTGAGTCTCATCATCGTCTCCTGTTTGTCAGGCGACAGCAGAAGCCAATAACTTGACAGCTGTGGCAGGAGCCAAAGACATGTACGGCAAGAACATGGAGCTGGTGAGGACGCATTTATACTTTCGGTCATCATGGATTATGATCAGCTCACATTGTCATGTTTATAAGAAGCTACCGGCACACTGACGGAATCAATTAAATGATTTAATCGCTCGTTAAAAAAATCTTGCAAAAATGGGGCCCCCGTGCAGCTGGAGTGGCCTTCACCTCTTCTGTCAGTCACACGGCCTTCCTGTCGTTCTCAGGTCTGCGGCGGGGACAAGCCGTACATCGCCCCGGCCGATCTGGAGCGTTGCCACGAGGAGTTTCGCCAGCACTCTGTGCGTTTCTTCCGCTCCGTGAAGAAAATGGGCGGGGACGAGTTCTGCCAGCGCTACCAGAGCCAGCTGGAGTCCGAGCTGGACGAGGCCTACTCCAACTTCTCCAAGCACAACGACGGCAAAAACATCTTCTACACGGCGCGCACACCCGCCACGCTCTTCGCTGTCATGTTCTTCACCTACGTGGTGTCCGGGCTGACGGGCTTCGTCGGTCTGAGCACCTTGGCGTCGCTGGCTAACCTGGTCATGGGCGCGGCGTTGCTGTCGCTCTGCGCCTGGGCGTATGTCAAGTACTCTGGAGAGTTTCGGGAGGTGGGGACGATGATAGATCTGGTGGCCGAGACGCTCTGGGAACAGGTGGGTCCTGTGTGTGTGTGTGTGTGTGTGTGTGTGTCCGTCCACCAGAACAGATATCGTGCAGCTTGAATGGTAATTTGGCATTTAGGTATTCGTTTTGAGTTCTATTCGGTACTTTAAGCTATAACTGATACACTTTAGGTCAAAAGGTTTTCAACAGAAAAGGTCTGAAAATAGTAAATGTGTCAAATATCAAGACAGATATAACCTCATCTCAGCCAAGAAGAGTAACAAGATATTACACTAAAGCTAAAGATATGCAAGTTTGCGATATAGAGACAATGTCTATGACGTTGGGTTATAAATAATCCTCAATATGTTATTGAGCATCAAATCCTCACATTTTCGAAGCTGGAACCAAATCCAAATAATTAAATTGATCAGTTCTGAAAAATAATAGTTAATTCTTTTGGTGGTAGACTTAATTGTCAGGGCCCGACATTGCAGAGTTTGTCCACCAGAGAGCGCTGAGAGCACATTGTTCAACACTTATACTTTCTGGTTAACAGCCATATGGCTGATGCATTGTTTGATTTTTTTTTAAAAAGATGTAACTCTTGAATGTTATTGAAGTCAAAGCTTAAGACTAGAGTCAAATTAAGTTTTTTTTTAAGTGTTTTTTTTCTTTTTCAGAATTAATGAGTTTTATTTAATGTTACTTCCATTTGTTTCTGATGTAGTTGTTGTTTTTCTAGGCGTTTTAAAAATTCCTAGAGAAACAAGAATCCTTCCATCAGTTTTTATTTCCTTCGGTCCATGTTGAACATTGACTTCATCATCCGGCTCATTGTGTTAAGTCATCTTTCATTTCTCCGTCCACACTGAAACACTTTTATTTGCTCCATCAGCTGTTATCCTGCAGACTCGGCCCTCAGGAGCACAAATATAGAGTCGGTCTGTTTCTGAGTTATCTATTTGTAGTTCCATGAGTGTTTGCAGCCCTCGTGTCTCCTCCTGACTTCTCCTCCCTCCTTCCTCTGCTCTTTGTCTCTTCCTCCCTCTCTGCTTGACAGAAGACGGTGAGAAAGGTGAGAGGTGTTGGTTCTCATTTCTCTGATCTCCTGCCTGCTCTTCTCAACATCATTTCCTTTCCTTTTCCTTTTCTCCCCCTCCTGCCGCTGGTCTCTTTTTTTTTTATGGTTCAACATCGACCCCGTTTCCTGAGCCTTTCATCTTTCCTTTTCTAACCTTTTTTATTTCTACTGAATCTTTTCCCCAAACATTCGATCATATCCCCCCCCCCCCCCCACCTCTCCCCCCTCTTCCTGCTCCAGTGTCAGTCTCCCTGTCAGTCCTGTTCCTCTGTTTAACTCTCCCGTTCCTCCCTGCTGTCCTCTCAGGTGTTTTCCAAGCTTTTGGAGCCTGTCAGCAGCCGCCTGGCTTGGCCCGTCTCTCTCCTCTCTTCATTCCCATCAGGAGCGCTGTCTCCTCTCAACAACTACAATAAGATGAACTAGCTGCGGGGCCGGATTGAACTTCCTTTTCATATCAAAACTTCTGCAGTTTGCCGGCTTCTTGAGTGTTAACTTTCAGTCCAATGGTGCTGGATTCGTATACTTTATCCCCCTGTCACTGCTTTTCGCTGAATGTACCTGAACCCTGACGGGCCAGACCCATCTGAGGACCTCAAAGACGTGACGCCTGCCCGAACGGTTGTTAATAATCCTGGATGACTGATTTATTTATTTTTTAATTTCCTGTTTTTCAGTTGAGAAGGTTACCGTAAACATTTTTCTTCCCTAACCTACTTTCTTTCAGTTTCTTTGTCCTCCTTTTATAGATGCTACTTTTTTCTCTCTTTTTTTTATAGAGTCAACTCTATTTGTTCTCACACTAAATCCTCTTTTTGTCTCTCCTGCAGGTTTTGAAGCCACTAAGTGAACATTATATGGAAGACAACATCAGACAGACGGTGGTTAACTCCATCAAAGCCAGCTTGACAGAACCGGGCTCGCAGCACACCAAGTTAAAGACTCACTGACGCTCTTCCTCCTCATCTTCCTCCGTCATCTTCATCGTCCTCCTGCCCTCTCGCTCAATGTGTTCAACCCTAGAACTGTGGAACTAGTTCAACACCAAAGCTGGCCCCCCTTACCCCTCCCTCACCCCTCCCAAACATCCATATCGTCTCCACATGGCTGCCCCGTCTTCATTTGCTGTTGACCCACCCTGCTCTTCATCGCCCCCCAGTGCCTCAGAGCAGAAAGTGCACGTTCACGAGAGGACGGAGGAGAGAAGCTGGTGGCGTCGCCAAAACCGGACCTGAAGGACCGCCATCTTCTGCAGTGTGCCATGCTGTGATAGATGTGTCTTTTGTTGTAGGCTGACACACACACACACACACACGCATACGCATATGCATATATGCTGGTAGCGGACTGCACTCGCTTCAGGATTGAGCTGCAATTCAGGGAAAACTGATGCCGCTGTGGGCAGCTGTTATCAATAATGGACGCAAACTGAAACACCTTTCTGTGCATTTAAATGTTTTGTCTGACAAGTCAGAGCTCAGTTTACTTTCTCTTCGGCCTGTTTATTAACCTACAAGCACACAAGTGACCAGTCGACTAATAGTGAGGTCATTGTCGGGTCTTTTTTTTGTTATATTCAGGAAATGGATTTTATTGATTCTGAACTGAAAGTAAATTGACAATCCTGTCATGGACGAGCTGGAGAGGATTTTTTTTTTTTTATATATATATTTTTTTATAATAGAACTGTCTGTCCTGGTAAATCTGTCTTCTACAAATCTTAGCTGTATAGAATTAGTCTTCTTCTCCTGACACGCTACTAGATCACCTGCCTGTCTCCATTCACTCACTCAGTGTCTCATCATGTTTGGAAGGTGCGTGAACCAGGTAACACAATGCCCCTCAGGGCTCAGGTTGCTTCTAGACGTCTGTACGTCTTCCCCCTTTAATATTTAGTGATTGTGATCCTGAAGAGAACTGTAGGAAGCCTCGAGCCTCTCGGATGATCTTTTTGAAGTGTTTTTAAATTAACTCGTGTTTTATCTGGCCTTCAGTGTCTGCGTGGTGTTAAGAGCTACTGTGTTGTAGAGTTAAACTAGCCAACAGCTTTTAGAGCCACGGTGTCGCTGGTTGGGTGTCCAGGGAGGCCGTTTTATCTTCCGCCGCCTTGTTTTTAAAGCTGCTCTAGACCCTCAGTTTTAAGACCTTGATTGTTGCTTTTGGGAGCTTTATTTAGTTGGAGAGAGAGATGACGGTTTAGCTCAAACTCCCATTACATCTTTGAAAGGTTGAGTTTAAAATTTGGCAAAATACGCTCATTTGCTTTCTTGTGCGAGTTAAATTTATTCCACATATCTGTAGGATTAATATACAGCCGGCCGAGTGAAAGTTAAAAGCAGAGACCAGCACTTATTTTTTTTTTAAAAGCTCAACTAACATGGCTGACCTTGTTTGTTAAATCTGTACATAAACCAAAGCGCAAAAACAAAAATATTCAAACAAATGTGCTACTTGGTGAGCTTTAAAGGTTCTTTTTTTTGTTTTTAGAATACAGGTTTTCCCTTTTCCCAGCTTCATATTTAACGGTCGGATACGAAGGCAGGATAAATCTAACTCTGCAACAAAGTGAAAAGTCGTATCTCCCAAAAATGTTGAGTTATTTCCCTCTCGAGTTTGTTACTAGACTTTCTTTTTTTCTTTTTTTCTCACTTTGTTCAACAGCTTCTCGTCTGTTTGAGCTTTTCCTTCGTTGATTCCATCCACGTCATTTCTCACATTGTACAGTCTCTTCTTCTGTGGTCGCATAAATCAAATCGGGCATGTTGTTGGATTAAATATTTAAATAAACTTTGTATACATTTTATAGTGAATCGGTCTGGCTTGTTTAAGAATAAGTTGCTGCTGTGGGGTTTACACTAGTTTATATCCTCTTCACGAGGATGGATGTTAATAGAAACACGTGGTGTGAATATTTGAATTCCGATAGGAAAATCTTTTGATTGTGACGAGCGGGTCGGAGACGATGTCTAGTCTGCCTTTTTAAAAGATATCATGGCCGGTAATTTATTTTTGAATAAAAATGTTTACCTTAAGAATAAATCCTCAATTCAAGTCTTTTGGATTCCTGTCTCATTTTTAGGATTATTTTCTGGGGAAATTACTCCAAATTAAACAAATGGCCAAAAAGCAATATGAATATTTGATAGTTTTCCTCTTCCTTCACACAATTTTAAGATGTCTCAAAAACCAGTTCTTCACGATACCAAAAAAAACGTTCACATCCTAGCTGTTTACTTTACGTGTGCTATTTCAGCCCTATGTATTGTCTGCAGGTATTCATTTGAGGTATGTAGCCTATGGGGCAAAATAAAAAAAACTTTCCTTACTTTTGGCTGCTGCTTAGGTTTAGCATTAATGCAGCTTGTAACTTGGGTGTAAGCAATGGAGAAAACGTCATGGAAAATCTAGTCTGGTTTCACGATTATACATTTTAGAGCGGGCCTTATTAAATGGCTCTGGTGCTTTCTGAGCAGAGTTGCTGAATCGGTGGCCTTTGTTTCTAAAAAGGTCACCAAGACGAGCTGCGTTGACAAACAATGATGCGTTTTCATGCACAGTTGACTTCATTATTCACTCGCATGCAGAATTGAAAGATCAGCTGGGGAACACAGACCACCACTCGAATTACCAACAGAGCCGTTTGTGTCCAGAGGTTTCAGAATTGAATTTCTTTCACCAGCTGCTGAAATGTCGAGCAGTCAATTTCCATAAAAGAACAGGATTCTTAAAAATACAGTTTTATTTTTTCACACAGAACATTTTAATGGTCCATGAGCCCCCATACCGACCAAAACACAGTA
Source organism: Cyclopterus lumpus (assembly GCF_009769545.1). Taxonomy (NCBI): domain Eukaryota; kingdom Metazoa; phylum Chordata; class Actinopteri; order Perciformes; family Cyclopteridae; genus Cyclopterus; species Cyclopterus lumpus. The sequence goes on along the minus strand of NC_046980.1, from coordinate 7,386,066 downwards.
CGGAAGAACAGACCAACGCTGTGCTTTTAAACAAACGGGCATTCGGGATGTACACAGCTGGTATTATGACTAGTGTACAACTAAAGCAGACTGAACAAGAAGAGCATCAAAAAGGCCACAAATATAACACCGACAGGCTCGAGGGCCTTTTCTCTCCTTCGCATTCAGAACAAAAATTATCTCGGCTAGAACCAAGTGGTAAAGTTACAAAAAACAACATACTAACATCTATTGATACAAAACTTATCTTCCATGAAAATGTGTTTCAATGAGAAATGTCATTTACAAATGACACATTTCACCACGACGACTGCATATTCTTCTTTTTGCGGAGTTCGATAAAACATTATGGCAAAATTGATCAGGAAGACTTGGTTAAAAACTTCAAGTGGGCTGAAAATGTGACTTCTGCTTTTAGATAAACAAAATAAACCCATGCTGGTACAATGTCACTACACACAGACACACCCCTCTCTCCAAGACCATTCATATTCAGCCGTTAGTGGCCCAGATTATTGATTAAAACCTCGTCTTTAGGATTCAGGCTGTCCTTACATTCTTTTAAGAATTTAGATTCATTATGAGCAGGTTTACAAACAAAGTGGTTCTCTCACACACTCTCTCTCTCTCTCACACACACACACACACATACACTAGCAGTTTGATGGGTCGTGACCTCCCTTCAAAAGTTCATCATTTTCCCATGTTGTCTTCACGTATGTATTTGGCTTGATCAAAAGTAAAAAAGAAAAAGCTGCAAAAGACATTAAAAACATTTTTGTCACGTTGAGGATCAGTTTACAAACCGATGCGTTTAAATTTACACGTTTATGGAGACGAGTCGGACGCCAGAATCCCAACAGCCTCAAGAATATGCAACGAACGAGGCTCTCGGACACTACTTCATTAACTCTGCCTGGGCTCATGATTTGTGATATCTGGGTACAATCGCTGCCGTCGTCCACAACTGACGTCTCTACACATTTGGTTTGGATTTGTCTGAACCCTTCAAATCGTTATAGACAAACAACCTGTTATCGATGGTCTCGACTTCGAACACACTGCTGCAGTTTGGAAGAAAACAAAAACAACATGTTCAGTAACATGTTTCAGCTTATATTGTTGATGGCTGGATGAGACGAGTCTCTACTGTACACTTGAGAAGACCGAGGTCCTCTAGTCTTCCAGTCTGTTGTCGGCAGACGTGTTCGATGGCGGCGAGGTCTAATCTACATCGACTGAAGGGGGGAGGGGGGTCGGGCTGGAGATTTTAGATCATGGCCCGGAAAGCAAATGAGACTCCGGCGCCCAGCGCCAAGCCGAGGGACAAGAAGAAGGCCATGATGGCCCCCGCCGTCTCCGCCTCATGTGGTGGCACCTTCCTGTACGGAGACACCAGAGGGACAAAACTCATTAGGAAGGAGTGGGTCACCATTGAACGGGGGGGGGTCACTTCATTGTGTTTGTGTGCTATCTGGGTGCAAGACAAACATCTCCTTGGGAAATTAAAACCAGATCAGTCTGCACAGAGTTGGTTAGCTTAGCTTAGCTTAAAGGATGCACGGAAAAACTGGCTCTGCGTATGTCAGCACTCCCTAAAGCTCTGTAATCTTCACGTTTCATCAATTTTAATTACATAAAAAAAACAGTGTGTGGTTTTATATCCTTATAAGCTGTAATTATATAATACAAATGTAATAACTCCCTCTTGAACCACCAATTGATTTCACATCTTAGTTTGTGTACGGAGACAACAAAACAAACGGTAAACAGCAAGTTCATTTTTATAATAGCTGCTAAGAATGAGCTTGAGCTTTGAAGAGAGCCATGCTAGCGTTCCCCCTTCATGGTACCGAGGCTCATCTCCTCCGGACTCTCTTACATTTCATACACAAAAGGGCCTACATTACCCACAATGCAACTACAAGTGTGTGTAAATTTCATTGAAGGCAATAAATCGGATTACTAAAGACTTGTTATTGCATCTTTCTACATAGATGCCGTACCACTCGCTCTGTACAAGAGAGTGGTCTACATCAGTCTCAGTGAACGCGGTCCTTGTGTCTGGACGTGTGCGTTTCTTACTTGGGTCCAAAGCACATGCAGAGACTGGCCAGGTATCCGTTGGAGAAGGCGAAGAGGATCATGAAGATGATGTACAAGGCGTCGTGGCTAAACAGCACGGGGAGGTAGTGACGAGGCTGCACGTTGCACAGCATGAAGAGGGGGATGAAGATGACCCGCAGGCCCACCATGACAGGAAGCCACATGCTGTCTTTACCCGGCTAGAGAGAGAGAGAGAGAGAGAAAACGGCAACATCAACCACAGGGACAGACTTTAAATCACAACAACACTTAAACATACTTCTGGGTGCTTTCCGCCCACTGATTTACATACGCATGTCCAGATTACTGTGGATGCTTTGGTGCTTAAGTGGGAGAAACGGGGACAAAGTTGTATAAAGACACAACAGAGTCCCAAAGAGAGGAGAGGAAACATTCAGCGTCGGCTCCAGTGATGTTAAATAAAACGCACATCGTTCCACCGAGCAGCTGACAGCTGTTGCCTGCCTTCCTCAGCTGCACTCCAGTGCCGGTCAGACCGAGTTAACGAACTGTACTCGACAGAATGAACGGATTCAAATTGATCACTTCCTCTGGAGCGCAGGAAATAGGACTCGCTTGTAAATGTGTCATTTCCTGGACAAAGAGATCGGTGCTAGAAAAGCAAGCCAACCTTTTGACAGGCAAAAGAGGAAAGTAACATTCGGACGGAGGCCAGATGGGACATCGGTAACCAACTGGTGGATAAAACACTCAACAGCTGGCGTTGTTAAGACCCAAAATAAATCTATTCAGGCTCGTAGCAGAATGGAAACACAATGCCCAGGTGTGGCGCAGCACTGAGCCGTTTAAATAAGCCTCAAAATCAACATCGTCACTCTCTAACCCCAAAACCCCACCCACACACGCACACACGTCTCCTTTATTTTCACCCCAAACTGGGGTGACTGATGTTTTTCCTCTCATGAATCAGTGATTTATTCTTGTATACTTTATGGAGCCAAAAGCTTCAAATGAAGTGTGTCCGTTGTCCATCGCGGCAAACGTGTTTATAAACTACAGCGCTATTTCTCAATGATTGGCTGCGGTGAGGTAATAAAGAGCCAGTATTAGTCACTGGGATGACTACAAACTGGTACATTTTTTTAAATATGCTCCAGCAGTATTTCACAGTAGTAGTTTTAAGCTGCGGGATCCTCCTGAGACCAACAGACAGTCGCCTGAATAGATCCACTGAACCCGTTTAGTTGAGCTCTGACCCCAAAGAGGAAGCCCAAACCTCCAGACAAGTTGAGACAGACCGAGCCTCGTGGGTTTTAGTGTCGTTACTGACCCACATGCAGACGGCCGTCAGACTCCTGCCGGCCCAGTCCATCAAGTTGAAGAGGAGGAAACATGACACGGGGATGAAGTAACCATCTGAGACGGGGAGAAAGACAAACGAGCTGTTAACAACAACAACAAAGATACTGCAGACGTCTTTGCTTGAAGGAGAACCTCGACATCTGTGGGCTTGAAAAAAAGCTGATAAGCTTGAAAACGCACAGAACATATCAAATCATTCTTAAAAAACGTCTCAAACCACTTGGGTGTTTTTGTTATCTGTGTCTTCCCGCTGTGACTCCGGGTCGTGGGAATCCAAGCCCACAACAGCTTTCTGTGCACAACGCTGCAAAGTTTTAGAGCTACATATACTCCACAGAGTCTGTTGTTTAAATATTTAACAACAGACTCTGTGGAGTATTTATTTTAAAAAGGAGATAACAATAAAAAAAACTAATTTCATTATTTTCACAGGCTTTATTTATGAATAAATAAATGCTTTCCAACTGCATTTACAATATAAACTACATATATCTGCACCGGCAGCAATGGTTAAATCTAATCCAGTGCATCTATAAGAGGTTAAAATATGCAGCATTAGAAAAAAATAAGTAATTTCATACTAATTTAGAATTAAAAAGACACATGTGAGCCTCATAGATTTCATCGTGCCCCATCTAACACCCGCACTGTCTGAGGACTGCCGTTAAAAAAGGTCTTATTCACATTAACGGGTCCAGATTACAGGCTCTCTAGCTCCTGCAGCCGTGGAGCTTCGTTGGAGCTTCGTCTCCAAACTGAGACTCACCCCAGGTGCCCCCATTCGCTATCGTCGACTTGACCTCCACCGTTACGGCCGGGAATGTTCCGATGGTGACGGTGAAGATGAAGCACACGGACAGAGCCATCACCCAGATCTGAAGAGCACAAGACGAACACAAATCAAGGTGAAGTCACTATTTTGATCTCCGTCGTACAGGAGAAGGGTGGAGGTCATCAGAGTGAAGCTGGTGATGCCGAGTGAGAGCAAAACAGCCAGAGGGGGATATGTTTTGAATGGGAAGAATGTGTCACAGCAGACATACATTACCCATAATGCTTGTTGGCATTCATTAAATGTGTCTTTATATGTTACAATGCGAAAAAAGAAGAAGAAGCCCTTTCACCTGTTTGAAGATGTTTACCACAGACACGGTGGGTTTACCCTCGTCCTCCACCAGACTCACCACCGGTTTCTTCTCTGCTGCGCTTTCTGAGAAACAAAAAACACACCGCTCTCCATCACTGCACTGGGACACATTTGAGTGGGTGTGCACCACGTAGCCATTACATTCCCACATTTCCCCCCCCCCCCCCCTGAAGTAAATGCCCTGCTCATATTTTGCATAGACATCGTAATCTGACTCAGTTGGAGCTTTCTAGGCTTAAATGGACATCAAACCATCCAGCTAAACATAGATATTAACCGGAACCTTATAACATTCAGCAGATTATAATCATATAGAGTTATCCATCACACCAAACTGAGAAACAACTGTATTTGTTCATAAAACTGAAGCGTATTAAGTTAACCTGTGTTCATGTTGAGGATGTCATTCAAAGAAAACCTCCAGAATTGTTCCATAACATAACTTTTGGAAACCCTAACCTGAATATCGGAGCATACTATGTACCTTTTTTGAGTAAGCCCATATTGTTCTCCTCATCAGCAGAGGGTGTGGATCCATTACTCTCCGTGTAGTACTGGAAAAACTCCTGTTAAGAAAAATCAACAACCATAATGAGGCGGATAAAAGAATTCAGGGAGCACATTGAGGTCAAATCCACACAGACCGATGTGTTGTCCTTTACCTCCACAAGATGCACTTAATCTAAACGCATGCAGCACTTATCTTAAGCCAAGTAGATATTTTACAAAAAATGTACAAAGTCAATGTGAGCTAAATCAAACATTTGAAAGTAGTTTAAAACAAATACCTCGCGATAAAAAGAACTGGAAAAGAATGTCACACTGTGAAACCATGTTTCACAGTGTGACATTCTTTTTATTTACAGAAGACGAGATCTTACCATCCTGGGGAGCACAATGTAGGCCACGATGGCCACCAGAATGACAACACAGGCTGTGATGAAGTAACCAAAAGCGCTGTCCTGCAGGGCCGATCCAGCTGTAGACACACACACACACGACAAACACACTCCATCCGTCCTCGATGGAGCGCAAATATATACCATTGTCTTAGTATTCCTCTTTTCAAATTCCAGCTGATGGATTATGTAAATGCAGGAGGGCTGAAACTAATTATCATTAAAAAAAAAAGCAACAATAAATGCAAATCAAAATGTGTGTTTTACCCAAAACATTAAAAAAAAACTGTACTTTGTGTGTGGTTGAAAGGGGACAGAAACAAAAAGGAAAATCCACAAAGATGAGGAGCTGAGATTTAAATGGCTAATCGTCTCAATTTAACTCTAAATTTAGATGTTTGAGACTGAACCAATCAGGTACGAAAAATTGAGTTTAACACATTTAATGTGTCACAATATGGATGTGTGTCTCAAACTTTCACTTTAAAAGGAGAAAAAAAACTTGGCAATAACAAAAGTTGCACTTTGTCACTATTTGAAGTACGAGTTGTGCAAGACATGGAAAGTCATATTTCTAGAAATGGCATTGCAGCCGGGGGGGGGGGGAAATTGTGCAACAAAACATTCAAACTTGTCGAGCATCAGCGGCACCTCCTAAACCACCTCTTGCGTGTCCCCGTTCCTCGTGATAGAAGAGGAGGTGTACTCGGTGCGAGAGACGTACTGGTCAGTGCGCAGATCATGGAGAAAGCGGCGAAGGTGCCGGCCAGCCCCTGTCCACTCATGATGGGGGTGGTGTAGGAGGCCGGAAGGATCCCCGCCAGGCCGAATAGACTGCCCTGGAGAATCGCCCCGAACGCTGGGAACAAGACCAGGATGTTTAAGAATCAGTAAACATTAAAAGAGTCACTTCAAATACAGAGAACCCATTGACCCACAGCTACAGAAAAAAAGAGGCCCATGCATTTTTCTTCTTCTTTAAACTGCCATCACAAGCAGGGATACGACATCCGTTCTGAAATCAATAAGGAATTGATTTACATCCCCGTTGTGTAACTGTTTTCTTTCTCTTCTCCCGTGTAGGCTCCTACAAACTTGCACCACACCGATTGTTCCCAACTGATTAGTTGCAGAGATCTTGTAATATGTTTCCACCAAGAAGAATGTGCCCACGTCGATATCAAAGCTTTTAAAAAAAAAAAGGTCAGAACATCTTCCTCTCTAAATCAAACAAGATGGGCTGTTCCTCATGAAGACCTCGGGGTCAGGACCGGCTCAACGGGGATAAACACGGGGGTGAGCTTATCCCCGCTGCTCAGTGAGATATTGTGAATAAACAAAGCGTAGTGAGATTACAGACTGTGTTCTGAAGCTCAGTGTGGTATGAGAGTGTGTGTGTGTGTGTGTGTGTGTGTGTGTACCCATATGAAAAAGGGATTTTCCCAACACACTGAATGCAGATGATGTTGATCAAAGACGACGACAAATCATTTGAAATAATCATTTGCACGGGTTCAACGTGGAAATGTGACAAAGGCAATCCTGAACTAATGCAGTCAACAACAAACCGTCGTGCAACAAGCGCTTCCTGTGTGACGGTTGTAATTGTCCAGTCGACTGCATTAATTAAAAGGTTTGAGCTTTCCTTTTGGGGTAGGAAGGGAAGATGTTCCTGCAGTGGCTACAGACGGTGGAATGATCATCAGTGGTGTAACTCACAGTTGATGCAGATAATTTTGATCATGGTGATGGTGAAGAAGGTCAGCGGAGACACGTCCACCTTGACGAACACCGCCGTCAGCAGGAAGACCACCAAGATGGCCGCCAGACTGCCGATGATGCGAAGCTTCTGAGGAATCCTGAGAGAGAAAATACATTTAAAACTACATATCGCATCTGTTTGAACACTACGACTCATCAAGAACATGAGCCGTAACCATTTTTGACACTTTACAAATCAATACAAATAGAAAAAAAAAGTTGGATTAATCCCATTCATTAATAGAAAAGAAAAAGAAAAAAGACAGCGTGAGAATATACAATGTTTATAATTCATTGTTAGTAAAAACAAACTTTTTTTTCCGGTAACATTGGAAAAGGAGTCATTGATCTTCCGAGGACGTGGAGGTCCTTTCGGAGTTTAAGAACGTAAAACGTTACATTGTAATTTTAGAATAAGGGGTCAAAAAATGTAAAAAAAAAAAAAAAAAAAAAAAAAGAGGGAGAAAACGGGGACAGATGAAGAAAAAGAGAAAGGAGGTAAAGAAAAAGATGAGGGGAGTAGAGAACATAAATAGCATTCCTGGATGTGTTTGTGTTGGGGCATGGTCGGCCGTTGACAGGGTCCACCCGAGAACTCGCTCAATCTTACTTTAATTAAAGAAAACATTGGGTAGGCATACAGACGTGCATTTCGCAGAACAGGATGTTACCTCCATGTATGGCGGCATGTGGTGACCAAGGGCAGGAGGGTACAGAAATGTGCATCGTGTGACAAAGGTCTACTACATGGAGCAGGGTGGATACCTCTGGTGAAGGAAGGAGTTGAGGCAGGTGAAGATGAGCAGCGGCACCATGGCGCACAGCGTCATCACGTTGTTAAACTTCGACTCCAGCACGCTGCGAGTGTCTGCGCCCTCCGAGGTCTCATTGGTCATCAGATGGGTGGAGGGGTCAGCGAATTCGTCCTTCAGCCTACTTGTGAAGTACTAAAGAAAAGGATGGAGGGATGCGCGGTTATCACGATGGTTCTCACGATGGTTATCAGCTACTGCAACGGTGATAAATAAGTCATTAAACATGGAGTCACAAGTGTGTTACATCTCTGCAAATCGCATCACAACCGATAACTTGATTTTCTTAAACATTGCAGGAAACTAAAAGCAAAGAAAAGATTAAAGATTAAATCCTTGAATCAACTGAAATGGTACAACCTTCACGAGTGTATTGTGTTAACCGGCAACTGAGATAAATGTTCTTTTAAAACGAAGAAAAGCTGCTTTAATGAACATTTTAAGTGATAGATGAAATGTGATGCATTTCAAGCTCGCCTGAAAAGCTTTTGTATTTAACGATTATGATCATAGTATGTATACGATGTCTTTAAAGCGCTTCTTATTTACCAAAGTGGCATTCCATCTTTCCTTCATCAAAACAAACAATTACTTTAAGCTGCAACTAAAATCCCCCTCAGGGTGGATCCCAATTAGCTCCTCCGGGACAATGACCTGAAATTCCACATTTTAAGAAGTTAACCCCTTAAAAAAAGGTCAAAAAACAATGGTTGGGGGTTAGAGTACCGCTGCCATGTAAATCCACCTGGCTGGAGTCAGTTCAGCCATCCTGAGTGAAACCAGATGTTTTGGGAGGGAAAGGTAAACAAAATGTTTTTGTTTTCTTAAAGTTAGGTGACCTTCTTCAAAGTGGAGCCCAACCTTTAAATTGACTAATGACTAACCACACGGCCACCAAGCGGGCTCTTCCTTTCGCACCCATCTGTCCATTTGGATGCAAATATTATCATATTCAGAAGAATACAAATGCCCTAAAACGTTTCTTACCATTGTCGCCGTCATGAAGAAATTCCAGGGCAAGAGGGTTCCCAAGCCCAGGATGAAGAAGATGATCCATACGGCATTATATCTGGGAAAGAGGGAAAAGGAAGTTCCCATGAAAGTACATCAGTGACGTCAAGCAACTTATTAATCAACACAGTATTTATGTATTGGGTCTCATCCAAATGTTATTTTCCACATACTGAAAGCAGGATATTGACATTAAGTCTCCGGTGGACCTGAACAGAGACGCAGTTGTGTTCCCTTTCAAAGAGTTTTCTCTTACTTGTCCCGTGGTGCGTTGATGGCCGTCATGTTTCTTGTCAGACAGTTAGAGGCACGTGCTCAGTCAGGGTTGGATCAGGGTGGCACCAGGTCTGAAATACACAGATAACAAAGTCATGCTTCCAACGTGGTAAACATTTACAGCACCGCCATTTTTAATCATCAGCAACCACAAGTCTCTCTTTTAAAAAAAAAACGAGCCAGACAATTAAATAACGGGTTGCAAAAAAATACAATAAACCAATTCAGTTAAGCATGCCAGCTCCAGTGGTAGAAAAACCTCAAATGTTATGCCATGGACCCAGTAACAACTCTGCTTCTTCGTCTTTGTGTTGACGTCGGAGACAAACCAGATTGGGTTAAACTGCTCACGCAAACAAAATTCATAAAAAAGGTCTTGCCACTTCGTGGTAAAGTTACATAACGGTTGTGAAAACTCACAAGACGGACCTTCCTCATTGGTCAGAAACATGCTTCAGCTCACATAGCATTCCTCAAACATGTTCTACAATGTACAACATAAATGCAGAAACATTGGACTATTGTCTGCCCCCATTAACCTTTTCAAGAAAACCCCCTTTCACAAACGTACTTACAGCAGTTAAATCTGGAACAACAGTCCTCTCCTGTGAGCAGATGCACCACTAAAGCGAGGGCTGAACAAGCTCTGCATGCTTCATTTATACCATGCAGAGGTTTAGTAGGTTGACACCCCGCCGTCAGCCGCCCATTGGACCGACCCCTCTTTGCATCTCAGTGTTCATCCCTCCCTCTTCTCCAAAACCCCTCTGACATACTTTTACATTCCAAGTTCCCTCTTCGGCGTATAGACTCCAACTTCTAGATTTCCAGCATTCAAGTAAATAGTGCAAGATTCCTGAGATCAAATTGTGCACGTTTGAAGGGTTTGGGGGAAATAGGGCTGAGAAAAGACATTTGAATTTGTTTATTATGTTGTTTCATAATGTTCTCCAGTATTTAGCTTTTACAATCCAAGCCTTTTAAAAAAAAAAAGAAAAAAAGATTGGAAAAATAACTATTTCAGCAGGATTGTGACCTTACAAATCACAGGATGTTGAACTGTCATGGTCTGAAGGTCTTGCTGGGAGGGGGGCACCAGGAAGTCCAAACACTGAGGAGAATTCTTCTGCAAATCACTGATAAGGAGTTGATCTCAGGTTCTAAGAGAGGAGAACTCATCTACTTATCTGGAGCCCCTTCCCAAAGACAATGTCTTTGGGAAGGGGCTCTTCTCCAGAAACAGGACAAAGAGTCCTGTTTCTGGAGAAGAAACTGCTTTGGGCCGGTTCGGACCAAATCCCCTCCTGTTGCTGTCTGTCACACTGTATAAATGACAGAGACTCAGAGATGGATCTTTGGGCAGCAACTTGGAAATATGACTTCTTCTTGCAAGAATAAATTGCCGGATTGATGGTCTTACACATTTTTCTAACAAAAACACACGTTTTCTCAATTTCACGCTTCATTCTCTATACTGCCGATTCATTTCTCACCCCATTGTAAGTGCTGTTCCTCTTCTGCACTCCTATCATTATTTTCACATCTGTTGCTCCCCTGGCTTTTTACCTCCCATCACTCCTCTTTCCTTTTATTCTGCTCTCAACTCCACCTTTAAACTCGTCCGACACCATCGCTCCCCCCCCTTTGTCCTCGATGGACCTGATGGAAGACATGTGCTCAGATAGCTGTGTGACACCTTCTCCAAACAGAATGCCTTTTCTTCAAGACACTTCCTCCCCAAAAAAAACCTGTTGTTTTTAGTATACATGAATCATGATGAGCACTTTAAAAAAAACGCAACAGGGGGCATCGGTTCAGAGCACTTAGCAGCAAAGCGGTCCGACGTGCACAAATAAATTGCATCAATCATCAAATTGCATCAAACCTGACTCGTGTACAGATGAGACATGCATGTTTTGATTCCAACAGTTTCACAGACTGTTGTTGGCGGCGCTCCCAAAGTGCACCGGCCAGCTTTGTGTTGCTGAGAGACGTCCCATGTTTGATCTGGCTGGTCATGAGTTAGGACAGAGACTGCTTTACTGTGTGTGATGGGAGCCACACTGTAGTCCAGTCTCATGCATCTAAATGATACTGATGGAAGAGTTGCCTGTGAGAAAGGTCTGTAATGGCTTGTTGGACTAACGACCAACCGATGGATTGGATTCGTTAAACTTGTGTGATTGCTACATGGAAATGTATCACATGATCAGGCATACACTGTGGAAGGTTAAGTTCTAGTTAACCTAACCTTGGTTCAGAGCCTCGGTTAGGTTAACTATTACTATAGTATTATATCATACTATGGTATGGTTTATATGTTTTTTGCCAATAGGAAACAAGATATTCCAACACAAAAATAATAAAGATATGTTTAAGGTAATGTATAAACAGTGTCCTGTTCTTTAAAAAAAAAAAAAAAAGGGTAAATATCAAATTCTTTTCTTTAAATCTCAAATGTCAATATTGGCTTAATGTCTAAGTATTAGGCATTCATTTGGTAGTTTTCGCACCAGAAGGAAAAACTTGACTCGAGTCTAAGCCAAAGTAGCGGTCAGTATAGACTTACGACCTCGACAATGCCTCAAAGTTTAAAAAAGGCCTTTTGAAAAACAAATAGCAAAAGTACAGTTGTACACTTCTTTGTCTCTTTTCCCCCTCCCTCTGGTTCCTACAGCATCGACATCGTCCAAACTTTATGACAGCCAATGGCATTACAAACATCACTACGAGTCACAGATTTATTAACACACCGGCTCAGCCACGTCACAGATTTATGTAAAGTATGCCTTGCTCAACCTGACATGTCACCAAAACGAGCCAGCTGGCACGAGTTGCCTGGTGTTGAAAGGCTGCGCACCACACACACACAGTCACACAAGCACTTTGCAGTCTGCAGAGTGGCACAAAACTCCAGTTTGGCATCAGGCTGACAGTTTACCGAGCTGGCCTTTCAACGACATCCAACTCCAACAATCAGCTCTCCAATGGAAAAAGAGTTAACAGTCATTTATTGTTCCCTCCTCTAATGTCAAGGTAAAACAATATGGCTCAAAATCTTGCCAAAGAGGGCCAGTTCAGACTAGTCCCGATTGCCATGGTCACTCAAATTGTGTGCAACATTTCAATGATGCAAACTTGAAAACCTGACCAACTTCGTGTTATAATGGGCTAAATTTATATTTATACTTCTTCTTACAAGACATCAAGATTTCCACAAGCATCTGCTGATGGTCAGATGATTATTAAACTCAAATCCAATGCATAATCTGAATCCATGACACAATATTCCATGTATTAGATTAAAAAAAATAAAATAGTTGAAGCATTGTATTGTATTGCATAGTATTGTTATCGGGTTTGCTTTTCATTATGGGGTTTTTTCATGACTTATTCACTACCATTTTCTTAGAAAACAACAAAAATCTGCTCTGGCACAGACATCAACCTCAACCTCGGTGGACCATTTCAGTGCAGAGTCTGCACCGATGAGGCAAACCCACCTGAATATTTTTTTATTATCGGGATTATGATTTTTGCCATAATCGAGCAACTGTAGCAATTCTATCTGCATCTTTTCCCTGGTCAGCAGTGACAACATTAAACGTAGGTGTGATCTACAGTATAGTTTAATAGAAAAGGACAAGAGTGCATTGTTCTCGTCTCACCAGCATACCTCTCTCACTGGGTCGCCGTTATTCCCAGGCTGACACACAGAATAGTTTGATGGTGGTCATATGATGAGGCGATGGAACAATTACCCCTTTTGCCAAGCTCATTTCCCAGTGTTAGATGGAGAACACTCTTATCAAAGTCATAACGTTTTCTCTGCCCAGTATAAGACTGGAATGCCTTTGTAGGATTTAACCAGGGTAATTGGATAACGGGGGCGGGGAGGATGCAGTTATTTTTACATGAATGGTGAAAATTAGGAAAAAGCATGGCAACCTCATGCCAATGGATGCCGTTGTTGGCATCAGGGAACTTCCTTAAAAACAAATAATATAGGCTGTAATTTGGCAAAATAGAATGCAGCGTAGTTTAAATAGAGTTACTCAGGATGTAAAGATCTGCTGGTTTCCATTCTAGCAATGGAATTAGAGATTATGTCACAAATGGGATACAACCTGAACGCAATTAGTGGCTGAAAAAAAAAAAACGGGGGGGGGGGGGGGGGGGAGAACAGAAAATTGAGGACAAGGAATCCAAAATTGAATTTCTTACATCAGTAGCGGCAAAGTATTGAGTCTTTACATTTTCTTGTACATGTCCGTTGTGTGCAGCAGAAACGGGACAAGCTGGATAACGTAGCGTCACAGTAGTGGCACACCAGTCTCAAAATCTGTGGGCCTAAAATGAACAGAGGCAGGCTGTGCCACTACAATGTAAACAACAACAAAGAGAAGGATTATTGCCCTGCATGGGAAGCGATCAGTCTTTTGGCAATAAGCCATCAGGTTAGAATTAGCCTGACTTAACTCGCTTGCTTTGCACAACTTACTCGTAAAAACTGTATATATATATGTATGTATGTATGTATGTATGTATGTATGTATGTATGTATATATATATATATATATATATATATGAAATACCAGTGAACAGTTTTGAAGCCATTCTGCTCCCTAAAACCATCTGTGTTATGAAATGTGATGCTTCAACACCAACGCTTCTGATCCCATTTCAACAGGGAATAAAGCAAGAGGCTTTTTTAGGTTCCTATTTTCAGCTCACAACACTTGTGCTGGGTGTGCCTGAAGAATAATATCTCACTTGTAATGTTTAAAGTATTGCAGAGCCAAGTGTTGGGACAGATCTCAAAAAGCATGTGTGGATGGGCCCAGGATAATAGGCCACGCGCCCTCTTCCACTGCTATGCTAAATTAGCTCACAGTCGAGATCACGTAGTCAAAGGAGGGAATATGTAATTGTATTAATTCAGCATGACACACAAGAGGGTTCAAGTTTTTTGCCCAAAATCTTTGCAGAAGATGGATCGTTATCAGCAGCCAAACACCGTTTGGGGCAGGTCTCACTAGGCCGGGTGAGAACTAGCTACCAACGGGCGCATCGGAGACACTCATTTGGTGTGACTGGGTAGAGAGAGGAGGAGGACAACCCGAGTTTTGCTTACGACTTTCAAAAACAGCCAATGCCTGAACCTCGTTGATTGATTATGTGCATATATAAACAATGTTGGGTAATATGTGTTGATGTTTCAATAAATTATGAATACTTAAAATGGCCATAATAATGGCCAGAGGGGGGGAATTGTTGTGGTAATCTATCAGTGTGTGACACCTCCTCTTCCTAAAGCAGAAACAACAGAACCTATCGGCCTTGACATCTTAGCTCCATCCGAAAAGGGAGTACGCCTGGGAGGGACCAGATAATGTGCAGCTGGAAGAAGCAGTAAAACCTGGACTTGTTTCTAGACCTCCGAACCATCTGTGGGGAAAGAGCTCTGACCGTTCAGCTGAATTAAGTCTGTTCAATAAAATACTTTCTTATCACGTTTGTTTCCAAATTCCCACCATTCCTAGAATGAACAACACACAGACACACACTGGAACATAAAACGCAGCTTGCTCAGCAGCCTGAGAACATCCAAGAATACATTACGGTTGCGTTGCAGTACATTGCCTTTTACAGTCTAGATTCTCATTTCACACCGTTTCCTCCTGCTCTTCTTTCAAGGACATTGCAGTCTGAAGAGGACGCATTAAATATTCAGAAGAACTAAAGTCGAACAACAGATTGACTTGGACACAATATTAAAAAACTCCTAGAAAAAATAAAAAATAAATAGAAGCTTCTCAAATATTACATTGTTGAGAAAAGCTTGGGAAACTCCCTGAATGTCTGTTTTGTATCGAGAGTGAAAGATGAGGAACTGGAAAATATCCAGCTTGATTTATGCCTCTCTTGAGGTTAGAAGACTGGTGACGTAATCCATTCATAGCTCAACATAGGAGTTAACCATTTATCGTCCCAGAACACCTTGTAACAGAGTCCACCTGTCATTTGCAGTGTAAATTAATGTGTTCAATCAACAAGCAGCAATCACGCATCCACACCTACAAACTCAGGTTAACAATCACTAATCTATTGTCTTTTAAATGCATGCAAGCCGTGCATCGTCACTCCGACTGTGTTGCAATATTTACAGCCGGTCACCCCATGGCAGAAAATGCAACACTGTCTAAAACCCTCAACTTCCCATCGCATGCAAGCACTGTGGTTTGGTGGGAAGCTGATCTCGCGGTCGGTAGCTGTCCCTTCAAACAGGATGTCAACAAAGTCCTTAAAAGACAAAAAATAAATAAAAATAAATAAAAGTTACAATTTCTCCATCTGAAGCAAAGCTCAGTGGAAAAGGGCTGCGACAGGCAAATACGTCGTTACCTCATCCCTTCCACACGGATACTTGAGACGCACCAAGCAGACGGTCTAGGTTCCACTGTGGGGATCCTAATGCTTGACAAAAGGGGCTGGAGACCAACAATCATCACATAATATTGGCACATGCAGGGCCCTATTTCTCGTACCTGGCTAACGTGGTTAACAGGATAATTTTCCCGGATGAGATTACACAAGTCAGGGTTTTCGGTTCCACGAAGCAAATTCGGCAAAATCTCCATAGCAACACATCCAAAAATCTGAACCTGTCTCCAGCGCAGGCTCATTCAGTCTAGCTGGATAATCTGCCCACTCCCCATGAAGAAAATGGCAGCTCCCTTCCTCATTGATGGACAGTTTGAGTGTTTCCGCTCGCTGCTCAGTGCAGACGTGTGTGTTATATGATGGGGGGGAAACTCTGCAAAGAAAACAAAATCTCACCCACGCCAAACAATGGAGGGATCATAAAAAAGGTCTCTAAATGCATTGTCTTCACAGACCCGCCCCTTTTAAGCCTCAAATACTTTCCCTCCACTCAGAGAGAGAGAGCAGGAACAAAGTCCCTCTCCAGCTGCCTGTTCAGTGGATTCAAGTAGTCTGGATGAATAGCTGATGAACTGGCAATAGTAACTCACCATGACTACACACTGCTGCGGTTAAATGAGTAAGACGAGGCGGTGCATCATTTCCTATGATGAGTCAGTTTAGCCTAAACTCACACAAAAAGTTACCAACTGTCTGAAGTGATACACACTTTTTAACTGCCAGCTTGGGGCGATAATGAAGGATATTCTTTTTTCATGCTTTGTTGGTCGCGTCAAGAAACAGATGGGAAAACTTAACTCCCACCCCCATAAACCAAATGCTGCACCCAGCGGTGGGTCGATGCTGCCGTCCCATCAGCTGTTCAGCGTAAAACAAAAGCCACCATTATGGTGTGCTCTTCTTCTCACTTCAAGGTGGAAAGAGTCGCAAATAGAACAGTCATTGTGACGCGGCCAGGAAACACTGTTAGAGTAATAATCAGGTAATACATTTCAGAAGACTACCACAAAACTATTCCCCCAAAATCATTGAAATATCAAACTTTAAATTACAAAAAAAACTAATGGATTAAGAACAAACATACAACTAAGTATCATAATATAACAGAAGTCACTATTGAGTAGAGATGGGCATACGATACCAGAGCTCCGAAGCGTGAGTCAATCTACTGAACCGCTGTGTGTCGACTCCGCTTGCATCAAATGACGACGGTCACGTGACTGATGACGTCCGAAGCTTCGAACGCCACTGGTGCTTCACGAAGCGTTTCATTGGTTTAACACGTTTGACAGCTTCAACGTTTTTGGTGCCTAATGCTGCGTTCACACCAAAAGCGTTGCGAATATAACTCTGCTCCATACTGAGTGTCAATCAACAATGTGGGGTTTGAGAGAGGAGATTGATAGAGAGAATTGTGAGTTATGGCAAATATATGGAGGAAAACTGGGTTCACCAGTATCTGTTGGCATACAACTTTAAGGCCTTAATAATATACAACAAATGTCCATATTGCAAGTGTTCCTCTATAGTCTAGTGGGTAACGCATGATAGACTTTTCCGTTCTTAGAGGAGGAGGGAGGAGGAGGGGGTCGAATCCCATCACGACCAGCATTTAGTTTTATTTTAAGGTAAACAACAACATGGATAACGGTTGTATACAACATCAAATCTATGAATGAACACGCAGCTTTCATTGACTTTTACTGCAGAAATGTGACATGAACATATATATTGACATTGAACCATTGAGGTGTTGTGCAAGTGCTTCGACGTGCTGTCAAACGACTGCTTTAATTTCAGTCTGTCGCTGTTCTTCAAAGTGAAGCCCCGAAGCGTTGAATTCTTTTCGGTACAAATAGGAAGAACGCCTCAATGCTTCACATGGCTTCATCCGCCCATCCCTACTATTGATTACCACAGGCACAGTTAGAGCAGAGTATTACAGTGACCTCTATTAGTGACCTACATAGATTAGACATTGATTCACCGCTTCTTCTTTTTTACCCACACTGCAAGCAGGAATGCCGTGTAAGTCAAAAACACACTGCTGACATAAAGCTTACAATGGACTCTTCTAAAAAAAGGTCCTGTGATTCAGTTACTTCGCCATGTGCTACCACTTCAGATTGCATTAAAAGCTGCCAGTCTCACACACGCGTGCTTTTTGCAGCAAATGTCATGTGACACACGGGTTATCCCCAGGATGCTTGAATATCTTGGTCTTTACTCATTTTACATTGTAGTCAGGAAGTGCAACACTTTCACGCTATATGACTCGTGTCATTCAGCACCATTCGGATGGTTTGACTTGACAGCACGTGCTCCCTGCCGACAATCGGAGGGTTTGTATTTCATGTTTTCTGACGGCGAACTATAAATCAAAATTTTAAAAGAAAAGGAATTAAATTAGGTCATTTCAAAACGTTTGCCAGTGAAAATATAGTTTCAAAACAGTACTTCTCGCATTGTTTCTTTAGATTAAGCTTCTTTTTTTTTTCCTTCTTCTTCTTCTTCTTCATTATCTCACACACACACACACACAACCAGTTGTTCGTCCTCCGCTCGCCAGATAAACGGTCCCGGTAACGCCACACTTTACCCCCCCTCCCCCCCCCCCCTCCCCGGACCGGACGGAACATGCTTGAAGTTGGCGCTAAATTTAATTCACCGACTGCAGTCAACAAAAGGAGGCACGCGGAATCAAAAGCACCGGGCGCCGCTTTCGTTTCCGTCACTCGGGAGCAGTTGAACTCGTCAACACGAGCTACACGATCGTTTAAAAAGAAAATGTGCAACACATATTCGAGAGACGACGAGAGATTTTTCCAACCAAAATGAGCGACCGTCAACGTTGTTTGATATGCAAATTAGTCCGTTTTGAATTCAACCAGCCGGCAATTTTTTCACCGAGTAACAGTTCGAACCGGCAGTCGGTAACATATAGTGAGTTAACACAGTCTTACATTTAGCCCACTGAGGTGTCTTACCGTATCATTGGAGGCTTGTTGTGTCTGATGCAGTCTGTGTCCTAGCCGCGCTGTGGCACCTCGACTCTGAAGGTTGCGTTCAGTGTCCCTCGTAAATGTTTTATTCGAACCCCGAAAAACACATTTACTATTCAATTTAAAAAACAGTCCTGTCTGGACCGCTGTGCCGAGGCGTTGTTTACGAACGTTTTTTTAGAGAGTCTGGACAGGCTAGGCTTTGGTCTCCCACTGTTTGCCCATATAGTCGTGGTAGGTACAAAGTCATCCACACCCTGCCTCCCCCTCGTCTAAAAAAAGCCCTCTGTGGTTATGGACAGAAACCAATCTGGGAAGGAGTCTGGCTGCTTCTTCGCTCACCCGAACCCACTGAGCAGGAGCCGGGAAGCTGAGGACTCTCTATGCTGCTGTAAACACACAAACATACACTTCATTTCCATCCAAGGGCATTAAAATATCATTATTTCCCCCCCTCTCTCTCTCTCTCTCTCTCTCTCTCTCTCTCTCTCTCTCTCTCTCTCTCTCTCTCTCTCTCTCTCTCTCTCTCTCTCTCTCTCTCTCTCTCTCTCTCTCTCTCTCTCTCACACTAGTTTTCTTTGGCTTGTGATGTCAAAAGGGGGAAAGTCAGTCGGCAGCCTCTCGGTGTAGCAAGCCACGGCCTTGACTGGGTTTTTCCATGGAAAAGACACAAAGAAAATGGAAACAAAGACAAGAAGAAGAAAAAAAGAGAGGGGATGGTTTCTACGAGACACCTCCTTCATCAGCCAAACAATGAACATCCATGAAGAGATGAGAACTGAGAAAGCCACAGCGGGTTGCCAGCAGGGGAAACAGTCTCAACACAGGTGCATGTGGTTGAGGTCACTGCATCTAACTGACTACTATGAGGCACCTGTGGGACAACATATCTGCCAGTAACCAGTGTAGCCTGCAAAAAAACAGAATAATCAACCTGATAAAAAAAAAAAAAGCCCATTGCTTGTAAAACGTTGTCAAGAAGAATCTGGAGGAACGTTCAACGGCCTCCTTTTTGTTGCATAATTGTATTAATTTCTATTGTCAGTCGAAAAATCTTTTGTCATGAACTCCATCAATTCCTGCAGTGTAGTTCCCTCTCGTGCCATTTTTAGAACACAGGTTTATGAGCAAACAAACATCATACATGTCTAATTTGAGAATATCCTGTGAAGTCTGTGGCATAAGAGGCGAGCGTGGGGAGAGGAGGGCATGCCATGAATGGGCTGGAAGTGGCTTTCTGACCACATACTGAGATTTAAGAGGACAGCGGTAGGAAAAGGAATTCCAACGGATGGCCTCTTCAACCCCTAAATGGCTCAGGAGACACAGAGGGAGTGAAGTAAATCCCACTTGGGATTAAGAATTTCGAGGCCTGGCTCCTTTTTGGAGGATTAAGATTTCGGACTGAAGTGACAAAGACGGGAAAACAAAAGGAAAAAAAGTCCTCGAGGTTGTCTGTGAGAGGGAAATCCCTCCTCATCTTTACCTTCAAATTCCCAACAGAGGGTGAGTGGTCTGCAAGGGTCACGCTCCGGCTCTGCCACTGCACAGACGATGAATTCCTCTTAATCCACTGGTGCATTTAGGGACAATAGGTAAGTTTGAGACAGTCCATTATATAATTCACCACTTTAATTTAAGTACAGCAACTATAAAATTAGCAACAGTCACAGCATTCTGCACTTTCAACCATAGGAATATGCCCAAATCCTCAAAACCGTCTTCACAATCTTCATTTATCAATAATTTGGTATGTGCTAAATGTTGACAAAAACTTAGATTTTGGGTGTCAATTTATTAAAATATTAAGCCACAATGTCAAATATATTTTAGAGTGGCCTATAATTTGGAGCTGAAATTTGTATTGCTCTATGAGTTTAGGACACATCCGCTATTCTTTAGGTTCTAGCTTTGTTAAATAAAGCTTGATAATATTTATTGTGTTTCCTCCAGATTTCAATAACCTCATTATTAATTTCCTTGTAGTAGAGTTCAACCATCTTACATTTTGGCCAACAGTGAGTTCTTAATCTTCTATAAATGAATGCTCATGAAATTTTGGGAATTATACAAAGTTCAGAGTGCTTTTAAGAAGGATTGTGGGAGCGCGCATTCTTTTCATTTCTACATTCCTGTGCTGTTTTTCTTGATTTGAACATGTGAAGTAACAGTGTTGCCCCGATGAAAAGGGTTCAATCTGGGTGTTAAAGGCTAAATCCACACCTCGCTGGCAGTCTAAAGGGGTTGAAACTTTCTGTGCATTCCTACACCCATACTACGTTACTATTTAGTGTGCCAGAAATTGTTTTTGTTATGACCCAATACTTTGTATGTCAAATACAATGTGGCAAACATATCAGGATATCCTTCTGCATCTGGTCTGCATTTCTGGGAATTCTGACCCACAATCCATGCACAAATACATACTTTGTAGCTGCAGTCATGAATTGCATCATAGTGTTTTTAGTAAGATGCTGCCAAATTTGTTTTAAAAAAGAAAAATCAAGATCCTAGTGGGACCGTGTAATGCAATCTAGTACCGTAGTCATGCACAGACATTTTATTCTCCTTTCTAAAGCTTGTATTGTTCATAAATTTGCAGAGAAGTCAGTCAGTTTTTAGTTTAATTTCCTTTGTCCTTTGATGCCAAAGAGAAGTGGCAGCAGTCTAAACTTGTGAATAAATAGACGATTTCTATTAAATGTATTTATTGGTTTAATATTAAATAGCAATATTTTAGTTACATTTGACTCGTATTTTACTGTTGTTTACAGCGGTACAGACTGTACCAGTGCCTGCTCCTTCCTTTGCATGAGCACTACATATCAGATTTACCAACTAAAGGGTGCAAATATGTGCACATGCAATCAGAGACGTTTTTTCTTTTTTTCTGTGCATGTATGCCCCCACCTCACAAGATCACCTGTTAAATCAATTCAGGACATTTGAATTCCCTGCTGACAGTCTCAGCTGTTGAAATACTTTTGCTCCTGTGTACGTCAGCTCATTACGCCGTCTATCTACTCTGGTCGTCACTGATTTCTCTCTTTGTGACACTATCCAAACATCATCCTTAACAGTCAGAGCCCTATCCGTTTACCTTATCAGAGCCTGACAGCCATCCTGTCCTGATTTGGAAAAATAATCAGAGGTAACTGAGGGCAAGGTCTTAGTTCTTTTAAGATGTTGGAGTGCTGCCATTACCATGTTTTCTATGGTGTGGTTATGTCCATTAAACATCCTGTTTGCCCATTTAAAATCCACTACTCAATTGTTCTCTCTATTGTTGCGTGAGATGGCATCAGCTGTATTTTCCAGTCTTATTGATATCAGCCCATTAAACCGAGACTGATTGCAGCCCTCTCCTCTTGTTTGCTTGACTCTCTGGGCCCCGGAGGCCATCTGTTGAAGCAATCAGATCCACAAAATCAAGGTCATCATTGTTAAAGAAAGCTTGATTAGTACAATTGTATTTTGTACAGTTTTTCCAGATGTTGGGGGTCAATTAGCCCATAGGATGTAGTTTTGTGTTTTTTTATGTATCTGTCCTGATACATCCTGCAGGACACTTCTGTTTTTTAAATTTATTCTGGCTGATTGGCTTTCAGGTGGGCGGAGCTATGCTAGATATTACATTAGGACATCAAAGTCCACATACTAATACAAATGTTAAAGATGTGATCTGTCGCACACTCACATGTGATTGACTTGCAGATGTCAATCAATCTCAGCTTGTTCACAGAGACAATCAGCCACCATAAGTAAAAACACCTGTGTGAGCCATCAGCATACACAACAACCTATGACTGTTGTTGTATATGCTGATATGTATTTTCAGAAGTTGTCACCAGATCCCTGAGCAGCATGCGGACAGCAATATGATTTAGTGAGACGTATCTGCCACATGCGTGACCCAAACAACTGCATGTGAAATGTGTCACAAACCCCAGTGACAAAATCCAACTCATAGCTCAGGGAAGAGTTCAGTTCCACATTTCTACTGAGCAAGGTCCAAGAGCTACATTATCATATTACTATTAAAGACATTTGGCTATTAAATACTCCTGACTTCTCGCCTGCATGTCAGACACTGAAACGCTCTCTTGTTCTCACATTGTCTTGTTTTTAGTTGTGCAATGTGTGCGTGAAAGGCGAAACCTCCGTTTGCACATGGAGACCTGACAGTCGTCGGTGTTTGCAGAGAACAAACAGAACAGCAAAGTGGCCGACCGAGGTCTTATCAGCGTAGATTCAATTCCCACTGTGGAGATTCTGAGCTGCAATGGCGCTGTACAGCAAACACAATTTATTTGTATTTATTTATTTATGAAGTAGGAAATTAATTCAACATGTTTGGAAGGCCTTGAGGGTATATGAAAAATAAAAAAAGGGTATATGAAAAATAAAAAAACTCCACAGGGTATCTGTGTGTTTGGCTAAACAAGTTAGTATGAGTTTTGACTGTATCAAAGACAAGTCACCAGAGCCTACAGTGATGTCTTTAAAAGCCTAAAAGTATACAATTTACGATTTAAACAGTTAATAATAACAAATACCAGATTCATTTTCTTTCCACTGACTAAACAGTTAATTATCGTTTCAGCTCTGCATGTAATAAGGTAAATTGACTATATAATCCAATTCAATATTTACCTCAAAGCATCATTTAGACTAAACAAAACTCTTGGTAATAGACAGTATTTAAATAGCATGAACTAAACATAGTGGAGACTGAAACCTGTCCCGCCCTCCAACAACTACGTCAGTATGATGAAGTTGTGGTTGTCTAGGGGAGAAAAAACTGTCTAGACCGGTTGAGTAATGGTGTCAGACCCCCCCAAAAAATACATAAACCTCAAGGATGTCTCCTTGTGTGTTTTTCAAAATGAACCTAAATTTAGTCTCAAGACTCTAAACTAATTTTCCTCTCAGGGTTATACGTCAATAGTCTTCCCTAAATATCTTGAATGTGGTTCTTTTTTTTTAGATCCTTCTCGGCAGTCAATGTGTTTCTTTTGTCATCCAAATCTTAAATGTTCGCATTCAGCATTATCTTCACAACACAGATGTCACCAAACAAGAGACTGCAGCACCATGACAACAATCTCAGCCAGGCGAATCACATCTTGTATTAGCATTGGTTTATACCAAAAGAAATGTGGCCACAGCTCCAGCACTGGGATTTAACATTCATGATTTATGTTCAAAACCAATGTTCAGCGCCAAAGCAGGAAATAGTGTGACCTTTATGTGGCGAGGTGGAAAGTAAGGGTGGAGGTCGGAGGGGTGGCTGCATGTAGCGTCCCGTCACAGGCAGCAACCAAAATCTTTCCCTCACCTTAACTGTACCGCATAAGGCATGCACAAATATTATAGAAAGCCAGAATTTTAACCCTTGTGTTCCGTTGAAATTGGCATCACTTGGTCTGACATTATTAAAACCCAGTTGGTAGGAATATACTGATCTGATAACCCTTCACTTTCCAGTCAATTGGGCTCGCAGCTTTGATGAAGCTGGTGTTAATTATGTTTGGGGTTCCCAAAGAGGTCTGACTTCCTGTTAGACCTCTTGTGAACAACCAGAAATAAACTCCAATAGACTCATTTGTGAGCAACGTGTCGTCCGCTCCAATCCCAGGGCCCTATTTCTCGTACCTGGCTAACGTAGTTAGCAGGATAATTTTCCGGATGAGATTACACAAGTCAGGCCTTTCGGTTCCACGAAGCAAGTTCGGCAAAATCCCCATAGCAACACATTCCAAAAATTTGAACCTGCTCCAGCGCAGGCTCATTCAATCTAGCTGGATAAGCTGGCCACTCCCCTGGAAAAAAAATGGCAGCTCCCTTCCTCAGAGATGAAGGAGCGATATTAGTTAGATTAACGATTAGCGATATTAGTTAGAATCTCTGCCTGTCTGACCGACATCTCTCAGTGGATGTCCGCACACCACCTGAAAATTAACCCGGACAAGACTGAACTTCTCCTCCTTCCAGGAAAAGGCTCTCCCACCCACGACCTATCTATTAACTTCAACGACTCAGTGCTGGTTCCGACTCCGACTGCCAGGAACCTCGGAGTGACGCTCGACAGTCAACTCTCTCTGACTGCCAACATTGCCGCAATAACACGCTCCTGTAGGTACATGCTGTACAACATCAGGAGAATCCGACCCCTTCTCACTCAGAAGGCGGCACAGGTTCTGGTCCAGGCTCTGGTCATCTCACGGCTGGACTATTGCAACTCCCTCTTGGCAGGTCTACCTGCTAATGTCATTCGACCTCTACAGCTCATCCAGAATGCAGCTGCTCGACTGGTCTTCAACCGACCGAAATTTACCCACACTACTCCGCTCCTCCGCGACCTTCACTGGTTACCGGTGGCCGCCCGCATCCGCTTCAAAACACTGGTACTTGCGTACCGTGCTGCGAACAGATCGGGTCCGGTCTACATCCAGGACATGGTCTAACCTCACACCCCAGCCCGTTCACTTCGCTCGGCTTCTGCCAATCTGCTTGTAGCTCCTTCACTTCGAGCTAAATCACGACTGTTTGCTGTGCTGGCTCCTCATTGGTGGAACGAGCTCCCCATTGACATCAGGACAGCAGAAAGTCTCTACATCTTCCGTCGCAAACTAAAAACACATCTTTTTCGACTACACCTTGAATAGGTAGCACTTAAATGCCGTAGTAGCACTTAAACGTCCCTTACCGATAGCACTTTAGTAGCACTTAAATGGCACTTACGGATAGTACTTTGTAGTTTGACTTTATTGAAGAAATTGTACTTGCTTGATTCTTGTTGTTCTGAGTTTGGACTCACGGTTTAATGCACTTATTGTAAGTCGCTTTGGATAAAAGCGTCAGCTAAATGACATGTAATGTAATGTAATGTAATGTAATTAACGTTTTATAGGGAGAGAGTTCTTATCACATCGTGATGACTTCCTATACGAGCTCTATCCATTCTGCCCACAAGGAATCATTTATTTACAGACCTTCTCGAGACATACATTGAACACCACACGCCGCAGCGGGCATTGACTGTCTCACAGACTGTATGCAGAGCCTTGTGGTACATTGTGGTACATTGTTGTACAGTGTGGTACATTGTTGTACAGTGTGGTACATTGTGGTACATTGTGGTACATTGTTGGCGATGCAGAACATCATTTTGTGGCCAGAGAAGAGTGACAAACACAAAGCCGCTGGCAAAAGATGTTCCAATGTTATTTGGAGGTTTCAAATGGCACACATATGTTAGTGATCATTTCGAGGAGTTTCCCTGAACCAACACGGGGAAGTTATATAATCTCATCCTCTGATGAAAAATCGCTTTCTTGACCTTTCAAACTTCACGCAGAAACATTATGACTAGCTAGTTCTTTTATTGCAATGCATGTACTGCTTTAATTTCACCAGAGTGATGAAAACAAACATGTGTGAAAATGTGTTGCTAAAAACCAAACTGACCTCAATTTGCCTCCTGTGTGTGTGTAGTTATATGATGTTTAATTCAAGATGTAAAAACAAACCTCAGCTTATTTACTTATGGAAAGTTAATGAAGCCACATTCCAATTACTTTAAACTAAACGGACCCGTAGAAAGATGTATTTTCAGAACAAACATGCTCAAAGTATTTTATCTTGGGGTTTTCTTTCAGATAAATACAGTAGTTCTCTCAATTTTCCTTCCTCCCTTCCTTCCCTCCATCTTTTAGGCTTTAGAGTCGGTTTACATGTGAGAGAATGTTACTGCACAGAAACTAAACACCACACACACACACACACACACACACACAAGCAACTCATACAAAAATATTAGAGATCAATCGATTAAAAAAGAAAATGTACTAGTAAGTGAGCAAGTATAGTTTTTACCATAGTCACCATCTCAGTGTAGCGTGTTAGCCAGATAACATTTGCTAATGATTACTAAACACAAAGTTCAGCTGAGGCTGATGATCTGCAGGTATTTGGTTAAAAACCAAAGTATTCATCAAATGGAAACGTTGTCCCTGAAATGAATCAGTATTCGTGTATCAGTCCGTTCATTTGACGGTTGCTGAGATATTAACCATCAAAACCATCAATGACAACCTGACGGTGGCGCTTAAGGAAAGGTTTGGCGGTCACCAAAACGACCGATCGTCTTGGAACCGTGAATGTTTGTTGTATTTGTTGAAATATTTCGGTCTGGATCAAAGTGGTTGACTGGCCGACATTCTCATCCATATAGCGCATCAACACTTCAATGGTAACAAAAACACAAACAAACGGCAAACATTTACCTGTTCCAGCCTCTCAAATGTAAGGACCTTCTACTAATTTATCTTTGATATCATTGTTAATTGACCCTTCGTTAAGCAGCCCCCCCCCCCCACGTCCTCTTGAGGTCTAGAAAACATCAGTATTCACGACCTTGTGTATCAGAGGGCGTGGTTGCAAACACAATGGGGCTTTTGAAGAGAAGCCTGGTTTCGCTCCACCGCATCATATTTCCCCGCTGCATGCTTACTTTATGTGCCGTTTCCACGGTCTCCCTTTCAGATGGAGCTTTCTAATTATAGTCGTATGGTTCTCTGGGGACACAAGATTGTGGGAGGTGAATAGGTGATTGAGAGAGCTGCTGCAAAGAGACAGTATTTAGTTTGAAGGTGGAGCTTAACGCTGATTGGCTGAAGGCTGGTGTCCCACTTCTAGCCGGTGACCTGAACTATAAGATTTATATTCTTCATCTTCTGCTACTTGAGAAGACTACAGCAGAAAGGAATATCAGGGACGTGCCGTGGGATTATTTTTCATTAATAATTAATCCCTCTGTTCAATTTCTCTGAATAATTGATTGACGGACAGTTTACTAGGAAAAGGAGTATGACTAATTTGGCCTTGTCAAGTCTTATAACATAATCACGGTTATGCAGGGTTTGGGCATGAAACTTCAAATGTATAGCAGAAAGCCTCAACGCAAACTGGAGGTTTGGAGATTAAAAGACGTGGACGTTCACCAGGCAGGGAGGGCCTTACAAAAAGATGCTGTTATTAGTTTACCACAACTTTATAAATGTGCAAACTAAGTGGCTGACACATTACTTTAATAGATTAGTCTATACAATGTCAGAAAACTGGGACAAATGCTCATTGTATGTTTCTAAAGGCTTGTCTTGCAGTTGCTTATTATGTCAAAACAGAAGTTTGAATCCAAATGGATTTGGTTTATGTTTAGTTTACACTGGAGAGGCTTGAACCTAAAATTGTTTGCCATTTTTATCTGATAGATAAAACAATTAATCAATAATCCAAATTGTCATCTCTTCATCTTCTAATGATATTTCAGCACCAGCCTGAGTATCTTGAACTGTCTCCTCCTTACGCGCCCAACGCTGCATGTGAAAACATGACATAACAGAAACAGAAACGTATGAGGGGCCGTTTAGGCCATAACTATTGAGACACTCTCACATGCACTACTGAAACACTTACACACATACTAATGAAACACTCTCACATGCACTACTGAAACGCTTGTACACTCATTACTGAAACACGCTTGCACATCCTCATGTAAGAGCATACATACATATAACTGAAAACAGATAGATACGTATACATGTTTCACTTGTATGCATGTAAGCATTTCATATGTATGTGTATATGACACAGAAGTATATATGTATGCGTGTGTGTTTCTCATATGTATGCGTAAGAGTATTTACAGAGTATGTATGTATGTGTAAGTGTTTCAGTAGTGAGTGTACAAGCGTTTCAATAGTGAATGTACGAGTGTTTCATTAGTATGCGTGTAAGTGTTTCAGTAGTGCGTGTGAGAGTGTCTCAATAGTGCGTGTGAGAGTGTCTCAATAGTTATGGCCTAAACGGCCCCTCATAGAAACGCTTATCACTGTGAGAATATCAGCTTTCTCAAAGCCCCAGGACCGCTGATAAGCAAGCAGCTTCAGAAGTTATCAAACATATACTCTCCGCCATCATTGCATCAAACACACTGAGGAGAGGGGTTGGACATGTGTGTGTGTGTGTGTGTGTGGTTGTGCACTGAAAACACAGTACAACATAGTACCAAGTGTTTACATGGTACAGTAGTGTTTTAATCTCAACAGGGTCTATTCTCAGAGCTCTTTCATGCTGGCCCCCACTGTGAAGTGTGTGTGTGTGTGTGTGTGTGTGTGTGTGTGTGTGTGTGTGTGTGTGTGTGTGTGTGTATGTGTGTGCGTGTGCTTTATAATCTCACACTGTCACCTGCTGTGATGCCTCGACTCTGACTGTGTACTCCACCCCTGACCCACAACAACTTCGACTCCAAAAGGGGGGGGGGGGGGGGTCAGCTTTCAACTTCCTCCGCAGCTATCACAACATGCGCGTTACATTATTGACAAGAGAGATATTGCAGGTCTTAATATAGACTTGAAAAGCAGCAGCACACACATGCATATAGACTTTCCGATGCGTATCAAATACAGCTATCACAAAATGCCCTTGGTCTCGCGTCAGCTGTTGTTGTGGACGTGATGCAGCGCACTGATCCATTTGACCTTGTCTCCACAGAATCGGCTCAGAACCAAACATCTGCATCGGCCGAGAGGAGAAGGGCGACGTGCACTGAGCGCACATCCCTTACACCCCTCCTCTCCTCCTCGGGCTCAGTATGTTTGGCAGTCTGCGTCGGCAGTCTGAACCCCGTCGTTTACTTTCTACCGCGGACGCACGAGAGGCACACTTACCCTCACACGAGCGGCCTGCGATGCCCTCACGTGAGCAGCGCGTCGCTTCGTGCGCGCGAGCGTTCACGCGCCTCTCGTTCGGCACACACAACTCAACTCAACGCTCCGCAGCAATGCAGCTGGCGCCGGGAGACGGGGGAGGGGGAGGGGGGGGGAGGGGGGGTCCTATGACAGCTCCAGATTCCGACAAATGGCAGGCCAGCTGGTTACTTTGGATTTATACACCACCAGAATATAATACATTTACAATATGCATTATGTAACCTCCTGTTTTAAAAAAAAAAAAGAAAAAGTGAAGCCAATGCGAAAGAGCCTTCGACCTGCATTCCTTCTAATGGACACCAGGGAGCGACTCCTCTGGTTGCAAAAAGATGTCTGATTGTAAAAATAATAATAATAATAATAATAATAATAATAATAATAATGAGAAAATGACCCAACATTGTAAACCTGGGTTTATGGTCTCAACTATAGTTCCAACATAGCATGATGTTCATTTAGTAAATTATAGGCTCTTTTAGAGTCAACTAGACCATAAAGCAGGGTATCCTCTGGGCCTTGTGATTGACAGGTCGCTAGATCTGCATACAGCGTCTCTGTCTTTCTGTATAAGCAGTTTGCCACCTGGCGGATACTTAATTAGAAACCTTTCAACATTATGTAATCGTAAACGTAGGCCTATTTTAAGTTCTGCTGTAGAAACATACTGTGAGTTAGATGGGCCTGCATTTTAATTTGTGTGTAATGGCTAAAATCATTTAGTGAACCACACAGTGAATAAAGCAATAGAAGAAAAGTGAGCCATCATTCAGCAGATCTGGACAGGACAAGTGTGTGAGGAAACAACTGTGTTGGAAATCTTCCGACGGCAACAACAGCATCATCAGTCATTCTCAGTGCTTTTAATAGCAGGGCTCCTCGACGCATGAAAGGTCCAGCATGTGATTCACACAAACAAGGATTAGCAATGCAAAGTAAACAAGAAGGCAAATGTATCATCTGGCCATCCTCAAGGTTTTCCACAAAACAAAACTTGTCTTTGTATTTGCACCATGGGTCTAAAACATCTACAGCATGTGACCAGATAAAAAACAGATATTCTGTCGTTGTGGCTTTCTTCTCCCTGTTCAGTCTTTAATTTAATTTGAATAAGTTACCACTAAGAAGATCAACTAAACTGTTCTTAAGGATAAAGTTATGTTCTTCAGGTTTGCAGACGAGCCAATCAGAATAATTGGGTTGTAAAATGATTGCGGAAATAACACGTGAATCTTTCCTATCGACTTGAAGAATGTGACCAGCTGACAGCTTCTCCTCCCAATAACTCCCACATTAAACAAATGTGCACAAATAATGACGATAACTTGCGTAGCTTGACCAACATCCTTTTCCTATTGCATAACCTGCTTGTTGGTGTGTTTGCGAGTATATGTTTTAGTCCAGATGTTGGCTGTCCTCCTCCACATCAAACCAAACCCGCGGGGGTGAACCTGTCCGATCTCCTCCTCATTTTTCTTTGCACATGAAACTCCCCCTGGAATTAGCTCCATCATCGCCTGGGTGGACATTTGCACTCACTCACTTGCAGAGACTTCCCTGGGTGAGTAACTGAACGACCCAGTTATGCAACCGAAGCCCAGAGGAATTCCTGATTGCCGAGTGCCAATGAAATTCTTCGTAACAGCTCGTGGGTGCAAAATGTCACTTTTCACACACTCTGCAGTCTGCATGCACACACACACATAAAAACTGCCACTGTAAACCCTCTTCGCCGGTGTTAATCTATGAAACACAGCCTGACCCACATAAAGGAAAATCCCTCCAGTTCTCGTGTAAGTTTCACATAATTTAACTTCACAAAAGATTAACCTCTTGCTCTGTTTTTTGTGTGTTTTTTTTACAGAAAAGTTTTTCCTTAAATATCAATAGTGTGGGTCAGATGCTGCTGCAAGTACATACTGAAGAGTATACAGTAGAGAGGTCTAAGGGCTGGCGTGGTCTATAATGTAACAGTGGTTTAGCCAGCTGGGGGTGTTGAAAACAAATCCTCTGGTTAAATTTGAGTGCTTAAATCCCCGTTAAGACTAGACATGAGCCAACATGTGGGGAAAACTATTCCCAAGGATCAGCGGTGTTTGCTGGTGATCCCGTGTCTGCATAACCAGATTAAGGTAGTTGGTTTTAGGTTTCGGGGTCACTGAGGCCCGATTAGCTATTTAGCTTTGCAATCTAAAATCTGAATCGCCTGAAGCAGCTTCCCAAACACGGAGATTCCTGAATTGAGCTCCTGTTCACCAGAAAGTCATCGATGAATGGCTTCAACCCGGGTGACTGAGTAGTTTCTGCTCTTCAAGGAAAGTGAAAAGTAATTAGCAGTTGAAATCAAATCTTTCAACCTGCTCCCTGAGGAATTCAGAGCCTTCACTGACTTGCTCAACAGATGGAATAAAGGCTCTTGCAGCGCCACCTGCTGGTGAACTATATTCATCTCAGACCACAAACAAATGTATTTGTCAACGACTATAACTTCTCCTGTGGGGCATTCATAAGCAGAGGCTGGTGTACAAACAGGTAATGAATGCTGATATAGTAAAACACAGTTGTAATATTATAAAATGTGTCTTAGAAGTTATAACTGGTGACAAATACTAATACAAAAATATATATTTTAGCTGCGTGCAACGACATTGTAATGTCTAACAAACTGTTTATTAAATATTGATATAGTGTTTATAAATGCTTGATAGGGGGGGTTCAAGGAAAGACGCATTAACACTATTATTTGTTCTCATTTACTCAGAACTTGTGCCAGATGTAAATTAACCAGCTGCAGGTTTGTACTCACACTTTGCTTTAAATGTTGAGTAAAGTTGGTTTATGCATTTTAATATGTTATAAAACATTCATAACGTGTCTGGCAAAAAGTTAATGTGTGAAAATTCTTGTCCCGCTAGTCGGCTTATAACCGCAATAAAATGCCTTGTGGGTGATCCAAACAGTCATCTCTAAACACACATATGAATAAAGACATATTTCATAACCCTCAGGGAAGCAAGTGGCTTCATCTGCAGCATGAATAACTGCTTTAACAGGATGACTTGCTCATGCCAAACAAACATGTCAGCTATAATAAAATAAGTAATTAAGCACAAATGACTCAGTAACCTCCGGTGGATATTGGAAGCTCTAATACATCTTCTTTTTCATATTACAGTAACAATCAATGTGAGTGTTTCTCTTTCATGTCCAGTTCTTTACCAGACGCTCCCTCAAAAAAGCTTTAGCTCAAATAGAAAAGAGTAGAATACAATACAAGGCTGGGAAAGTGTTTTTTAATATGAGAGAAGCTGCTGCTGAAGCGAACAGCACACCGGCTCCACAAAATGCTGCTTGATTAATATAGTATTAAATAAATACATGCATCCTGCTACAGTTGGTTCTTGGTTAACTAATGTGGTTTAACGGTGTTCAGCAAGTACCAACACATCCGCAGCACACACAGATTTAACATCATTCAAATTCTGTGACATGAAATAAATAATGACTAAGATGTTCTGGATGCTAATAGCAGTGTTGTGTTACTAAGAATAGTGACTCTTCCTGTGAGCTGTTACCAAGTGAAAAGTTGCCACCAGAACACGGGTTGTGTCAACAGTGAAGACGGACGTATATTAAAATATGATATAAATATATTTTTGTGCTTAAGTCAAAGATAAAAAGTAAAACATACTTCCCTTTTACTCCTCCGTGATTCAGTTTGGTTTTCCTTTTTGTTTCCATTTCAGCCATTTTAAGGGGAAATCAAGGATTTTACACAAACAAATGTACTTAAAAAAAAAGAATAAAAACATGTAACATTATGGCGGATCATTTTGTCTCTGATTGGCTGTCAGATTAATCATGTGATGACTTAACGGCTGCTCTTTTACACATCGCTGTAAAGAGAAGAAAGACGCTCTTAGTGCCGAGTCAGCAAAGAGCACAATGATAAACTCCAGGTCCACTCACGGAGCGTGAGTCCGTAAGTGGTATTTCAGGTGTGTGCTCTGGAGGAAGCCTCTGCCGCAAACGACACAGCGGTGCGGCCGCTCTCCGGTGTGGCTTCTCAAGTGCTTCCTCAGATGTCCGCTGTGGGTGAAACTTTTATCACAGTAAGAGCAACAGAAAGGCTTTTCGCCCGTGTGAATCCTCATGTGTATCTTCAGATCTCCTTTCCGGCTGCACTCCTTCCCACAAACATGACAGCGATGCAGTTTCACCCCGGAGTGGCCGGCCATGTGTTCGGTCAGAGCGGTGTTGCTTTTGCACTGTTTGCCACACATGTGACAACATTTTGAGCCCTTGTGGGAATTTAGGTGCACGTTAAGGCTTTCGGTGGACTCCAGGGTTGTACCGCACACAGCACAGAGGACCTCTGCGTCCTTTGAATGGATGCGAAAGGCATGGTTTGTCAAGTGATGATTGGAGGAAAAAGATTTGTCGCACAAATAGCAACGGTAGTCAGGTGCAACTGAACTCAAGTGAGATAAATGAGGGGATTCTCTGGATGCGATGATGGCGCTCTGGCTTCGGTCGATCTGTGTTTGGTTGGACGTAAAACTTGCAGCAGTTCTTTCGTTTTCCCTGCCATCTTGGATCATTTCATTGTGGATCGGGGTTTGTGACGACAGAGGTGAGGCGAGAGGTAGCACAAAATGCACAGTTTCGATTTCCACCTGAAATTGCTCCTCACTTTCACGGGTTTGAGTCCGAGGATGCACAGGCAGGTGTGTGTCGTCCTGCTCGTTTTTCACCCAGGCAGATGAAGGAGGTAGACATGAGACATCAGCCTCCTTAAACTCTTGTTCTTCTTCTGGCTGCTGAATGGCCCAGAGTTCATGAGCTTCCTCTTTGATGTGTTGTGGTGTGTCTGGGTCCCTCTGATGGACGCTGGCGCTCGGCTCCCGCTCACAGTGGAGCTGCTCCGGGGAAGTTTCCTCTTTACAGGTGGACGACTGAGAAAAGTCTAGGAAAAGGAAAAAAAATAAGAATTAAAAAAAGGTTCTGCATCTCCCATTCGGTTTTCTTTAATAGTTTTATCACCAATAACAAGTTTGTTTATGGTGCAAGAGAGGTTGGCAATATTTAAGCACATCTAGATTATGGCTGCAGCTAATTATTATTTTCATTAAAAAGGGATTTCTTGAAAATTGCACGTTATAATTTCCAGCAGCTGAATGTGACATCTTCCAATGGCACACATGTTTACTATCATGTATCATAGTTAAGTAATTGTCTCCTTTTTTTTTGCTGTATTATCTTTAGAATATTTTTATTTTTAATAAAATTAAAGCTAATCGGTTAAAGCTAAGTGTTTGTCTGGTTCTGGTTTCTGGAGATTTTTTTAATCAGATAAATAGATACATCTATTATTGAATATATGACCAAAACAATGACTAGTTTCAGCATAAAATTAGGACTTTAACGCCCTTTAAAAAAAATACCGGAACAGAAATAAAAAATACAATCGAGATGACACTTTGACAACCCTTTAGGCTCATTACTCTAGTCTAGTTTGGCACTGACATATGTATTATTATAAATATATATACTATAAATAAATAAATACACATAATGAACCGACCTGTGTTGTGATTGGACACAAACTCCTGCAGCAAACCTCCGAGACGCTCAATCTCCTGTTTGGAGCTGGAAGCGTCTTCTTCATATTTTGTTATGGTTCGTTCAAAAACATGAAATATCTCCTCGGCAGCAGCTGTCAGTCGCTCGTTCACAAAAGCCCTGAGGAGCAGCGGGGCGGACATTTTAGAGATAACGGTTTTATATGAACGTGGATGAACCCCGAGAGGAGTTTTTTTTTTTTACAGAGTCGGGTTCCTGTGTTGTTAGCTGGTTGTTAGCCTCCGGAAGTAACAATAAAAACAAAACCACAGAGCAAGAGTGTCGGCGCATGTCAGGTCGCTGCTGCCCCCTGTCGGACAACCGTGTCATTACCGCTCGTGGTGGAAGTACGATTAGTACACCTTTGTCGATCCCCAGCGGGGAAATGCAGTTGTTGCAGCAGAAATAAATACAAAATGAATATAGAAAGCAACAACTGTAATAATAGCGGTTACAGAAACTGAAGTACTTTCAGCTGGTAATAGGCCTGCTGACATAATTTAACTTTTTTAAATTAAGGGTTTAAATGCAGGACTCTTGTTCGTAGTGAAGTCTTTTCCACAGTATGTATTGGTACTTTTAATTAAAAAGGATCTGAGTACTTCCTCTATCGCTGTACATTTTTAGAGGTAAATATTACACTTATATTTAACAGTTATGTAGTCTACTAGTTAATTTGATAATTACCTTTCCTTTGACAGTTCTGTGAAAACCAGATGAGAAGTGAACAAGGCCAGCGTCGAAAACATGTAGGAATGTCATCAGTTTGATAATAAAAGGCCCTTTCTAAAAGCATCCTGAGTCGTGACCGGCTCCCAGTGCTCCCAGTGTTCACCCACTTGACCATCTGTCCCACGCTGAGCTCAAAGGAAATGAAAGGACAGTCGTGATGTGAGATGTACCTGGCACTGTGCCCCTCCATCTGCAGCAGGTTCCAACGGGCACGGACGGGAACGGAAAGTCTGATAAACAACATATTCTGTACTCATTGTCTCCACAATCTTTCAGAAAATCTATTGTTTACGAAGCTTTTTGTTTTATGTCACCTCTCAATGGGGAGCCACCATTAAGGAAGGAGTGTAATCAAATGTTCTCAGGTTTAGGTTCAGCACCGTGTGGACATCACGCTTCATAATGTGAGCAACTGCACATTTCTGTATTTCTGATCACCACCAGAGGGAACCAAATAATTCTAAATACATCACTATCTAAAACAGTTAAAGTTGGAGCTTCAGTAAGTGTATGTGGATCAAATGCATGTTGCCCTTTAAGAGAAAAGAGAGCAGTGTTCCCTATTCTAAAGAAAACCAGTCCAAGTGCAACAACTGTGACAGTCACTTATTTCCCCGTCTTTATACGTGGCTCGTTTGACCTTATTTCTTTGTTTTATTGACCCATGAGGCTTTAGGTTGTTTTTACTGTTGCTATTTTTGTGCGGACCCCAAGAACACTATAGCGACCATTGTGTGGAAGCTAATGAGGGTCCAAGTAAAGAATAATTACTTAAAATACTGAAATGCACCTTGTGAGTATAAATACCCTGTCAAAAGAGTGTTTCATTCTTTTTGAAAGGTCTAAAAGACTGTTAACTCATTCATCATTTAGACTCTAAATGATGAATGAGTTAAAGTTGAAAAATGTCCTGAACACAGCCTCTGAGCTGAGACTGGAGATACCTGTCTAGTGACTCAATCAAATTTAATTAATCTGCATTGCACTTTGTCTGTAAATATACTGCTCTCTTTGTACTGCTGGTCGGATGCTAACAGACATTTCGTTGCCTCAGTATCTGTACTCTGTGCAATGACAATAAAGTTGAATCTGAATCTGAATACATCTGAGGAAGGCAATCTTAAATTACAGAAACCAAGGTCCCCTTCTCCGTAAAAAAAAAGCATGCAGAACTATATATCTACTATATTTAGCACAATATTGTGATAATCCATTGTAGAGAGATTACTATGACATGAACATCTGGCTTTTAAAGAGTCTTTGACGCCTCTCTGAGTTGTTGGAGCTGTCCGAAGGGCCTATCTGCTTTTGTAATATCCAGAATGTGTTGTTTGTTTCTCTCTAGTATAAAGCAGGAATCATATACTCAACTTAAAAAGTGTTTTAAAGACAGATATATCATAAACTATCAGTTGGCTATTCAGGGTGGTTTTAATGGTATCAGGTGCGTGTATTTGTGTACAGGCCAATGTGACACCTGTCAATGCTATGTAAAAAAAAACAACATTATCTGAATACATTTTCATAATCATTTTGTATTCCCTTTTGTATTCATTAATGTTAAGATTGTAAATCCTGCTCTAGTAAGTGAAATACAAAATAATATATACATATGGTTGCTTAGTATAAACAAGGAAGTTGTAATACTTTATAGTACCAGTATGTCATTTGGTGTTTCCATTACTAATCCTCACTATTTATTTATTTCTGACATTTCTTTGTTTAGGTGCAAATTAACTGGTATTTTATGCACTTAACTTATTTTATGTTATTATATTTCACCTGAGAAGTACTCTCTTCTTTGAATACATTTTAATTTAGTTTTTTTTTGACAAAGGAAACATGTTGATGTGGCATAATCCTTGACTCTGTGTTATGGGCGGAAGACTACTGTATTTGTTCTGCAAACAAAAGACACACATTCTGAAATGCACAGAAGAGTAAGGTATTTTAAAAATGTCAAAATATTATAACAGCCGAATTACTAAAGACACATATTTGCTTTGAACACACCTCCAGAGTAGTGGGAGTGTCCGCTGAGCTTGTCAAAACAATAAAGATAATTCACATCCTGTCGGATTCTAGAAACCTATGTCGAATAAATCTATACAATTATAATAATAAACGTGTAGCTGACAACTATTTCATTTCACACTAATACAAAATGCAAAAAGTGTATTTGAAATAAGTTTAAAGCTGCTGTTTAATGTTTCTGTTTCCATTTATGTATAGGCCTACGGTATGGTAATTTTAATATCAGACACTTGTACGCATGTGCAAGGCGTGTTACTTCCTCGCGTCCAACGTTGCCGTGGTGGAGTGAAGCTCCCTCAGTCCTTCTTCCAGCTACCTTTGGTGCAGAAGCGCGGTGCGATAGGACGCACGAGTGTACTCAGACAGCGACCCAGCAGACATGTCGGAAAGTGGGAGAGAGGAACCCGCCGGGGCCGCGAACGGCAGCGACGACAGCCCGACGAAACGTGCACCCAGACGGCCCGTCGGCAACAGAGTGACCGTGGTGCTCGGGGCTCAGTGGGGGGACGAGGGGAAAGGAAAAGTTGTGGACCTGCTGGCACAAGACGCGGATATGGTGTGCAGATGTCAGGTTGGTTTTGCGCGCGTGCGAACTTGCTCCTCTCTCCTCCTCATGCTGCCTTCACTTGTTATGCCTCCGTGAAGCTAGTTGCCCCGGAGCTGAACGATGACTAGCCAGCTGACCCGCGTGTTGTTTCTCACAGTTGTTGTTGTTGTTGCTGCTGCTAATGTCACCTTGAGTTCCTGCTAGCTGCGTTTAGTTCCTCGGGCACATTTTAATGTCTGTGATGAATTGACTCCTGTCGTGTGCACGTGACCAGGTAGCTGAAGGCTCCGTTGGCTAACGAGAGGGACCAGGTGCATCAGTTCGTACTGGGCTCTCGTGGTGCGTTTAAATACAGCTGATGTTATTGCGGCAGGTTTTTATTTAATCACACTTGTATGATACTGGTGTTGAATTGTGGCTGTTTCTGTATTCATGTGTTGCTTTCCCTGTTGTTGAAGACTGCATTCGCTACATTAAAGTTCAAAGATGTTTGACACTATAGTGGTTAAATGAACATGGATGAATGTACCTGTTGTCTTCGATATGGTAAATATCATTAGCTCCAATATAACACCAACATGTAATCTCATTGTTTGTAATATATTGGCAAATTCCAGTTTATTCATATCATTTTTATTTGTTAACAAACTAGTGTTATCCTGATCCTGCAGGCTGCACATGAACATATTATCCCTATATGCACACTACCTTATCATTTCAGGCATGCTGGGAGGGGACATGATGCACAACAAGACAACATGCATGGCGTGTTGATAATATAATAACTTCTATCGCAGGATGAACAAACTGATGTTGCTTTCTTGCGAATCCAACATCATGATTTGCTGTGACAGTGTGGCTTCCTCTTAAACGATTGCATGTGTAAAGAGATGTGGTTGTGCAGGTACTAGGGAGTTGCTATTATTTATCTCATCAAGCTGTATATTTAGGGACATCCATGTGACGCCTCCACTTGCTCTTTATCTGGACTCGGCCAGCACGTTGGCTCAGTGGTTCAACTCCTGGCGCTTCGTGTTAAATTAGCATGGACTCAACTTTTCCCATGCAAAACTGGTGGATTGGAGACTGACATGTTTTGTTGTCGTTTAGGACTTGTTTCTCAACTCTATACCCACTGTGTACTGTGGAGATTCCTGTCCCTGAACTCCCTGAACATTAATGGTTTTGTGAAAGCAGTCGAGGGAGGTCTGAGCCTCTCTTCAGTGATGGCCTAGAGGGGCCCGTGGGCTTTTTAATACGGCCCGCCGAGTATTATAATTATTATAAATTATAGTAAAGATCGCTGTAGCGCTTCTCCGTTCCCGACTTGAGTTTCCCGAAGCACAATGACGGCAACAGACCAGCATCGATGTTTCTTAATGCTTATTTATTGCTCAGCTCTTTTAGGCTGTTTGTGCGCTCTCCTGCAGCAGAACACGGCAGGCAGCGGTCGGAAGAATTTGAATTTGGCATGTCACTTTCTGTCGCTGGAGACGGGGTTCGTACTACAAGAGTTTTAGAGTTGTAAAATTAACTGCCGGCTGCATCCAGAGTATTTTTCCTCGGCATAACAAACGCACATTAAACCCACGGGACTGCACCGCCCCGGACCAACAACACTGTTCCCACTTAAACGGTTTCTTTACTTTTTAGTTATTGGCTTTTACTTGTAATTCATATTGGTTCACACTTTGTGTTTGGGAAATAGTGATCGTTAAAGGGCAACTAAACGTGGGAAACAACTTGGATGAGTTCAGTTTAGCTGTGTTTTAGCACAGCAATGTGAAGTACTTCCTATTTTGTTTGAATAGATTTCAAACTCAAGCAGCTCTCAATAGTTTTTGTTCACGCTTTGTCCGCAGCAGAGTTTGTGTGTTTACTAAAGGGAAAGACTGCAATCTGAGGCGATGAAGTCAGAATGACAATCTTACTGTACGTTGTCTATAATGCTGCTGCATTCACATTGAGGTCAAAAGGAAACTTCTGGTTTCCATTCATTGCAGCAAGGTCTACAAATAAAATGTTAGAGGTTTGAAACTGGCTTTACTTTATACTATAAAACCATTTTACAGCCAAAGGCCTGATTTACATCATGGTGTTAGCAGGAGGCAAACACAAATAACCTCAGTTGTTGACATAAAGGATCTGTATTTAACATTCGTAACATTATTATAGCACCAAACCACTTTTTTGCTTTGTAAAGATATCGTGTAGTAATGTCTACCTGAGCAGAGAATGACGTTGCTTTCCTTCTGTGTGTTATCGGAGCTTCTCCTTGTTTTGTTGAAACGGTTGGGCTGACTGCGCATCCTTTTAGTGCACGTAAGTGCATGTGGGCGTGCCCCGCTGGTTGGCTCACGGCCTCTGCTTCGTACTGCTCTCGTATGGCGGTTCCAGCTGATAACGGTGTCCCATAACCTCCCAGTTCCCCTTCGGGTGAACACTGTTAGCGATTTTGGGACTTTCGTCGTAGTTTGCACCGTTAGAGCTGCTGGCTCACCATCGACATGCTGAGAGCCGTTGAGAGGCAATAGAAATGCTCCCGATGTTGGAGCTTGCACTTTTAAGTTACACATTGAAAATATCATCTTGTTGTGGTGTTGCCTCAATCGATATTGCATGCATTTGAGATGATGTACTATGATTTTGATATACTGCGAGTTCCAATATCGGCAACGCGTTTCAGGGATGAAGAGAAAATGTTACCTTCTGCTAACCTCCTCAGCCGCCACAGCTGCTGCAAAGTGTGTGAATACTTTGGATGAGTTCAGCTTGATGGCGTGTCAGAACAGCAATGTGAAGTAAGTACTTTTTTTTTTGATTGAATAGACTTCAGCAAGCAGCAATATAGCAGCAAACGACTATTGTTGCTGCTTGCTGAATATTAATATTGCACCGTCAATATTATTGCTTTCGAATTTGCCAAGGAGCAATCTGAGCAGGACATTTTTTATTCAGTCGATGCTCTTCGGTCGACGCACTCTTTATGGAGACAGTTTCTCAATTATCTTTGACATTTATAACATATTGGCTGACCTATACGCTAATACCACCATATCTACGATAAGCTAATATCGTAACTACATACCTAACACCATTTCCTCAACCTTCAATACAGGCAATCTTTTGGCCGCTGGTGCTAAGTATTAGCTATCTCTGTTGATAACAAGTCTACATAACAAGGATTCTTCGGAGCCTTGCAGCTTGCTTGTCTCAACACTCCCGTCGAGGAAGGACACGTGTAAAAAATAAACCACTCTCTGGCGAACGCCCTGCACAGTGTCCCCTCCATACTGTGTGTGTGTGTGTGTGTGTGTGTGTGTGTGTGTGTGTGTTTATTGGGGGCCGCTGGAGTCAATAGCGTTGAGCTTTTTATAAAATAAGCTTTGACAGCAGTCTTGCTCGGTGTTCTTTACAGTCCAGACCTCTGAGTTACTAAAAGTCACAGTTGAGAAATAGGGGGTCTGTAGCTGAGAGGACTTGAAGCCAGCAAAACACATCCCTGAAGACTGAGGGCAGAGTCAGCAGTCATTATTGTGGACTAGCATATCATGCTTCACTCAGGGAATGCACATATTTGCTCATTACCTTCCTTTCAGGCTCCAACATAGGGTTAGGGTTAGTTATGCCTTTACTGCATACCGGTAAAATGTACATAAATACATTTCTAAATGAATAAAATAATCAACTGGAGAATGAAGCAGAGTTGGTGCACTATTTTCCAGCCATAGTCTGTAAAAGTTAGTATGTGTTATTGAATAAAATGCACAAATATTTCCAACTGATCTTAAGTCGAATTATCAACCCATCTACAACCTGACTGCTTGTAGATAAGAAAAATACTTGAAACAAGTCAAACAGGTTCATCAAGTTAATTAAACCAATTATATTTTCTGTTTGTAGGAGTAACTCATGGTTACACGCAGATTCACAATGCCCTCAACGCTGTTGCTACAGAGATGTTTACTGAAACCAGGACTTTGCTAACTTGGCAAACGGAGACTATTGTCTTTTTAGCTCTTTCACTGGATGTTTTGGTAAATTGAGGTTGTATGCACAAGCTTTTTCAACACTTAAGAGGGTTAGTTAAAAGTGTACATATAGTCAAATTTATTTATACAGTCATTTTCACAGACATAAATAAAGTGCTTAACAGGAGAGTAATTTCAGACAAAGAAGAAAACATATTTAACACTAGGTGACCATAAAAGGGCCACTAATTTAAAAGATCAGTTTCTGAAACGTGTTAACAGAGGCAAGATAGAATATGCAGACCTGGATCATTAATTTTACCCAAATGCTTGTCTAAATGGGTATGTATTATGCTGATTTAAAAAAAAAATGATTTTACAGAAACGGCAAACCGTAGGAATGCAGGTAGAGCATTTTATAACTTTCGTGCTACTGCCTCAAAAGCTTGGCCACCTCGGGTCTTAAGGCGTGTGTGTGTGCGTGGGACACACACGCCAGAAGATAACAGGTTTGATCTGAGAGTAAATAAGGGTGAAGTAGTTCCACCACACATGCAGGATGCTCTGAAAGTGAGTGTGAGAATTTTAAAGTGGATCCTGTACGCTACAGGGAGCCAGTGAAGAGATCTGAGCATGGGTGTGGTCGGAGACGGTGGTAGCTTTTTAAGAGCAGACATACTGAGTGAGGAGAAAAGTGCGTTACAGTAATAAATGCGAGAATAGATAAAGGCATGTATGAACATTCCTAGTTCAGCTGTTGATACTACAGATCTCAGTTTACTGATATTTCAGAAGTGGAAAGAAGAAGAAGAAGAAGATTAGAAAGCTGCTGACACGGGGTGTCAAACGACAAGGATTGGTCAAGAATTACCCCAAGATTACGCTGGTTGAAGTGGGCCGCAGAGGGAAGTGGGCTAATACTCTGCTTGATGGTGGGGACAACTTCTTCTGGTGCAACAACTAGAACCTCCGTCTTATCAGCATAGAGTTGGAAACTATTTTCTGTCGCCCAGTCTCCAATGGCATTGAGACAGTGTTGGCGCCTATATAACCTAAAAGAAAGACAGAGTTGACATCATCCGCATTAAATGATACACAACATTATACTTGTTTTATAATCTGTCGCAAGGGTAACGACTATAAAGAAAATAACGAAGGCCCCAGAATCGAGCCTTGCGGTACACCACAAGTCACAAAGTCTCCAACAAAGACGCTCAAACATCTGCCAGTGAGGTAAGATGAAAACCAGTCAAATGCAATGGCAGATATTCCCACCCAATCACGTAGCCTCCTAAACAGGATGTTATGGTCTACCATACATATCATGTGAAAACCTCAGAAGAACGGTTTCAGTAGAGTGCGGTTTCCGAAACCCTGACTGGAACTTGTCGTACATATTGTGCCTCTCCAATGCAACAGTAAGTTGGTTGGCCTCAACCGTCTCCAACCGTTGGATAGAAAAGACAGTTTTGGGTAAAGCAGGACCGAAGTTAGTTTTCTTTAATATAGGCTGGATTGTGGCATACTTAAAATAGGAGGGGACACTTTCCCGTAGACAATGAGGAACTAACAAAAGATAGAGAGGATGGTAAAAAATTCAGAGGGCAAGATGATGTATTTGTTTTCTTAATTAAGTCCATAAAGTCTTGTAGGCTGATAATCCGGAAAAGAGTCCAGAAGAGTTTGAGACTGGAAAGGAGCTAGAGTTGGAGGAACAAAT
Source organism: Cyclopterus lumpus (assembly GCF_009769545.1). Lineage (NCBI taxonomy): Eukaryota > Metazoa > Chordata > Actinopteri > Perciformes > Cyclopteridae > Cyclopterus > Cyclopterus lumpus. The sequence goes on along the minus strand of NC_046980.1, from coordinate 7,341,884 downwards.
CCCATAATTAATACTAAACCTAATAGCCTATACCTTATCAATAGAAAAGGTAAGAAACTTGTTTTCAGTCTGCTTCTTAGGAGTTCATGCAAGAACATAAACTTTATAATAAAACTATATTTACCATCAAAATGTGCAGATGTTTTGGCTGACAATGATATAAGTACTCATCAATATGTAACCCATGTCTGCCCTTTCATACCAAAGCAGAAGGGTGTGAGGTCTATTTTAATCACCGGTCAAGAGCAGAATCACGCATCCAGATTAGGTAACATGTCTTGATCCATTAACACCAACAGCAAACTCAGGCTTTATTTCAAAAGTTGTAGAAGATAATCTTTCATCAGCCTGTCGTTAAGATGTTTTACCAAACCCATCAGTTCTGTATTTTGTTAACACTTTATTTCAGTGAATGTCTATTTGTATCGCCCAATATTTCACCTCAAGGGGCTGTAAAGTCTGTACATAACTTGGGTAAAGGAAAAACCTTTTAATGGGGTTAAAATGTGAACGTTTAGGAAGAGCAACAGTGGAGGGATCCCTCACCCACGACAGACAGAATACACCAACAATACCATCAGATAATACATCTCCATCTATTGTGCCTTGAAAATAGCTGAGCTTATGTGAAATAGTTTGTATTTTAGCAGCTTCTTTCCTGACACCTCTCTGTGGATAGCCTGCGTCGCCATAGCGGTGCACAAACCACTGCACAGTAGCAGGTGAGCATTAAAAGTGTCTCGTGCTGGGAGCAAGAGTTTGATCCCAGCACTGTATGAGAACCAGAGTTATGTTTTGTGGGGGATGGGATGCATCGTAAAAGTATTTAAAAAGAAGAGGCATCTTCCCGCCCCCATCTTAAGGGTGCTGCTGGTGCCAGGAATAACCCCATGTGGTTGAAGCACATGCTGGGCTTGATTTACATCCACAGGCTACATCGTTGGGAACACGTCCCGGTCACAAGTTGAATTGGCACCTCAGGTAGTCGGCGCATGAATGGATCTGCAGCTGCCTTTTATTTTCAGCACCGCAAAAAATAAAGAGGCTTACAACACTTTATTCATCTGTCCCGTGTAGTTTTTGTGTGCTTTGCTTCTTTTTTTTTTTTTTTTCTCTACTAATATAATCCTTTATTTTTTTCCCATCTGTAAGTCCCTGAGTTGTAAGTATAAAAACCCTCAGAGTGTGAAAAGTAAAGCAGAAAGGAGCCAAGCAGGTCAGGTTGAGACTGTCTCATCTGAGGACTTGCTGTTCTTTTTCTGGGCTCCACTTTTGCATTTTTTTTTCTCCACTGTCAGCTGTGCTTAATCATGTGCAGGCCTGTATTAAGCATTCAGATTAATACCCAGCAAGCACGTATTGTCACCGTTAATTTCAGTCTTTCTGTTTGAAAATGTGATCAACCAATCGGAGTGGTTCAGTGTCAGTAAGGTGATTTCTCCAATAAACAACCACAATTTAATCCTGATTGTTTCTTGACACTTTCGCAAGTGTATATATTGTGCATGGTTCTACATAACAAAAAATAATTAAATATAATGTCTACTTTAATGTCTAATTGTTTTAGCTAAATAAAAAGGTATCTTCAGTTCATGTTATTTGGGGCTGTCCCAGGTATTGGAGTGTGAGCCAGACAGTTTTAACCAGGTGCTGCTTGTGTTTGTGTTTTTAAGTGCATTTGGCCAAACATGTTGCCCAGTTTGAGCTGCTGGTTTACCAGCTGACTGATACTGGGCTTCAGGCACAAGTGCTCAAGACCTGTCGCATAATTCATGTAGTGAAAGTCTTTCTCTACGGGGTAAAAAAAACACAATACGACCTGACATCGTAATATCTTTTACGGTAGTATAAATGTAATGCAGAAATAACTAAAACAAACTCATTGCAAAATGAATATTCTGTTAACCATCGTGTCTTGCTGATTTGAATGAGCTGCCTATATTCACGCTGCGTCCACTCGACCGTCTCTCATATCAGTCTTTTCTCTCGTTATTATCTGTCACAGTGCAGCTGGACCGCCGTGTGAAAGTCTTTTTTTGTGAAGCTAGTTTTATTATACATGTTGATGCAAATAATGAAAGGGATTCAGGCTGAAATGAGGGATTCTTACATGTTGTTTTTCCTGTTTGGTGAGTCTGAAAGGTTTACGATAAACACAGACAGGTTGTTGCATGAGGCCAATTTACTGTCAAAGCTTTAGTTTGTGTTTGGACTTGTTATATATATATATATATACTATTGTCAGTAAGTTTACACTTCAGTGAGACCTTTTTGAGTTCTGAGTGAACAGTGAGCAGGAGTCGCTAAGGAACAGAGTAGCACTCTAACGGACAGCGGCCGGTGGTTTATGCTGCTCGCCAAACTATTCAGCCTGCCTTCCATCAACCACACATAGTTGCAGAGGCTCCATTAGGCCTCTCTCTCTGTATGTGTGTGTGTGTGTGTGTTTCTGTTTGTCTCTCCTCACCACTGCCTGTCTCCTCTCTGCAGGGCGGCAACAACGCAGGACACACGGTGGTGGTGGACTCGGTGGAGTACGACTTTCACCTCCTCCCCAGCGGCATCATCAACCCCAAGGTCACCGCCTTCATTGGTGTGTAATGTAGTGCAGAAACACTCTAAATTCACAATTGACATTGTGACATTTACGCACACTCACTGGAGCGACACACACACACACTTTTTTCTCATACGCAATTAGGCACAGACACCCATTCCAATGCCATCTTTCCTCGCTATTTTCCTGATGAATTGATCGAGACTTTTGGCCCGGCGCTCGTCATCTCCAGCAGAAACGTCCTTCATTTCTCCGACTGCGACAGTGAGTGTGATCAGCTTGAGTCAGAGCCAGACTGCATCACATTCACTCATCTGCAGTAACTTCATTAGCTAATGGTATATATATTTTTTTTCTGGCTTCAGACTCCCCCCCCCCCCCCCCCCCCCTACACACACCTGCACTTTAATATCCAGCCCTGTGGTCTGTCAATGCTTAATCACTTTTATGCTTTTACTTCTTTGATATATGACACGTTAATGCTACTCTATGGGCTCAAACACTCAGGAAGACATGCACTTGAATCAATGGTGTTTGAGAGTAGTTTGCTTTTGCCCCACCAAAAGAAATAGGACAAATGTTACAAAAACATTACTATGCAGCGTGTATATATATTTTTTCTTTACTTGAGCTGTTTTTGTCAAAATGCAACCGTTAACATCAATGGTTGACAATCTGTACCACATTTTCATAACAATACATTCGATTTGGTGGAAGCTTTTACCTGAAAGTGCCCAGCTGTACTATAATTGTTTACTTCAGCGCTGTCCGCTCCCTGAGGGCACCGACTCAGCTAATTCAAGCTCTGCAGATTGACCTTTGCCGGAGAGAAAATCTGTAAAACGCACCGACTGGGCTGAGGTGATCTTTATTGTGTGTCTCTGTAGATGTGTGATTAGTTTTAAATGGACAGCAGGCTGGTTTGTCATTCATGTTTGTCATTCATGTTTGTCATTTCCCTCTCACTACAGTAAAAGCTGCGTCGAGATTTACAATCTCTTTCTTGATGATCCTGTTTTTTAAATGTTGGTGGATATTTACAGCCATGCTCGTGGCACGGTTTTATGGCTGCAATCTTGGCGTGTCAGTTTGTCCATAACTTTGGCCCAGATTGAAATATATCTTAAAAGCAGGATTGCCATACATTTCAGTTCAGAAGTTCATAGTCACTAGATGATGATGAAACCTAATGATTTTAAGGATCGCCTGACATCTTCGCTAGCACACCATGAGTTTCACGTTTGGGAATGTCTCGACAACTGTTCGGTGGATTGTCGTAAAAGTTGTTAGAAACATTCATGTCCCTGAGGAATTGTAATCATTTTGACAAGGCCCTGACTTTTCATCGAGTGCCATCATCAAGTCAACATTGTCCCATCATTTGGTTTATGACAAAATACTTGCAGTAATGTTATCATGCTACTATGCAAAATGAAGGTTGGGAATATGGTAAACATTACTTGCTTGAGATGTCCGGTGGATGCACACCAAAGACGATCTGCTGGTGACATTGAGAAAATATGTATTTATTTAGATATTTTCAAGACAAGTTTGGTAAAAGTGTTAGTTGTAATCCACTGTGGATTGTATCTTGGCATGCAGTCCTCTTCTCTTTAAACAATCTTCCTGTTTTAGCATCGGCATGTGTCACAAAACCGTTAGCGTGGCTGTGTTGTTCTTGTGTAAAATCATGCTAAATGCATAAAACAGACAATTAATGGGATTTTTGGGAACAGTCTGAATTCACTCAGTCACTCTGAAAGCACTCATAAAGCAACTGATAACTTGGCCCAAATCTGACCAGAGTTTTGTTAATCTACTACAAAATAAGCAAAATGTTAACCTCAAATATAGCTCTTACTGCTATCTTGGCTTGAGCTCTAGTCAGTTATTTTGTTATCTTGTTATTTTGCACATACTTCTCTGATATATTATTGGTATTGCTGGGCCTCAGTTACACGGCAGTACAAACAAACACTGATAACTTAGAATTGCTCAATGTCCCAGAGTTACACCATCATTCTCCTCCTCCTGTGTGATTAAATAGATTAATCATAATTTAAACCACATTCATGGCCTGCAGCACTGGGAGCAAATCTGCATTCAGGTTTTTTATCTCCCTGAGCTGCAAATGCTTTTTATCTCACACATGTATTCCTACAGTGCCACTAAAATAGTTTTTTGTTGTTGTTTTCTTTTAGCCCTTTCCTCCATTTCCTCCATTTAATTTGTTCAAAGTAATTACCATGCCTCCAGTTAATGTAACCCAATTAAAGAGATAATTAGACCCAGCTGTTTGAATTCTCCCGTGAACAGGCATTGTTTTGGACCAGTTCTGTTTGTCAGTGTAACAAGTCCTGTCACAATCCCCTGGGTTTTCCCACTTCAGCACCAAGGCATGAGCACACTTAGTGTAATGTTTGGCAAGATACTTTTTTCTGGATCTCTGCTCTGCTGCTCCCATGGTCCATCTGCAACACACATTATATAGAGGCAAGACCCATTACCCCTGATCCACTGCAGCTGAGGCTAATTAAGCCTCTTCCCAGCACCTGTTCCCTGAGCCACTTCCCCGCTCCCCCCTGCAGCTGAGCCTAACCACGCCCCAGCCAACACATACCTTGGGCCGGGGGGGTTCTCTGGGTCCCGGAGAGATGGTCTTCACAAAGTAGCGAGGCCGGATTGGTGGATTTTGGGACCTCAGGCCCCAGCTCCACGGACACCAGAGACACAGACTCCGCCTCCATAAATTTGTTTTTTCCTGCCCGGTCTGAGTGTCATGGCTCACACTGTACAGTCTGTCCCTAATCAATGAAAAATGCGAATATGACTGCGCTGCATCGGGGCGCACCAGGTGACCATCAATTCTAATCACTTGGTCGAAGGCTGAGCGTAGAGTATCGTCCCAAGACTGCTCGAGTGGAAAATCTTCCATGGAGTGAAACTCGGGAGCCGGTGGAGTCTCCACGGGAAGCTCCGTCGGTTCCGGTGTCACCGCTGAGCACAGCGCACATATCGCATGACCCTGTCTGCCGTGAACGCACCCCCACAGCATGCCCCATTAACTTGTTAAACCCCGGCCAATCTGTTCCCAAGATTAGGGGGTGTGACCGGTGCGTAACCGCAACCTTCACGTTATGCTTTTTTCCCCCTGTCTAATTTCAGCGGACACTATAGGATACTCGTGAACGTCCCCATGCACACACCTAATTTTCACCCACAACGCCTCCATCAATGCCCCGGGCCGAACCAGATTCTGGTGGATCATAGACTGTGTACAGCCGGAATCCATCATTGACTGATGTGTACCCCCCTGGATTCTTACTGGAACGCGATACGTCGCTCCTGGACCGGGGGAGGGTGTTGGAGAGCCGGCAACCCGGATCACCTGGCCCACTTCCATCAGCGGACACTCCCTCTGGACGTGTCCGGGCTGCCCGCACCTGCAACACTCCTGCCCTGATGTTTGAGGGAGCCCCTGTGGGTTGGGAAGGGTGCCGGCATTTGCTTGGGTCAGAGGATTGGGGAACCAAGGGAGGGCTACTGACCGTCGGGCCGGTGTGGGTCGCGTCTGGAACTGCGTCGGCCGGGCCGGAGCCAGTGCGCCGCCACTGTCCCCCTGCCCGTAGGAATGAACCGCCAGGTGATCCTCCGCCAGAGTGATGGCGGCCTCCGATGTTCTGGCCGGCAGCCCCTCCATGAACTGCTCCAAAACGACTTTCTCCACCGTTGCCTGCCCACGGGCTGTAGCCATCTGGTGTTCAGAAATGCATCCCTTAACAGCAGTTTTATTATTAAAGTTGATGTAGAAAATGCTAATAATGAAATCCCAAGCACCTCTGGTGGAGGTGGCATTCATCATGCTGAAATGAGGGATTCTTTCGTGTCGTTTTTCCAGTTTGGTGAATCTGACTAAAGTTATTGATTTTAAAAGAGAAAACACTTGTGTGTAGTTATGTCATATAGACTTTTGGCCATATTGCCCAGTCCTGGTTCTAAAACAACAAGTTGCTCATGCAGCGACATGTGTTGGAAGATGATGGCAGCTTGTGGCTTAATTTGAGTATTTCCATGTTATACTACTTCAACTCCACGACATGAATCTATAGTTACTTGCATATTCAGAGTATTCATTCTAACTGTAAATATATATATATATATATATATATATGTATATGTATATATATATGTATATGTATATATGTATATGTATATATATATATATATATATATATATATATGTATATGTATGTATTTATATGAATTAAGCTACCAAGCAGTATATAAAGTAGTAGAACAGCCAGCTGTGATGTAAGTGATAGTTATGCATCAACAATTACACACCAGTGGTATTAATATATAGTATATATATTAATCTGAAATGAGCCATTCTCATTCATTATATTTTGATTATTTTTCTTCTGTATTGTAGAACAAATATTAAAGAATTTTTTTAATGCAGGACTTTTACTTAGCTGTACTGTGATAGTGATATATTTATTTAAGTATAAAGAAACTTATGAAGAATGTAAGTAACTGACGATTTTACTTCCTCTAAAAAGGGTTGGAGGAAAAATCCCTCTTTGGTAATATTGTTCATGATGATTTGTGTGAACAATGAGGAGAGGTGGCATGGAGAAGTGTACATCTATTTGAGTTGATGCTTTATATGAACAGGTGTAACTTTGCACACATCCATCAAACTCTGTCCGGTTCTGTTCTATCAGAGACTGTAACCTTAAACGGCAGCTGTGGCTCTGGAGTTAGAGCGGGTCGTCTTTTCAGTCACAAGGGTGCCCCCCCTCCCTTCCTGGTCTCATGTCAAATAGTTCTTGAGCAGGGACTCTGATCCCCAAGTTGCACCTTTCCGTTGCAGCTCTTTTGTATGAATGAGATACAAATCGTAAAAGTTTAACCATCTTTTTCTCTCTTTAAATTTTTTTTTTTTTATCTCAGGCAATGGTGTCGTGATCCACCTGCCAGGCCTGTTTGAGGAGGCAGAGAAGAATTCACGCAAAGGGAAAGGTGAGTTGTTTTTTAAACGCATACAGCAACAGAACAAGACACTGCTTTAACATGTGAAGACTCAAAGTGTATTTGTGTGTTTTAGGTCTTCATGGGTGGGAGAAAAGGTTGGTCATCTCAGACAGAGCACACATTGGTAAGTCGTGTGTGTGTGTGTGTGTGTGTGTGTGTGTGTGTGCCCTGCGTGCCCTGCTTTCTTCTTTTGAGGTGTGTGAGAGTGTGTGTCCCCACTCTTCCTCCTCTGCAGTGTTTGACTTCCACCAAGCGGTTGATGGTGTTCAGGAACAGCAAAGACAAGCGCAAGATGGCAAGAAGTAAGACACCTGTTGCTTAAAAAAAGATTCTGCACACAAACGCATAATATTCATAAACATGGCGGGAAAGATCAGATGAGTTGTCGCATCTTTCTGAGAAACAAGTTGACTCATTTATCTTGACGAGTCACGACCAACACGGAGATGAACATCCAAGGCCAAATATTCAGTCTGAGTTTGTTAATACAAAGATCACTATTAAGTATTTATTTCAACAGTCATACTCTTGTCTCTTTTAGTGAGGTGATGTCCCTGTCCTTCCATCTGGATTATTTTAGAGATAAATCTTTATTGTTGATGCAGAGCCTTTCTACAACTGAAACTGCACAATTAACATACAAATCTCCTTATTTTGTTGTTAAATGTGATGTGCAAAATATTAAGTGCAGCATTTAGCAGCTAAAGAGACAGATATTTCCCTCAGGAGCTGGTGGAGACCAAAAACGGAGCTAAAACAGAATAAATAATGGATATATTTGCCTGGTGGCCAGAAATAAATGATCATGTTGCTCCGTAACTGGTGGATGGTTTAATAAATTCCCCACATCAACTTAACACATCACGATATCTCAATGCTGCGTTAAAAGCTTCCATTGCCCACAGTTATTGACAAATTACAGCATTTTTAATTGTGGAAAGATGTTTATCTAAATTTAATTATGCACCACTTACACTAAACACCACTCTTTACAAAAGACATCTGGTGCTGGTCTACAGCCATGTATCCATCTGAAGAGATTCCCTTGTATACTGTGTATCACTATTCTGTGACAGTCAATTGAATAATTAGCAAAAAGTTAACAGCAATGGTAGAAACTAGCCAAATTGATCCCCGTAGGTAAATTTGAACATGTTCATAATATTTTTAATTAAATTTACTTATTATTTTGCACATACTTTTATCTTCACTTCATATGTGAAGAAATGTCTTGTGACGCACACGCATATAATCTTCCCACTGTTCGTCTGTCTAACCTCTCCAAGGACGCCTCCAGGCAGGAGGGTGTAGCCGCCCCGCAGCAGGTGGAGTTTACGAACAGTGTGACAGAATTAGAGGAGCACCGCTTCGTCAATAAACCAGCAGCTTCCTGTTGAGTTGTGTACTTTTAGTCTCTTTTACAGAGACGCACGTATTTCATTAAAGTAAATTCAGGTTTTCACGTTATATTCCACATACCTTTTTGAAACGACCAAATTCTAAAAATAAATTGCCCGGGCATTGAACCACACCGACGTATGTGAGGAATGTTAAGCTGAGGCTGTAGCGCATTCACAATATTAAGCTCAAGTGAGATCCAGTGTGTTCCGGTTCAAAGCTGGGCTGTCTTTACCAGCTCAGCCACCAAAGCCCCAAACACTCAGCCAGCTACTGTGCGTGGTGTATGTGTGTCTCTGTGTGGCATGTGTGTGCGTGTCTGTGTGACAGAGTAAATGCATGTTCATAAGGTTATGTTTTATCTGAAATGATCTTCTCTTTAACAGTCACATTCTCAATGTAAGATCCCCTTATTTTCCTACAACTCACTGGGTCTAGGGATGTTAAAATGAAAAATGAGTTGTGAAATGAGATCACATGCTTACGATACTTCTGTTCTCTCCTCCCCACCCCACCCCACCCCCCCACCCCCCCCCCCCCCCCCCCCCCCTCTCTTGGTCCTGCCCAGCCTTGGGACAACAAAGAAGGGGATTGGTCCAGTGTACTCAGCCAAGGCAGCACGAAGCGGTCTCAGGATATGTGACCTGTTGGCCGACTTCACTCAGTTCTCTGAAAGGTCGGTGTCAATAGTACGAGATTATGTTTCCATCTGTTTTTTTTTAAATAAATCTGTATTGGTACATTTGCTTAGGGTGTCAAGGTCAATGCTCTCCAGAGACTATTGGGCAATGAGTCTGTGAGTAATGTCATGGTTTGTTTCATGTTTTCCTTGAACTGAGATACTTTCACCCACACAGAACCAGCTTTAGTGTTATTGTCAATCATAGGAACCTTTTCAGGAACTCCACCTGCCTTTTGATCTGGAAGAACATGGGTCTAAGCGTGTGCCACCGCCCTGCACTAAAACAACACTAGTGGGTTGCGTTGGTGGGGTTCTAGTTAGGCATTGAATGCAATCCAGGAAGTCCAATTTCTGTACACAACTCTCGAAGGTTGTCACTCCAACAACTACTTTATCTTTTGTCGCGTCCATTGCAAGCTAAACAGTAGAAATACTGCCTTCGAGTTACAAAGTAATTCAAAGGAAAGGAGACATCACATAGTGGTCCAACAAAAGTTGAGTCAGGTTCTATTTTCTATTTGCCGGAGCCCTTTGCCTCACTGCACTGGACTCATTAAAATGATCGAGGAGAGCTAATGAACGGCCTAAATGGGGTTCCTGGGGATGAGTTCCTGCTCCCCCACATATGAAAAAAAAGAAGCTTTTTGATGACTCAGGAACTATGGGGGTCAAACCAACCCCTACCTTTTCCATTATTGGTACATAATAATGGTTCATTAGGGGCAAGGAAGCTATGTTGTTTATGAGCCTCCTGTGTTTCTAAGTTCATTGCTACATGATTTAGAATGGCATCAATCCAGCTCTCTTGGAAATTAATCAAAAGTTGTCTGTTTTGTTTGTTGCAGGTATAAAGTTTTGGCCAAGCAGTACAAAGCAATGTACCCCACTCTGGAGATTGACATAGAGGGAGAGCTTACAAAATTAAAGGTAGTTAAGATTTAAAAAAAAAAAACATTAATCTTTTCCTTTGCAGTAGTAACATGCTGTGTGATTTTTAGGACTATGTGCAGCGGATCAAGCCCATGGTGAGGGACGGAGTGCACTTCATGTACGAGGCTCTCCACGGCCCTCCTAAGAAGATCCTGGTGGAAGGAGCCAACGCAGCTCTACTGGACATCGACTTCGGTCAGTACATCAGTGTGTGCACGTGTGAGCGTGCACGTGCACCACAATTAAGCCCGACTTACTCTTAACTTCTGTATATATTTTTTTAATCCTCTGAAAAATAAATGTAGTTTCTAATTGCCAAGTGCTGTCCGGTGCAGCCACAGTGACCCGGTGATGTTGCCCTGAAACACTTAAAGCTTTGTGACGCTCTTAACAAACGCCGATGGTGAGTTTACTAACTGCTCTGGCATCCAGGCTTGACGTGCACGCTCACAGTTCAACCACTTTAACGCCACCTGACTGCATGAGCACGAAGGCATCTCTATCAGCTCCATCAGCCAGTCAATCGATCAGAATCACAGAGTAATCACTCAAGAGATCCAGAGATACTCTCAGGAGGTGGATGAAGGCACGATGATTGTGTTGTTGCTTTCTGATAATGAGCAGCAGCAGACCTGTGATTATAGAGAGCGGTGACGCCGCTGGTTGTTATCAAAACACCGTGCTCGTACCAACCGGTGGTATCGGGGCACAGTGTCCTGCCCACTAATAGGCAAACAACCTCTCTCTCTCTGACGGGCCATATCTATACTTGATTATAAAATGTGGCAAAAATATCACAGTGACATCGAGCTTCGACTTAATTTGAACCGGTTCTGTGTTGACGGTCTCTATGAACACTGGAGTGACCTGCATGTGGGAAGCACTCGGCATCAAGGCCAGGAAACTCAAACCCTTGTTTGCTTTCATCACAGCAGTTTTCTTCACCTCATCTTTTTTCTCTTTTTTCCTGTGTTTTATAGAGCTGGGCGATAATTAAATCTGATAATTTATCGTCTTTCAATGGAATCAAACACTGATGAGAAAATACTATTTTGTAAACAAAAATAGGCTTTAACATCTGGTTATTTCATATAGACTATTTATTTATTTATTTATTTATTGAACTACCAGAAGATATGCTATATTGTCATAGGTTTCATTATGTAGATATGGAATGAAGAATATCGGAATAGAAAATGGTTGCCATATCGCCCAACCCTAGTGGTTTATTACCTCAGGGACATCCTCAGGTATGTTTTGACTAAAGAAAGATGAGTTAAAGTATCAGATGTGCGATGTGTGTGTTTTCAGGCGGCTCGGCTATCATGGTCATTGGACGTCAAGTCTTCTGACTACTCAAAGCACTTTAACCCTTTCGCGCCCATTCATACACGGATGGCAGGGGCTACCATGCAATGTGCCACCCATCAATTCAACTTTAAAGTGCATTTACTGCACCAATTTGTGTCAATGTTTACACAGACATGATGCACAGTTTTAGATTTGGTGTGATTTCCAAGTTTTCTTCAGTATCAAAGCACTCCAGTGATGGTTGTTTTTACATGTATATTGCAAACCGGAACTGCTAACACCAAATTCTGCATCTTTTTATTTGTGCCAATTTTCCAAAATGGATACAAATATAGGTTTAAAAAAACATCGAAGACCACTAAAACCAGTGACATCTCCAAAAGCAGTATGGGAACTGCAGTTACACAACTTAAACCAAATAAGTTTAACAAAGAAATACTAGAGTTAAATGTTCTTATCTTTTTTACTGTATTACTAAGGCAGTGACTGTCACATTGATGAGGCTGACGCGGGTGATTTTTGTTGAGGGCCCACGGTGTCAGACTTTGAAGACCTCTGCTCCGTTCAACCCGCAGCATAAAGGAAACGTATAATCAGTCTTCACTCCTGCTGTCATTACAGGGACGTACCCTTTTGTGACCTCGTCTAACTGCACGGTGGGCGGTGTGTGCACGGGTCTCGGCATGCCACCTCAAAACGTGGGGAGCGTTTACGGGGTCGTCAAGGCGTACACCACCAGAGTGGGCATCGGGGCCTTCCCCTCCGAGCAGAACAATGTAAGAGGACACACACGCATGCATTCATACCACCCATCAATATGCAAACGGGACTTTTTGCTACAAATACGGATAGTATATCGCAGGAAAAGCTCTGGGTTCATCCACTGTTAACATGTTCATGTGGTAGAACAATGTGAAATGAATTGATATGTACAATATAAAGTAGGCTTTGTTGCCAAACGGCACCATATGCAGGAGGTGTTGCTGCACTGACGCCAATAACCAGCTGCAGCGAGCTTTATTTATTAATGTAAATAAATCTGTCTGACACTTATTCATGACTAAAACACAAGCATCACTCAAGTCCTGGAGAACGATACGAAGGACTAAAAAAAAACAATCACAAGTCAGCAAGCGGCAAAGACTTGAAATCGATGGACTCTCTGCGCTCTCCTTGTTGTCTTTAGGAGATCGGAGAGCTTCTTCAGACTCGAGGGAAGGAAGTGGGCGTGACCACCGGAAGGAAGAGACGATGTGGTTGGCTGGATCTGGTGCTCATCAAATATGCACACATGATCAATGGCTTCACCGCGTGAGTCCAGCGTGCGCGTGTGTGTTCGTATTGATTCGTATAGTTTTACGTGTTTGTCTGTCAAAGTTTACCTCAAGTGTTTATGAAGACAGCATTTAGTAGAAACTTATGGGAGGTGAAGATGAGCAAGGTGAGATATTTATAATACATATGACTATTTGTAGAGGCGTATGCAGCTGTTGCACCGAAGTTTGCAAAAAAAAAAAAAAAAAAGTTTTTTTTGTTGTTGTTTTAGTCACTTATTATTATAAGTAAACTGCCAGTTTGTTCTCATAATAGATCTTCGGTTGGTTGGCAGTGAGCGATGCATTCAGTCTCATAACCTTCCTGTCCTCTTTGTGACCCCAGTTTAGCGCTCACCAAACTTGACATACTTGACGTGCTCGCAGAGATCAAAGTGGGCGTCGCGTACAAAGTCGACAACCAAATTATACCTCACTTTCCAGGTGAGCCGGTGTGTGAATGAGTAATTGTATGAGTGTTAATAAATGTAATTATTAATATCAAAATAAAGTTAAAACCATGTGTTGAGACTTCCACAGTAAAAAAAAAAAAAAGTGGAGTTGATACATCTCTGCCTTCAGTGGATGTATTGTCAAACCTCTCGCTTCTTTTTCCAGTCTAGCTGTTATTTATAAAGAGCAGAAACATATTGATCTGTTGTCATAGCGGTTTGATTGTGGTCTTCTGTGAAGCTAATGGTGTGAGATTACTCTCCACCCCGCCAACCCCTCCACCCTTTTCTCATTGATTCTGTGCCAGCCAATCAGGAGGTGTTGCAGCATGTGGAGGTCCAGTATGAGACGCTGCCGGGCTGGAACAGCGACACCTCGGCTGTGAGAAACTTTGACGATCTGCCTGAGAACGCCCAGAAATATGTCCACTACATTGAGCACCAAGTGGGCGTGCCTGGTACGACCCCACACACACACACACACACACACACACACACACACACTCACACAGATTTAGATTATATGATTTTACCCGTCTGACCTGATCAAAAATACATAACAAACCAAATAAGTACAACTAAACTAAAGCAAACTTACTTTCTGTGTTTAAGAATCAATGGATATTATGTGTGATATTTTCATGCCGTTTTGTCTAGTCATGTTTAATTTCTTGCACTTTTAATCCCAATGCTGTTTTAACCCTGTTTTCAATCAAGCTTGTACTCAGTGTATCCAGACGAGTCTCAAAAAAAGTCAATTATTATTAATTATTTGGTAATTCGGACCTCTATGGCATTAAACCCAGAATACTTGCACACTGCGATGAATCAATCTGGCGTGCAACAATTCAGGCTGATGGTGAATTTCAAGGGCGCCATCTGCTGGACCACAAGGCAAACTACGTCAAATGCTCTGCTGCGCTCATAGGTGGTCAATTCTGAATTGGAACAGGTCATTATTACAGATCATGAATTTGTTTTCCAATAAAAGGTGACAGCCCTAATTTAACTGTGGAACCAGGTTTCCAATCTACAAAGGCTGCAGACAGGAAAAGCACCACTGACTGTGCTGAAATCTGTTTTCTCATATTTAAATGATTATATTAACACCAATAGAAGTCCAACAAGTAAGCCATGCTTCCAGTGTGAGGTCAGGGGGAAGTGGAGACATCTGCTGCATGTAATGCGTGGTTTACCATTTAATGGGACCCCGTCAACACCCAACTCTGCTTCTCTGTTTCCTCAGTCAAGTGGATCGGAGTGGGCAAGTCTCGGGAGTCCATGATCCAGCTGTTCTAGACAGAGGGAGGAGACACCCAAGCAAAGAGGATGCAAATCAACTGTACCCTTCTTCTCTCTCTCTCTCACACACACACACACACACACACACACACACACACACACACACACACACACACATAGAGACATGACCGCCATGTCTGCTCTTAATGCTTTAACACTGTATCCTCAGACTGACTCTGGATCAGACTCCCAACACAGATTGACCTCCCAGCATCTCCATCTGTTTTTTTAACAATTTTAAACTTTTAGGATAACAGTTATCGTAGCCGTTTATTTCAGACATGCAACACCAGCTGCCATCAGGTCTGAAAGCGGACTCGAGGGAACGGACTTCGACATGCACACAAACACACAAACACACAAACACACAAGGCGGTTCATCTATGCGCTGTGAATCAGTTTTAACCTCTGCACTTTTAGATGCTTTGGACTACACCTGCTTTATGTTTTATTCTGCCAGGTGTGCAACACATCCTGGTACGATAAAGGGATCCTTTTAATATTTTTTTGTGTGTTTTTTTACGCCATCAGACAAAGACTCCTCCTTGTCATTCAACCAAAAGATTTGCTTTCTTTTTCTTTTTTTTATCCAAAGCCACTTACAATCATGTTACATTCATAATAAAATGTTGTGTTAAAGTGTAGGAGGAGGCAGCGGTAACTGTTACCCAAAGAAAAGTGTAAGCATGGATGGATCGGTACTGAATAATGAAGTTGGTCATCTTTGCTTTATTTTTTGTCCAGTATTCTACCATTGTTATAATACATATTTTAATTAACATTTTTGTAATTTTGTTTTTGTCATCTTTAAGGAAAGGAAAAATATGGCTTTGAAAAAGTCTTGAGTTGCTTGTTGCCTTCAGAAAACCAAGCAGGAACTCTTCCCTGTTTAAACATCCAGATAGAGAAATGGTGTCTGGTGATGCCTTCAAGGAACACCTCATTACGGGGGACTTGGGAGTGTTCATGCACATCATTTAAAAAGCCTTAAATAGCTACTGTTGTGGTGTTTGGAGCAGTTTGTTAACAAATTAAACCAAATACGTTTTAAACTTTTAAAGTGGCTGAATCAATTAGTGTTCCTTGGATTCTATTTAGATGTAAACTGCTAGCGATGGGCGCTTTCTATCAGTTTGATGGTGATAGTCAACTGATGGTAATTAAGGCCTAGACAATATCCATTGTTTTATATACTGCAAGATATGGTCTTTAGATATCTGGATTATGTGAAAGAGTTGCTCTAGTGATATAGCATTGCTCCTCCATAAAGTTAGAGGACTAATAAGTAATGTCAAAATTGGAGCAGCAGAGGCCAAAATATCCTGACTTTTAGTCCCTAGTTTTGGGTCGAGCTCCTCAAATTATAGAATAAGTCACATGAGTAGAGAGTATAAAATATTGTGCATGGACGATATACCACTTTATCCGTTTAAAATATGGGCAACAACAACATGAGTTGTTTGTGTTTCGGTTTGAGAACAAACTGAATATATCCGATCTTTAAGAAAACCCTCCCGGTTGTAAGAACCACCTGGATGTTGATGAGAACATATTTATAAGCCTGATACTATTTACCATACCTTTTCGATATTGTACATGTACTTTAAATAGTATAGTAATAACATTATATATTTTATTTGGGGCTTTTATTCGTAAACACAATGGTGTATAAACCTGATGGTGTGTATGGGGGGCTTTGATGGCCAAAGTCATATTTGGGGAAGCATTTAGTCAAATTATTGATTTTGTAACTGTGATTTAAAAACTCATCCGTTTGTCTCTGGTGAGCTGAACATGAACATTTTTCTCAGGACATTGATTAAAAATGTATTCAATCTTTACTCATTATGCTAGTTTTGTCTTGAAGTTGTGTGTAACTGTTGTATAATCTCAACCACTTTTAAAGTTTGGCCAAGCTCCGCCCCCTGATGAAGACAGGAAGTGGTTCACATTCTTACTGATTCATTGAAGTGGGATCGTTCACCTCTGCTCTGCGTGACCCCGTTTCCTTTCTCTGTTGTAATGAACATTTATCCCTTTACGTGCTCACACTGCCAACTTTTCACTGAATCCCCTTTTACAACCTGAAAATCTGTGTGTCCATATTTCTGCCTTTCTTTACTTTTTATTATTTTCCTTTCATCCCTCACCGTTCAGCCCGTGTTTCATTAAGGACAGACTTCCATCTTGGTAAAGACTAAATTAATGTTTTAGGCTCTGTACGCACAATACACACGCCAAAAACCCTCAATACATGAATGTTTTTTTGTTTGTTTAAATGCCTTGAAATGCAGTTTGCACTTTTTATTTCCTGTAAACTAAGTTTTTCATGTTGGAAAAGGGGAAAAAACAAAACAAAACAAACATCAAAATGTATCCTGACATGATATTCGGTGTCTTTGGAAACTTTGGGATCATCGCTTGAATTTTAATTAAAGTTCTGTAGTTTTGAACAACGTTTGGCTGCACAGCATAGAGTTTTGTAATATCGGTGGTTTGAGAGGTGAAAATACTCACATTTGCTGATTAAACTCCAAAGGTCAATTTGTTTCATTATTGCATTACTTTTTGTCACAGAAGATGTAACTTAATTATTTCGCATTTAAAATCCACTTTTGAAAACATTACAGAAAAATAACCATACTAAAACACGTTTTTTGGCCATAACTCAAGAATGTATTTGCTAATCATGAAAACATTTGACCCAATGTCATATTGTATTAAATTATGAAATGATGACATTTTATTTTATGAATTCTGGCCTTTGTTCAACGTCTGAACAACTCGAGGGAGATCGTGACCATGTGGTCGTTGTCTGGATCTTCTGGCTGCCAGGTTTGAAGATCAGTGTGAACCGTCCACATTTTAGGATTTGTAGCTTCTTGGCAACAACATCAGTATTTGAAGCATTGTTTGCTGCCATGACAACAACTTACTTTTCTATCTGACTCAGATTTATTAGCCGAGCATGTGAGTGCACACGCCGTTGCACCATGTGACGAAGCTCAGGCCTCTGTTCTCCTCTGTAAATTTCTATTTCAAGTGACAGAAACATTATCAGTGCAATAGTTTTACTTTACGTACGTTCAAGGTGGAGCTTTCAAATATAATCCTGGATAATTTAATGTATACATAATGCATCATATTTTAATTGTTATATTTTTGTGAGCAAAATCTGAATCTGAAAAATGTAGATTGTTTTCCTATGAAGTAGAAATACACTGAGTAGTATATGGCTATATGAGTAGCATATGTTTAAGAGCTTTAGTATCCTTTTGTAAATTGTTTCTGGAAGATTAGTGTCGAGTAAGATTGACAATTATGACAAGTATAGTTACTTTCAGGTTAAGATTTTACATCAAAAATAAATATATAAATGCAACACATTGGTAAAGTGGGTTTTTTGTGGGTTTACACACGTTGATGTATCCGTATTGAAAAAATCTCATCATACATATATGTTTCATATATAATATGTCAGCCACTGGGGACATTTTACTAGAGAACTTTTGATACTTAGCGTTTTCTAAAAAGGCCTCTAGTTTTTCTGAAGTATTTTTCATGAGCACTAGAGGGCGCCATTTGACTGTAAATGAATGCTAAAGAATGAACAATCTGACTTTTTTCTCCATAATAACCGTTTATGGAAGATATCATGAAGCCGCAGACACAGAAGGTTCAGATGATTTTTTTTTTTGTATATGAATTCACTGAAAGGCAAACAAACTATACGCAGCTGAAATCTGTCTCTCCTCTCTGTTAGTGTTTGCCATTAATACCGTGACCGCAAGTTGGCTTTGACCACAGCCTCACCTGCAGCTCATTTCCATGCCTTCACCAGGCTTCCTCTCTTTATTTGACTACATCTGAATGCAGTAACAACCTCTCAAAACCCACAAACATGCAGCGTTTGCCCAGATGCTTTCAGAACTGGACGAGAACAAAAACACCTTCTTTTTTTTTCTTCCTTTTTTTTCTCTCCATAAACTGGACATTCATTGCCCAGTTTACCAAAATCCACAGCTGTCCAGAGTGAGGTCATCCTATCGAACAAACTGTGTCACCTTGAAACACACACACACACGCACACACACACACACAGTGGCATCTGGCACGACGCCTGGCCTTCCTCTGTATTGTGTGACTATGTTGATGAGAGGCTGGACGGCTTCGCAGCGGGCCGAAGGGCACCGCTGCACCGCGATTTGGGTCGGGGCCGCGCTAATTTTGTGACCATCCGCCCCTCCTTCCTCTTTACCCCTCATCATCTATCACCTCCTCCCCTCCTGCTTGTACCACTCATTCAAACCTCTCTCAACCTCCGTACCCCACCACCCAACCCCTTCATCCTGTCTGTGCACGGCCTCCCCCCTCCTCTCTACTTCATTTGAATCCCACAGTGAGGCCTCTTTGTCCAATGGCTGCCGCTGCATTGTGCTGCAACGGGAAGCAGAGTAAATGGACAAGCAAATGAGTTTTCTCCTTCAGCCAATACACACACACACACACACACACACGTGCGCACACGCACACACACTCTCACTCACCTACATGCACCCACACGAAAAAGATATATGCACCCATTCAGGAAGCTTCTTTCTCTTCAAACATTTTCTTGGACTGAACTTCTTTTCTTTAGTGTGTCCGTGACCTTTTCACCAGGAAACAAAGGCTTCTAAATAAGAAAGGGAAATGCCAAGACACACAGCAGAGGGTTCACGTATCAACACGTCTATCATGTCCCCAATTAATCTCTGTGTTGCAAAAAAAAAAAAGCTTTTTAATATGATTACAATACTTACAGTGATATATTAAAAATATGTAAGTAAATAATGATCCCATTTATACACCTGTAAGTTCTATACCCTACAATATTCTACAGTAGCTCTGTTTTTGTCTCCACAAATATCTGACTTTTCATTTAATCTATTGTATAGAATATACAATACATACATACATACATACATACATACATACAATATGGATTAGTGCAGCTTTATTCATTCATACATAAAAAGAAACAACATAACATCGGAATCACCAAACAGTTATATGAGAATGATGTAAAATACAATAATGGGGCAGTTTAAAGACAACCTCATCGTCTAAAACCATAAATAAATGACAAAAAGAAATGTTGGTCACAGCATCTCTCAGTAGATGTACAGGAGTTAAAGAAATAGTTCAACATGTCGGTAAATCGGCTTATTCACTTTCATTCGGAGAGTTGGATGAACACTTAAAAAATGTTAACGCATCGGTATTCGTATGGTTGAAACAATCAATATTTAATATGTTAATTAGTGAGCATTAGAGGCGCTGGTAGGCAGATTTAATTGCCTTTGAGAGCCCGGCTAACTGGTTCCATCCTTAATGCTAAGCTAAGTCTCCTGCCTCTCAAAGTTAGCGTAGTGATATGGTGGTGTCCATCGTTTCATCTAATTTAAGATTAATTATATATATATTAAAAAAAAAACTTATTTCAAAACTTATTTCAAGCTGCCTGGGGTTTGAGGGGGAAGATCCGAGATTGTGAGCGCTTCTGTTTTCTCTCAGCGGCGCCGACAGCGCTGACTACAGCGAAAGTGCAGAAAGAGCTGACTGTGTGTTTACCTGAGGGGGGCACTAAAGGACGGGGGCCGCGCTTCCCACGACGACGCCATTGGTCGGGACGGCGTCGTCATCAGCTGCAACCGCTGTGTGAGAGCGGCACGAGCAAAGCAGTGGTGCACGTTCACGTGCACTAAAAGCACGCCTGTCTGTGTGAACAAGGCCAGGAGAAGCTCTGATAACAACACACACGGTAACTTCATTCATATAGTTGTTTGCTGCTGTAGTGATGCTCTGAATGTTTACTTTGCCTTAAAGTGGAAATATTGATTTTATGAGTTTGCCTCCAGCTCCCGTTGCCTCCTCTCTGTCGAGGAGGTCTGACCTGTGTGCAGAGGTCAACAGCTAGTAGCAGGTAGGTCACACCGGTGTTTTTTATTTGGAGTCCAGAGCCGGCCGACATTCTCACATTTAAAAGGGACATTCCACCCCAAAGCGAGTTGCAAATAAATGTAGGGCATCTGAAATATTATCTTTTTTTTTTTTTTTACTGGAGCTCAGGTTAAGGTTGCTTTTTCTCTCTCTTTTTTAAATAATGGAATCCAGCACGTCAAGAGCACTACCAGTCCCATTGGTTCCAACCTGCATATTCACGAGTGATTCAAGGGTGTCAGACAGCCATGCACCACTTCCACAGTGCTCTTGAGCAAGCCGGAGACCCTCTACCTGATCTGCTCTGCTGCTGACCCTCCACTCTAACCTCTCTGTGGAATGGCATGGCCGTAAAAAAGGCCTGTAAAGTTGTTTTTACTCTATCTCCCTTGACCCTCCTTCACCTGCTTCAATTCTTCTCTCCTCCTCTTTCCAGCCCCCCCCCCCCCCCCTCCCCCCATCCCTCCGCCCCCCTCCACCCCTCCCTCCCTGAACTGTGGCCACTCTGTAAAAGACCCCAACCGCAGCAGATGTGCGGCGGCCGTCGCTGTTAACAGCTGTCGGCTCTTATATCAGCTCCTGTTTTACCCCACACACCAACCTACAGTGTATACGCTCCACACAACCATCACCAACAGCTGTGGGACAAACTTAAAGGCTTAAAATCCAACCTGCCTGTAGGGAAGGGCGTCTTGATTTCTATAATAAATAATAATAAATACATTAGAAGCTTCCCGAGGTGCAGTTTGATGAAAAGCAATAAATCATTGAACAATCAATATCCCCAACATCTGCGGCCACACACATATTATTTTTCCCTCTCACCCGTCCTTCCTTTTAGTTTATCAACCCAATAAAGTCTGTGCTTTAAACTTAAACTTTACTTTAGTGTTGAAAATAATGCAGGAGAGCACAATCACTGTTACTTTATTTATATATTATTCAAGGCAAAGCAAGATTGCTTGATTTATAAACTCAGGAGTATGGCTCCATTGTGAAAAGACAAATGTTTCCGCATATTTTCCATATTTATTACCAACCAGAAATAATGATTTTCTGTTATTCCTCCCTAAACAAAATATAATTAAGGAGTGTAATAATTGATCTGTATGGATTTATTGCCTATTTTTATGATTCATTCTCAAGTCCCCATGTTTATTGTTCCCATGGTTGTATATATTAAGTGAAAAAGAGTTAGCTTGCACATTATTCTTTATTTGATCTTCAAATGAAGTGCTTGTCAGGTAATCAAAAAGTCGTACATGGCCACAACTGTTGATGCCTGAATTGGCAAAATTGGTGTGTTTAGGTGGAATTATAACTTCTCTCTGAAGCTCTTTTTTTTCTTCTTTATTCTTCTCACTATGACCTCGACCACTTTTCCCCGTGCAGCAGCCCTGTGAATACATTCGAAGAGGGACGGCCCCAAAGTGCTCACCGTTGTCTGTTTGTGTGATTCATCGCATCTCGCCCCTCTCCGTAATGGCAGTCGGGAACAGGTGTAAACACTTTGAAATGTGCGGTGAGGACACTAACTCGCTTGTTTCAACCCCGGCCTAAACTCCACTTTATGTAACCTCATAGTTTCTCTCTGGCATCCATCCCCTGCTCAGCATCTGGCTGCAGGCCAAAGCCTCGCTGCCCATCTCTGGCAGCTCCGTCCATCGCCTGTTGCCCCGACCGCCTCCCTTCCCTCAGCCCCCTCACGTCTGGCTTTTACCGTAGCCCCGGCCCCAGTTCGACCCTTTTCCATAATCCCGGCCTGTAAGCTCCGACCCTCGGCCCCGACCTCGACTCCAACCCCGGGTCCCAGCCTCTGGCCCTGAGTTTTTTACCTTCTCCCCATCCCAGCTGCTGTCGCCTTCCCAGCCGTCCAGCTCAGCATGAGAAGCCGAGCAGCTGTTGATCAATGGGCAGCCGGGGCCAACGCCTGCCTGCCCCCTCCCCTGACCTCCTACCCTTACACATACACACACATGCAACCACACACACACACACACACACACACACACAGATGCACGCACACGCTCCCCAGGGAGGCAACAGATGGGGGTCAGCCAGAGGAAAGGGGTGTGGTGGGCTACAAAGGGCTGGGTTAGGTGTGTGTTCGCGTGCGTCTGGGTCTGTATCTGTGTGTTTGTCAAATATCTTATTCCACAATTAGACAGACAGATTCAGGCATGTTTTCTGCATGTGTGTGTGTGTGTGTGTGTGTGGGTGTGTGTGTGTGAGGGGCTGTGGCTGGACATTTGCTCGCCGCGTGTCTCCAGTATGGACAGGTGTTGGCGTCAGCAGTGTCCAGACTCGTTCCGGCAGCTGCCGCCACCACTCTTCTCCCCCAGTTCTCTCCTCTCCTCTCATCTCTCCCTCCCTCCCCCCTGACAGATGTAGCCACACTAGCGGCACCTCTCAGCTTTTTATGGGCCCGGCCTGTTTTGACTTTAAATATTTGCCCAGGAGGCGCATGTTGAAGGAGAGCATGTTGAAGGAGAGCAGGAGAGACGTACAACCTGACGAACATTTGATCTGCGTATGAAAATGTTGACCCGCGAGGACCTCTGGTCACGTATGCACACACCTGTCTCGCCAGGGTAAAAGCAACATTAGGTAAACTAACAGCTAACACGAGGAAAAAAGAAAACAGTTCCCGATGCTGGAGATCAGCTGTCCACCGGGAACAACACCAGCAGTTGACAGCTGACAACAAATGGAATCGTCAGCGAATCGGGATTTTCTTCTTCTTTTTTTTTTGGCACCTCAAGGAATTCGGCACCTGGAGAAACACAAAGTCTCTCAAGTGAACAGTTTCAAATGATCACCCAATGTCCAAAGTGAAGCCCACTAGTTTCAGTTTGTGTGGATCATCAATGAATTCCTTTAAGCTCTTTGTTTTGTTTGTTTTTATGGCCTGAAATGGCACTGTTCTGGTTAATTCCCACTAAAATAACCCACTAAACAGGAACCGACACAGTTAGTGACGAGCTGGTGGACACAGTGGAGCATTTAGCAGCCTATGAGCCACTTTATCAACTCAATAAGGTGATATGTTCATCTTTTTACAGCTCGTTCTGCTACACTTGGTGGTCAAAAGAGTTGATTCATAACACTGCTTTAAAGAATAACATTTGACCAGTTACATTTTTTCCTGTTGAATAAATCAAATAACTATAGAACCTACTTCCTGATTTAACAAAATAATCTAACTTTAAGTTGGCTCACTTGTAATCAAGTAAACTTGAAACTGCCACATTTCTGTATATGTATCTAAGTAGTATGTAACAGTACAATAACAGTATGTCAACTATTCTCCCTCTGATTCTGCGCGGTAGTTTTCTGCAAGTATCTCTAGATAATTCCTCCTTGGTTTAAAGCAGCTGCACAGCAGGGGTGAAGCAAATAGCAGAACAAAAAGAAGAATCAATTAAAGCTACACCTGTAGTCAACATTTTCACATTCTACACAGAACAACTACCGAAACACCAATTGGCGATAACTATGCATCAACAAATGCTAATCTCAAGGTGACACATGAGTGTGTGAAGTGTCTGTTTTTCAAAAACATCTCCAAGGAGCGACTGAAGCTCTTGTGATCCATCACAGTGAGAGAGAGAGAGAGAGAGAGAGAGAGAAGTTAGAGAGGAATGTGGATATAAAAGAATGATATGCAGTTGGGGTTTGGAGTTGAAAGATAATTAGAAAAGCAGTGAAGGATTCTGCTACTGATCCCAGAAAAAACTCCTCCGCCAGCTGGGTTCAAAGTCCAGAGAGAGAGAGAGAGAGAGAGAGAGAGAGAGAGAGAGAGAGAGAGAGAGAGAGAGAGAGAGAGAGAGAGAGAGATTTGGGGATCTAGCAGAAGAGTGGTGGAGCGCACCTTGTTGTGCCATCTGGGCTGACTCCCCCACCACAAACACACACACATATCTCCTTCCCGTTCTCCTCCTCCTCCTCCTCCTCCTCTTCTCAACCCATTAGGACGGAGGGTTGAGGTGGTGGCAATTACAAGATGCAGCCGACAGGAGCATACCTGGCAATACATTTAACTGTCCAGGGGAACGGGTGGGTGAGAGAGAGAGGGAGGCGGCAAAGGAGAAGAAACAAATAAGATGGGTGGGAATAGAAAGATAATTAGAAGACATAACAACACACACACAAAAACACACACACACAACACACACACACACACACACACACACACACACCCACACATCAGGATTGTTGTGATAACAGCAAAAGAGAAACTTTCTTCATCGCCAGCTCGGCCGACTCCTCTTCAAAAATGGCCGAGTGGGCAAAGGAGTGCCAAACAGATGCTGGCACAATTGCTGCTGCGCTTCACCCCCCCCTCACCCCCCACCCCAACACCACCAACTCTATCCCTCACCCCCTCCACCCCCCCACCCTGGCTGGGTAGGTGGGTGGAGGGGGTGTACGGCTATGGATGGCGCCCATATGGCCGCAGCTGATGGGGGTGATTGTCGGTATTGTTCACTTTGTCAGCGATCCTGTGGATGCGGGAGAGAGCTAATGATAATGCACAGTGCAGATGTGCTCCGGAGCAGCCCAGTCGTTAAGCAACAACAGCTTGTGTTTTGTGAGTGTGTGTGTGAGAGAGAGAGAAAAAGAGTGAGCGTGCACATGTGGGTTCCTGGATGTGTGTGTGTGTGTGTGTGTGTGTGTGTGTGTGAGAAAGAGAGTTACAACCACAGCTGCTTCCCAGCCTGTCTGCCTTTTTGAGAAGACCTTCTGGAGGACCTACTACAGTATATGCACATAGACAAACTCACACACACACACACACACACACACACACACACACACACACACACACACACACACACACACACACACACACACACACACACATACAGTTGTTGAGTGTTTTAATGTTGAAGTGCACCTTTATTCATCTCAAGTGCTTTCTGTGAATGAGGTACGGAAGGTAAGGTAAGGTCATTTTAAGTTTTATATATGACGAAACACTTTCCGAAGCAGCAACATTGCTGTAATTGTTTTGTTCACAGTAAAAAACAAACTGGTCTTGGCCCAAATGATTTGCCCCAAGGGGCTTTACGATCTGTAGAACATACGACACCCTCTGTCCCCTAAAGACCCCCTCCTACAATGAGGGAGGGGTTTCTTTTTACACCTTTTTTAACGGGTTACAAATGGAAGAAACAGAGGATGAATAATTATTCCGGGACATAGGCGCAATTCCTGATGTGCATACAGAATACAACAAAATAGTGAGACTGCAATATGTCAAATTTGGATAATCGGAGATAAATGGTGTGCCCATGATTCTGCCTCGTGTAACCTGTAAAAGAAATAAAAAGTGGCGTGACACGACGCAAACTCAAAATACATCTCCACCTTAAGTCTTTACATCACAGTGGGCCATCGACTCTTCTGGCCTCATGTTACCGCACATGAAAACACAGGAGCTGGAGATCACAGGTGTGAGTGTGAATGGCTTCTCTGTGTGTTGAGGCCGCTGGGAGATGCTCCAAGCTCTGCAAAAAAAACCTACGTGTTTCTTTCACCAGCTCTTGTCCTGATTCAGTATAATTGCTTCGACGTCAGAGGAAAGGAAATGGGTCACCAAGATGATTCCTTGGGTTACCTCAGAGACTCTCCGTTCAATGGAAACCCCACATACACGCACCATTGTGACCGTTAGCAACGCACCGATTCGAGATGCAGTTTGTATGCGTCACTATTGAATGGATTTGTATGGTCTAATTCGGGGCTGTTAAACAATACTGTTTCTTAGTCATTGTAGTTATGACGTTGTAAGAATAGCATTGTATTAACCGTCTCGTTCAGATGTGTTGTTACCGTGGAGACAGACAGATCCCTTCGTCCCTCGAGACAATAAAAAACACAGAAGTCTCACAGGCTGATTTGTAACCGACCCTGACCTCTGACCTTTCCTGTGTGAGAATGCTCTCCACAGACTTGCACTTGACTGTGTCACTGATTTGTGTGCTTTAGCCCTCAGCTGTGTGTGACACAGCCTAGACTCCTTAAATGCACCGCTGAAGCTCAGAAACTTCCACTCATTTGAAGGAGATCCTACACGGGTGCCCAATCGTTTTGCCTAATGACCCCTTAAAAATGACGCAACCGAAATGCAACCCTCCCTCATGTGAAGCATATGTCAATGAGTTGTGGGCAGTTTCCCCTAATAGTGATTTTCCCATCTCAGATTGCTTGTTTTATTGATATTTTCAGTATCCAGTATTTAACAAGAAACAAGATGAATCGTGAGGCTGAGCGGCGCATTGAGTTAGATGCTAGCGTCAGCTTGCTAGCGTGCAATGGCAACGCTTACATGCAGATGTTTAGCTCCTGTAGCCACGTTTAGCATGCTTACATTTGCAAATGAGCTCAGTACGGCTGGGCACATTTTTTATTTAGACTTGACGAGAGCTCATGATGAAAAGTTGAGGGATTACAAAAGTGATTATAATTCATCCTGTGACTGAATTTAATAGGGCATTTGTCCATTATTCATAGAATACATTGTGCTGTGTCAATCCAGCCGTTAAATGTTGAGATATGTCATTGGAAAGGTTACAATGCTGACCTGCTGGTGGCGCTAGAGGAAAGGTCTGAGGGTCACCAGATTCAGGAGGATTTATACTCTGGTTACTTTTGATATCTGCACCAAATTTCGTGACAGTCCATTTGATATATATATTTCAGTTTGGATCAAAGTGGTGGACGAACAGTTCGACTGTCAAAAAAATAGAAAAACATATCTATAGTTTAATCAGGATCTGTTTTCATATCCCGTTCCCTTTTTCCTGTCCCGGTCCACTTTTGAGAGGGTCCCGGACCCCTTTATCTGGGTACCACTGTCCTCCGTGGACGCTGACCTGACTACGCACAGTCAGATGAAACTGGTTATTTCCGTTGTCCTGTGTCATTTGTTTGCACAGAAGCAAAGAAAGGAAAAAAGGACGAAGGCGCAAAAAGAAAGGCGACATCTTCTTGTCGCTCTTCTAGTCTCCTCTCCTCCTTCTCCACTTCTTCCCCACCACCATACAGATGGTCCCAAGCTGCCTTCAATAATCCAATGCACAGCCATGCCAGTACACCCCGGGCTACACCCCTGATGCTACACTACGCACACACACACACACACACACACACACACACACACACACACACACACACACACACACACACACATATATGTACGCAGAGACAGTGCCAGTTCCCTAGGCAGGACCCCTGTCTCTCTAGCCCAGATTGGATCAGTTTGTTTCAGCATGGAGCAGTAACACTGGGCCTTAGGGCTCTACATGGGCCTGCAGGGTCCCACGTTGGCCTCAAGTAGCTGGGCCTACGATGGAAAAAAGCTCTTGGGCTCGATTGTGTTATCTTTTGATGATGACAATTGTTATTATTACACAAGCTGGAGTGGCCACATGTTGTCGTTCCCATCACTTTAAACCTGGCCGTCTAGAGGCACACAAAAGCTGACACAGACAATAAAAACAGAGAGAGAGGGAGAGAGGGAGAGGTGAAAGGAAAGCAGTGAAAGGAGGATGAGGAAGGGAACGTCTTGAGAGTAAAAGGAGGTGTAGAACAGGGACGAGGAGTTTGGCGTTTGCAGGACGGAGCGGAAAAAAGGAAGGAACAGGGTGAGGGTGATGGAGGCACAGAGAGAAACAGGAGGGATGGAAGGATGGGTACGCAGAGGGAGGGATGGATGCGGCGGATGGGGGAGGGATGGAAGAAGGGATGGAAGGAGGAATGTGACAGATGGGTCGTGCCTGGCCAGAGCTGGGAGGGAGCGGAGAGGTTGGCAACACAGGGTGAGAGAACACACACAAACACACACAATACACACCATAACTGCACGCATACATGCATGTGCGCCAGATAACTCCTCACATGCACGCTCTCTGCTGTCAGGAGTGTTTTTTTCGATGTCTTTCCTTGTGTCAAGAAAATGTCGACATATGATAAATAGACAAATAGATGGCGCAACGGACATGTTTCGACATATTGTTTGCATAAATTTATGTGCTGCTCTTGCAGTGAATGTCTGCGTTGGCGGGGTAAGATAATAGTTTAATATGCAGAGTCAAACTCATGCTTTCAGAATCTCAGAGTTGAACAAAGTTGTCCTCCGGTGGAAATCTTTGTAAAATTGCAAATCAGATAGAAGCGATGTGACCTGAGGTGCGAAAGTCTTCGTACATGCACATCACATTGAAGTTAAGATGAGGACAGTCGTGTGCTCTTTGTATGTTAATATTGGGCAAAACTATAAAATATATATTAAAATCCCACAATGCAATGTTCAATGTAAGTATACGTATACAAGTAGTTTGGTCATGGGTTACCATGGTTACTGGCCTCCAACCGGCAAGGAGGCTCTTCAGGAAGTGATGCAGTGTTTACTTTATGTTACATGTACACTCTGTTTGATTTTATGACAGATATTAGATTAAATCTGTGTTTTTTCCTTTTTTTTAATGTTTATTTCTTTTTTCTTTTTTTTCTTCTTGTTTTGTGAATATTCAAGCGTGCTATGTGTGTGTGTGTTGTTTGTGACAGAATCATATCAACTTATTTACAAGTCTCTGTTCACATTGTTTTCATAAAGTGTAAAGTTACATGATGCTCAGAAACTTCTCTAAATGGGTCAGGAAAACTCCAATGTTTCAAATCTTAAACTTGTTCTCCAATGTTTCAAATGTTAAACTTCTATAAAGTTAAAGGTTATTGTAAACTAAAGGGATGGAAGACACATACTGCTCCTTATTGTTGCTGATTTGAAAACGCATTGTGTCTTAACAGCACTGTGACGCTGAGAATTTTTGTGATAATTTACACTATGAATGGCAGTTTATGACGCTAACAGGGGTATACGCTATTACCCAGAATACACTGTGTGTGTGTGTGTGTGTGTGTGTGTGTGTGTGTGTGTGCCTTTCATCAGGTCTCCACTGTTTCATCAGGAGGAAAGAAACAACAGGGAGAATGAACTTGACTCTTCCACAACACCACAGCTGACTGACTGCTGCTCGCTTGTGTGTGTGTGTGTGTGTCTGTGCTTATACATGTGTACAGCTCAGCAGGCAGGTGCAGCAGATGTCCGGCACACACATCCCACGTCTCACACACAGATACAGTAGCGCCGTTAACATCTACTCATCAGACAGCTGAGTTGGTGACATTAAAGGACCCCTCCCTGCGTTACTACCCCTGTCAGGTCACCATGGCGATGATAAAGTGCTGAGTCGTGCACATGTGTCCCGGTGCCAGCAGTTTCCAACAACACCCCGAACACGCCCTGGTAATGCCCCTTATCTGACAGACACACACACAGCTGGGAGAGGATCAGATGAAAAGAGGTTTCAGTTTTATTTCTGCAGGGCGTCATTGTTTCCTTAACCTTAAATCCAATTAATGTGTCTGTTTATCGCAGACGCAACGTCTTTGAGTGAATCCTTTAGGTTGAAAGATTCATGTCTCCTCATCCCGCTCTCTGTTCCTTCTTTCCCTACGTCTCTCTCTAGCTCTTATGTTGAGAGTTCATGGCGGCTCTCCTTCCATACAAGAAATCAAACAAAGGACAAGTACTGTTTAATCCCATCGTAGCCCAGCGCTGAAGACAGACCAGCTGGAGGCCTTTGTGTTTGTGTGTGCGTGTGCGTGTGCGTGTGTGTGCGTGCGTGCGTGTGTGCGTGCGTGTGTGTGTGTGTGTGTGTGTGGTTCACATAAACCGGTAGTGTTCTCCATCCGTGTGCGCTCTTGCAAGTGTGTGAATTGCTGAATGACACTCTTATCTGAGTTTTTCTTATGAGTGTGTGTTGATATATATATATGTGTGTGTGTGTGTGTGTGTGTGTGCGTGTAGAGTTGTGTAAGGGGGCTAAAGAAGGGGGAGGGGGGGTTATGGGTAAGTAGTATTTGCCCCCCCCCCCCCCTCTCACAGAGACACACAGATATTCAAGTTCGAGTTGCGTCGCCTTTTGTTTTCAGGAGGGGGGAGGAGGGTGGCTGGATGGCTGGACGGATGGATGGCTTGCTGGGACGCTGGGCCCCTCGAATTTGCCTCCCAAAAAATCCCCCCTTTGCCTTCTCCCCCCCCCCCCCCACCTCTAGCCCTCCCTCCCCAGCCAGTGTAGTGCCACTGTATTGTCTGCTTTCAGGCGGGCCGCTTGTTGCTTGCCTTCTGTCCTGCTGTGCTGAGTGCCTGACAAAGGGGCTCTTTTAAATATGCAGACAATCCTCGATCACTTACACACACACACACACATATACACACACACGCACGCACACACACACACACACACACGCACACACACACACACACACGCTTGTTCCTGCTTTCCTCTTTCTCTCTCCGTCAATTCTTCCATGGCTAGACCTGGCCTGGGAGTGTTTCCTTTTTTCACGGAGAATCAACAAGTCTCAGACATGAAAAGGATACAGAAGGCTTTTCTCCCCGTCGGCGCGGTGCGACCTCTGAATGAATGCTGTTCGCGTTGTTTTGTGGAGCTGAAAGTATGGAATCCTATTTGGTCTTCGTGGCCGAGCTTTGTTCTTACTGTACCTTTTGACCAGATACATATTTTGAATGCACAATAAAAAAAAAAGAAAAAGATTCCTAACATAGAAACAGTGATCCTTGACTTTTTATTATTTTTTTGCACAAATCATACGCAAGAATATATATACGGAAACATACGTGTCCCGTCTTCTTTAAAAGATGGAAACCGCTGTCTTGATCTGATTTTGGAAGTTGCAACAAAGTTCTGGAGATTGTTCCCTCAGCCAAACATTCAGATGTCAGTTTAGAGACACGAGCTGGGAACTGGTTTAAAAAATGTGTCGCGACAGCCAAACATCAGGATGCTTTGAGTCTGCATCTCTTTATCCCCACCACCACCACACACTTCCTCCATCTCCTGGTACGGGAGCCCTCCCTGGCAGCTTGGTAGAGGCCGCTCCCTCACGCGAAGCAGCAGAGTGCAGGGGCCCGGGCCCCCAGACAGGAGCCCAAGCTGGTCTCAGCCTCCCAACATGTTGAGCTGGCCTGCCTTGGGCACAGCCAAATGGTTCTGCAGCTGCCCCTTTGTCCCCCTTCCTTAAGTAAACAAAGGACAGAAACAAATTAATGACCTACATTCACAGCAAAACCTCGCACGGCCTCCTCGCAGGGAGAGAGAGCGAGCAGTTGTCTATAAGCAGATGTTCACTTACAACACTGCAGACTGCAATTAATGACCAGCAAGCAGCACATAACCAAAGGATAAGGTTGCACTTGTCATAATGTCTGCTGTCGCCCTGAAACGCATTGCCGAGAGCGAGGATCTGAAAAAACACAGACTTTTTAAAAAATTTTTTATAGTTTGCTAAAAAAATAATCAGTGATTTTAATTTTTAAAAACAGGCATCTCCCAAAACAGAAAAAAAACATAATAATAATAATCAAATAATCGCTCGCCCCTCGAATGTGACAAAAATCCTGTCCAATTTAAAAAAAATTAAAAAACGTGAGCATGTTACTCGTTAATGATTGAACTTCTCGAAATGGACACTAAATCTTTTTAAAACTTCTAAGTTTCTTAAACCAATATTGGGCATTCATCAGACAATGTAATAAAGATTAGGCGTGAGCTTATGGCGTGAGTGTGCGTCGGGGGCTTACTGAAGAGACCATCTGGGGCCTAATGAACGCTGCTCCTTGGCCTCTGTGCAGGAGCTTTTTAAGCATCTGTAAGAGCAGGTTTACTGAGCAGCAATACATTAGCTAAAGCTGATTTGTTACTGGAAAACCGTACTTGAGGAGCTTTGGAATGAGGCACATTCTGTGTGTGTGTGTGTGTGTGTGTGTGTGTGTGTTGCAGGGGGTTGGATCTCAACAAGCTGCTGCACATTTTCTTCTCAAATGCAGGCTCCACCGGCGCAGAAGCTACATCAGGAGTTGTGCAGGAACGCACAGTGAGTTTTCTCGCAAACACACACATGATGTGTTCAAGCCATCCTGCTCGCACACACACATATACACACACACACACACACACACACACAACTTCCACCCACATCGCAAGTCACGGAGGAACAGAATGTGAAAACCTCCAGCAGTGGCCCTTCTGCAACCTGTAACTATGTCTACTGTTTGTGTGTGTGTGTGTGTGTGTGTGTGTGTGTGTGTGTGTGTGTGTGCGTGTGTGTGAGCCGCACATAAGACCAACATCTCTGATTTGTCCCGATATCAAAATGTGCTTAAAAAGATGGAGTTATTTTTGTACAGAAGCGGTGAGGCTTCAACATGAGCAGAAATACAGAGATATTGTTGGTAAAATTACTCACGATGACATAAAGTCGAGTCATGACCGATTTTATGTTGTCCGAAAAAAAGAAAAACAGAGCTTCACACAAAGGTTGAATTTCAAGATTCTTATAATTTATTGCAGTTTGCACACAATTTAAAAATGTCAACAACAGCACACCAAAAAATTACAAAACTAAACACAATTAGAATTTACTCCCCGTGAGAAAAAAAAAATCAACCCAACTATGATTGTCAAAGCTAAAAATGACTAAATCTGAAAAAGAAAAGGAACAAAAAAGAAAAGCAAATCATTTTAATCTCAAGAGGGAGCAAATATATCTGAATATCTGAATCAAAATCGGCTTGTTTTTTTTCTCCCCAGACAGTGATTGTCCTTTTTCAAAACAGACTCAGTCTGCCCCATCTGTCTTTCCATAAACTGTCTACGACATTTGAACATTTTATTTTTATACCTTGCTTTAAATTATAATTTTTTTAAATCCCCCCTTTGTTTTCAAGTAAGCACAGCAAAAGATGGAGATGTTTCGTCGGGGTGGCTACTTCACAGCGTCGTGAGCGGTTGACATCGCTCCCACAACTCCACCCCACGCTCACACTTTTAAAAAATAAAATAAAATATAACAGCCCGGACTACAGCAGTTTAAGGCGGTCAAGTACAACCAGAGGAACAGAACAACAAAAAAAAAATCAAAAAACAGCAGTAATGATGAAAACAACAGCAGGATGGAGTGAGCCCATATGCAGAGATGCTGCCAGTGAAGAAATAACGTTTCGAGAAGAGGAAAAAATTAAACGATGCGGTGCAAACCGCCGCAATGGCACCCACACTGTTGCCTTGGCAAAGCCTGTAGGTGCCACCAGATGACAGGGCAACACATACAACCACCCCACCCACCACATGCACATCAATGGGGGCGTGCACACACACACACATATAAACACACTGAGTGAAGGGGAAATGTGGAGCGTTCACTTTTCAGTACCTCTGTGTCAAATGTTTTTGGATTGTATAAACGCTTGACCATAACTTTGAGAGTCCAATAAAAAAAAAAAAAAATTAGAGATACAGAGGTTTAAAGAAAAATATTAAACTGGCGTCGCCCCCCAAACCCAAACACAACATTCACATACAAAAGTGAGAGTTCCAATCACATGATCAAAATATAATAAGACATCATTTATCGGATTAAAATTCAATAAATCCCATGAATTTAAGCATGAGCTTAACAACTATTTCCGAATGCTCTACAGTATCAAATACTTCCATAGCGTCAGAAATGTGTTTTTTAATAAAGGCATCTTTTCAGCAAAAAATCTGATTTCATGTCTTTTAGCTTAAAAAGGTGCATTCAGGCATGCCAATTCGTTCCCATCGATCTCAAAGTAAGGATTATGTTTCAAGAGGAAAACACACACACACACACACACACACACACACACACACAGACGTCTTATCACATTCACGCCACTGCGTCTAATGGGGGTTATTGTACTGAATCAGCACGGCCCGCTCAGCTCTGCGCAGCTCGTGACAAAGATATCTGACCTTTCAACTTTCAGCAGGACAGCTCAGTTTCAAGCCTTTCCTTTTTTTTTCTCTCTTCTTTTTTTTCCAGAGTCGCATAACTGCACTCAACAGACCTGAAGTAAGTGCCCAATGAGCAGAAATAATTAAGAAATGGCTTCACCGCGCCTGGAGCTGGAGAGGACGGAGACATGAGAGGTGGAAAGCGAACACACAGCAGTGGAGAAATTGAACGCCTGAGGAGGAGCAGGAGGAGGAAGTGCTGGGTGGATGTAGATCTTCAGTAGGTTAAATTGACTGGTAATAACCAAGCCACACGCTCATAAACACACGCACAAACACACGCAGCAGAGAGATCAGTGCATATACACACAGGCTTAAAATGCTTCATCGTATCGCTTCAACATCCGACGGAAACACATTCGGTAACATTCTTCTAGGAGCCCAGCGACAGACCTACGAGTAGAAAAGAAAAACTTTTCACTGTCAAAAAGTGTTATGTTCAAACATCTCCCCCCTCCCCCCCCCCGATGCAAAAACCACAACTTAAAGATTTTAAGACAAAATCAAATGTTCATGCATTTTTTTTCCGTAGTCGTGAGAATAATATTCAGTTTTTCAACAGACCGCACCCTGGAGTAGTATTCACAAAGAAATGAAAAGAAAAAAAAAGGAAAGGAAAGCCTGTTGTCAAATATTTGATCAATTACAATGTGTACAGTAATACAGCAAATTCACATTTTTATTTTAAAATATACAGGTGTGGACATCATGCAACAACAGCAGGTCCCATTACAAAAAAAGTAATTTAAAAAAAGAAAAAATAATAATCATTAATTTAAAAAAAATAATAATAATTAAACGGATTTAGGTTCTAAAACTATAGCAGAACAATATACAACAACCTTAAAATAAATACCTTTTCAACAAGAGATGTTTTAAAGACTGCCAGCTAGATTTAAGAAAAAAATCTATTAATAACAATAATAATTATTATAATAATTTGTAAAGGTCTTTTCATTTTTAGAAAATACTTCAAATTGATTTTAAGTGAAAAAAGGAGGCTGTGCATTGCATGAGTGCCATCAGTTAGTCTGTCAGTCGGTCAGCTTTACCCTGAACACACAACACCAAAGAGCTTAACAAGTGAAGCAGGGAGCGCCTCGCCAACGACACCTCTATGCCAGTAGAAAATAAAATGAATACACACAAAACACACTCATACACACTCACGCACGTCAGGTGAAATTTTTGCCAGAGTAGTGCAGTATCGCACACACACACACACTTCTTCAAACTGTGTGTGCGAGGCGATCACAGTACCCGTTTAGTGTATTGTAATTCTTTTTTCACTTCAGTGTGTTCGACCTGAACTCCTGCGGTGGTGTTTGCTGTCTGTGGAACTGGGACCGAGACGCTGGCCAGCGTCGGAGTGTTGTGTCTGAGATGAAACACACGAGAGTGAAAACTCTTCAAGAAGGCGAGACGTTCTCACTGGGACCCATTTTCTTTCGACGCAATAAAAACCACCAAACAGAACTTATGCCAAATAAAAATAAGAGTTCAGAATAAAATAGAATACAACAAAATTACCCCAAACAGCAACAACAACAACAACAAAAAAAAACTCAGTAGTAACATTTTCATGTGCTATTAAAGTGCAATTGAATGAGATTTTGCGACACACAAGAACATGACTCACTTGAACCCCAAATATCAAACTTTGCCACCTCCTTTTCACCTCTCCACGCCTCACTGCCCTTCTTTCACTCTCCGCTCTCGTTCCCTTCATCAAACATAGTGTTTCTACTTCCACAGTTCCTGGGAGCTGTCCTCAATCGCCCAATCCCTGACATTGGGCAGCGCCAGCGGTTCGCTCTTCACTGACAGCGAGTTGACCAGTTCGCAATGGAACTTGCGGATGTGTCGGTAGAGGTCCCCGGACTGCGTGAAACGCCGTTCGCACCACTTGCAAGCGTGCGGCTTCTCCCGCGTGTGCACCACTGCGTGGCGGCTGAGGTTGTGTGAGTATTGGAAGCTCTTGCCGCAGGTGGTGCAGGTGTAGGGTTTCTCACCGGAGTGTGTCCGCTCGTGGCGCTTCAGCGTGTACATGCAGGAGAAGGTCTTGCTGCAGATGGTGCAGGTGGGCACGTTGACGTCTCCGGCGGGCTTGGAGCGGATGCCCTCCTGCTCCCTGAAGTGGGAGCTGAGGTGAAGCTGGAGGATGTGCGGCGAGGGGAATACCTTGTTACACAGCGGGCACATGAAGATCTGGGTGTGTTGCGCTGACAGCATGCTGGAGACGTAGGGCAATAGGGAACTATCCATGCTGGCCACCTCGGCCTGGGCGCGCTCATTTTCTCCCCTCAGTACGTCCTCGTCGTCTGCTGTGGCCGAAGGCTTTTCCTCGCGCTCCAGCTCTGAGGCCAGAGAGGCCTCTCGCAGGGCGGACAGGTGCGCTTCCAGGCCGAGCCTCCGCTGGGCCGACAGAGGCCCTCCGACCCTGTGGTGGGTCAGGACCCCGTTGACACTGGGAACCGTTGCCTTGGTGATGCCACTATGCTCCATGTCATAGTCCCCACCTCCGAGTTCCTCATCCTCATCTGAAGCCACACCCCTCTCCACCTTCACCCTCACAGCCAATGGGCTTTGGAGACGGTCTGGTGTAGCAGCTCCGCTGAAATAGGACTGGTGGTGGTTACTGTGGTTGCTACCGGCAATTGGCTTGACCGACAGGTCCAGGACACAGTCGGTAGCATCATTCGACACCCTCCTGCCCCTGTGCCCTCCACGAGAGCTCACGGAGCGATGGGACCTCTGTGAGAGGGATCCAGTGGAGCTGGTGGGGCTGCCGGCCGGGGAGAGCAGCTTTCCTCCCTCGCCTGGACCTTCCCCACCCTGCATCTCCGCCTCGCCATGCCCTGGGCTGGTTCTAGCAATGGCTGGTGTCCCTGGTCTGTCTGCAGACGGCAGCCTCAGCCACAGTGGTCCTCTCTCGGCCTTCCCCTCGTCATCTTCATCACTGTGCAGCAGGTCTGCTGTAGCAGGCCGGCCTGTGGAACCATCTGATAGGCTGTCGGCCTTATCGGAGCAGCTTGACCCACCGTCCTCTTCTCTGCGCGTGCTGTCTGCCTCCGTCGTGGCCTTCTGCTTCAAGCGTTTCTTACACACCTTGACAATGTCATACATGTGCAAGTAGCTGGCCGCTGCCAGCACATCCTCTACGGGAAGGTCCTGGAACTGCAGCTTGCCCTCATACATGAACTCCAGGAGCAGGGAAAAGGCCGGGGCTGTGACAATGTCGTTGTTGAGGTGCACCACGTCTCTCTTGTCCAGCTGGTCCTTGTAGAAGAGGTGAAAGTACATGCTGCAGGAGGCCAACACAGCCCGGTGGGCCCGAAACTGGGCATCGCCCACCAGCACAGTGGTGTCACACAGGAAGCCCTGATGCCGCTGCTCGCTCAGACACTGGAGTAAATGTCTGCTGTGGTCTGGGAACTCCATCTTGCCGTCCTCATAACCTACAGAGACACAGAGACAGAGAAAGAGTTAGATACGTCTGATATAGCTGTGAAGTCAGACTGGACATTTACACCTAATGTCGACTTTCAAAAAAGTTCTGAAATTAATTAATTCAGTTGTTCTTTTTTAAATAAAATATTTCTTAATTTCAGGGTTTTGTTTGTTCAGTGAAGATAAACACACGAAACCACAAAATGTAAACGGAAAAGTAAAAACCTACCAAAGACAATTTAAATTCAAAGACGATTGGGGATGATTTTGCAAAAAAATAAATGAATTATATGAAAAGATCAAATTCTAGTTGAGAGATCAGGACACTCTATACATCACCATTTAGGTTTTTGGTTTTAACAATGCAAATGATCTTAAACAAGAAAATATAGAAAACAACAACAGAGATGCAAGAAAGAAGAGACAAACGGCAAAAACACATTCACGAGTGATGCTGACAGAAACTACAGAGAAGAGGACGAACGAGCGAAAAGAAACACATCAGGGAAAGATACGTCAGTAAAAAAGAGGTACAAAGAGGAATTCCTTTACACATAACAAGTCAATTAAAATATAGCGGAAAACGCAAATATACCACGTATATATTTCAAACGTGTTTCTATATTTTATGTATACTAGATAATAACCTATGCACAGCCACAATTGTTTTTTACTCACAAGCACAGCATCAACACAAATATTTCTGCTCAAATTAGAAAAACACCACGCAGACAGTTATGCAATTGTTCATTTGTACAACGATGCCAAAGGGGGATTTATGTCGTTATTTACGTTAATACGTCAATAAATGAAAGGAAACAGAAGGGAATACTGATGATAATTACAATTAAAAAGAATAACAGTCATTAAAGAACAATCACTAATTCAATTGTGACCCACAGACAGACTTAAAGTCAGGTAAACCAACAGCGACAGATTCTTCTACACTCCGTCTCTCCGTTCTCTCTGTTTCTCTCTGTTTCTTTCTGACTCCTCTGCCTGCACTCCTGGATTGTCGCTGCTCCTACGCTGGTTATTTTTATTAACCCACTTTGGCCTGGCCTGGCAGAGCCCTTTTAGGTAACCGGCTTTCAGCTGCACACACTGTCCTCACGTACAAACACACACACACACACACACACTTAGTACCAGCCTACCTACCAACCACCTCCACAGGCTAAGTCGAGCAGGAAAACTGGCCAATTGAAAACCAAATAGCTTGTCCCCCGTTTAACCTGCGAGCACCGGCTTTAGGTGTAAGACGAAGGGGGGAAATTAATCAAGTATCCTTAAAAAAAGAGTTGGTAAAATGTATCTAGTTGATCAAATAAATTAACAACTAAATATGGGATGACAGAAGGCGATAACAAGACTGAAATCTGTAAAATCATTAAGTCCCACCTGTTAACCAAGTCGATCTGTCCTGCCTGTGAAAATACATCGGCCCCGCTCTGCCCTGTGTTAACCAAAGCAGCTAAATCACCTCATTTGAATGAAACTAAACCAAGAATGTCACCGTGAGTGTGAGAGACTGTGTGTCGCGTATATATGTGTGTGTGCTCGCCCTCCAGCTCGTTCAGACTGCTTTAAATGAGGGGGCTTACGGGGACAAGGGTGTACCACCTCCCACCTCCACCACCATCCCCCCCGAACCCCCACCCCTCTGTCCGACCAAACCCCTCCGACCGCCACCTCCTCCTTCCACACACCATCCGTCACTCACACACTCCTTCCCATCTGAATCTTACAAGAAAAAAACCCCGCACATCCGTCCCCTAGTAGAAACTGCCCTCTTCCTCGACCCCCCCACCCACCACCACCCAGAAGAGAAGATTTACAATACAATCACTGTAAGTGCCCTGCTCGTCACAGCATCAATCCTAATCCTTAAAGATGGCTAAAAATAAAGACGGTGGTGGCGGCGGTGGGGAGGGAGCCGCCAGCGGAGGCTCAGGAGGGCAGCAGCCCGTCGCCCGGCCCGGCCAGTTAGCTCAGGCAGGGGTCTGACAGAGACACACAGAGGGGCAGGGAGGGAGAGGGTGAGAGAGAGGCTGGGATGGCCGGGGAGGGAGGCTTACCCACATCTGATCCAGCTGACGGGGGCCATATGGCAGCTGCTAGCCAGATAAAGAGATTAAGACTAGGAGGGAGTGCGATTACAGCTGTCTAGCCAATTCAGGCAGCTCAAATCTGCAACTTCTAAATTAGTCTCCTCTACTCCAGCCGACAGGAGGGGAAAAAAGACAGCACATGCTTTCAAGTAATTTTACAGAGTTAGATTTAACTGAAAGAAAAAATAACAACAACAGATAAAATGATTAGGATTAACTAGCAGCTAATTTTATTTTCTGCTTAAAGACATTTTTTTCCCTTTATCAACAAAGAAATGTATTTATTTTTCTTTACTTAAATTACACTAATTTAAAGAATTATAATATATATACATTTTTTATTATTATTAAAATGTCAAAAAAGCATACATTTGAATTAATATTTCACTTTTTGTTACCATCATAATAACAATAACTAATACTTATATTTAAAATAATGTTTTCTCAGTTGTAACTTTGCTTTCAATTAACGAGTGTCTGAACAAAAAGCTGTGCACCACAAAGAGCAAACAAAATACAAAATGTCAGAGTTTTAAATGCAGCCCTCAAGACTACAAACTTAAAACACA
Organism: Cyclopterus lumpus; assembly: GCF_009769545.1. Taxonomy (NCBI): domain Eukaryota; kingdom Metazoa; phylum Chordata; class Actinopteri; order Perciformes; family Cyclopteridae; genus Cyclopterus; species Cyclopterus lumpus. The sequence continues at coordinate 7,300,880 of NC_046980.1, read as the reverse complement.
GCGGCGAGCCTCCCGGACTGCAATTACGCCTCAGACCGGCAGCACCAACACGAGTTTACCACTCACCAGTAGCTCCACATAGCGCTCACACTGGTTTGACACACCGGAGAGCCCCACAACAAAACAGAATAACTACTCCACTACCCCGGACTCTCCTACTCTGTTCACTTTGCCTCACACGCGCACAAACAAACACACACACACACGCACACAAGACGATACCTGCAGCAGTATGCATCAACTTGATTAACTCCACTGTAGCAGAATAGCTGGGCTCTCTGGCTGGGAATGGCTGTGTATCTCTTTCTCTTTCTCTCCGTTGCTTGCTCTCTCTGAATCAATGAGTGGGTAGAAGAGGAGAGGAGAAGAAGAAGAAGAAGAAGAAGAAGAAGAGGGAGGCAGGCAAAAAAAAAAAACGCTGTTCAAACTGCGAGGGACAGATGCAAAGTGGAGGAGATGTTGGAGGGGGAACGAGATACCACCTCCCTCCTCCCTCTCCTCCTCCTCCTCCTCCTCCTCCTAACTGGCGCTGATCGGCAGCCACAAACACACACACATACATACACAGCGTGCGCATACACACACACACACACACACAGTGCACTAACTCTCCCAGGCTGCCGCTGAGACTCACAATAAAGGACTGGGGAGGGGTGGAGGCAGTGGAGGGATGGAGGAGGAGGAGGTGGTGGGGTGGATGGCAGCCTGTCAGCTGCTCTGACATCATCCTCAGATGGAGATGCTACCTCCAGCTGTGCTCTTTCTACAGCCATATGCTGCCTCCTCTACACTCCTGCCACCAGACTCCTCTTTCATTCTACCAACACCAACACCACGCAACTTTGTCTCTCTTTCTCCCCCTTTTTCTCTCTCTTGGAGAAAAAAAACAAAACACTGGTCGACCAAATGCATTGCTGTTTTTGGGGGTGGGGTGGTGGGGGGGGGGGGGGGGGGGGGGGGGGGGGACAGAAAAGAGTTCTCACTCACCAAACCATGCAACCACAACTGCCCAAAACTAACAAGACAATAGGAAAGGGAGTGGTTCGTATACATAGGTTTGGAGTAAACACATTTAGAAACGTTTTTGCTCATTTTTAAATACCCCTGTCTTCCTCTACATGCCTCTGTCTCTGTCCAATAACCATAAACAAAGGCCGCCGACACAGCACATTTGCAACTGACAGACGCACGCAGCTGATATTGTTTTCCACTTCTTTACGGTTCAGCGCCGCAGCCTCGTCTTGTATTCATTCATTCACACACACGCACACACACACACCGCCCCCCTGCTCGGACCCTTCGGACAACTGACAGGAACAAAAATGAAATGAGGAAACAATGAGAACATGTCATAAAGAAAACCTAATGGGTGTAAATCTGAAACTAAAGTATACAACCATGTAATAACCCGGGGAGAAACTTATTACAGCGGCCTTATTTTACTTTCGCTTTAGAGCAAGTTTTACAGCCATAAGCCACATTTTCTTTTCAATATAATTTAGTGCCGGATTCTCACAATAAACCCTTTAATAAAGTTTAAAAGACTAACTCAGCATACCGGTGGCCACTTTATTACTTTATTGATGCGCGCACATTGATCACAACATACACATGTTTTTTTTAAAGTATGTCGTGCTAAATAATATGATTATTTGTTTCATAATGCGTCGTGATCAGCAACACGTGCAGCTTGTGTACGTTAATTACAAACACTTCTGGATAAAATAAGTGAACTTTTCTTTCAAATTCACCAATAATTCACCAGTGTAGTAACAAACAAAAAAAGAGGCTAAATAGTTTTTTTTTTAACGGTGTAAACATTTGATCGACTCCAACAATGTGTAATAAGCTCATGCAAACATTCCGCTCTGCTTTCAAAGTCTTCAGACATTAAATGGCACGACTTCAACTTTAATTAACTTCACCACTGGAGTTTCAGTTAGCATCTATAATTACAGTGTTAGAAACTAAGGTGTCGCCGCACACAACCGACGCACCACTTCGACTTCTGTTTGACTTGGACACATTTCAAATACCGTGACAGCGCTGCGGTCAACACCTTGACACGCACGAGTCTACAATGCGATCAATAAGTTTGTAATAAATCACACCAACGCGCGCGTTTAACTTCATTTAAAAGCAAACCCGACTAAAATGCCGACCGCGGCTGCGACCGTTCGTGGTGCTTCGTGTCCGTCGAGGAAACGAGTCAAAGTGATGAGAGAACAAAACTAACAACAGCACACTTGTGAGCAGAAGACGTAACAAACACAAACGGACACACACACACACACACACACACACACACACACACACACACACACACACACACGCGCGCGGAGACACACTGACCCAGGCAGCTAGCTACAGCCCGACCGTGGCTAACAAAAGTAAAGCCAAGAGGCTACAATGTTGCGCTATTTACAGTTGTTCCGAAGGCCCCGGTGCTATGACAACAGCGACTAAAACACCGAGAAGGGAGAGACAACATGGCAACTATTAGTGTGCGGAGACAACACAGTAATGCTAAGGAAGGTTTAGCTACTTTTCCCCCCCTCCGTAACCCACCCTCGCTCTCCTGAGCCTCCTTTAATCGGACTCCGGTGTTAAGAGGCAGCACTTACAGACAACACGGTCCAACGTCTCCGCCGCTTCCTCCGTCAAATCCTCCTTCCTTCTTTATTTCTTTTTTCCTTCCTCCGGAGACAAAACTAGATTGACTTTGGACTAATTTCCATAACAGGCTGCCGAGGCGAGCGGGCGCAGGGACGGGGAGTCTAGCGCTCTGCGGCGGCCAGATGTTTCCGAGCTGTTGCTGCTCAACTCGGGGCTGGGAAAAAAAGGAGGCGAGTTGACTGGCACGGCGCGGAAGCCAATGGTGCCGGCGAGGAGGCAAGTGAAGGCAAATTGGAAGCGGCCCTCGCACAGAGGAGAGGGAGGGCTATGTCTTCTTCTCTCGTCGGCGTAGGTTGACACCAGGCAACAGCAGCAGCAGCGGCGCGCACAGTGAGAAGGCAGGGGAAGGGGAAGAAGAAGAAGAAGCTGGGCCAAACCAACTGGTTCTGCGAGTCAGTGAGGCGGACTGGCGCAGCGGAGAGCGAGAGAGTGGAGAGCGCGCGGTGCGGCCTGGGTACTGTAGTCAAGTCAGGAGCAGAGGGGGCGTGGGGGGGCGTGGGTGTGTGTGTGTGTGGGGGGGGGGGGGGGGGGGGGGGGGGTGTTGGTGGAGGCGGAGCTGATGTGAGCAGGTGCACCACCTTGACAGGAGGTGAAGAAGAAAAGAAGAAAAAAAACCTCATGCTAATGCATTGTTAAAATAATAACAGCTTTTAGTTCCACGATGTGGTGCTGGCAAATAATACACTCGGTGTTAATCAAAGACACAAAACAGGTGCACCACTCCCAGAGCTAAACAAAAACATGGTTAACAACATGTGTACAGCAGTGGAAAGTAACTGCCAAATATTTACATTGTATTGACTAAACGAATAATTAATTGATTGGAAAGATGATCTATCTATACTTAAATAATTGTTTGACGCAGCCCTCCAATACAATATTAGTTTTTCTCTTACTATATTAGTTTTTCAATTTCCATTACCATTTATTGCATATTAAAAGCGATTTGACAGAAACATCTTTAAAGATTCAGATTTAAATGAATACTCGGATGAATACAACAGGTTAGACATGGCACAGTGTTATGTGGAAAGGCCTGTTTAACTTGTAAGTTTCAGTTTACAATAAACAGGTTGTTGCAACGCTGGACTGGATCTGAAAAAAATATTCTTGTTTCTCACTGCAGTGGCCTTCAACATGGGACCTTTCAGTTTATATACAGCCTTATGTGAGATTGTATTGTTCTCATATAGCTTGCCTGAGGTTTGCTTCTTGTTTTGTTTATTAATACCTCTTTTATGAAGAATGTCAGCGTGAAGTGCTGCAGAGTCGGAGACATATAACTTGTAAGCTGACTTCCAAGAGAAGAGCAAAGCAAATGTACAGGACCCTGTGTTTCTCCATGTCCAGAAAAGAAGGGAACCTGTCTCACCATTGTTGAAAAATGGGACTTTCAAGTGCTCGAACCGAGGTGCACCCAAGGGACTTAAAAAGGTTCCCAGAAACACAATGAACAACAAGTTAATTGTGTTGTAACCAGCTTAGATTGAAAATAAATCTGGTCATTCACAGGGGCGGTAGTCATGCTATAATTAGACCAAAAAATGTTTATGACACTTTAAAATGTATTACTAATCTGAGGTTTCACTGCTTGTAAAATATCTAAAATTTCTTATTTTTTTTAAAAACTCTTTTTAAAATGTGGGTCACTGAGACAAAAACCTTAATCAAACGTCTGTCATGGGAGCCTTGACATGAAAAAGTGTGGGCAGCTCTAGTTGCCTGAGTGAGTCTGCATCCCCTAAACCTGTCCCAGTAAACTAATTGGCGTAACTAATAGATGGCTGGATGAACTGCAGCCCTGTGTGGTAATGATTCACACGATCCGGTGTCATAGCTGAAGGACTTGTTCAAAATGCAAATGAATGATGACCCTGTTACGTGTCTATCAATTTGGGGATCCACGTTACCAGAGCATCACAATGAGCCCCTTGTTCTCGCAGGCAAATACAACCCGGCAACGTGTAACATGAGGCCGGTAGAACATTGGATTTAGAGACAGACTTTCAAAAATATTAGCTCATTTAAGCAGTATACATGTAAAGTATAGAGGTAATTTGCAGGTTTCATTAAACATCAAGCTCCCTTTTAGAGGAATGTTGTATCAACTTGCAGGAAGATGTGCTGCATGCAAGACTCACCTCGCTGTCAGACAGCCTCTTTTGTACCTCCTATGTATAGTAGAAACTGTAAAGAGAGAGTAGAAACTGTAAAGAGAGAGATGCTCCTCAGATAGCCTTGAATGCATTGACATCGTCTATGTATGTATGTGTCTGTGTGTGCGAGTGCCTCGAGAGATTCCTCTGCAATTTTCGAAACGTTTTTCTTCCACCGCTCTTGTGTTCGCCTCTCTGATCCACATATTGGCCACTGACAGATGCCAGAATATAGCCTTGTGTGTGTGTGTGTGTGTCTGTGTGTGTGTGTGTGAGCGAGTGTGTGTCTGTGTGTATGTGCGCCAAAAAAGCACAGCCAGCCTGATGTTTGAAATTATCTGTACTACTATTTCATCCTCCCTATACTGAAAACTAGACAAAGCAGAAGGCAGACAGAAAAGAAAAACACCATAAAAAAAAGACCAATATGCAAAGAAGAGCTTGTGTTCGTACGTCCGCCGCAAAAAAGACAGCACATTTCTGTGAAGGTTTAGTTCTCTTTTTTTCGACTTAAAAGTAAGAGACATTTTAAATGCACACATCCACAAATAGTCTCATATATTTAAAGTTATTCAGTCAGACCTTCCTCAGATCCTCAAACTGTTGTATTAAACTTCTGTGTCCTTCAATCAGGAACTACCCAGCAACACATTTCTGAAAGTTACATAGAGCCCGGGTTGTTTGTGTGATGTTTCAGTGTAAATACACTCATTTTATTTAACTTTCTTTCTACTTCCCACCTCTGGAGGTCGCTGTAGATCCCATTTGTTACACTCTAATTCTCTCTCTCTTCAATTCAGTTCACTGAAGCTTCGCTGGCGAGCCATTTTGATTAAAAGATATGTTGCCAAAGCACATACATAGAGGAAAATTAATAATACATCCAATGAAAACATTAAGCAGTAATTATGCACAGGGTATTTAATCAAACAAAACTCTGAAACAGAAAAAAAAGACATGATGTGTAATCATTTAAATTAAAGTTAGGAAAGACTGATTCACAGCCGCTTGTGCCACAATCATTTGTTTGTCGTGTCTCTTCTCTCTATTCTTGATGCCTTTTTCACAGAAAAGTGCGTGGACACTAATATTCATCTTTTAATTTCAGTCCCCCTGAAGCAGAAAGTCCTGAGTGCAGGTTTATTTCTTTGTCTGAAGCGTAGAAAAAGCATTTTTTATGAATCTGGCAGAGGTAGCGACTCAGAGGAAACCTCTGGCCATCCCAGAGACATTACGACTGTGTACGCTTCACAGACTTCACGCTCCCTTGCCTTGACAGAAATAACTATATTTTACTTGTCAACGGCTTTTTATTTTGAAAGGTGTTTAACACAGACAGCTGTTTGAAAACAAAAGGGGATTCTGATGATGAGCCTTATTTTTCTCAGTACAATATGCAGCATACATGGTGTCTCAGAGTAATTTATGCAGGATGTATTTATTGAAAACACATTTAATGGAACATTGTTCATTGTAATATTGTTCCATCTGGCCTTTAATATATTGAACTATTTGAAGATTGAGATTAAGCTCATTTGCACTAACTGTAAGTTTCTCTGAATGAATAAGAGCTAAATATGCAGTTATATCATGTCTGGTTCTTTTTTATAGCTTAGAACATAAAGACAGTTTGTTGTTCAATTAGAGGAACACATTTGATACAAGACTCTGAAATAAGAAGACGTGAAATCTATAATTAGGACTTTTTTCAGGAAGTTGGTCTGGTTTGTGGTTGGCCAAATTCTCCTGTTCAGTCCCGGTGGTTTGAAGGAAACAGAGACCCTCTATCCATCCATCCATCCATCCATCCATCCATCCATCCATCCATCCATCCATCCATCCATCCATCCATCCATCCATCCATCCATGAGCCTCCCAATCCTCCACAGCATGTCCCACAGCTGCCCTCATCATGCCTGTATTAGAGGCAAGCAAGAGGGGAGACGATCTGGGAGACACTGGCTGGCTGACAGAGGAAGAGGAAAAGGGAGGGGAGGGAGGGAGGCAGACAGATGTTTGACTCTCAGCTCTGGGGCGATGAGATCAATCCATCCTCCGAGGCAGACAGAGAGAGATAGAAAGATTGAAGCAATGTCTAATATACAGTTGGTTGCTCTCTTTCCTCTCTGCATCCCAGACTTGAAACTATAGATCCAAACACCCTGACTACACCTGGACCAAGCAGCCACCGTGAGAAAGAGGAAGACGAAGAAGCTGGGAAGAGGTGAGAAAACAAAAAGCAGACATATTAAATATTTCTAGTGCGAGTACCGTTATAATGTGGATATGTGTAGGTTTTAATGAGACACGGCAACACGCAGTCTCATTTTGGTTTCATCAATGGGACGGCAGATAAATACTCATATGGAGGGCATGGTTTTTCTGACTTTTATGCTTCCCTAGAATTTGCAGCGTCACTTTCCCATTTAAGTCAAATGTCAAACTTAAGACAACAAACTGGAGTTTCTCTGAAAATGAAGTTGGTATAATTGAGGCATTACAGTAATCAGCAGTGTAATATGTTTTGGGATTTTTTTTCACAATTTTTGTCACAACCATACACACACATATACATGCAGCACAAATTCACAAAAGAAATAGCGTAGAAGAGACAGGTATATATATATATATATATATATATATATATATATATATATATATATATATATATATATATATATATAAACAGTAATCACAGTTAATAAAGGCAATAGATAAATGTACACAATGGTGCTATTGTGCAATAGAAAAGCAGAGGGGGGGGGGGGGGGGGGGGGGGGTGTCACATGCCTCTGTCTTTGCAGGAAGTGACTACATTGCTGGTACTTCTTGGTGAGCGCTGTGGCGGAAGTGGATCAGGTCAGGTCATCTACAACGTGTCCTCCGAGGAACGACCTGACCTGCCCACAAACAGCACGCCACAGCGTTCACAAAGGAGGCCGAGCAACGGCGTCACAGTTCTCAGCTAGATTTTTACATTTTTCACACAAACTGTGTGTTTTATCGAGAGAGAGATTCAAAGAGAAAAATGTGCTGGCTTAAAAACACAAAAGGAACACAATAGACTTCAACTCAAACTACAAACACAATGTCCCCGCAGTTAACTCCTATCAGACACTCAACACAAACTTTTTCTCTATGTCAGAACATCCAAGAAATATTCTAGCAACATTTTTTTTTCTTTCTTCAGCTGACGGTGGGAGGATGTCGGTCCATATAGTTTAATGATCTGATCATCTGGACCAGTGTGACTGCAGTTGAAGGAGTCTGGAAGTCAGCCATTTTGACTGAGTGTAAAATATTCATGAAGTACCAATGGTAGCCCATCTGACTGGCTGGGGAACAGCTGCTGGGTCTCTGTGCCTCTAGAGGTGCAGCATCTGTCCATTTGAGGAAAGTGAATACGTGTAAGTGCATGCTTCAGTTTACATGTGCATTTTGGGTGCATGCTTGCCTTTCTAGACATGTATGTGTGTATGAGAGCACTCATCCTTATGCACGTGTGTGTGTGTGTGTTCATTATGTCTCATGGGTAACTAGACATCATGAGAAACAACTGTGTATTTAACTTGCTTATCTCCAGACGGCGGAGGATCATTTTAGAAATGATCAAAAAGCGAGTCTCAGTTTCATCAAGATCTGTACTTGTCAATCAAATTTCACACCCGCAAATACACACGCACACACGAGGAGAGAAGCACTAGTGCAGTCGACTCTGCTGTGTGTGATGTGTTAAAGTGAGTGCATCTTTTGTACATCTGAAGGTCTCAGCCATTCTATACGTATCTGTTTGTGTCCAGGCATCAGCACATCACAGCTCAGCAGTGTGTGTGTGTGTGTGTGTGTGTGTGTGTGTGTGTGTGTGTGTGTGTGTGTGTGTGTGGGGGGGGGGGTTTGTTCGCACCCGTGTGTGTGAAGCTCATAGAGAGCTCTGCAGCTTTGTGGCTGTATGATGGACATCTGGAAGCTAAATTGGTTAATGGCGCCTCCAAGCCAACAGCCAGCCGGCCGTCCCCGTCACTGAGCTGAGAGAGGAGGCATGTGTGTGTGTGCGCGTGTGTGTGTGTGTGCGCATGTATGTGTGTGTGTGTGTGTGGCGGGGGTGGACCTGAGTGGTGAGGGGACTCTACATCTGGCCAGCCGTCCTGTCACAGACAAACACCCCTGCTGGACATTTAGGGGCTTTTCCCTTCCAACTAATTTAGTTTTTGCATTATCTTCATTACATTTAAAACAAAATCAAATTTGTTCTGTTCGCAAAAACAAACTGCTGCGTTTGAGAGCATAAAGAAACAGCCCATTTGGCCTTGAGCACCAACTATTTTGTATATATAAAAAATATATATTTTAAATACGGTTAATACATATATCAAAATAAGTGCAAAAACAAGAAAGTAAACCGTGTGGGGCTAAACTGCACCGTCATGGAGGTCAGTGTCGAGAAGTAGTTTACAAAAAGTAAATCGTCACACAATATGTAGGTAATTCAGCCCCACAAGCTATAATAAAACATAAAAAGGCCCACGCAATTGGTTATTTTAAAAATAAATGCATTAATATACAAAAAGGAAACTTTATGAAAACATTTCATAAAAACATCCATTGCAAAAGTAGACCTATACCTTTCTACACCGATGGAACTCGGCCCCCTCCCCCAGTTGGACACATGCAGGTGAGTCTTATGGAGTCTTATGTGCTCAAGCGCAAACACAAAGCACAGCTTTGGGCGTATCATTAGTCCTGGAGTTGTTCTGAAGTAAAATGTATTTTGATGATGGTGTTAGAGGAGAAGACAGATGATCACCAAAGTATCTACAATTCATCTTGAACAGCTGCACCAAATCTCACGGTAATCCATCGAGTAGACGTCGAGATATTTCACTGGAATATAGCAAAACCTTTGACCAACTGGTGGCGCCAGAGTAAAAGTCGAGGGTTCATCAAACACAGTGGGCTTCAACCTCTGAGGACCATGAATGTATAAATATAATTTCGTGACAATCCATTAGACAGTTATTTCAGTCTGGACCTGAAATGAGTGCCAAACAGACACACCGCATGGCTAAAAATTAAAGAGGAATTGATTAAATGCAAACATAATAGTTTATGTAACTGTGATGTAACAATAAGCACCCATTGTGTTGGAACCAGTGTATTTTAATACAGTGCTGGATAATATATTGTCAAGCTGGCTGTATAGCTGAAGAATACGTTACTTACAGCAACCTTTAGTGAAGACAGTACACCCATAATCACTGTCAAGAGTGTCTGGTGGTATTTCACCTCTGCATGGGTATTATAAGAAATGTTTTGTTCTACAGGTATCTGAATACCCCAAACGCTGCTATAGCAACCAGTGAAAGATGGCAGTGCTTTATGAAACTGCCTGCAGACTGAAATGTTTCACAGCGCTTTCATACGAGGAGTTCCTTGATGGTTTGTTGCCCTGTTAGAACACCTAACAATAACCAGACCTCCAGGAGCCAGATATATGGTCGGGTTTGCTGCAGCTGCTCATTCTGTCCAGGCAGAATACAGAGAGAGAGAGAGAGAGAGAGAGAGAGAGAGAGAAACACCAACATGGACAGAGCTTTAAATAAATACTGCAGATGCAGAACAGCCGAGTCCAGGCCAAGAGGGCACAAACAGCAGAGCGATCTCTTCAAATCTTTACTATGAAATCTCAGAGATCATGTTGAAATGAAAAGCGTCATTGTAGCCTCTGTTCTGTTCCGTGACTGTCTGTCTGCCTGCTTGTCTGTCTCTCCTCAGTCCAGATGTCAGAGGAACTAGCCAACAGCTGCAGCAGAAAACGATCCCCCAGGCAGTGAAAAAGGCTAATACACTTACACACAGAGAGCAAAACAAAACACGCGCGCACACACACACACACACACACGCGCACACAAAGATGAACTCAAAAGACAAGTGGGTGATACATAAAAAGTGAAAGTTTCTTGGGACCGAATCAAATGATTTGTTTGCGTGTTTGTTGGTAACCGAGCATCATATAGAGATGTGATACACATACCCATGCAATACAGTACTTTTGTACCTCATTCAGTATGTGTCTTTTTTTCATCCATTTTTGCGGAAAGAGTGTGCCAGCCTGCCAGCCTGCCAGCCACATCGCCAGCCCCCGAGCCAGCGGGAACATTTGCCTTGTGGCTCCAATTCCCAGGAATGCCTAACCTGCGCCAGCTGTTGAGAACATGTTACCTGTGCCAACAATGCGCCGGCTCTGCCCACCACATCAGCTGCCGCTCTGTCTCCATCTGGGTCCGAGATTGGATTTGTGTGTGTATTTGTTTGTTTGCGGCTTACTGTATCTTCCTCTTCCCACATCTGTATTTGCGCTCACATCTGCGCGCACGAATGCACAGCCTCTCTCATGTGTGCAGCGTGAGTGTGTATATGGATGGATGTATGGCAGTGTGCACTGTGCATTGTGTGTGTGTGTGTGTGTTTCCCCATCTGTGTGTGCTGGGCCTCCCTTGCCTGCATCTGGAGCAGCATTGAAAAGGCTTTCCAACAAGGCCAATGGTGGCCAGCCTGCCAAACAGCCCAGATGTTAGTTCTGTACGCCTCGGGCTAAATGGAGGAAGCTACACTCTCATTATTCAGGAATAGCCAAATGCAACCACTTTTCTTTTTTTTTTGGGGCAAATGAGAAAAAGAGAGACACGATGAAAGGAAAAAAAGGGGAAGTAAGAGAAAGAGACAGAGGTGTGAGAAGAGAAACTGACGAGAGTCATTTGATGTGATTGCTACTATAAGCCTCCTCACAGAGCTCACAGAACAATTGCAATAAATAAATCAGACTAAATGCCACTTTGATGAATCACCTGTTTCAAGTAAGTTTCAGGTTGTCTGCGAGTTGATTTATAAACTGTAACCAGCTGTAAGGTAGGAAGTGTATCTATAGCCTATGACATGCTGTGGGTGATGTTAAAGTATCATTCAGGCCCATTGCAATCTCGGTGTTATATTCATCATTCCCTATTGGTAATAATAAATAATACATTTCTTAGTTGTGGGAACATACCAGCATCGCTTAAAAAAAGAAGTTAGACTGGACAAGAAATAAAGTTCAACTTGACCGTTGTGCGAGGCATGCTCCCAAACGTATGTGTACAGATTGTATAGCCCTCTGAGGCAAACTTGTAATTTGTGATATTGGGCTATACAAAATAAACTGAATTGAATTGAATTGAAAAACCTGGCAATAACTTTTGTGATTACAAATCATAACTGATGGAAATGGTTGCCCAAATCTACCAATTATAAGATCCAACTAGTATGATACCACACTCTTTTTAAAATGTGTAAGTACTGCAAACAGCTAAAACACGCAAGTATGCTTAAACCTGCATTAATTCATTCCTCTTCAATAATCTGCGAACAGAACATTGACAGATTTCTTCCTTATGAAGTTGATAAAACTAACACGCTTGCACACAGTTGATTATTTAAACATCTAGCAGACATGTAGCAACGTTATAATTTGTTTCTGGCCACCTGACTCTAAGTCTAATATTCACCCCACGAACTCATGAGGAAAATATCTGTCTCGTTAGCTGCTAGGTTCACCGGATAGTTTCTGAGCAGGTAGCGTACAGCTGGTTTTTGACTGAATAAAGCTGCCTGCTGTGGCTGAGCAAGCCACTGATGAGAACGTGGAGAGTGAACCAGAACAGTGGAGTTGTGGACCAAAATATAAATGCTCCAAAGAGCTGGGAGGAACTGTGGACACACGCATTTAACAAACATGCACTAAGGGTGCCGACCACCAACACCACAGTGTTAGCATGCCTTTTGAAAGTATAAAAAGTAAAAATGAAAGAAAATGTCATCACAATGTCTTCTCTGGTCCTTTCTGCAAGCTCTAAAAGTCCCACAAAACCAACATCCCTCCAAAATATTCCTTTTGGAGTCGAGTTTTGAAACAAAAACACAACATGTTCATTCGCCATCAAACAGTCGGACTCAATTAGCTTGATCATCTGGACGTGTAGCTGTTATGTTGGGCCAGATTTGGCTCTGTGTGTGTGTGTGTGTGTGTGTGTGCGTGTGTGTGTGTGTGTGGGTGTGTGTGTGTGTGTGTGTGTGTGTGTGTGTACTACGGTAACCAAAGAGGTGGCATCTGCCAGGGCGCTTTAGCTCTGTTTGTGAGATCCATGTGTGTGGACTTCCACAGGGCTTAGAGAACGTGCACTCCCCCCCCCCCCCCCCCCCCCCACCCCCCACCCCCCCACCCCCCCATATGGTGAGCTGCCACTGGGGCAACACGGTGCAGCCCTCTTCCCTGTGTGGGACCTCCAGCCGGCCATCAGGCTGACCGAATAAACAACAACAACTGGACATGAGGTAACGATGCTGTATTTGTTAGGATGTTTGTTCGGGATGGGATATTATCTCCTAAACCTGCGACGAATGACCTCAGAGGACATCAGCATAATCTTTTTCTCACATGAATTACCTCGGTCATATGTCAGTATTTATGCTTTGGTGATCCAAAATCAGTTTTTTTGGAAAAAAAAGCTCTTAGTCAACAAACTAATTTCCTATTCACCCTATCAAAACAGATTTTAATTATACAAATCATTTCACAGATGTTAAATGTTGATGGCTGATACTTTTACAATGAGGGATACAAAGACAAGAAAACTAAAGACATTTAACTAAGTAGCTGTGAGTTGGTCGTAGCAACTCCACGTCTAGTCTGCACTGACAACCTTCTATCAAACACGGCATACGACACATTTGGGAAATGCAAATTGGTGAGAGAAAAACATGACTGAGATACATCTCCTCCCCTGACAGAAATCTTTTCTCACATCTGTCTCTCTCTTCCCGCACACAGATGTTACACTGCAGTTTGTTCTGGGAAGGAGAAGACGTTTCCTCCTGTGTCTCCCCAAGGAGCGTGTAGCCCGAGGAAAATCACATTTACACATACAGTGTTAATGTGTCTCTGTGAGCAAGTGTGTGTGTGTGTGTGTGTGTGTGTGTGTGTGTGTATGAAATAGACACAGAGAGAGTCTTACAGATGAAGTAAAGGAGGCGCAGATCAGAAATAGGAAGTGGCAGGATTGGAAACTGGGGGCCCTCAGGGGCCATCAGAGGCTTTGGAAGTGTTTGTGCGTGTGTGTGTGTGTGTGTGTGTGTGTGTGTGTGTGTGTGCGTGGGAGGGGGGGGGGGGGACTACCTCTGCTCTATCCTCTGGCTGTACTCAAACTGTGTGTGTGTGTTTGGTGTTGATATCACCCAGTTGTTGGAAAGCCAAACACAGTCTGTGCATCCAGATGTTGACAGATGTGCTGTGAACAACCTAACCTCCTCTGAAACTCACACACAAGGACAGATAGCAACACGTATCCTTCCTGTAACCCCTCTGGAGAGAATCTTTCTGGCCTGCTTGAGATATATTTAACAAATACCACGATATTTTCTAAAACCAACTTCAGCCCTGCTGTGCTCTTGAGGGACCGATGTCCACTGTGCCGTTCCAGATGTTCTATAAATAACTAAGACACACATAATTTGCCTCATCCAGATGTGTTTACTTCATAAGCCAAAGCTTCAGAGAAGAAACAGAGAGAGAGGATGACTATTAGACTAACAGCGGGAGCCCTCAATAGAACGATAACTAATGCAGCGCTCCCTAGTGGCTTGGAGTGGTTCCTGCACACAGATGTGAGGGACATGGGTTTGTTTGTGATGGGACATTTAGTTGTGTCTGTCACAGGTCCATCTGCTACTGATGTTTTAGGGCTTCAGCTGTTGTTTTTCATTCTATCCGTCCTGTCCTGTACAATCCCACCTTTGTTGTGCAGTCCTATCCTATCCTGTCTTTTCCCACCCATATTTGTCCTAGCTCATGTTCTGTCCAATCCTGTTTTCCCTGTCCTATCTTACACAATGTTGTATGTCCAGTTTGTTTTGTCCAATCCTATCCTGTCCAACCTTGTTTTACTCTGTCCTATGCAACCCTATTTGTCCTATGCTGTCTTTTCCTGTCCCATCGTCCTGTCTTGTCCAATCTGTGGTATAGGATTGGACAAGACAGGACAGCACTGCCCTATTCTTTCCCGTCGTGTTCTGTGTCCATACTCTACTATAGTAAACACAATGCACCTTACGATGACTTCTCTGTTCCCACCAATGTTGTGTATGACACATTTAGATGATCACATGATCTCATTTTTCCAACTCATCATCTGGACTGTGTGGGTGTGGTTTGATCAGATTTGATTGAAAGAAAACAACCCCCGTCTGTCATCAGACTGTCATCAGATTTAGATTTCAATATAGCTAAATACTGATTGGTGCAGGAACGTTTGTTCACCTTTTGCCTCTGAGCTCCGCCTAAAATCAAACTGGTTTTCGCTTTGGCAGAAAACAATGTGTTTAGATACAAGCCTTTTGCCTATTGAAGGAAGTAAATATAGAAAACATAATTTCGGGGCTAAGACTAAGATTTGAAAATAAGAAGGGGCGAAAACAGTATAATTTTGTCAGTAAAGAGTTACGAAGAACAAAACTGGCAAAATAATGATTTTATTTTCCACAGCCGACAAAATAAGATCATATATCGTGAATGTAGCCTGAGAGAAGTTCTCGTTTCAAATGCATTGTGTAATGTGTTCAGTCGTATGTCAAGGTCACACCTCAGCGGTGGCATCGGCCCTCCTCTGGAACCAAAACAGATCAAAGTTCTCCCCGTCCTCTCTGTCTGCCATCCTCCCATTGCTTCATTGACTCAACCACTGAGCAGAATCTACACTGATGGCACCCAGTGGAACTCCAGCATGCAGCTGGAAGAGCAGGGAGAGAGGAAGTGTGTGTGTGTGTGTGTGTGTGTGTGTGTGTGTGTGTGTGTGTGTGTGTATGTGTGTGTGTATGTGTGTCAGGCAGAAACAGAGGATTCATATGCATGCTCATGTCACACAGTCCAGAGCCTGGAGATGTTTACGTCAGTGATGGAGGGATGGGGGGTTTCTGGCTGCTCGCACTGTCTCGTGCAGGTAACATCTGTCTTTGACGGTTGAAGCCCTCGTAACTAATATTCACACATAGCTGACAATAACACATAGGCAATAATACAACACGACCGCTCTTTGTTTGTCCTGTAAACAAATGTAACCTCGGCCTACAAACTGCACTCTCGTTCTTCTCCTCACTTCTTGTGACGCTCGGAAGCGTCAGAACAAACCTAAGCAGTAAATGAAGAGCTTGTGCTTTGTGGCTTAGCTCTCGCTCTCTTTTTATCACCGCGGTGCAAAATGACTCCTACATCACTGCTGCAGCTTCCGCTAAGCAGAGGTCAATCACATAATTGCTTTTACGCTCACTCGTAAATAATCCTGCCGTCACGTTGGAAATACGACTTCCCGGCTCAGACGTTGCACATGGCCATGTGCTCGGGCCAGTGGGCTTCAGAAATAATTTTATATACCTGTTTTCAAGATGAGGTTCATCAAAAATGTGTGCAATCAACATTTTGCAATTGTTACTTACTTTCAACCTTAAGAATTAACAATGTTTTCAAAACAATATCTGGGTCTGACGCAATTACGAAAGTGTTTTCATAATTAGGAAGTAAACATTGTCCCAATAGGAGCTTTAAATCAGAAATAAAAGTCAAAAAGCCAAAAAATACCTAACAATAGTGATCTAGTGCAAAATGTATTACACATGTTTTTACAGCTTTACAGAAAACAATCTCAGACAACAAAAAGATTAAATTCGCCCTCCAAAGATGAAAAGTACGTCGAGAAAAGGGATGGAATGAGATATTACTGTGACGCTTTCAGATGGATATTCACTGTCTACATTTTATATGTAAGCAATGGACAGACATTACAATAAAGTGCAAATTTCAACAAATATACCAGTTTTTGAAAGACAGCTGGTTATTTAGGACACAAACAATCAAACAGCTAATATCAATAGCGTGTGTCTGTTTAAATGTATATCATTGGTATATTGCTATATATCACTGCCTTTTAGTAATATACAAGTGCACACCCAGCGGTCAAGGCATGTGTGTGTGAATGGAGGAAAATTCAAGTGTGTGTTTTGTGTGATGGAGGGTCGGGGGACTGGGTGGTTTTGGGAGGGGGGTGCAACCTGAGTTGCACTTGAGTGGAAGGGATCCACATACACAAAGGTGCACACACACACTCTGCATATGTGAACATATTCGTGGATACAAGCACATTAACGGGCTATCAAAGTAACACATGTACGCACAGGCAAACGCTGCATGTTCACTTTGAAACCGATGCGTCGAAGGTTTAATTTCCAAAACTAACCTCATCTTCTCTCTTCTCACATTGATGTATTTATGTCTAAGCTTTTATCATATAATGGGGATGAGCAGGGAAAACGTTACATTGTGGTGCATCAAATCCAACCACCCTCTAGTAAATGACACCCTTTCAACGCCACGGTTGAAGTGTAGGTGCAGCTGTACTGTTCAATTCGTTGCCAGAGAAGTAAATTCAATTGAAATGTTATTTGGTTTGTGGACTGGATTTGCTCTCGGCTTTCCTTTGATTTTGTACTTTACAGCATCGTAAATTGGGGTCACTCTAACCGAGATGATAGAGTAGTAGATCGTCAGAAATTGTTGCCATAGTAACGAAATATGAGCAAGAATTTTAAATTGTTATCGGGGGAAAAAAGTTTCACTGTAGCGGTGATGTAAGTGGTGATGGTTTCAGTCAATCAAGTGATGCCACTCCATCATTGAGATTTAACATGATCTTGCTTCACTATCATGTGATTGCGTATATTCTGTTCCTAAGGTAAAATTAATCAAAGAGAGATTTATTCTACACTCTCAAACAACAATGACATAAAACAGCAACTTTTGTTATAGTTTATATGTTTAAATATATATATATACATATGTATAAATTGTATCTGGTCATCTGGTACTCCACTGACTAGATTTCACACTTGAGTGCAACATAGGTGACCCAGAACAGAGCAGAGCCGTGCTGGACCATACTGGCTCCCAAGCTGTCCTGCTGTACAGCACACCTTCAACACCGTGGCTGCAGCTGCTCTGTCCTGTCTCGTGTGTGCATATGTGCACGTGTGCCCGTTCTTGTGCGTACGTATCCCCTGCACAGGGTCTGTCTGGCCGCAGCTGTCCTTACCTCTATGCGGGTCTCGGGGGCGAGGCTGACCTCTCTGTCCTGAAGCCACTTCAAAGAGACCGGGGACGGGCTGAAGGGGTACGGGGTGCCGGGCCGTCCAGCACGGCTGCTGCTTCCCTGGGCTTTGGGAGCTGGGGCTGGAGTGAAGGTAGGGGGGGGGGGGGGGGGGGGGGGGGGGGGGGGGGGGGGGGGGGGGGGGGGGGGGGGGGGGGGGGGGGGGGGGGGGGGGGGGGGGGGGGGGGGGGGGGGGGGGGGGGGGGGGGGGGGGGGGGGGGGGGGGGGGGGGGGGGGGGGGGGGGGGGGGGGGGGGGGGGGGGGGGGGGGGGGGGGGGGGGGGGGGGGGGGGGGGGGGGGGGGGGGGGGGGGGGGGGGGGGGGGGGGGGGGGGGGGGGGGGGGGGGGGGGGGGGGGGGGGGGGGGGGGGGGGGGGGGGGGGGGGGGGGGGGGGGGGGGGGGGGGGGGGGGGGGGGGGGGGGGGGGGGGGGGGGGGGGGGGGGGGGGGGGGGGGGGGGGGGGGGGGGGGGGGGGGGGGGGGGGGGGGGGGGGGGGGGGGGGGGAGGGATGTTGTCATAGTCAAAAGCTGGAAGTTTAGCTCTACGCGTGTGTGTGTGTGTGTGTGTGTGTGTGTGTGTGTGTGTGTGTGTGTGTCGTTCAACCTGGACAGACCTTCTGTGCTCTGGTGTCACCTCGGCGTGTCAAGGGTGTGTGTGTGTGTGTGTGTGTGTGTGTGTGTGTGTGTGTGTGTGATTCACTCGGCAGCGCACCATCTCACCCACTGGGAGTCAGGGGTCCAGCTTGGTGAGAACCGATGGCACATGGGCCCCCAAGGGCCACCGTTACATTTGGGGTCCCAGTGGAAAAGACCACACACACACATACAGGAGGAAGGACTAAATACCTGAGGAAATCATGCGGTGTAGTTTAACAAATAAATAAAGGTATTTCTGAAGTCCTGTAAGAGCTCAGAGAATCTCGAGCTACCTTGTGCTTGGAAGAAGAAGCTCCGAAGCCAGAGATATATAATAATCATTATTTAATCATAACAAACAAGAGTCATCTGTATACATACATGGTCCAGGCCCGGACGCGCTCACATGGCTTCGCCTCCACAGTCTCCTGACTTAGCCAACAGTTTCTGTCTGGCGTAACCACGTAAGAGACCAAATTCACGTCTCACAATTAGTTTTATTCGCAGTCCATTCGCTGAGCTAAGCTCCCATTGGTTAGTGGAGGTATTCATGCAAATACCTTTCAGAGACACAGCATGCTACGCTGACCAGCGAATAAGACATAAGGTTCACACCTGAAGGTTAGTTCCATTGGCCACTTCAAAGAATGCCTCAAATCGATAAACTAGCGGGGGTCAAAGCTCACACTTCCGGTCAAGGACAGGAAGTTCCCCTTCAGAATAAAACCCTATTATCCTGCCTACAGAATAAAAGCAACATCTCAGGTTTCAATCGGCATCCCTTTAACTACTGTCTAAACAATAAAACATCCATTCATTCCCATGCATCATACAATGAATCATTACATTTGTCATTAACAAACAGAATAATAAAACAGTGATCCTCTTATGCTTCATAATACATTCCTCAGAATATTCCTCAAATTAATGATCATATCTTTCTTTATGTATTAATTTAAAACATAACCTCTCTTATTTACATGTGCAAGTGTATATAAAATCCACTACAACTCAACAGTCCCATAAAATGAAAAATTATCTGTTTTTCTCTGTGAAGAAATCATTAAAAAATAGGACACAAGGAGGAGGAATTAAGGGGAGGTAACAGGAGACATCAAGTGATGTAGTGATCGACTTACATTTTAGTCGTGTTCTTGTTTTATTAGCCGTGATAGCGGCATAAACTCTATATGGTATCCTCAGTCGGTCGGTCCACCTTTAATCCAAACTAATCCCGACAACTATTTGATGGGTTGGCATGACATTTAGCACAACCGTTCATGGTGCCCAGAGGATGAACTCTAATGACATTGGTGGTTCCTTGACTTTTCCTCTAGCGCCACCCGCAGGTCAACGTTTTAATATATTCTGTGAAATATCTACTGTGGGAATTGGCATTGTTTTAACATTTCCAGTTTTAAGTGAAATCTCTGCAAACATTGACATTTGGTACACACATGTATGACCCCCTTCAGGGTGAATTCCAGGAACTATTGTTGAACTTTTATGTCTAGCGCCATCATCAGGCCAACTTTTTAAATTGTCCAAAACGTTGCTTTATTACTAAATTCCCGAAAAACAAATGACATTCCATCATCCTCAGCCATGCTTTGTGTTTATTGCTAATTAGCAAATGTTCGCTTGCTCACAGGCGAAACTAAGATAATAAATATATAGTAAATATTAGCATGAGCCCATAAGTAACTGTTGTTTTGAGAATCTACACTCCCATTCTGATTATTACTTGATTTATGCTCTTCTTACATGCTCCCTGCAACACATCTGATATCATCTAGTATGTATGTGTATTGCTTGTTTAGCTCTCTCTCTCTCTTACATACACACACATACTGTATTCACACACATGTAAACCTAACATGCCAGAAGTTCACAAACATACTCCATGTGGTGCACTGATGTGCAAAATGAATCATAATGTTGTTGTTCTCCAGCTGATCTGACAGACTAAAGGACAAAGATTGTTCATAATGATATTTCGAGGGAACCCAGAAAACAGACAAGTGCACTTGTTATAAGATCTCTGTTCATCCAAGTCCCTTTGAAATGGAGGGCTTATGCTTTAAATTCATAATTTAAGAGTGCAGTACAAACACTTTACATGTGTGTCCAAGTTGATGACTGACCTAAGTTGTTTGCGTGTGTGTGTTCGCGTGCGTGTGTGTATGTGTTGTGGGACACGTCTGGCCACTGCAATGGCAACAGAAGGTCTCCCCTGTGTTGTCTTTTTTAATTTTCAAGCTGTTTTTTGTTACCCCCACCTCCACTGCACACACACACACACACACACACACCTTCCCTGGCTGCTGGTTTTTGCTCATACGCCCCCTCTGCACACAGGGCTGTGAGCAAAGGGCCAGCTGATGGCAATGTGTGTATGCGTGTTAATAAAAGAGAGTGAGAGCAGGACACACGCATATCATCTGACACGCTCGGCCAACCTGTGTCTGCACTCTGTGCCCTTCCACGGCCCCCAAACCGACGCCCTCTGCCACTGATGCCCGGCTCCACACAGACGGTGGGAGGGTGGAGGAGAGGAGAGAGAGGAGGATGAGGATGATGAGCGATGTTGTACTGCCAGAACATCAACACATTGCCTCAATTCACATTAATGTCTGTGAAATGAGAGAGAAAAGAGACTTAGTTTGAATGAACTTTTGAATGACCAGACCTGTGCAAGTATGCCCAATCATACCATCACACCTAACAATGTTAAAGCACTATCATAGGACAGCTAACGTTGCTGACTTGAAACGACCTGCACAGCATTGTACCTTAAACCTTAAAGGTGCTCTGAACATTGTGAACATTCGACAGATCAGACATAATATTTTAGTAATGTGTTATGTAACTGTCTGATACTTGCGGCTGTAAACTACATTTAAGATACTGCAATGTACTAATGTTAAGAGTCCGCAGGGATTACTGACCCTACTGACTAACAGTTAGCTGTCTGTTCATTTGCTTAGAAATCATCATGTTTCTGTAAACAATAGACTAAAGAATATGTTTTTTTTTAAAGCACCATACACACCTCAATACATCCTTGTTGCTTATTACACAGTTCAATTTGCTCACTGCTTCAGATACAGATAACATATAACAAATTGTCAGATCATCACAAACCATTAACCAATTAAAAGATTACTCATCGGCCGTTTGAAAGACGTGGGTGCTTATAGACTAATCTGACCTTTATTTGGCACCTTTTTCATCTTAGAATGAATGTGGATATTCATTATTTGCACGGCATTGTTTCACAGAAGACATTTGGGCATGTCACAGGAGGGAATTACACGTGTAAATAGTAAATTCAATAATGGTTGAATTCCGGTTAGTTGCTTGGTTCCAGGGTCCTGACTCCTTTGCATGCGTGCGAATAGAGAAAGAGCCATCTGGTTGTTATAGTTATTAAGAACACCTGTGCTTGATCAAAACAGCTGGCAATTCATTTTTCTCTCAATCGACTGCTTGATTAATCAACTAATTGTTTCAGATGCACGTGTAGGCCTCAGTACTGTTGGGTTGTTTCATTTCTAACGAAACATCCACTTTTATTATAAGCTCTTCATTTGCATGCACCTGTGTAAAGTGGTGTACCTAAGTACAATTTTCATGGACTTGTGACTAAATGGAATATATATATATATATATATATATTTGCCCCTTTATAGGTTTTTTAATCCACTCCATTTCAGAGGAAAATATTGTTCACTTTACTCCACTACCCTTATTTGATACGTTTAATTACTAGTTAGTTTCCACATTTAGATTATTAATATAAAATATAACCCACAATTGATGATTACTGTACATTTTAATATTTTCTTTTTTTGAATTATGTCTTGTGTTATTTTTATTGTTGTTTTTGCTTATTATGCACCATTCACCAAGTCAAATTCCTTGTATATGTGTAACGCACTGGGCAATACTGTTCTGATTCTGATAATCATAATACACTATGATGACAATTATAATGGTGAAATTGTGAATTCTGCATGAGTGATTTCACTTTACTTTTGGTAAGTATATTTATTTTCATATTTCTATAGCACCTTTACGTGTAACAGTATTTGTACAGTGTGGTATTGATACGTTTACTTAAGTACAAGATACAAGTACCACAAACATTTTCATGTGTAAAGTAACTAAAGCTGTCTACTAATTGTAACGAAGTCAAAAGGATCCCACAGCACCTCCCATACTGGGACCAGAACCAGCACACTAGGCCCTCTCTCCTACTGGCTCCCACAGATGAACAGCTTCAACACCGGCTGATTCTCGCGATGGTTGGCTTATTAGCCGGCGGAGACACACGGGATGTTGGAATGGGATGACGAGAGAGAGGAGACCCACACCGCGAGCTCAACCCGTTTACACCGAAAACGGGAGGACGAGGCGAGACGGTAGGATGTATGTGCGCGTGTGTGTGTGCGCGTGTGCGCCGGCGTGCGCCTGTGCATGAGAGAAAAGGGGGTTTGCCGTTTCTCCAAGTGACGTCACTAGTTTTCGTGAAAATCAAAACAACCCGCCGGCTGCCGTTAACGGAAGCTTCTCGGAAAAATCCGTACGATGAGTAACGTTCGCGTTAACTGCGTCGGTTGACCAGCCCGCACGTTGAAGGGTCGCGGTGACGTTACTCACTCAGAAGGGAGGGTGGACAAACAACAACATAAATAACCCGGGCGGTTAATGAACAGCAGGTGCGCAGGAACACCGCAGCACCTGCGGCTACAGGTAATACCGGTAGCTCCCGGTGAACACAACAGAGACTCCGCTAAAGCCAAGCTCGATAACGTGTGTTTATAACGTGATAATCACGCTGCCGCTTGGCGCTAGTGTTAAATGCTGAGGTGTTTCGGTCTTGGAAAAAGGTAACGTCAGCTTTTCGTTAACCTGGATTTGAATGACATTTTTTGTTGTTGTAATGTTTAATAACATCCGTGCCGTTTTCTGCCATGCTGCATGCAACACACGTCAGTTTGACGACCGTCTCGTGCGGTGACGTAGGTGATGCTGTTGCCCCTCACAACATTTAGACATCCATCCCAAGTGGGTTCACCAAAATGTCCCATCGCTGATGTTTGAGGCAACTATGTATTGTGTTGATTGTAGTTGAGAGAGGCAGCGGAGTGTGTGTGATTTAATATATATATATATATATATATATATATATATATATATATATATATATATATATATAATTATTATTATTATTTTTTTTTATGATAATGATGGTGGATCATAATGCTGATGCATCCATGCAGGACTCAGGAAAAAGCCTGGACCTATGATTAAGGCTGGTATGTCTTGAGTGTGACTGAAATGTGTCCATAACTGAGTATCTTAAACTGCTGGCGTCACATGTTTGGTCAGTTTTGTAATCTTGTGTACTTGGTCTTTGAGCAGATCATTCCTTAGCATCTTGAAAATGGAGGATACATGTCTGAGATACGCTTTCTCTTAAATGTTGCTGCAATTAACAATGATTTACATTATCACTTAATCTGTACATTATATTCTTAATTCATTTAATAGTCTATAAAATGTTAGGAAATTGTGTAAATTGCATGTTGACAGATTAAAATGTTTGGTTTTGTCCGGTCAACAGTCCGATACTCAAATTGCATTAATATTAATATTCAAATGCAGAAGATCAGCTCACATTTTAGAAGCTGGTACCATTATACTTGGTGGATTTGCTTAAAAAGTGCAAAATAGTTAAATAATAAATTAGTTAACAGATTGCTTTACTTAATGGAAGCAGCATGTCAGCAGGAGCAACTTCTACCCTCCATCAGTGTATCCACAGGTCACATTTAGCAACTGTGTGGTCACAGCCCACAGGCCCACAGCCCAATACACAACCCCTGCAATTACGTGCATAAAACGGAAGAACATAGACTTGAATCATAAGTGTGTAAAGTGCTTGTGCAACACTAGCTTTTTACGCAGCGCATGTGGTTGGCGATATTGATTAAAATAGAAGTGATTGTGTCTGTCCGACATGCATTAGATGGACAAAACGCATCCTTTGAACACTTGAAGTTCTGCCAAAAACTTTCATCTTTCATTTTAGGAAGAAGATAGTTTGCTCACTGCTGCAGATGTCAACCGGGGTTTGTATGAGGCCACAGTTTATGGTGAGGTGTGCTGGCCTGACCCATTTTATACAGTGTGTTCAGCCACATTTGAAATGACACCATAGGTTCAGGGTTTGAGTTATTCTATACCACCTAGATTGGTATTTTAATTGGTTTACTCAAGAGTTTTTGGGCAAAGAGGAAATTAATCACAACATTTAGCACCCTCGCCTTGGAGAATGCTTGAACCTTGTTGAGGTCTCGAGCATGCAAACGTCCTGTGTTGTGTTTTAAGATGAGGAAAAGACTGTGTAGTTTCAACCATTACTCAAAGTTTTGCTCTTTTTGTTGTTGTTGCACTGTGTAGCAGTGTAACAATAGCTTGGAAATGTAAACGGCAAAGTTCTGGTCATGCTCAATATGTGTCAGACGTGTGTTTTTTTGATTGTTTTAGTTTTTCCCACTGTCATGCTTTTGCAGCCTGGCAGCACCTCGACCCACTGATGATGGGGAGCCGACTGTCTGGTCCCTGCCCTCTGCTTCTGACTCTATTTCCTGTTTCCTTTCTCACTAACTCCGTCTCCGCTGTCTTCTTTCCTTGTTGTTGCCTCTGCAATGAAATATCATGAAATAAATGTCGTCTGGCAGGTGCTTCCCTTGGCATGGTTGGTTCATCATGGCAGTGCACATCTCCATAGCAACAGCTGCCCTGGTGACGAGGGGTTGCCACTGTCTGGACATTTTGTTCCTCTCTTTTCCTCATGTTTCCTTTTCGTCTCTCAACATGTTGTCCAGATTAAGGTTAAAGACAACTGCAGCTTCATTGAATTACACTGCAGATTTAAAGCTTAATCCAGAGCAGAACAGTACACTACCTATAAAAAGGATTCCATCCCATTGAATGTAATTACTCTGGCTGGGTATCATTGGGAATTTTGTTCCAATTCTGTGCTAATAAGTTTCAGAATGGAGCAGCAATACTTTACCAATATTTTAACCATAGTTTGACGTGGTTTCTATAACGCATTTTCTTTTTATTGAACAACTTAAACAATATGAACTCCTGAACCAAGCAGCAGTATAACAAGAATTCTAAAAAAGGGTCTAATTATGTTGTATATAAATTAGAAACTGAATAAGCAATATAAAGATGGCATCTTGTGAACATATTCTTTTGGTAAGGGTGCAACTAACAGTGATTTTCAGTATAAATATTTCTGTGAAAAACGACAATCAATATTGCCCATAGCCCAAGATGTCCCCTTGCGCTTTGCCCAATGAATATTTCCAATCATGTAAAACTAAAAAGAAACTGGAAATCATTATTTTAAGGTTATGTTTATATTATTAACGACTTGAATAAATGATCAAAACAGTCTAATCTTACATTTAATCTCACAATCAGTCATTGGAGTCCGGGTTAAAAAGCAAGCAGCACAGTAATAACACCGTTGGTGGTCTGTGTCCCATTTGGATTTGGTGTCAACTCAACCAGAGACTTCAACTTCACTAAAATCTAATTGTTTTTGGTGAGAATCTGTTGGCAATTCACACCAAACCTTGTCTTAGAGCTGGGATGGGGGAAATCCATCTGTTCTACCTCCTGATTAGCACTGAGAAATCAAGCATATGAAAGGGAGAAAAACATTTATTTTTTCAGGACATCGATATATTGTAAAATAGTAAGTGAAAGCATTGTAGCAGCCCTTGTGACCAAGAACATTTTGTACCAGTCTGCATTTGCCCGTTTGGTTTCAGATTCTTCTCTATACTGCTGCCTCAACATAAAACAGGCTCTGTGTCACCTCCCGGGGTTATGACGCTGCAGTCCCTCCGAGTGTCTGCAGCAGTGCAAACACCAGCGGATCTGAATACTGATTTCCAGCGAGCTGGCTACGACGGCTAGCCGAGCCGTCGTAGTGCCGATTTCCATTCAAGCGGAGCAGCGTAGTGTTGTTGCGCGTTGTGCAATACAGTGTAGTAGGGTGCATTTGAGGTGAACACGGCAGCTATGCAGGGAGAGAGAGAGAGAGAGAGAGAGAGAGAGAGAGAGGGGGGAGGGAGACGACAGAGAGGTGCAGAGATTTGGGCAGAGAGAAAGAGAGTGTGAGAGCATCCCTAACTGCCGTTGTTGCTATTTATAGCCAAGCCCTACTCCACAGTCCTGAGATGCTCTCCCACCTCCCACATATAGACAAACCAGCCTCCCACACAAAATAATTTGACATGCGGAAATACAGCAAGCACAGAAAGGTAAACTGGGTTTTGCACACAGCACGACCTGCTCATATAATATCTATGAATGGACGAGAAGCAGAACTCAGGGGCATTTGTTTGGCAATCAAGGTCAGCTATTGCCTCATCAAGAGCTCTGCAATTATTCATCCTGTTTATCAGAGAGAGTTTGAGCGATGGAAAGAGGAACACGGGTGTATGATTGGGTGGGGGGAGAGCGGAAGTGAGCATTTGTCCTCACAATAACTAGTTGTTCGTCCTGTCAGATTGTATGAAAGGGCTTTGGAAGGGATGAGGGGAGAAAGGGAGTAGTAACGGAGGGGAAGAATAAATCCATGCCTCCTTTTTTATCTTCATCTTTTTTTTTTCTTCTCCTTTCACTTCCTTCCAGGCTGAGTCACTGCTGGTGAGGAGGAAGGTCTGGAGAGGGAACGAGAGAGGAGAAGGAGGAGGAGGAGGTGGAGGAGGAGGGGGAGAAGAAGAAGAAGAAGAAGAAGAAGAAGAAGAACAGGAGAAGAAGACAGCGAGATAAGCCACAACAGGAAACGAAACGACACGTACACACACCCCGCGTGTTTGTGTGTGTGTGTCTGAGAGGGAGACTGCGCGAACGAGAGGTTGAACGGGAAAAGAAGGGAGGGAGAGTGACGCGGAGGCTGGGAGAGCCGGCCCCCCCAACCCATCCTCCTCCTCCTCCTCCTCTCCTCCTCTCCCTCTCTTTCTCTCTTCTCCTCCTCTCCTCCCCTCCTCCCTCTCTCTCTCTCTGTGGAGCAGGCGTGTAGCGGCATCAGACTCGGCGTGAAGGAACCATGAGCGATGTCACCATCGTTAGAGAGGGATGGCTCCAGAAACGGGGTAAGTACATCCAGTACCTCTCTTCCTCTACTCCCCTGCTCTCTCCTCTCCTCTTCTACTCTGTCTCTTGTCTAGACTGAGGGCCTGGCCATGCCTGTCCACATGTGCCGGTGGGTGGATGGGAGTGTTTGCGATTGAGTGTGTGTGATTTTCTCGTATGCGAGTATATACTTGCGTGTGTTTTCCCCCACAGGGATGTGTCTCTTTATTATAAGCTTGGCTGGCTGTTTATTTTCTAAGCCTCTATGTGCTTCATGCAGGTTGTGTCTAGAAAAGAGTGTGAGCATGGGTTTGTGCATATAATTGTCTGCACAAGTGTGTGCGTGTGTGTGTGTGTGTGTGTGCGTGCATGTAGTTAATAACATCTACCGGCCCCGTAGTTAGACTGCTGAAGCAGAGTGTTCTGTCAGGCCAGCGTGTCTACGAGTCTGTGAAACCGGTTAGTTCTCTCTCTCTCTGAGTTCATATCGAACAGGGTTATGTTTTAAGTCATATGACTTTGGGGTTGAAGAGGGCACTGATGACACTTCCTGTTTACAACCAAATTAATGGGAAATTGTGAAAGGGGGAAAAAAACAAACATTGTCATAGTTGAAGAGCGTGAAGCAAAGATCGTACTTCCCTGTCCTCAGACATCATGACTTATGGTTGCTGCAACAGGTGTAGCGGGGTCGAACCGAACCACTGGACAGCCATTAAGGGGCATACGGTAGCTCTTTGATGACTGAAAGGCACTGTTGGACTTTTGTGTTTTCCTTTTTACACATGGAGTTGTGTGTCTTCTGGTTCTGATACCTGTGGGCACAACTGTATGTGAATGCGTGTTGTAGTAAAAGTGCCTCAGGGATAGAACAAGGGGAGTTTCCAGACTTTTAGGCCAATGAGCATCATCCCCATGACTATGTGACGGCGTCTAGGAATGTGTAACACAAACTGTTGAACAGGAAATTACATGATACATTACAGACAGCAGGCTTCTGGGTAATGTAGGCTATCACCGTGGCACAACAGGACAACATGTTGGACAACAGAGTGCCCCTTACTTCGTGGAGTGGCTGCTCCCTCTCACTATGTCACAGACTTCCATAACTACAGAACACACACTGTTTTGCTGAAGTAGAGGGGAGGATCTTTGCCTACTGTATATGTGCCAACATGCCATTGTGATCCTCAGACAGTCGTCTGTGCATATTAAGAGGAACCCATCGCCCCCAGTCACGACGCAGCGCTACCAGTGTGTGAGTGTGTGTGAGAGAGGTAGAGATAGAGGTTGAAGGGAAGGAGGGGGGGGCGGTTTGTGTCAGGAATATGAATGTTTGTCTGCATCATATGCTAAATCTCTCTCTGTGTGTGTGCGTGTGTGTGTGTGTGCGTGTGTGTGTGTGTGTGTGTGTGTGTGTGGAGGAGCAAGGTCGGGGTGCTGACTCACTGTCCAGGTCGTGATACAGCAAAAAAAACGGAGCAGCAAAAAGGGGGGGGGCGGGGTGTCATGGTCCAATGTAGTCTTGACACTGGTGGTGGCAGCGGCAAAGAGATAAAGAAAGTTGCTGAAGATCTGGATGATTGGCTGTGGAGTGGGACCTCTGATGAAGTCAATGGACACTGGATACGATGAATGCTGGAGGTGAATGGGGTGGAGGAGGGCGTCCGGTTTTACTTCAATGACAACTGGCAGCAGAGAGGAGAATTTTAAGTTTGACAGCAACACTATGATCGGCTCAGGGATTGGGATGCAATCCGGTTGGTTTGTGTCAGAGTGAATGGCCATAGTCAGCTGATGGACAAGAAGCTGGAGAGTGAGCGATGGAGAGATTTGTGAATGAACGAGAGCGTAAAAAGAGTCTGAACCTCCGCCAAGCTTCATGAGTGGAAGATTAGCAAGAAAGACTGGTGATAGAGATCAGAAGGAATGTGGGAAAATAGTGTAACAGAACTATGAAAGAGCTTTTTAGAGGCTTGAAAAAACTTGTATTTCATAAGAAACAAAATTCTGACTTCTTGTATTGTTTGCCAATAAACCACTGTGCTAAGATGAGTAGTTATGTATCTGACTTTTTTCCATGTTACTAATGGGTTATGTCAGAGTTATAAATAATCTCCATTCTTTTTTTCAGTATGTTGGTTAAAGGTTTTGTTTTTGGTAATCTCATAGCTGATCATTTTGAGAGGATATGTTTTCTTCCTGCAGTTTTGATCTACAACGGCTGTTAAGGATATGCTTCCAATGTGGTAATTAGTTTTTAAAATTATCTTATGTTCCCTGTTTTACAATTTAAGTAAATAATAGGTGGAAGTTTATTTTCCCATAATTTGCCCCAGAATGGGTAATCGATAATGATGATGGTTGGTTTTGAATGTTTCTAAATGTCTATTTTATAGTCTTTTAACCTTTTTTTTTTTTACTGTCTATTTTCTGATTAATGGATCCGGTAATACAGTGAAATGATTGATTTTGAAGGAGAGGGTTTACACCTTTCATCAAAGCACAAAGTATTGGCGGTGACTTCTTGCTCATGCACCCTCATGGGGATTCTCGCCCCCCCTGCATCTTTTATGAAGGAGCTGTGTGCAGCTGTGAGTGTGTAGCTTTTGTTAGACATGCCACTAACCATGAGCATAATTGGTCAAACATTAAGTGCGCTTGATTATGGCAAAAATCCTACTTACTCGTTGACTTTGGAGACATCATGTAGCCAACGTTCTACAGTGAAATGCATCAATAGACAAAGGTTCACCGCTGTAAAGGAAAGGGGTGCGCTGGATTTCTAGCGCAAGACAAAATGTCCATCCGTGTCCATTATCTTGTTTTCATAATCATTGGAGCCTAAATTGTAATTGAAATTCGAGTAATTTCACAGCTCTACCAATGCAACACACTGTGGATTCACTGATTAACTTCACTTCAGTGGTATGCAATGATTTCAGTAAGCATGTCCACCACAAAGGCTTCAGGAGCATGTAAGACTGTCGATGGGAAACGTTCCCTCACAATCAATCCGTTAAACCTAAAATAGAGTGTTTTGAAAGATCGATAAGAGATGCAAAGAAAATCTTCACAGATGATAAAACCAAATAAGCGTAAAAGTGTGATTTTAAAATAAAGCAGTAAGATAATAATTCAAAGATTGATCATCAGCACAAGCCAGTCATCATCTTGCAACACAGAGACCAACCTCAGGAACATCTTTTCAGACTCCAGTACACCGTGTCCTCAGATGACCAAGCCTTTCAGTACTCGCATGCTCACTACTGTGGCGAAGATTTCCTTCCTCTTTTCATTAAATCCCAGTGGGGAGTGCATTCGGCTGCATCTTTTTCTTTATCTTTGGAAAATAATTAACAGTAGATGGGGAACATGTACCAGAATCTGTCACCGATATAAGAGCAGAACAGACTTGGAAACACGTTGTTCCATTTTTAGTCATCAAGATTTAATGATTTAAAAAAGATACTTTGAATGACACATGCTAGAAAATCTGATGGATAGTGAGCTTCCGCCAGGGTGAGCCTTGGACGGACATTGTCTTATGTAAAACGTTGTGTTTGGGGGGAGAAGCAGAAGTTGCCCTCAGAGGTTTACAGAGCTGTTGTCTTGCACATTTCAAGAATCATAATCTGAAGTGAACTCCACTTATTTCCGCCCAGGCTGGGTGTTTACCTCCTGTGAGTCCATGTGAGGCCACAGAGGTCACAGCCAGCCACTGTAGTCGAGGATACTGTTACCTCCACCAGCATCAACCCACACAGCCGTCAGCACAACAGATGGCCAGCAGAGAGGAACGAAGGAGAAACACTGAGGCAGAGAGACGGGGGAGAACACCGTCATATTCTTTTACATCCCTGTCCTCCAGAAGTGTTTCTCTGCAAACCCACCAATTAGATGAGATGCAGCTGTGTCAAAGTGGAGCACGTCTTGTTGCTGACTCAGTTTTAAAATAATCCAAGATCAATGATTCTTTTGTCTCCCAGGAGGGTGTAAGTCATCGCAGAGAAGATCAATTTAAGAGGAGGTTGCACTCTTCCTTTTAACAATTTAGAATTGTAAAAATATGACCAACCCTCCGTGGTTTAGTCAGAAGGCTTTGATTATGGATTGACGTTATATTCTCATAATCATTGAGATAGTAAGTGTTTTTTCTTGAATTCTTACATCATCATTTTAATTAATAGTTTGCAGTTTTACATGATTCTCAGTGTACATATTACACTTACTGTTTGGCCCTTTACAGATATTAAAGGTTTAAGACATGCTGGACTTCTAAAGCCCTCTTCACACTGTATTATAATCAAATGTGAATATGCCATGCCCACACTCTGTAACATACTAGAAATACAGCTACATATAGCCAAGAATATTTTGTCAAACTCACTTATCTAATACTCTATGACCCATCATCTCAGGAGCTGAGAGAGTTCTCCTTTTTTCTTCTTCTTCTTCCTCTGGCAGGAGGATGCAGAGGAAGTTGTTGTTATTGATTTCTGTGAGCATTTTGGGAAAAGATGTAGGGGGCTCAGAGGGCTGTGGTTACATTCATATCGACATGATTTTGTAGTGGACATGAAGCGGTATTAAATTACAATGCTGCGTACCCACCCACTGACATGTCCTGAGGTCTGATCTGTGCTCTCTGATATCTTAACATTGTTTGTTTGCAAATCACATCCATAATATGTAGAATTCTGATCACAGCGTGGGCTCTTTCACAAGGGCGACCGGTAGGACGTGAGTCCATTGTAAACCCAATGTCTGTGTGTCCAAACCTGTCCCTTTTTTTTAATGCACATGGGCATGATTGTATGATGGACATCGAGATGAAATGTAAAGCAACATCTAAATGTCCTCTTTTACCCTCCATCTCTACATCTCGTACAACGTACAGTATGGGCTGTACTGTGTACGCTAGAGTGCTGTGGGGTTCATTGGGTGCAGTGCAGTGAGGCAGCCATCTTGGCTCAGTGAGTTCAGTGAGTTCAATGTTGCTGGAGGCTGGCTGGCTGGTTGGATCAGGTGGCAGTGCCAGAGCCCTGATATCAATCACCAGCCGCTGATGCTGCCGCCGCCACTGTCTGCTGTGTCGCCCTTCTTCTCTCCTCTCCTCCTCCTCTGTCCTGCCTCTGCTCCAGAGCCTGTCAACACAACTCACCCCTTCTTATTGCGATTCGCACTCTCGTTCCCTTCTCCGTCTATCTCTGTGTCGCCTTCCATCTTCCTGTACTTCTCTCTTTCTATCCCCTCTGTTTCTCAAACTCGCATGTGGTATAGCAGGGCAGTAGCAGACGGGCAGACAGTACAGGCTTTGTTATGAATGGCATCCTCTTGCACATCCGGAGGAAGTGTACGCTCCAGTGTGGCTTTACAAACTGTCCCCATTGTCCTAAGAATGACT
This sequence comes from Cyclopterus lumpus, assembly GCF_009769545.1. Lineage (NCBI taxonomy): Eukaryota > Metazoa > Chordata > Actinopteri > Perciformes > Cyclopteridae > Cyclopterus > Cyclopterus lumpus. The sequence continues at coordinate 7,267,614 of NC_046980.1, read as the reverse complement.
CACTCTACACTGCAGAGAATGGCAGGCAGACAGACAGACAGCACTGTGCAAACAGACAGACCAGTCTGCAGAGTCCACAGACAAACAGCAGAGGAAAGACCGGCAGTGAGACGGATAGTTTGTGACAGATACAGCCAGAACAGAGGCAGACGGCTTGCCAACGTGCAGGTACAGACACAGAATAAAAGACAGATGGGAAACATACACAGATAGGCAGCAGAGAATATGCCTCCTTTTTTTTTTGTATTTCATAGGAATATGATATTTTTCTTCTGCAAAATTGTTGAGTACAAAGTAAGATAATAAACCTTGAATTTAAATTTAGCTCCAAATTAAAGCTGCACCAGGCACAAATTGTATATATGTATATATATCTACACATCTGTCTTATCTATTAATCTTATCTTACATGTCACGCATGACACATTTAGGTTGCAACCAAAAAGAACGTTTTCTTCTGGTGTTCTTTATGGTTACTGCCAGCATATCTGGTCCATGCACAGGAGGATGTGATAAATAGAGCACATCACATGTTATTATCGATTCCTTTTTCTTGCTCATTTGACAACCAATCGGAGAAAGGATGTGAAGAAATGTAAATGTGCATTATGACTATTTTGGCATAACGTTGACTTTACAGTACCTTGCATAATGTCCAGTTCTACATCGCCATTACAGTCGCTGCTTGCTGTTTTAAATGTTGTATGTTTTAACTTTCCTTAAGCTCTCCTTACACTGACAGATACATTTTGCGAAGTTGTAAAACTCTGCAAAGTCAAAATAAAATCAGTGGTAAGTGATACAGTAGCAAGCATCCCTGAAGAGGCCATACAAACGGAGGGATGGCTTAATGGAAGAGTGAGTGAATGAACTCACAGAGAGGGAGGCAGTCTTTGGTAAATTAATGAATGGATCAATGAATGGAGTGCTGATCACTGCAGAGGGAAAACTTGGATAGAGGAAGAGAGACGTTGAGTAATGGGATTAGTTTGTATCTCAGGAACATCAAAGTGCTGACCTGAAACATTTGATCACAGTAGAAATTGTATACACGCACATGTATCCACACAGACACTTTTCTTAATTTGTCCTCATTGTTCCAGTTATTTTATTATATCCACAATTCAAAATGTCAGTTTTTAAAATATTTTCCTTCATACAAACATACTTGCATGCTTTATATCACACCTGTTTATTTGATTTATGATACTAATTGTTACCAGAAGCAGGGTCTGGACCATATTTATTGGATTAATATGGATCTTCAATGATCATCAGTTAGTAATGGTGGCAAATGTGATCAGGGATCTCTAAAAGTTACATTTGTTGCCTTTTTTTCTGTCGTGCTGATCCGATCTGACTCTGGTTCTTTGATACGATCCAAACCCTGAGTTGTATGATCTCTCACTATAAATCACCGTTTAAACTAAAGTTTATTAAACCGTGTAGTCAAATGTTACAAGGAGGTTGTTTATGTGGATCGCGGGTTTCTTGCCTCCTTGATTTCCTTATCAACTGGTTTCTTTCCATCACGATTCCACAGGCCACTATTGGGTGTTTTTCTATGGCGATCAGTTAGCTGCAGCAGCTCTGAAATCAGATTCTATGTTTAAGTGTACTAACACCGAGATTAGACCAAAGGGGCAGCGTGTGGAATGTAACATCTTGAGGTATTGTGGGCTGGTTGGAGTAGGCTTTGGGCTGATTAGAGGAGGCAGGTAAAAGTGGGGGTTGGTTTGGCTGATTTAGGCCAACAGATTAGAGCCTCGTGGCTGACAGCTAGTGTAAGTGTTTGCTGGCAGGAGAAGGACCCCAGAGTGTGACCATTTGGTCTCATATTTCCACTTAGTTTATTATTTTGGCTATCCAAGTCTATACGATATTGATCCGTAACTCGTCCGATATAGACAATATGATGTTATAACGGTGCTGTACTAAAACTGTTTCATGTCTTACAAAAGAGTAGTGTGTATTTCTAGGAAATGCTATTGAGGACCTGTAGAGCTCGGTTCCAAACTGCTGTTTCTCCCATATCGGGTACAATAGATCATCGAATATACACTCATTACTTATTAAAGATAATGAAACCACACAGTCTGATGGTATGGTGGTCATCAGTTATCAGCCTTTTGCTTACCAAAGTTGACAGAATGATCGCCATTCCTGTTGTAGCTCACAATTGAAGTGATAATGACCCCATATAACATTTACTATATATAGAGGTATGTCAGTGCCGAAGTTGTTCAGTTCTGCTCGGGTATATTCTGTGCTGCTCCTTTCCCCTGTGGGGTTTTCTGTGATTCTAATTGAATGATTTTTTTTTTTTTTAAATTACACAGAGTGAGTGAGGGTAACGTGTTTTTTGTTGTTGTAATCTTTCTTTTCTTTTTTGGCACAGGAAAAAGTGGTTTCAAACAAGGGCAATAACACCAGCCACAATGGTGGACAGTGGTCTGCATGGTTGCCAAGGGAAACTGGACAGCCATTGTTGCTCTGAAACATCAGTTACATCCTTGATGTATTTTCTCCTATTCACTCTGCTACTGTGGCACAAAGCTCTGTGTTGCTTTATTTGCAAAACAGAGCATCTGTTCAAGAGAGCAACCTCTCTTACAGAAGCTTATGGGCAGACCATGAAGGCAGCAGCTGTTTGAGGCTACTGCGGGCACTTTATTTATTTTATTTAGGGTTTCTGAATTGATTATCCAGTCTGATGGTTGTCAGATAAGACACAGGGAAGTAAGAGCCACTTACTCAAGTTTACAGTTGGCCCATTCAACTATTATCTACCTTAAGTGTAACTAAGGTGAGTCGAGATTTGGGGAATCCACCAACGCTGTTGGGTTGTTTGTGTTTGAAACAAATACTTTGTAATTTCAATGATAAATATCTTTTAACCGAATTCATTTTGTTTTCGCCATATCTCGAGTGGAATATTCTACATGTTTTAGGCAGCAGTGCCAAGAGTTGACGAGTGTAGTTAAGAACAGCAAAGCACTACAGATGGTCCTGCTCCGGCAGCCAGATGTGAAGCACAGATACAGTGGAAGGCTTCCTGTGACAGCCTGTTGAAACATCTGGTAATTTTGATTATCTAGGTAAATATATGGCCGTCTTTGGTGGGTGTGGTCTGAGTTTGTTCCTGTTTTGCCTGACTTAATAGTTGAGCTGCACACTGATGTCACAGTGGTCAGGATAAAGGGACAGTCGATCTATTTATATCTTCCCACCTGTAATCTGTCACTGACGGGATTAACTAAACCACTAGCTTCAGCCTGCTATGTCACACACACACACTGAAAATGTGAGTCATGAATTAACCAATGCATTCACAGAGATATACAGGTACAACAGTGTGTACGGTGCATTGAAGGCACAGGCGTGTTTTAAAATGTGATCATTAGTAGGATGTTCTAGGAAATGAAGGACAGATATGGGTCTGTTTTTAACCAACCAGGAAATGCGACACTGTATTCATGTGACACACTTTTTTGTTGTTCTTTCTATTTGTGTACAATATGTGCTTGCAGGCACGTCTCTTGAGTTTTATGCATCTTTCACAGAGTCTCATTTAGTTAGCCTGATTAAAAACGGAGAGGGGAAAAAGAGACCAAACATTGACAGAATATTTCATCCTCCCTCAGCCTCCACCGTCTCTGGTTGCCAATCTCCAGTCATTAATTAGCTGTCCATGACAAAATTCCCAGTTCCCAATCTGATACTAGTGTAGAGCAGCGGACGGCAGTGGTAATCATGTCAGCGAGACTTGGCTCAGTGTTCTGAGGGGGCTAAATCTCCCCCATATGGTCCACTGACTGGGGCCCGCACCTCACCAAGCTCTCATTAAACTAGTGCCTAATATACCAAGGTAAAGGGACACACACACACACACACACTCACTCACACCCCCCCCCCCCCCCACACACACACATACTCTAGTGCATACACTCAACTGTAAGAAACAAATCAAGACATCTGACAGGGGATTGGGCACAAAGGGACTGAAGGACAAGGAGGTGGTGTTTGTTTCTGTGCGTGTGCGTGTGCGTGTGTGTGTGTTTTTTGAGAGACTGATGCTATACAATTGTTGACTTGCCATCTGTCATCAAGAAAAGAGTTCTGTGTGTGTGTGTGTGTGTGTGTGTGTGTGTGTGTGTGTGTGTGTGTGTGTGTATCCAGAGGAAAGATGAGACGGGAAAGAAAGAAGGAAACAGTCAGTGAGGTGCAGATGTCTCACAGCACAGCGGCTGGAACATGAGGTTCAATAGCAGACTGCTGTATGAGAGGAGTTGGAGGAGGAGAACAGAGGAGAAAGGAGGCGAACATCTGCCATATTCAGATTTCGCTCCGTGGTTTGAGTGTTTCTACACAATATCTTGAGTTTGAATAGACCTGGGAAACCGACTGCTCATTATCTTGCAGGTTCAGAAAGCACCGATATTACTGTGGGTTTCACATATATTATTCAGCACATTTTTAGAAATTTAGAAAATATAACATTTTTGTTGCAGTGCCAAAAATGTGTTTTGTTGGTCCTTTTGTTAATACCCAGAAAACTGCCTTAAAACCGCAACATCTTAGGTGTTATAAGTTTTATAAAATTAACTTTGAGCTTTAGTTGTGATTTTTTTTTTGTTGAGAAAATGCAAGCAGATTTAAAGAATATTACAGAAGACAAGAACATTGTATTATTCAATTCAAGAACATAAGGATTATGTCACAAGGTATTTACATTTGTTTAATATAAATGTGTATTTTTGTGTCTTATACCAATACCAACAAAGTAAACACATGTTGTCATCTTTGTCTGTTTTGACTTGTCAGTGCCTGATGCCGGCCAGCTGAGGTGGACACGTTGTCAAAAACAGCCTCTTAGACAAACGGACGTTACAACAAGACCAACAAACACCAGCTCTCAGGAAAGGAGGGAGAAGTGTTTGTCTGAGATGAACTCACTTATAGAGTCACGTCGTAGCTCATTGTTATCACCTCTACAGTAGTTCATGACGTTTAACTGCCTAATCGCAAGCAAACGGCCACAAAAAGTCACATGGGCTTACAAGTTGCATTTCTGTTGCACATGACGATGATTGATGATTGCGAGGGAAACGGATGAGGCTGTGTTTTGCCCCGTCTCCATCACATTATTTTCTCTTAAACTGCGATTCATCCAGATATATCACCATGTTGTACCTCCTGTTTCCTCCCCAACAAACCTTAAGGCTGGAAACACCTCAACGTAAGAACAGATAGTGGTTTTACTCTGTAAAAGAGTAAATAACCCAGAGTTTCCCAGTATAAATGTACCCTGGTGGACAGACAGACAGACAGACAGACAGACAAGTCTTTGACAGACAGACAGACACGCAGACAGACACGCAGACTGACAGACAGACAGGTATCCGGGCAGGATGGAGGGAATAGCAGAGAGCAGCAGTTAGTGAGGTGGAGAGCACTTACTGTTGGCCCTTCAGTGCAACACATGAATGAAACCTTTAGAATGAGGCACGGCTGGGTTTGTGTGCGTGTGTGTGTGTGAGCAGGGGGTATATGGGGTCGGGAAAGGGGGTGGGGTGATGCACTTGACAGTAGTTGGGGGGGTGTAGTACTTGATTGTTTACTCTAGCCTGCTGCGCTGAGCTATTGTGCTCCAGTGTGTGTATTTGTGTTTACCGAGTACACTTTGTGTGTTTGAGCGCGTGCATTTGTATAAGTTTACAGAAAGACAGGGAGATGTACAGCACAATGCCTCTATGCTGCTTTAGGAAGGGAGGGGAGGCTTCACAAAAGACCAAAGGGGTCTTATGGTGTCCACACACACACACACACACACACACACACACACACACACACACACACACACATAACGCCAGCTGCCGCCCACAGCCCCGGCCCAGCATTTCTGAATTAATAATACAGAGCCAACCACTCTGGAATAATAGTGATGCACACACGCACACACACACACACACACACACACACACACACACACAGCTTTGCACCTGTTCACCACTGCTCAACTGGTCAGGGTTGGGCTGGTTAAGGTCCCCCGCACGCACACACACACACACACACACACACACACACACACACACACACACACACACGCACTCCTTGTTGCCTGTCTGATGTAGGCAACAGTTAGACAGCTGTGTGTGTCTCCTGACCCTCACCGTCGTGGTCTGATCGAGAACTATTATTGTTGACTGATTGGTGCATCTGTCTTACTCTATTCCTCTGATTGGTTAGTTTTACGTCCAATGAGGAAAAATAACAGTATAAGAATTAAATAAAGGTCAGAACCTTAAAGAGACTCGCACCTCTTGTGATTATGAATGCAGAATATGAATAAAAGGATTACTGAAAAAAAGATGTTAATGACTGATCAGGTTATTATTAAGATGTCGGTATGTGAACAAAACCATTCCTACAAACAAAAAATATGTCATTTAAAATAATTAGAATAGTTTATATTCAAACATTCAATTATTCTGCTTAAAAAGACACGTCCTTGATTAAAACCGATCACACTTTAACAGGTCCTACTAATGTGGATTTTAATGTTATTTCAAATAGGAGTTTATATATATATATATATAGAAAAGGATGTGCGGTGTTTTGAAAATAACGTCTATTTAATGTGAACTTCAATGATGTAAACTAAATGAAGACGACACACAATGCCATCCAAACAAAGGGAACAGAGAAACGCAATATACCAGCAATCAGTGCAATTTGATTAGCCTGCTCATTGCCTGTGTGTGCCTTTCCTAATCACATTGGATCCACTGCATTCTGAACACCAGCAGCATGGCATCCCTGATTGGGTGTTTTGGATGCGAGGGCTTTTTGTATCGGTTAGCGAGGATTGTATTCGTACCTTCTTGACACACTAGGACACATCCAAAGAGATCCGTCTTTGTGTTTTCAATGGCGTGTTACGCTCTGGTAGTTGTGCGTGTCTTTTTTTTTTTTTTATGTGTGCGTGGGGGGTTGGATGGATGTAGCGGGAATAAACCTTCTAACTGAGCTGCCTTTAATATTACTTTGGGGTTTGATGATCTAGGCATACACCTGCGTTTGCCCCGTCTGGTTGATAATGTTATCCATGAATCCTACTGCATGGCCACACTGTGTGCTCTTGAACTGTAGCATATGACGTCAATGAGTACATCTGCTGAAACTCGTTCTTTTCTCACCTTCTCTGCATTTGTTTTACATGTTCCATTTCATAGGCGTCTAGCTTCAGCGTCTTGTGGTTGCAGCTGTCACAGCTCTGCTCTCAGACTGTGGCAAACCGAATATGAATTAAGACCCACTGTGCTGGAGGTCATTCTGGGCCCAGGTGTGTCTCATGCCACTAATGGTGCCGCTTCACAGGACGGGCCTCGGCAAACAGAAGAGCACAGAGCAGGAAACCAGCAAGCAGGGCAGAGGGGTCATCACAAAATCTGTTGAGTTTGTTGAACTTTGACATTCAGCGCTTTCTAAATTTCAACCGCCTCCTTGGTGTCTATTCTTTCTTTTTTTTTGGAGTACAAAGGGAAAGGTGTTCTCATTCTCATATACTGTATTTCTGCAAAACTAATGTAAATGTAAGAGCAGCCATAAATACATACATTTACATTTTGATCTTACTTCCCAGATTGAGTTTACCTCTGGCCATCTTTGTCTCTTAGGCATAATAGGTAATGTTGTAAGGGGACCTACCAGCTGATCCAAGATCAGCACATATGTTCTACTCATCACTATGTGTGTCCACCAACAGTACTTCCTGCTGGTTTTATTTATTCCCCAACAATAGTTACATCAGGAGAGACAAGTTAGACCAAGAAAAGATCATGGTTTATATGTGATGAGAACGTCTTTGGCGCTTGGACTCTACAGAGAGATTTGTAATTGAGGGGCTCAGCAACAAGATAAATCCCCCCCCCCCCCCGTGGAGTTCAGACACTGGTGGTGGTGGTGGTGGCTGATGAGGCCGATGGACTGATGAGTTGATGAAGATGATGGATCTACAAAGATTGTCCGGCGATGGGGAGGTGGAGGGGTGCGTAACAGCAGCATGAATGTCCTGAAGGTAGAGAGGCAGTCCTATTTAAAAAGAGACTGCGGCAAGAGGATAGGCTAACGATGTAAGGAGACCTGCTGATCTAAACGGCTGATATCATGATTGACAGCCCCGAACCATGACATCAAGGACAATTATGAGTGAGCATGAGTAAATTGGCAGATGTATGAGAAATAAACTACAAGCCTCGGCACACGAGTACAGTCTTCCTGACTGAATTTACCGGTGTCATGACACATTATGCAGTCAAAGCCTTTCTCTCATTTTACTTAGTCATGTCACAGAAACCGCCCACTCACTGGAGTAAAGTATGTTTTAATGTTCTGGAAAATAAAAACGAGGCCCAAATAATAATGTATTTGTCTTATTAATGCACAGCATGTAAAGAGACAGACAAAGTAGCGACAGTAATGAATTAAGACGGTAAGCATGGAGTTGCCGTGGGTAAGTGACCTTCACCCACCCACTGTGTGTACGTGTGTGTGCGTGTGTGTCTATGTATGTGTGTGTGGGGGTAGAGAAGTTTGTGTCATGCACAGGTGGTGTTGAGCAGCAGCCCTCCAGCTAAGATGCTAACACCGCACTAATCCTAGGGTGCTTTAGGAAGCAACAGACCCTCCCCACCCCCTTCAACAACGCACATGAACAAACACTGTATACCACATACATTAGGCTGACTGTAATACACACTTACACTAACTGATCCATACACACATGGCCCCCATTGTACACGCACACACACGCACACGCACACATACACACACATCAGTGCTCTGGATTAGGATGAGAGGCGTCTTGGCTGCGGTGTGTCCGTAAATCGCTCTCCAGCTCTGTGTCAGCAGAGCGGTGGCCACCATGCTCCAGGGAGCCACCACCATCTACTGGACAGTAGTGGTACTACAGGAGAGGAGTGGAGCTAAAACGACCCTAGGAATAAACAGGAGAAAAAAAAGGAGGATAAGAAAGGACATTTTAAAGAGAGGGAGTTTAGTGTTAATTTAGTAATTTATAGTTACCTAATTTTTTTTCACCACACTCGGTGTTAAGTATTTGCAAAACTGTGAACCTGCAATATGTTGCCAGTGTGTGTATCAGTGTTTGTATGCGTGTGTGCCTCTTCCTTTACCAGCTGGGGGAGCAGAGGGGCACCAGGGCAGCGTGCGAGCGTGTGTGTGTGTGTGTGTGTGTGTGAGTGTGAGAGAATGTGCATCCAGCACAGCCTACCAGGAGGCGCTAGCTGTGTGCAGCTGGCTGTGCAAAATCTCCTAGTGGCCCCCAAGGGATGGCCACACTCCCATGGGTTTCCACTCAATCTGGCCGCCCTGTGGCTGCACTGCCCTGTCCCGACTCTCTGTCACTGTCATAGCATTAACCACATACACCGAGGGCCTCCTCTCTCTCTCTCTCTCTCTCTCTCTCTCTCGTTTAGACTGTTGCTGTCTCTCGCTCAGCCCTCCTCTTTGGCCTCATCCTTTTACTTTAGCATCTTCTTCCTCTTCAGGCTGCTGTAGCGTCCATGTCGTCTCTAACAACAGACTGAGCCACATGCTTGTACAATTACCCTACCACTAAACCTTTAAACCCAGCTGCAGCTCCAGTTTCAGCCCCAGTTTCAAACTGAATACTATTCTTTGATTCTTCTGTCTCATTCTGTGGCAAAAATGCCTTCTGAGCTTTTACAGGTAGCACACAGCACCACTTGTATTCATATCACGTTTTGAGTGATGGCTGTATTTAAAGCACACCCTCAAACACTCTAACACCAGTCCAGCTCTGATGTGCTAAGGAGACTAATGCACTGTAAGTGGATTGGCTTTAAAGAGCCTGGATTCGCCTTAAGATGTCTGAGCAGACGGAAGTTAGAACTACATGAGTCGAGGTCACGCACAAAATAGACTGATAAGATTCTGCGTTATTATTCTATATTCATTCATCTCACTTGACATTGTTTTTGGAGCAGTACGAGTAATTGCAAGTGTAATGGACAGCTCTGAAACTTGCTTGCTTTTGGCGCTCATCCCTAGTTTCATAACTCCCCATGAGTGTGCTCTCTGCTCCGAAACATTGCCTCCCCCTTTCCCTCACTTCCTTTACCCATTAGTTACTTGCCTGATGTTTAGCTAACCTCTCTTCCTCCATCCTCCCTGTGTGTTATTGCTTTTTACTCCAGTGTCAGCCACGAAGGCTCACATACACAAACGCATGAAACCCCTCCCCACGCTGATGTGTCTGGAAGAGTTTTGACCTTTTGTCTTTAAGAAGATTAGCTTAGGCAGCCGGCCAATCATTTCAGTGCAAAAACACCCATCAGTTTGTCTGCATACTGCTGTTGTTCGACGGTGAAACTGAGCCGTTGTGATTGGCTTCGCGTTGAATTTGATACATTACTTCAGTTGAATTTCACAGTACATATGACAAAGTTGATATACTGTTGAAACATGATGGTCTAGAAAAGGTCTGACTAGAGTGAAGAATGCCTATCAAGTTCACAGATGTCAAGGTGACCTCTTCACAGCTTTTATCTGACTAACAGTCCCAAATCGAAAGATTTTTAATTTACAAGGATGTAAAAAAGAGAAAAGCAGTACATTGCTGTATTTAAGAAGTGACCACCAGCTAACCAACCTGGGAAAAAAAAGCCACCCTCTAGGCGAGCTTTCTTATCTTCTCCTTTGATCAGTCATCTTACAACCAGCCGTCTCCTCGGTCACTGGATGAGTAAACCTGTATTCTGTCCTAGTACAGCCAAACACTCTGTTTTACTGCTCTGAACAGTGTGTGTGTGTGTGTGTGTGTGTGTGTGTGTGTGTGTGTGTGTGTGTGTGTGTGTGTGCACATTCCTCTCCCTGTTGGTGAGCTGCTGTGTATGTGCTGGAACGTGGCAGAACCTCCCCTCCATCCAGCTCCCCCTACCTCTACACAGCACCATCCGCCACCCCCTCCAGCTCCCAGAGCGCCAGTCGCACAGCCCCGTCTCTGCGCCATCTGCATATGAGCTCCAGCCTTGGCCAAAGCTTTACATTAAATCCCTGTTTGGGTTGATTAACAAATGGCTGGTGAGCTCACATAGTTATGGCGTTATTTATTTATTTGTCATCAAGATTTTTTCGTCTGTTTTCGCTCTCCGCTAAAGACAAAGCAGGAGAGCAGAGGTGTGCTGGTGTCCTGGAGGAGTTGGTGCGAGACAGAGAGGCTGGAAAGTTTGTCTCATTTCGGTTCTTCTGGCTGACGTTCAGCATCACCATTTGTACCCGTTTCCTATTTCCCTGCATTGCTCTCTCATTCGCTCCCTTTCCCCCCTCTGTCCTGAAATGAATAGTTAATCAGTGCGCTAATTGAGTGACAGTTAGTCTGTGCGTTGTTGTAATTGTCCAATCAGAAAGCTTGGAACGGGCATTGTCACAGCTGATTCATCTCTGCCTCTTTCTGCTAAATCCACAAGCTGCAACTGGAAAATGTGCCAGCGAGATTCATTTCTCCTAGAAATTCCAAAATAACTTTTTAAGTTTGTAGCTCATACCAGAAAAGCAGAAGACAAAAGGTTCAGGAGTAGAGACTTGGGGAGAGTTAGCCACCTCTACTCATTCTGTTTGTGTCCCTTCAGTCAAACACTTGACTAAAGCAAAAATACAGGCATTGCTTGTATCTAATTGTGTAATTGTTTTGACTTTGTGGCATCTTTGTCAATGCTATTTAATACTTTTGTTACAGTAGAAGCTACAGTTAGAGTTTAGGAAAAGTATGCATCCAATTAAGATGTCAAGTTAGATGGAAGAGAATACTTCCCTTTACAAGAGAAGATCCTCTGTTCCTTTTAGATCACCCACGTTGTATTACTGATAACTCCGACGTTCTAAAAAGAAACAGCAGATTCCTGTTGTCTTAAGCACTGTAGAGTGTATTTTTTACTAATTGGCCTTCAGGGACAAGTAAAAGTTTGCGTAGAAAAACTAAAAGAAACGGAAATAAGGAGTCCGAGAGAGATGGTGTGGGAAGGAGACCGGCTGTTCTGTTTTCTCCAGCAGTCCAAACTAGAGACATGTGGCTCCCCAGACAAGCTGTCCAGAGTGGGAGAGCTCGCTGGACTCATTACAGGCAGGGCCAAGATGGGATAGCTTGACAGAACACCATTGGATCATTTGGAGGATTGGAACAGTCGGAACAGAATTGTGTTGGTTTGTGTGTGTGTGTGCGTGCGAGTGGCTGTGTTTGTTTGGAACGGCATGCGTGGACAACTGTCCATCTCCTCTCTCCGTCTGTGCCACCCCTGGCTGCCCCCTCCCCCGCCCCCCAGTGGACGTGTACACACTCGCACAAAACACACACACACACACACACACACACACAAACACACACACACACACACACACACACACACACACACACACACACGCTGTCTAGGCCCGGCCAGAAGGATTGCTTAAATGTTTTCAGTTGTACTGGACAGCTGAGCGATGAAGTGGCCAGCCACGGGCTTCCATTGGTTGGACACTTCATCAGGAAACTGACTCAGAGAAATGACTGGACTTGGACCAGCAAGCCAGTCATCACTGCCAGTTTATAATAGTTTTTTTTTTAAATCAGTTTAACTTTCTCCTAATTTTTTTTGTGTGTCAGTAAGCACATCACTTTTTCCTGTCCCCCTGTGAAGGTAACCGTCTCTTTTGCAGGTGGTACTTTTTTTTCCCATCATTAGTTTTGATCAGTTAAATGTTCAATCTGACGTGAGAACAATAATATAAACACCTGTATAATACTTTAAGGTGGAATCAAGTTCACCACAAGCTACAACCTCAGATACATCCAATAAGTTGAACCAAGACCTTTCTTACAGACTGTAACTGTACATTGCTCAGCTTTTATTGCAGGGCTTTATTGTACAGCTTTTGAGACTTTCTAAAGAACAGATCATATTTCCAATCGACTTAAAAGAACATTACGGTTCTGTTCAGCTCACTTAAATTAATTTACACTTCCAAAATATTATTGATTTTTCTGGTTGAATTTAAGCTCAATCATCCTCTCGCCAGGGATGCAAATACCCATAATGCACATCAAAATGCAACTCCTGCTCCCTAGTTTTATATCTGTTATTAGTTTGGTCAGAATTTCTGATGTTATTATTATTATACATGATATTCTCTTTCTACTCACTTACAGCCTCCTTCCTTCCATCCCTTTATTTTTTGCTTTGCTTGGTTTGATAATCTTTGTTATTAGGCCTCCCTCTATCCATGTTCCCATTCAGTTCCTCTCACAGCACTCTGGCTATCAGGAGCAGGTGATCGAAGAAGATACTTTGTGAGGAGACGGGAATGGGAGAGAGAATGTAGAGACTGAGAGAGGAGAGAGGTGTGATTGGTAATCCTGATGACGCGCTGGCACACAACAGCATTTTCTTATTCTTCTCAGCCGCTATTCCCCCCCCCCCCCCACACACACACACACACACAGATTCGCAAATCTCACACACACGCACACCTCCACCACCAGCAGCAGCCAGAGGTACCGACAGGCCCGCAGTCGCATGGTCCCTTTGACGGAGCAGGTGGTTTTCTGCGACGTGTTAACGAGCACGGCCTGCTGTCATTTCCGCTTTATATGGATGTCACAAATAGAACACACACACACACATGCACACACGTAGCCTAAAGAAGGTGATCAGAGCTGTGTGTGTGTGTGTGTATCTGGGAATCGCTGGTTGATTGAAAGGAGTCGAGAGGTAGAGAACATTGGTGTCCTTCTGTGGTTTTTATTTCTGTTGTTGATGAAATGAGAAAGTGAGATGTTTACACAGCTTCATCTGAGCTGTGTGTCTCAGTATTACCTCAGCCGCGCACTCGGCATGTGTGTGTGCAGCCTCATCCCCGTACATGTGCTCATTGTACACGCATCCAACTATGTGTGATCCACACACGTGTGCACTTTATTCCACGTGGTGTGGAGATGTTTGACACTCGTGTAATCCTGCAGTGGGTCATCTCACGAAGCCGCGTTGCCACCTTAGTGCCAGTCTGTGCCAGCCAGTTGGGTAATACTCCACCAGCTGCTCAACAGATGTTATTTGTTGCTGCGATGTTAGTAAGAAGAGTCATTCTCTATGTGTAATCTTATCTCATCTCATGTCATCTTGTCTCATCCCTCGTCCCTTCTTCACCCCCCCCCCCCCCCCCCCCTCCCCTCCCCTCCCCTTGCTGGCGACTAGTGGTGTGTGTGTGTGTGTGTGTGTGTGTGTGTGTGTGTGAGAGAGAGACTGTGAATGTTGTTATTGTGAGTTTATACGTGTGTTTGTGTGTATGTGTGTGTCCATTTGGTAGAGGGGTCATCACCTCGACACCTGCCCATGTATCAGCCAGATGATGTTCCTGGCATGGATAGTTTGCTTGTTGTGCTGGTAAACATGTTTTTGCCATTTTTTACATGATAATCCGATCTGAATCTGGCAAGCACTGTGAGAGACATAGAGATTGTGTGTGTGTGTGTGTGTGTGTGTGTGTGTGTGAAATCCTTTGGACAGATGAGAGTTGGGTGGACAGGCTCTTATCTCTCAAGGGAATCAAATCTGTATTTAAAATCATCATCATTATTGCTATTAATACTTTCCATATACCATCAGGATCGTCATAATCCTCATTACTCCTGAGTGCACAATTGCCTTCAGCAGCATCATCCCTGTTGCCCTCATAATCTGAGTTCATGTGGGTCTGATTAAACACTTTTGAATATAAATGTTCCTTTCTCTCTTTATATCCATCTTTTCTTTAGGTGAATACATAAAGAACTGGCGGCCGCGTTACTTTCTGTTGAAGACAGACGGCTCCTTCATCGGCTACAAAGAGAAACCTCAGGATGCAGACCTGCCCTACCCCCTAAATAACTTCTCTGTAGCAAGTACGTTGCCCACCCCACACACACACACACACACACACACACACCTGATGTGATGAACCTCTGTAGGGAACATTACAGTTCACTTCTTTTGGTGTTAGGGAATCAGTGTCTCGCTCTAGGACACTTCCACAGGGACATGAACCAATGTCTGTTGAAGGACATAATAGCATATGTCCTCTGATTGATTATATTTTGTAGATTTCTTAAATGCCAATGCACCTCTGCCATGTACATGTCCATGAGATGTTGCTGAAACGGTCTTGTGGTTTCATCACACAGAACTACGGTGAAATGGTACAACAGTTATTGAGTCACTTTCACTTATGGTGTGACAAAACAACGTGCACGGCATCAGTCTTCACAGTGTTGGTATGCCTTACAGAATTCACTGAGGGCTCTAATTAACCATTTATCAGTATATCATCTGTCTGCACCTGGTTAACAAGCCCCACAGCGTCTTTGACATATGTAATTAACCAGCTAATGAGTTAACAAGATTAATTTTAATGTCTCTCAGTCTCATTATCTCCACCATCCACTCTCATTGTTCATACAATACATGCAGATTGGCAGTAAAACTTTGTGTCTGCTTTCCAGGCGTTCATCTTTGGAATAAAAAAAGGTGGTCAATCTAACAACCGTGTCCCGTAATCTGACAGAGGACAGCACTGACCTGCTACTAATTTATAGTCCTCATTAGATGTTTGCTTTTAGAATAAAGGCTGACATTACTTTTACACACATTTGCAATTTGACATTTAAGGCTGGTCAAGCTTTGCTATTGGCTATTTAGAACTATGTTTTATGTTTGAAGGAGATCTGGTTTCGTTTTATATTCCCTTCAGACTCTGCTGCTGTTCTGTATCAAACAAGCCATTATTACACAAAGGGGATTTGATTAAGCTTAGTTAAAAACTCCTTATGCAGTAATACTTTAACTGTTGGTATTGGTTAAACATGTCAGATGATAACTTTCTTCAACAAATGTGCTAGATAAAACCTACAGTATATTATACAGCATATGTCTCTTGATAAGTAAAAGGATGGATGTACGCTGTGTCGTGGTTTACTCCATAACATACATGAACATAATCTGATGGGGGGCTAAACAGGTGTTTCACCTCCTCACACATATTTTTTACATATATTCATAGTTACCATTGTAATACTCCATAGTTACCATTGTAATACTGCAGAGTACCCTTCGACTTGGACATACTCATCATTGATTATTTTGATGAAACTGAATATGTTTAGTCAATGAAGTCTTGTCCAGTATTTTAGTTAAATGGCTTCGAAGGAGTGCTCTGTGAAAATATCTGCAGGACAGTGCAGTTAGGATCGGTGATGGAGGGGACAACAGGGGAGGCAAGTGAGAGTACAGGAGAATACTGCAGGTGCAAGACGAGGGCGAAAACAGAAAAGAAAATGATGACGAATGGTAGAATACAAGTTGATACCTCAGAGAAAATGATAACGAATGGTACATCAAAGGAACGGAGGAGGAAACAGAAAGATAGGAGTCCGGAAGGGAGGACAGGTGTGGGGAATGAGCGATGGGAGTTTATCCGATGGGGCAGGGGAAACAAATTTGGAGACATGGGGTGGGGAAAGGAAGAGGAGAGAGGACAGGGGACATAGATGGAAGGATGATTATGGGGCAGAGCAACGGATGGGAGATGGAGAGAGGGATGGAGGGATTGGAGAGTGAGGCATTTTTGGATGAAATATGGGGGAGAGAAAGGTGGGAGAGAAGGAGGAGGGGAGGGTCATCAGCGCTGAACAGACAGGGAGGAGGAGGCTTAGACAGGATTGGAGAACGAGGAAAAAGGGGAGAGGAAAAGAGTTTGTGAGAAGGACAAGCCAGGCCATACATCCGGCCCCGGCTGCTTGGCAAAGCACTGGCATTGCCACATCTGTTGCCCAAAGCTGGGAGGCCAGGTGGCGTGTGTGTGTGTTTGTTTATGTGTGTGTGTGTGTGTGTGTGTGTGTGTGTGTGTGTGTGTGTGTGTGTGTGTGTGTGTGTGTGTATGTGTGAACAACAGAAGTGGTCAGATGGAACAGAGATGGTACAGGCCTGTTTCCTGCAGAGGGACTCATACATACAAGCCTGACACACACACACACACACACACACACTCTCTGATGCCTGCACCCACTAAACTGCTACACATATTTCACAATGGCCTGCTGTGGCAAAGAACCCAATTTCAGCCAACATTCAAACTTCAATATCAGTTTGTGCATATGTGTGTGTGTGTGTGTGTGTGTGTGTGTGTGAGTGTTTTTTGGCATCAACCATAGCATGACCTTGTTTTCTGGCAGCGCAGCAGGCCATGCTTACGAGTCAGGTAGTAACTTCTGTGTGTGTGTGTGTGTGTTTACATTGAAAGTCTGCCGTGTGTACAACCTGAGTGGTGTTGTCATTAACCTTCCTGTCTATATTTAGGCCGAGCCATGACGTGCTGTGCTGTGCCACACTTGAACAGAAAGTGATTGGAGGAAGGGATAGCCGAGGAAGGAGAGGAGGGAAAAGGAGAGGAAAGGAGTGAAGTAGAGAGGGTGAGAAAAGAATGACAGAAGACAGGAGGAAATCAGAGGGGAGAGGGAAGTGGAGGGTGATGTCTGGAGAACAAAGAGGAAAAGGGAGAGATGAGAGTACAGAAGATGGATCATTATGCTCTTTTACATCCGCTCTTGTCCCCAGTAACCAGAGAGACTGCTGGGGGGACAATGAAGATGCTTTCCTTCAACACAGCGAGCTCACAGCCCCATCTGGCTTTGTGTGCGTACGTTTCTGCGTTTGTGTACTGTATTATGCATTTGTGTAATAATGGCCTACTGTATTGCCCATTTTCACAGAAATGTGTCTCTTCGGATATTATGTGCCGCAACACATAATATCCCTTGGCACAGGAAAGCACCTTTTATTGAATTCATCGGTGGCTGAAGTATGGAAGCAGGATGGAGTGAAGAATATGATAGATGAAATACAAACAAAATCAATAATTGAAAATAAAAAGAGAAAAAAAAAACCCGCACCCAGCCTCATAAAAGACATTGGCAAACCATTCACACGCACCCGCACACACACACACACACTACACTGTAAGGTTACTTTTAACATGGTCACAGTTGTGATTGATATCGGCTCTTCTGCACAGGAGCTGACGACGTGTCACTAAAAGCGTCTTCCCCAGATCTCCATCTCTCTCTAGGGACAGTTGGAAGCTCTTAGGTCTTTCCAGTTCTGTTTTCTTTCTCCCTCTTTGAACTCTTTTTCGCAGAGACGTTGTAATTGTACCTGAAAGACAGCGTTGTCTCTTTGGCTGCTCGTTTTCAGAATGTCAGCTGATGAAGACGGAGAGGCCGAAGCCAAACACCTTCATCATACGCTGTCTCCAGTGGACCACGGTCATAGAGAGAACCTTCCACGTGGACTCGCCTGATGAGAGGTTAGTGACCCCCCCCCAGTCCTGAGAGCATCCTCCAGTTGTTGTTGGCCAGTCAACAACGAAGATGTTTTCCTTTATGGAAATGGTGTTCCCTAAATCTGTCTCATGACAGCTCCAATCTTATATTATCTTATATAAGTCTGGCTTTATTCAAGTTTAGACACTTTTTGCATTATTTAGTCAGAGCTGTCGTGAAAGCCAGAAGTGGAAAATGAGCCTTTTCATGTACAGGTTAGAGCTCAGATTCTTATTCCCATAAACGGCAGCAGTTTGGATGAAAATATATTGAATATATGTACACGCACACGCACACGCACACACACACACACACTAGTTAAAACACCCAAGGGTTTTAAATGTCATATTTTTCTTTTCAATATGAGGAGGCATTTCTGAAATCACACTTTGGCAGAGGATGTTAAACTAAATTCAAAATCAGTTCAACTACAATTTATGTTCAAGTATATAAATATATATGATTTATTTTGAAAGTACAGTATCATCAAGGGCAGAGGTTTTGTGTGAGGAGGTTTGTACTGTAGATAGACTTCTTTGGGGTGTGTGTGTGTGTGTGTGTGTGTGTGTGTGTGTGTGTGTGTGTGTGTGTGTGTGTGTGTGTGTGTGTGTGTGTGTGTGTGTGTGTGTGTGTGTGTGTGTGTGTGTGTGTGTGAGAGAGAGTGTGTGAGAGAGGGATAGAGAGGGTAAGAGAGACAGAGTGGAAAGGAGACCTTTCAAGTAGCGTTGGCATACATTCTCCAGCTGCTCAGTTCCTTTCTGAGGAGCTGAGGTGTTTATCTCCAGAAAATGAACAGCTTTGCCCAGAAGACCACAGATGCTTCTGTGCATCCTTTGAGTTTGTGCGTGTTTTAATGTGTGTGTGTGTGTGTGTGTGTGTGTTGCAACTGTCTGTCCAACTTTGTTTGTTATTTGTCTCTTTTATAATAGTTTTGACTCCAGATGATCAAACACACATAGTAGTTAACATACAGCGCATAACTATCTGTATTTTATAAGGTCAAGTGTATCCAAGATGCATGTGGACAAATGCAAGCTACAGATGTGTGTGTGTGTGTGTCTGTGTCTGTGTGTGCGCGCATCATTGCAGTTTAAGTGGGTTGGAAAGAAAGGTGTTTGTGCCACAACTGTGTGTGTGTGTGTGTGTGTGTGTGTGTGTGTGTGTGTGTGTGTGTGTGTCACTGTATTTGTTGTACTGTACCAGTGCTGGCAGGGCTCCAACTACCACAGCACCAGCCGTGAGCAGAGGGTGGCACATGTTGGCACGGTGCCCAACTGTAGGCAGGCCCATTATCTCTCATTAGCACAAAAAAAAACTCATTATACAAAAAACACTTTAACCAAGAGAGAGAGCATTTATCTGCTGCCTGACCTTGAGAGAGTTCCCATTGCTTTTCATGTAGCTGTGCGCACACCCCTCATGGGTGCCACAAAATGTGTGCTCCATTGTTGTAGATGGAGTGTAACTTAAGTTTGCCCTTGTTTCGCAGTGTGTAGGGTACGCTCAGAAGTCTTTGCAGTAGAAAGGGGTTTCAGATCTTAAAAACACTGCTCTGCTTAGGTTCAGATGGATGTTCTTCCAGATCCCTCAAGGAAACATATGGGCATCTAACTCGAAACAAAACAAAAGACACAGGGGTGATCGTTTGGGAGTCAAACAGGTTTCATTATTATGATCTCCTCACGGCTTACTCTGGGTAAGTGTGTTTTTGAAAGTGCAAACTCGGAAAATCCATACTTGCTTCTTCGGGGCTCTGAGGATTTCTGAATATTTGAATATGATCTTTGGTTTACGTCAGTTACGCCTCCTTAAATGTTTTCTGCTAACATGTCGATCTTACATGTACTGTTCCACAAGATGAACACTGTTTTAGTGAAGATCAGTGGAGAGACACATTCTGAACCAACATTTTCAGTTTAAAATCAGAAATATTATTGAAAAACTATTATCATCTTATGTGCAATTACCCAGATATACAATTTCTGGAGTTAAACAACTTCAGTTCAGTCTTATTCTATTCTTCTCATTTCTTCTCTTCAGAGGGAAGCTGTTTATAAACCATTATATTCATCATCATTAAATACAGTTAACGGGTCTACAAATCCTGATGCATGGCTGGCCTTCTGCTACAGATGACGGTCTCACACACACACACACACACACACACACACACACACACACACACACACACACACACTCTCACACACACATACACACACACACACACAAATCAAACCCGCACACTTTCTTTCAACAGATGTTGAACAGTACTGTTAATGGAAAGTCAATGGGGAGGAACAATGTTAGCAAACAACAATGCATTGTTCCCACTAATGCATGAATGTGCATTTACATTTAGACACACACACACACACACACACACACACACACACACACACACACACACACAGACTGGTAGGCATTAGTTCTGCACCATGATCATCGCTCATTTGGTTGATTCTCCAGTTGACCATGTTTCCTCTCTGTTGAACAAATGGGCATTTATGTTAATTGAAAAAAACACCTTAGCGCCTTTTAAAAACCTGGTTAAATTAGTGCACAAGTCCTATAGGAGAATCTGTGACCAATATTCAATTGTACACCTGTGTAATTAATTGTTACCCGCGTTGGTTTCAGTTAATTGTTACCAAATGTATGTGTGCATGTATTGGCTGTTAGTAAAGCTTTTTAGGTCGGGCTAATACTAGACTGGGCATAGTAGCAATAGCAATAGATACAAATGACACCTTTGCTTCTGACCTGATGTCAATTTGATTTAAAGTGACTAGAGCTGTATATAGTGATGACTTTCTTAACAGGTATTAATCAATATGTGTTATTTATTTCTTTGATTAATGCCTGTTAAAAGTCCCCTTCACTCAAAGCGACATGTTCAGATTGTTTGTTTCATTTGGCCACAACTTCCACCCCCTGTGATATTCAGTTTATTATCCCATTAACCAAAATAAATAAGTACATAATCAAGTCCTCGCTTTTAAAAAGCGTTCTATAGTTTTGCTTCGAAAATTACTAAACTGATAAATGGATTATTAAAAAATGGTTTCTGATTTAGTTTTCTGTCTAAAGACTTGCAGTTCTAAGTTAGACCTTCCATCCATGCAATATTTGGATTTCATGAAAAGGAAACCTAAAGGCTCACGTCTCCAATTCAACAGTAATGTGTGTCAGAAGCTGCGGACGGGATGCAGGAGGTGAACTTTGTGTTGTTGTGTGTCGTGAACTCAGAGATGAGTGGACAGAGGCCATCCAGATGGTGGCCGACAAGCTGCAGAGGCAAGAGGAGGAACGATTTCAGTGCAGCCCCACCTCCAACATCGACAACATGGTGGAGGAGGAGATGGACATCTCCACCACGCACCACAAACGCAAGGTAACGGCAAGACAACAGGAGCGCGCAGATGCATACCAACACATACTCACTCTCACACACTAAAGACTCCAAAATACAGGAATTATTCCAGCTGTGATATCGCTGTTTCTTATCATTGTTCAAAGATGATCCCCCGAGTCACAGGTCTGTGTCAACACACACACGCCTCTGGAACAACAAGGGTGGGAATTGTTTTTATTCTCCAAATTCAAGTAAAAGCATTCATGCAAATGTGAATTTAGTTTTTATCAATTAGATGTATCAAGTAAACCACTCAGTGTTACACCTCACACTATAAAGGTTTTAACGGGGTTTCATTTGGCACAAGTTCATTAATGTCAGTAGAAATAAAAAAAATTTTTTTAATGTTTATCTTGTCACATATCAAAGGGTTATTAAAGGGGGAGTTTTGATCTAACAGCGGCACTACACTAATATCAGAGGGTCACTAAGTTCGTTAGATATCATCAAAGGACCAATCAAGGGACCAATAACTTGGAATCCGAAATGTATTCGTTGCTCAAAGTATTGATGTCTATCAAGTACAGAAGG
Source organism: Cyclopterus lumpus (assembly GCF_009769545.1). Lineage (NCBI taxonomy): Eukaryota > Metazoa > Chordata > Actinopteri > Perciformes > Cyclopteridae > Cyclopterus > Cyclopterus lumpus. Next base: position 7,245,238 of record NC_046980.1, on the reverse strand, counting down.
TTGGCGTCAGCTGTCTGGTGAGACTAGTAATGTTGTTGACTTAATAAAAATGAGGCTTTAGTTGTATTTAGTTCTTGGCTGCTTGTGTTTATATAACATTTGGCATTTCGTCGAATGAAAAAAGTATTTGTACTGAAACATGTTAGTAGTATTGAAACCTTTTAAACAATACACTGCTCTATACTAATAGTTGGGATGTCAACACTTTGAAACCCATAACAAATCCATTACTAAGCTCCAAGTGAAGATGCTGACATTCTGCGTTTCCGTCCCCAAGACGATGAGCGACTTCGACTACCTGAAGCTGCTGGGCAAGGGGACCTTTGGTAAGGTCATTCTTGTCCGAGAAAAGGCCAGCGGCAAATACTACGCCATGAAAATCCTGAAAAAAGAAGTCATCATCGCCAAGGTTAGTCTGGCTGACTGTTAGTCTATTCATCCATCTTCACGTCTTTTCTTACTGTTTTAAAATGCAACTAAAATGTATTCAATTATTTATTCTGACGACGTTTAATTTTGAGGGCGGCGTCAGATGTCAGTATCTGATGTTTTTTATCACATTTCATAGAGTGGTTATCCACTGGGCTCTTATTAATTTGGTGGATTGAATATGTTTGAACCGCATATCTGTGCAGGATGAAGTGGCCCACACACTCACAGAAAGCAGAGTTCTAAAAAACACCCGACACCCCTTTCTCACTGTAAGTACCTCACACCACACACACACACACACACACACACACACACACACACACACACACACACACACACAACAAAAACACTTTAGATTCAGATATCTGTGCATGTGCAAATGTGCCGACATCTGTAAGAGCGCACGTCGCATACGCAGACCGCATATTGATCCTATACATACCCGAGTCTCTTGAGGCTAATTATGAGTTGGACACCAAATTGTTTTACATTAACGACCGCATCTGTTGGCTTGACACTCTCTCTTTGACGTACACAAAACGCACGCAGGACGCTGCTCATTTCAATCACGCTCCCTGTAAACGCACACACAGATTAATGAGCGCACACACCACTGTCACATCTGCAGCCGCAAAGAGACTCCGACCAACTGTTCTTTTGTGCAGCAGCCTCCTGCCACGAAAGTAAACGCACACCTATCTGGCTCGAACAGGCGAATGCGGGCGCAGGCGGTTTGAAGCCATGAATTATCACGTTTTGCTGCACCTTCGGTTTTAGCTCCAATGGGAACGGACGTTCAGTTCACCGTGTTCTGTCGAAGGCTTGGAAAATCTCAAAAACTGTATTTGATGTTTTTCAAGTTATCCTTCTGTACAGACATAAAAAGAGAGAGAGAGAGCTATTGTGTCAGTAAATGCATTATGATAAATAACCCCTTGGTTTGTTAAATCACTACTTTTCTCTTTGCGCTGTGGGGATCAATTGACTCCACGATATATTGTATGATTTAATAATCTGGCTGCATAAGGGCAAATTGATTTAAGAAAGACAAGAGAACAAACATTGGACTGACTGTACTGTGGAGGAAACCGTTCCCTAAGGTGTGTGTGTGTGTGTGTGTGTGTGTGTGTGTGTGTGTGTGTGTGTGTGTGTGTGTGTGTGTGTGTGTGTGTGTGTGTGTGTGTGTGTGTGTGTGTGTGTGTGTGTGTGTGTGTGTGTGTGTGTGTGTGTGTGTGTGTGTGTGTGTGTGTGTGTGTGTGTGTGTGTGTGTGTGTGTGTGTGTGTGTGTGGTTCTCCTTTCAGTCATTGAAGTATTCATTCCAGACTAAAGACCGCCTCTGTTTCGTCATGGAGTATGTGAATGGAGGAGAGGTAAGACACACACACACACACACACACATGCGCACGCACACAGTTCACAGTTTTCGTGATGGTTGTGCTGAATGTGGTTACCCATCTTTGTCTTACTGTTAGTTGTAACTGCTACAGTTGCACCACATCTCCACAACACCAACTGACATTGATTAAACACCTATTCAACTGTAAACTCTAAGCTGTGTAAAAACAGATGACAAAAACATTGGCTTTGTCGACATATTGACACTATTTAAAAAGATAATTTCTTTGCTATTTTGTTTAAATTTTTATGAGTAACTATTTAGCTAAAATACCAATTATATATTAGAGTTATTACAAGTGTTTTAAATAGTCATAATTACCAAAATACTGTATTCCAAATTAGTATTTTATAATGTTTTGTATGCTCACAGATAAATATACAGTGCAAGTGGAGATGTGTGAAGTGTGTCTGTTCGATTGCTTTCTAACAGTTAACTTGCCAACCAACTGGCCTCTCGCTTTCCTTCTCGTCTCTCATATCCGTTGCATCCCTCTTCTGCTCGTGTCTATTTATGAACACACCTATGGGGCAGATTTAGCCAGAATGACAGTCGGAGACAAAATGAGTTTGGATTCCCCCACTTTTCCATTTCTCAGATTTTTAATCGGGCCATTTTTGCAATCTTGGTTCATTCCCTGAGTGTAACTGTCACCTGCTCCCCTCCCAGATAGTTAGGCAATTCAGCCAGTGCCAGGCCTGAGCACACACACACACAAACACACACACGCACATACATACAGAAAACACCAGCAAACACTCACATACTTAGACAAACACACACGGCAAATTTTTACCTCAACGGACAAATTGTGACCACACATGCCTCACAAACAACCACACACACACACACACACACACACACACACACAACCCATTACAAACCTGCCACAGTCACAGCTGCCAGTACACTGATGAAGGCCCACCTGTCGTGTTACCCCCTCTCACCGCACCCCGCCACACAGAGACACACACTCACACACACATTACACACTAACACCATTTGAGCAAGGTGGTCTGTGAGCATCACTCCAGCGGCCATATGCAAACCTCCCTGAACAATTAATGGGTAGATGTGCGCCCCTTGGCCTCATGGGTAATTTGTACAACTTGACTGGTGCGCCGCAGCAGGCTGGTGTCATTTTGGTGCCACATGTGTAGCTGTGTGACAGTGACAACTTGACAACTGACGGCTAGGGAGAGAGTAAGAGAGAGAGAGAGAGAGAGAGAGAGGCGGGGAGATGAAGGGAATGTGAGGTGAGCGATAAAAAGGCAAGACGGAGGAGAAACGGGGGGTCACGCCACCTAGTGAAGAAAACAAGTTGCTTACTCTTTTGAGTACGAAAGTGAGCTTCTTGCCAAAAACAGGGAGACGGATATGAGGATTGAGCAAATGAAAACAGAGGCTCAGGGGGCAAGGCCAGTTAGGCCACTAATGAGTGCTGCACTGGAGGCAGTTGAAATGGGAGGGTGGGGGGGAGCGTTGGCGTTGGCGGCGGCGGCGGCGGTCGGCCTGTCTTTAACTAGACTGGTGTATTGATTAAACCCTTGATTTGGCCCCCGTCGCCGAACTCCATGCCAGCACCGTGCCAACCTCGCCCAGAGGGTAACGTGGAAGAGGTATGCGAGTGTGTGTGTGTGTGTGTGTGTGTGTGTGTGTGTGTGTGCGTGTGTGCGTGGTGAGGGGGGCTGCTAGATGAGGCGCCAGCTGCTGAGCGCCTCCACCCGCCCTCCTCCGAGACCCCCCTTACCCAGCCCCTCACCATGCGCACCCCTTACACACTACCCCCGCTCGCTCACCCTCCCCTCCGCTATCTATCATCTCAATATGGTGCGGGCAGCCAGTTTGTGTTGTGCTAATTTCCTCCAATAAATCAGTAATTATTGCTGTGCCGTCCCTGCTGTCTCTCCCCCCTCACTCTCTCTCTCTCTCTCTCTCTCTCCCCCCCGCCCTCTCTGTCTCCCCCTCCCTTTTCCTCCCTCCTTCTCCTGCAGCTGTTTTTCCATTTGTCAAGAGAGCGGGTGTTCTCCGAGGAGCGCACGCGCTTCTACGGCGCCGAGATCGTCTCGGCTCTAGACTACCTGCATTCAGCCAAGATTGTGTACCGGGACCTCAAGGTAAACAGAAAACAGAGAGGGGAGGCTGGTTGGGGGGCATGAATGAGAGAGAATATGAATCCGATATTTTGAAGGAAAACTTTGTTTTCTTCAGCCCCCCCCCCCCCCCCGAACCTTGTTCCACAGTTTGTTGTTTTTGTCATGCAGGAGGGAAGGAGTGGCTCAGGATGTGTGGTAATTAAAGAGAGTGACGGGGACGAGCTCACACAGACATGCAGCGGTAAAGAAGTGGAGACAGGCAGGCATGGAGAGAGGAAGGGATGGCCATGTGCCGTTGCCACAGAGGTAGAGAGGTAGATGGCCCTGTCTGAGCGTCTGCCTGGCAGCCTTGGCCCGAGCCCTGCTTCCAGCAGCCAAGAAAACAGAAAGGAGAAAAAGGCAGACAGAGATTGAGAAAAACACTTCAGCCATTCAAATTAAAAGGTTGAGTGGCTCCAGTACACGCCTGAAGTTCATTTCCCTCCTCTGCATTTGTGTGCGTCCGTCTGGAGTGTGTGCACTGCCACTATGTGGGGGAATGTGATATGGTTTTCCTTACCTATAAAACCGTTTGGCCTTACCATACAGAAAAGGTATTGAAGCAAAGAGAAGCCGTAAAGTGTTGATTCTCAGTCACGAATGATGAGAAAGTAATGTTAGATTCAGATATGGGATATGATGTGCATTTTGTTTTCCTTCCAGTTGGAGAACCTGATGCTGGATAAAGACGGCCACGTCAAGATCACAGATTTCGGCCTCTGCAAGGAGGGCATCACCGACGCTGCTACCATGAAGACGTTCTGTGGCACGCCCGAATACCTCGCACCTGAGGTAACTTAGTAGTTTTCATATCGGTTTGATTTCTCTCTCGCTTATTAATTTCCTTGCTCCACTTTTTATTTTCTAAGATGTTTCTATCAGAATGTTTAAAATATTTTAACCTCTTTCACCACTTTCCACTTCTTCAGTCTTCCTCTTCCTCTTGCTTGGATCTTCACAACCAACTACCCATCTTTACAATATGTAGTCCTATTGTGCAGTTAAGTTAAGAGTGCAATAATAGAATAACCTCCATATTCACAATCAATTCACATTACTGCGCCTCACTACTATATGTGGTACATTATGGGAGCTCCATGCAATATGTAATATATAATGTCAGGGTGAGAGTTAGTCATGTGGCATTAGTTCATCATCTGCTTACCAACAACAATATGACTTAATCACTTAAAAAAAATAGTACAATACAAAATAAACATCACATTTGAATAGATGTTAGATGATATTCTGCTCTACTCTTGCACACATGGGAATCTGATAACATACAGTATGGTATTTTGGTTAAATTATGAACATGTGAATTGAGACCTAATGGGAATAAATAAAACGCAATGGAGATCCTTTAATATAATCACCTGATAAATGACGTACATCTTAAATGCTGTAAACTGAGCAGATTTACTGAGACTTTGTGATGCATAAAAGCATCTGTGACATCTACACATGCATCGTACCCATAAGTCACGAAGCGATGCACTTCATCACCACTCCGTACCCATAACACCCGGAGTTTTGTGAAGGGCTCTGATGTTTGAAACCTTCTTGCCGTGGAATATATGCGTGTACATTTTAATTAGCAGATTTCACAGGCGAACACTTTCCATAATATCAGGGTGAACAGTAAATATGCAGCTTATGCGTGTGAATGGGGGTGTTGGTTGAATTGGAAACGGGCGCAGCACACACAGCGCTTACACACACACACACACACACACACACACACACACACACAACCACGTAACTACGCTCTTGTAATAGTTTTTTTTTGCGTCTATCCGCTGTCCAGCCATCAGCGCTGCTTCACTCGAAGGCCAGCAGATCAACTGGCGAGAGCGTTGCAGGACTGTGGGTGGTGGAGATGTAGATGTGGAGATGAAGGCAGGAGGAGAGAGGCATAGTGTATATCCCACTTGAAAAAGTACGGAGGACAATTTGGCGCAGCATTTTGTGCTTTTCTTTCTCTTTTTTTTTCTTTTTTTTTTTTAGAGTCCCTTCCTTTGCGTGCCAAAAGCTGATTGGAGGCTGTTGGTTATTTTTCACAGGATGTGCGTCTGTGTGCATTTATGTGTGTGTGCCGTGTGTGTGATTGCAGTAGAAAGTGCAGGCTAAAGCGAGGCAGATGGCGGCAGATGGGCGAGGTTGGAGGAAGGTGCTCGGAAAAAACCTGGAAATCTACACTACCGCCGCCGCCACTCACCCGCCCGCACGCTCTGCTCGCCCGCCCGCGTGTAAAAATAACACAGTTTGCTCTGAGCCAAGTTACAGAGATGCAAAGTAGCCGGGATTAAACAGAGAGGGGTAGGTGGGGGTTTAAGACAGAGGAAGATGAGAAAGGAGAGACAATATTTCAGGGTTACAGGAGTGAAATTCAGACGGCTCCCGTGTTTGCCGTCACTGAAAAGGGCCGATGAGAAGTGAATGAAGAGGGTTTGTGTCTGCTGCGTGCCCGAAGGAACTGAATTACCCTTCGATCGATTGTTTCAAAGGATTGTCATAAATACAGAAAGATTAATGAACAATAAGCAGTGTGAAGAGATAGGAAAAACCCAATCAGTTTGACTATTAATGGGTTTTCGACTTATCCAATTCATTAATCCCCCCCTAACCCTTTTTCTTTTTTGGGATGTTTTTCATGTCGGGCATTGTGATTTTATTTATTTTGTTTTTTTTAATTGTAACTACATTGTTCATAAACATAGCAGCCGTTAGTAAAACATCAGAACGGTGTCAGCATGAACCTACCTCCAAATGATGACACTTTGGAGATAGAAGGTCTCTGTGTGACACCAACATATGTGAGTGTATGTTAACTGTGCCCAGTATATGAGGTGTGTGTTTGTGTTCCCAGTTGCCTGCTGGGTATCTGGGCTGGTACAGCCACAGGCTGTGTGTGCCCGTCCCGTCCCATCTAGTCCTGTCCAGGCTGCCAAAGCCCCTGCCCCGCAAGCAGCATCTAGTTGCCACATAGCCGCCCCATAGGGACCGGGACAGGACAAGACCTTCTTTCTAACGGCTGCTTTTCATCAGAGCTTTTCTCTCCTCTTCTTTTTCCTCTTTCTTCGTCTCCGTTTCTTCTCTTCTCTCT